>NC_141699.1:133780407-134380407 GCF_964263255.1 Lissotriton vulgaris | reverse complement strand
AGATGAGCTGACCTTTGGAGGTGAAGTAGTCTGGCAGGGAAGCACTGTGGTGGCACTACCCTTTGGGACCATGGCTTACTTGTAAATTGGGATTAGAGCCCAGATTACCATACTGGAGGCTAAGCAACTAAATATCTGGCAGGGTTGGCACCGGGTGCTATGTCTTTCTGATCTGTGGCCATCTGGATTTGTGTGTAATGACGCACGCCTACTCACTGGGGGTGGCATTGTGCCATGAAACTCAACAGCCGGTGCATATGCAGCATGCAGCTGTCACCATATATTCTGTAATCAGTTGTATGCCTGACTGGTTTTAACCTAATCCCACTTTATGGGCACTCTCAAAAGTTTGTGGACTCCTTCACAATGTTGAAGACCTTATGGCAAAGTGTATCAAATATGAAATGACTGTTGTGAGGTGTCACGAGTGGAGAGGGGGACCAGCAAAAGACTTTGGTGCAGGCATTGCTCCTTCACAGCCGCTTTGCTGCCTGGCAAACAAAACTGGAGTGGAAACCACTAACACTCACAAAGAGCAGACATGCCGCGATCCACAGTTCTGTAAAACTTTTCTCATCACAGAAATTGTTTAGGGAGAAACTGTGAGAAGTTGGCCTGATATATAATGTTCACTATTCTAGTGAGCACTTTGTATCAGTCCAAACAACCCTTATTGATGATTGGTTGTAAGTCAACCGTAGACCAGCTATCCTAGTAGCATGGACAAAAGCAGTCTTTAGGCTAAACTCTAGAGGGCGTGTTAAGCCAGCTGTTATACCATCACATATACCCTTTGAACACCAAGTGAAAGGACACCACACAAGTTGTTAAGAAAATAAAAGGATATTTATTTAGAACACAACAACCCTGGACTCTTTATGAGGACAGGGTGCTAAGCACAATACAAAGCTCTTTGGAAAATACTCAAATCGCACAATTTACACAAATGCCCGAGAGGCACGAAAAACCATGTACTCTAAAAGTGGAATGCGAAATTACTAGCAGGTAAGTACTACTCTAATAGGCTTTGGGATCGCTAGGACTTGACTACTGAACCTTCAGATTACTAGCAGGAGGCCTAGGGAGATCGGGTGCAGAGTGTGCACTCTCACGCGGGATGCGGAACAAAGTCTATGGTTGCTAGGAATTACAAAGTTAGTGTTATCGGACGAATCTGACTAGGTAGAGCTGAAACAAAAAAGGATCTGGACCCTTGGATAGCAAAGCTATGCTGGAGCACCGAAATGCTGAGTTTACCTAGCCCAGGGGCTGCGGCTGCATAGGTCTGTAAAGACATCGGGAATCCTCGTTGCAGTCTATTGAGCCTGAAAGAAGAAGTTGCTGGCAGGCGACCAGTGAAGAGATTCGAATGGATCCAAGCCTGGATCGAAGATGGAAGACACCTGTAAGCAGAGGGGACCAAGTTCTGAATCACTAGCCAGTGATTAGATGGGCACCCGGATGGCACCGGATAGAGTCACCTCGACCAGGTGAGTGGGCGACGCTGAGCTCTGCAGTCTCACGGACCAGGAGGCGTTGTCGGCGACCAGGATGGAGGTGCGAGCTGTCCCACGATGGTATCTGCTGTCGACGTCGCTGGACCCAGGATTGGGGCAACAAGTCTTGGCAAATGCAAGCCCACGCGGTGGACTCAAAATGGCGTCTGGGGTGGACCAGGAGGATCCGGGGTGCTCCTCTGTTGGAGGAAAGCAAGGGCTAGTCTGGAGCAACCAGACCAGGGGTGTTGATGTATTCGTTCGTCGTCGGGAAGGCCACAAGCCAACAGGCTAGTAGCCAGACAACGCGGTGAGCAGCAAAAAGCAGAAGGGCCCCACGCAGATCTCGTGGAGGCTGGGAGGCTGAACTTCGGTGCTGGAGCTGCTCAGGGTTGGGGCTTCTCAAACCCCAAAGCACTCACTCGAGGATCCCTCGGCGGTCGTGCTGGGCAAGCGTCGTGCAGTCCTTAAGATGGCCGGTCCCTCGAGGTCTCGTCACACCCACGAATCTCAGCTGAGCTGACGATGTAGGTAGAGGTCAGAGGAGCCAGGGAAGCTGGTTCTCGTCGAGCTGGGCAGTCTTGATCCGGAGGAGAGACTTACAGCAGACCGCAATGCTTGGATGGTGCCTGCGGATGCAGGGTGACTACTCCTTAGTCACAAGGGAGAAATCTTAGGAAGAAATCTTGAGTTCCTTTCGTAGAAAGTAGTTTCAGGATTCAAAGATGATCTAATTTGGAAGGGGGCCCGCTCCTATCTTTATACTAGGAAAAGGGGCTGGCACGCGACTAGGTCCTCCCCATGGGTGGGACCAGGAAGGGGGGTGGTTACACCCCTCTCCCATGCCGGACTTTCCCCAGCTCAGGGGCCGGTGTGCCCCTGGAACTGGTTCTAGCCGGCAGATGCATAGTGAGCACCGGGGTGCCACTTGCAGTCACCTTCCTCTAAAGCCCTGCCTACCCAGGATACACAAAACCCTGTCTGGGATGGTGCTAGCACCGCCCCTGACAGGAAACCCTTTGTCCAAGCCTCCCTCGCTGGAAGGACTCCCAGCAGCAGGAGGTCAGACTTGTGTCTGTGGTGGCAGCATCCATTTTGTGATGCTGAGGCTTGAGTTAGCTTTAACCGGGGTTCACAGTTACATACATGTCGTGTCCCTCTAGAAGGGTGGAATGCTAACCCCGTCGCCAGAATTGGCGAGGGGTTAGTATTCCAATTCGTATGACACCTTACTCGACATGTTTTGATAAAGCGATACCAGAGTTAGCATATAACCGCGAGGATTATAATGCACTTAAGAGTATATGGTACGCGTTATCATGGAACAGCTATTAGGACTTGGTTCCGCAAGCTGCAAACGGGCTCAGCTCATGCCAGAGCACCATCTCACACGATTCCAAGCACTCTGCCTTCAGGATTGTCAAGTCCTGCATTAGGAGTGACTGATAGGAATACGGGTGTCCATTTTAGGGTTAGATATAGGTATACTATATCTAAAGCAAAGGGTGATTACACCACCTTGCCCCAGCTGTCGTGCAGCCAGTTGTGTCAGATTTAGATGGCCAGCCAGGGGTGGCATAATACATGCTGCAGCCCCTGGTAGGCCCTGGGTACACCTATGCCCTGAGTTACAGGGTCTGATAAGGTGGCCCAGTACCAATTGGTAAATGCACCTAAGGTACCCGTGTCAATTTAGTGAGAGAACAGCAAGGCTGTGGGTCTGATTAGCAGGCCCACAGCCAGAGAAGTCGTAAACCAGTGAAGCAAAAAGCAAAAATCTGCGGTGATCATAGGATTGCAGACCCTACTCTCCTACATGACCCCCCCCCCAAACTTTGGGACAATAAACTAACCTTGACCAGGTGAGTCTTCTTGCTCTAAGTGGAAATACCTGGAGAGCCCATCTGCATTGCCATGATCAGTGCCAGGTCTATGCTCCACTGTAAAATCCATCCCCTGTAGGGAAATGGACCACCTAAGCAGTTTGGGGTTTTCACCCTTCATCTGATTTAGCCACAAGAGGGGATTATGGTCGGTCTGAATCTTGAAATGAGTGCCAAACAAGTATGGCCTCAGTTTCTTCAGGGCCCAAACCACAGCAAAGGCCTCCCTCTCAATAGCTGACCAATTTTTCTCTCTGGGGGTCAGCCTTCTGCTTATAAAAGCAATGGGCTGGTCATGACCATCAAAATTCAGCTGAGATAGAACAGCTCCCACACCCAACTCAGAAGCATCTCTTTGGACAATGAATGGTTTGGAGTAGTCTGGACTCTTTAGGATAGGTGCTGTGCACATGGCCTGCTTTAGGTCATCGAATGCTTTTTGACAGCCTGCTGTCCACTGAACTTTCTTTGGCATCTTTTTACTTGTCAGTTCATTAAGTGGAGTCACAATTGATCCATAATTTCTGACAAATTTCCTGTAATAACCAGTCAGGCCCAAGAAAGCTCGAACCTGAGTCTGGGTGGTTGGAGGAGCCCAATCCTTGATGGATTGTATCTTGCTCTCCAGTGGCCGAACCTGGCCTCCACCTACAAGATGGCCCAGGTATACAACCTGTGTCTGCCCTATCTGGCACTTTGTGGCCTTGATAGTGAGACCTGCTGCTTGCAGTGCCTCTAGCACTTTCCTCAGGTGGACCAGGTGATCCTCCCAGGTGGAACTAAACACAGCTATATCATCAAGATATGCTGCACAGAAGTCATCCAGCCCAGTGAGAACTTGATTCACCAGCCTTTGGAAGGTGCCAGGTGCATTTTTCAAACCAAAGGGCATTACCACAAACTGATAATGCCCACCAGGGGTAGAAAATGCTGTCTTGGGCTTGGCATCCTCAGCTAACCTGATTTGCCAATACCCAGCTGTCAGGTCAAATGTGCTTAAGTAGTTGGCAGAAGCCAATCTATCTATAAGCTCATCTGCCCTTGGTATTGGGTGGGCATCAGTCTTAGTGACTACATTGAGACCTCTGTAGTCTACACAAAACCTCATCTCTTTCTTACCACCCTGGGTGTGAGGCTTTGGCACTAGAACTACTGGACTAGCCCAAGGGCTATCTGAGGGCTCAATGACTCTCAGCTCCAACATCTTCTGCACTTCTGTCTTAATGCAGTCTCTAACATGATCAGGCTGCCTGTAGATTTTACTCTTGACTGGCAGGCTGTCACCAGTGTCAACCTCATGGGTACACCAATTGGTTTGACTGGGTGTCAGAGAGAACATATGTCTGAAGGATTGAAGAACTTGTTTGCAATCCTTCTGTTGATGGTCAGAGAGGCTGCCACAAAAGACAACACCATCTACTGATCCATCATCAGGATTCTGAGTGAGCAGGTCTGGGAGAGGGTCACTCTCCTCCTCCTGTCCCTCATCTGTGGCCATGAGCAAGCTCATGTCCTTCCTGTCAGCATATGCTTTGAGCCTGTTCACATGGAGCACCCTGTGGGGCCTCCTGGGAGTTCCAAGGTCCACCAGGTAGGTGACCTCTCCCTTTTGCTCAAGGATTGTGTGGGGCCCAGACCATTTGTCTTTGAGTGCTGCTGGGGCCACTGGCTCCAACACCCACACCTTCTGTCCAGGCTTGTACACAGTCAGGACAGCCTTTTGGTCATGCCAAGGTTTTTGGAGTTCTTGGCTTGCCTCAAGGTTTTTAGAAGCCTTTTCCATATATTCAGCCATCCTGGAGCGGAGACCAAGTACATAGTCCACTATGTTGGTTGCAGGCTTTTTGAGAGGTCTCTCCCATCCTTCCTTCACCAAACATAGGGGTCCTCTCACAGGATGCCCATACAGAAGTTCAAAAGGGCTGAAGCCAACCCCCTTCTGTGGGACCTCTCTGTAAGCAAACAAAAGGCAGGGTATCAGGACATCCCATCTACGCCTGAGCTTTTCAGGTAGTCCATGAATCATCCCTTTTAGGGTCCTGTTGAACCTTTCAACAAGCCCATGGCATTGTGGATGATAGGGTGTAGTGAACTTGTAGTTGACACCACATTCCTTCCACATAGCAGTCAAATATCCTGACATGAAGTTTGCACCTCTGTCAGAGACAACCTCCTTAGGGAAGCCCACTCTGGAGAACACTCCAACTAGGGCTCTTGCCACAACAGGTGCTGTAGTGGTCCTAAGGGGAATAGCTTCAGGATACCTGGTGGCATGGTCCACCACCACCAGTATAAACTTGTGCCCTGATGCTGTCTGGGGTTCCATTGGACCAACAATGTCAATCCCCACTCTTTCAAAGGGCACCCCCACCACAGGCATTGGTATAAGGGGGGCCTTTGTTGTGCCACCTGGCTTACCACTGGCTTGGCAAGTGACACAGGAGCGACAAAACTCCTTGGTATCTTCATTCATGTGAGGCCAGTGAAAGTGTGAGACAATCCTGTCCCAAGTCTTATTCTGGCCTAAGTGTCCTGCAAGGGGAATCTCATGGGCCAAGGTGAGAAGGAAACCTCTCGGAGACAAGGGGATGACCAGCCTCCTGCTTGCACCAGGCTTGGGGTCTCTTGACTCAGAGTACAGGAGTCCATCTTCCCAGTATACCTTGTGGGCACCTGTGGCGTTCCCTGCAGCCTCAGCAGCAGCCTGCTGTCTGAGGGGTTCAAGAGAAGGGCAGGCTCACTGTTCCTTCCCCAGGTCTTCTCTGGAGGGTCCCCCTGAACCCAGAAACTCAACCTGATCAGGTTCAAGTTCTTTAGGCTCAGTTTCCCTCAGCTCTTTTAGGTCAGCCTCCTCTGAGACTTGATCCACAACCTGGGGCAAGGGGGAAGGCAATGCCTTAACCCTCCTGCTCTTCTTCTTGGAAGGTGTCTGGTCCATTGTTCCAGGATCCAGCACCTGTTCAGTGGGGCATCTTCTGGCCTGTGACCTAGTCGCAGCAAGCACATGTGCTGGCAAGCCTAACATTTCCATGTGAGTCCTCTGCTCCACTTCTGACCATAGGGATGACTCCAAATCATTGCCCAACAAACATTCAACTGGGAGGTCTGAACTAACAACCTCCTCCTTTCGGCCACGTACCCCTCCCCAGGAGAAATCAACAATTGCCATACTATGGTGGGTAGTGACATTGCTGGCATTGGTCACTAGGTACTCTGGACCTAGCATGATCTGTCCAGGGTCCACAAAGTTAGGTGTCACCATTGTGACACTGGCACAAGTGTCCCTGTAGGCCTGAGCCATCTTGCCATTGATAAAAGGTGTCTGTCTGTATTTACCCAAAGTATTGGGACTGGCATCAGGGGATATATCCACATCCCCTGTACAGACAAGGACAGCCTGAGTGAGTGTGCCAACTAAGTTGTCATACCCCTCAGAACCCAAGGTTAACCCAACTAATCCCTTGGGAGGTGCACTACCACTGCTGACTGTACTAGGGGGTGCAGGTGCCTTAAGGGCTGCAGTGGCACGAGTTTGCCCTCCTTTCTTGGTGCACTCACTAAACCAGTGAGTTTTACTTTTACAGTACTGGCACCACCTTTTAGACTGGCCTTCTTGAGTCTTCTTCTTCTGGGAAGCCTGACCCCCACCCTCTTTGGTTTGTTGGGGACCTGTCGAAGACTTCTGGTCATTTTGTTCACCTTTGGTATTATTACCCTTCTGGTCTGCTTTCTTCCGACCACCCTGGTTCTGGCCCTGGTTCTGCTTAACCCTTGTTCTGACCCATCTGTCTGCCTTCTTTCCCAATTCTTGGGGAGAGGTCAGATCTGAGTCAACAAGGTGCTGATGCAACAACTGGTTCTGACAATTGTTTAAAATCTGTTCCCTCATGTGATCTTTCAAAATGATATTCTTAGGATACGTGTGGTAAAACAACAGCAAGCTCAAATCCCAACCGCTGCCCACCAATGTGAGAAGTTGGCCTGATATATAATGTTCGCCGGGCCTGGGGCCTGCCACTCTGCCCAACTCACATCCTATGCCCCTAGGGACCTGATTGCTCTACACTCACCCTGGCCGCTGGAATCCGCCAGCCACCAAAAACTACAACAGCTTGGCGTCTACCAAGCCCGCACTTCTTTTCCCGAGATCAGGATCCTCCTATCCTCCCTCACCCCTGAACACACAATCCCCCCCCCCTTTCTAAACCCCTGCTCGCTCAAGCACCTGCTAATATTTATTATTTATTTATTTATTTGAGAAGCTTATAGAGTGCACGGCTACCTCCAGCGGGGGTGTCCCGGCGCTAAGACTACTTGTTTATCACAGAGGGGGTTGCCTAGTTCATGACTATCTGTCACAAAAGCAGGTCTGCAAGAGATTTGCTGGCTAGTGCTTAGAAAACAGCCATGTTTTCAGTTTGCGACGGAAGACTTGTTCGGATTCGGAGAACCTGAGATCCAAGGGTAGGCTATTCCAAAGCTTGGCGGCCGTAACGGTAAAAGTTCTGCCACCAGTGCGCGTGAGTCTGAATCGAGGGACGGTCAGCAGGCGTAGACTATTGGATTTCAAGTGCCTTACTGAAGAGGCTATCTTAAGCCTTTTCCTCAGGTAGCCGGGGCCAGTGCCATTAATTGCCCTAAAGGCAAGGATCAAAACCTTGAAGTCAATGCGACGGGCTATGGGAAGCCAATGTAGCTCCTCTCGGTATGCTCTGACCGAGTTGCGGGGGGGGGGTGTTGCCAATGAGCCTTGCTGCCGCGTTTTGTATAGTTTGAAGTCGATTAATGAGATATTGGGGGGCACCGGCATAGAGGCTGTTGGCATAATCAAGGTGTGCAATGATAAGTGCCTGGACCACTGTTTTACGGGAAGACTGGGGGAGATAGGGAAAGATCTTCCTGATCATACGCAGTTTATTGAAACAAGCCGCCGCTACTTTATTGACCTGGGTTTTCCCGGACAGGGTGTTATCAAATATGAAGCCCAGGTTACGGGCTGATTGCACTGGTATAGGAGGTGGATCAAGAACGGTGGGCCACCAAAGAGTTGCAGGGGGAGTAGTTTTCTGGCTGAAAAAAAGGACCTCCGTTTTTTCAGTGTTGAGGGCGAGATGGTTAGCAGCCATCCAGGTGCAAATGTTGCCAAGGCAGTTTCGAAAGTTGGAGAAGAGGGAGTCAGAATGGTCTCTAAAAGAAAAAACAAGCTGAGTATCATCAGCATAAGAGACCACCCTGACTCCCCAAGACTCAACTACCCTGGCAAGAGGGGCCAGATAAACATTGAACAATAAAGGGCTCAAGGCTGAGCCCTGGGGCACGCCACACAAGAGGGGTTTGTCTTCGGATTGAAATGGATGTAACAATACCCTTTGGGTCCGTCCGGACAGAAAGGATTTTATCCAGGCTAGGGCAGTGCCATCAATCCCCAGCTGTTGTAGTCGAGATATAAGAATGACATGGGAAACCGTGTCAAATGCAGCGGATAGGTCGAGGAGGACCAACATGGAACTAGAAATCACGTATCTTAACACCCGGTCGCTAGTCAGGCATCAACATGACATATACCACCGCCTGGATTCAGACCGACCTGACATTATCCTTTTAACGGAGACTTGGCTGAATGACGACTCCCCCCCCGACATCTTGGCAGCCATTCCACCGGGTTATTACATCCTCCAAGCCAACCGGCCTGCTGGTAAACCAGGAGGCGGCGTAGCCGCCATTATCAAATTTCCTCTCAGGTTCAGCTCCCTTTCTCTACTCACCATCCCCCAGGTTGACAGCCTGGCAATCAGATTTGAATCCTCGGTGTCCCCTTTTATCTGTGTTTTGGCATACCGCCCCCCTCAACCCATGCCCAACTTCTCCTCCCTCTTTGGTGATCTACTCTCTCAGCTCACAATTAATAATTCCAAAATCCTGGTCCTAGGTGATTTTAATTACTGGCCATCAGATGCAAATGAAAGCACCCATTCCTTGGCTTTTACTGACCTACTAAGTGGGCTCAATGGCTCTCAACATATTCATACAGCCACTCACTCTAAAGGCCACATCCTAGATCAGGTGTGGACCTATAACCTGGAAATCAAATCGCTCACGATATTACCTTGCCACTGGTCGGACCACTTTTTAATCTCTTTTTGTCTTCTGGTCCCTCCACCGCCCCCCCACAGCCGAGGCTCTAGCCTTCTGGCTCGCAATTGGAATAAAGCAGACCTCGACCTCTTCCTCACATCTTTAACATCCTCAGCTCTGTCCTGCCTAGGCTCCATAGACTCTCAAGAAGCCGCATTAATTGAATGGTTAGAGTCCGCCAGCGACAAGGTCGCTCCCCTCAAATTAATCAGAGCCAAGCGTCCCCATGACGCACATCGGTGGTTCTCAGATAGCCTCAAATCCCTAAAACTGGGACTTCGCCAAGCTGAGCGTCATTGGCGTAGAAACTACGACCCTTTAGAGAAACTTCATTTTCTAAAACTATCTGGAGAATATAAACAGGCTATTTCAGCAGCTAAAACCGCCTACTTCTCCTCAAAAATTCTTAACTCTGCGCAAAAATCCAAAGAAATTTTTGCCATTGTGGAGGAGCTTTCACATCCGGATAGGGTGACTATTAAACCCCTTCCGTCCCAGGCTCTCTGCGACTCCCTCAACTTTTTTTTATAGAAAAAATCAGCAAAATCAAAAACAGTATTTCCTCCGGACCGCCGGCGACGCCCCTCTCTGAGGTCACCTCCTCTTTTAACCCCCATTCTCTCACTCAGCTCCCCCCCATACTAGAGGAAGATTTTCTCTCCCTACTCGATAAAGTTTCATCTGGTTGCCCCACAGATTGTTGCCCTCCTGCGATTCTCCGGGCCGCCTTCTCGGCTTGCCCCGCCCCTCCGCTGGCCCTCCTGAACAACTCTTTACTGCTCGGTGAGGTCCCCAGCCAGTTCAAGAACGCTGAGGTGGTTCCTATATTAAAAAAACCCATCGCTGATTCCGGGGTTATGGGTAATTTCCGTCCCATCTCCCTTCTCCCTTACCTGAGTAAGGTACTTGAGACTCATGTGACCAGCGTCCTCCGCTCCTTCATCGAAGACTCCAACTTCCTTGATTCCCAGCAAGCTGGGTTTAGACCTGCCCATTCGACTGAGGCGGTTATCCTCTCTGTCATGGAGGAACTCCGTAGAGGCGCTGATTCCAACATCAGCCAAGCCTTGGTCCTTCTGGATCTGTCGGCGTCCTTTGACACGGTCGACCACACCATCTTGATCGACCGTGTCAAAGAAGCGGGCATCGGTGGGACAGCCCTTAACTGGGTCCGTTCCTTTCTGACGAACCGCCACCAATCCGTACGACTCTCCCAGATTTCGGCTGACAAGGGGATGCTTACCTGCGGTGTTCCGCAGGGCTCGTCCTTGTCACCACTTCTTTTTAACCTGTACCTCACCCCTCTGATCCGCTCCCTCCGGGGAAGGAATGTGTCTGCATTTAACTATGCAGACGACATTCAGCTTGTCTTCAATCTTGACTCCTCGGATGAAGCGGCCCAAAATTTCCAATCCACCCTCTGCCATATCAGTAATTGGATGGGCGCCCACCATCTCAAACTTAATCCCGACAAGACGGAGCTTGTTCTTGTCGGAGGCCCATCCAACCCTTGGAACTCCACTTTCTGGCCCCTTTCACTTGGCCCCCCTCCCCGCCCTGCTGATAAAGTGATAAGCCTGGGGGTTTATATCTCCCACGATCTCTCTATGAAGCATTAGGTCAGTGCCACTGTGTCCTCTTGCTTTTTTCAGCTTAGGAAGATCCGAAAAATCGCCCACTTCTTGACCACCGAAGCCCTCACTTTGGCACTGCGGGCCCTAGTCATCTCTCGGATCGACTATGCTAACGCTTTGTATGCAGGCATCCCTCAATATCAAATCAAACGACGGCAGTTGATACAGAATCAGGCAGCTCGCCTGGTCTATCATCAACCTAAACATCATCATGTCCACCCTCTGCTCAAAGCCCTTCATTGGCTTCCTGTATCAGAGCGTTGCAAGTTCAAACTTGGTTGTCTTACTCATAAATCTTTGGCCGGTATCGGGCCTTCCTTCATCTCTTCCCTTCTACATCGCTATGTCCCTTCCAGGCACCTCCGATCCTCTGACCATGCACTCCTCCAGGCACCCAGATTCAGGCGCAAAAAACATGGAGGTCTCAGATTTTCTTTTCTGGCCCCCTCATTTTGGAACTCTCTCCCACTGGAACTCAGACTCTCTTCCTCTTATTCTCAATTTAGGTCTCTCCTTAAAACCCATCCTTTCCGTAGTGTTTATACATAAGCTTTTCTCACCTCCCCCTCTGCCTCTCACCGAATAAAGTGAACAGCGCCAAGAAACCGTCCGGTGTATGCCGCGCTTTATAAGTAATTTTTACATTACATTCTAGTGAGCACTTTGTATCAGTCCAAACAACCCTTATTGATGATTAGTTGTAAGTCAACCGTAGACCAGCTATCCTAGTAGCATGGACAAGAGCAGTCTTTAGGCTAAACTCTAGAGGGTGTGTTAAGCCAGCTGTTATACCATCACATATACCCCTTGAACACAAAGTGAAAGGACACCACACAAGTTGTTATGAAAATAAAAGGATATTTATTTAGAACAAAACAACCCGGGACTCTTTATGAGGACAGGGTGCTAAGCACAATACAAAGCTCTTTGGAAAATACTCAAATCGCACAATTTACACAAATGCCCGAGGGGCACGAAAAACCATATACTCTAAAAGTGGAATGCGAAATTACTAGCAGGTAAGTACTACTCTAATAGGCTTTGGGATCGCTAGGACTTGACTACTGAACCTTCAGATTACTAGCAGGAGGCCTAGGGAGATCGGGTGCAGAGTGTGCACTCTCACGCGGGATGCGGAGCAAAGTCTATGGTTGCTAGGAATTACAAAGTTAGTGTTATCGGACGAATCCGACTAGGTAGAGCTGAAACGAAAAAGGATCTGGACCCTTGGATAGCAAAGCTATGCTGGAGCAACGAAATGCTGAGTTTACCTAGCCCAGGGGCTGCGGCTGCATAGGTCTGAAAAGACGTCTGGAATCCTCGTTGCAGTCTAAGGAGCCTGAAAGAAGAAGTTGCTGGCAGGCGACCAGTGAAGAGATTCGGATGGATCCAAGCCTGGATCGAAGATGGAAGACACCTGTAAGCAGAGGGGACCAAGTTCTGAATCACTAGCCAGTGATTAGATTGGCACCGGATGGAATCACCTCGACCAGGTGAGTGGGCGACGCTGGGCTCTGCAGTCTCACGGACCAGGAGGCGTTGTCGGCGACCAGGATGGAGGTGCGAGCTGTCCCACGATGGTATCTGCTGTCGACGTCGCTGGACCCAGGATTGGGGCAACAAGTCTTGGCAAATACAAGCCCATGCGGTGGACTCAAAATGGCGTCTGGGGTGGACCAGGTGGGTCCGGGGTGCTCCTCTGTTGGAGGGGAGCAAGGGCCAGTCTGGAGCAACCAGACCAGCGGTGTTGATGTCGTCGTCGGGAAGGTCACGAGCCAACAGGCTAGTAGCCAGACAACGCGGTGAGCAGCAAAGAGCAGAAGGGCCCCACGCAGATCTCGTGGAGGCTGGGAGGCTGAACTTCGGTGCTGGAGCTGCTCAGGGTTGGGGCTTCTCAAACCCCAAAGCACTCACTCGAGGATCCCTCGGCGGTCGTGCTGGGCAAGCGTCGTGCAGTCCTGAAGATGGCCGGTCCCTCGAGGTCTCGTCACACCCACGAATCTCAGCTGAGCTGACGATGTAGGTAGAGGTCAGAGGTGCCAGGGAAGCTGGTTCTCGTCGAGCTGGGCAGTCTTGATCAGGAGGAGAGACTTACAGCAGACCGCGATGCTTGGATGGTGCCTGCGGATGCAGGGTGACTACTCCTTAGTCACAAGGGAGAAATCTTAGGAAGAAGTCTTGAGTTCCTTTCGTAGAAAGTAGTTTCAGGATTCAAAGATGATCTAATTTGGAAGGGAGCCCGCTCCTATCTTTATACTAGGAAAAGGGGCTGGCACACGACTAGGTCCTGCCCATGGGTGGGACCAGGAAGGGGGGTGGTTACACCCCTCTCCCATGCCGGACTTTCCCCAGCTCAGGGGCTGGTGTACCCCTGGAACTGGTTCTAGCCGGCAGATGCATAGTGAGCACCGGGGTGCCACTTGCAGTCACCTTCCTCTAAAGCCCTGCCTACCCAGGATACACAAAACCCTATCTGGGATGGTGCTAGCACCGCCCCTGACAGGAAACCCTTTGACCAAGCCGCCCTCGCTGGAAGGACTCCCAGCAGCAGGAGGTCAGACTTGTGTCTGTGGTGGCAGCATCCATTTTGTGCTGCTGTGGCTTGAGTTAACTTTAACCGGGGTTCACAGTTACATACATGTCGTGTCCCTCTAGAAGGGTGGAATGCTAACCCCGTCACCAGAATTGGCGAGGGGATAGTATTCCAATTTGTATGACACCTTACTCGACATGTTTTGATAAAGCGATACCAGAGTTAGCATATAACCCCGAGGATTATAATGCACTTAAGAGTATATGGTACGCGTTATCATGGAACAGCTATTAGGACTTGGTTCCGCAAGCTGCAAACGGGCTCAGCTCATGCCAGAGCACCATCTCACACGATTCCAAGCACTCTGCCTTCAGGATTGTCAAGGCCTGCCATAGGAGTGACTGATAGGAATACGGGTGTCCATTTTAGGGTTAGATATAGGTATACTATATCTAAAGCAAAGGGTGATTACACCACCTTGCCCCAGCTGTCGTGCAGCCAGTTGTGTCAGATTTAGATGGCCAGCCAGGGGTGGCATAATACATGCTGCAGCCCCTCGTAGGCCCTGGGTTCACCTATGCCCTGGATACCTAAGGTATGCTGTACAGGGTCTGATAAGGTGGCCCAGTACCAATTGGTAAATGCACCTAAGGTACCCGTGTCTATTTAGTGAGAGAACAGCAAGGCTGTGGGTCTGATTAGCAGGCCCACAGCCAGAGAAGTCGTAAACCAGTGAAGCAAAAAGCAAAAATCTGGGGTGATTATAGGATTGCATACCCTACTCTTCTACAGAAACCCCTTCTTTTTTTAAACAATTTTTTATTGAAACATTTTGCAGAGCATTTCAATGACCGCATATTTTGCATGGCCTGTAAATACACATCTATATTAGTCACATAATTATCTTTACATGTCTCATAAAACACAACTCGCATGCCCATCCTCTGTATCCCTTCCCTACCCATGGATATGCACATCATGAGGTCGTTCAGTTTACATTGTTCAAACACTCGCTTCTGAATCCGAGTCCTCGGGAGGCGGGAATTCACATATGCCACCCGGTAAGTGTTCCAACCTCACAGACCTTCTCCCATTTTTTCGGACAGCCTCGATGTGTATATATACTGATTTTTCTCTGACCATCGCCAGGTGAGATACACTTATTAGCCACATAAACCTATACCGTTTTGAAAATTGTATGTACTGAGACAAAAAAACTTTCTTGCATTGTGACACATTCAAGGAAGCTGATTTGGTAGCATCCTGCTGGAATAATTTGTAAGTTAGAGTGTTTAAAAGAAACTTAAACACTGCTGGATAATTTCTTATAATTATGTCCTGGAAAAGGAATGAAGTGCTGTTATGTGAAATTGAGGAAAGTTAATAGATTTTGTTCTGTTTAGGTAATCTAGACCCCACAATTAGAGCATTGCGTTATTAGGCAGCATGGATATGGTGTTATGGCTTTGATATGTTCAAGTGGGTGTGCCACAGATGATCTTTCCACAGATAACATGCTAGTGCTAGAAGCAGCCCAATGGACACAGAATTTATTATTTATTTATTTATTTATTCAGGAGTTTTATATAGCGCTGGCTAGACCCGGAGGTATCCGAGCGCTTTACATGAGGTTCCACAAAAGTTACATTACAAGATTACATCAGTTCCAATTAACATCAGTTGCTAGACAAACAAATGCAGGAGCATAGAAGACGAGATGATTGAAGTGTAGCGGAGAAGGGGGTAAGGGTAAAGGGACAGTAGGGAGATGCGGCAGAGAGACGAAAGGAAAGTCTGTCCAAAGTCCGGCTGGGTAGTTGACGGTCTAGGGGAAGTCCCAAAACCCATCTCCTCTATAGCTATCAGGTAGCAAGGAGGCTTTTTCACTTCCAGCTGGGCTCAAAGCAAAGGTCTGTATTAAAGGGTCATAAACTTTTCATTTTTTGGAGTATCACTGCTGGGAGCCATCTGGAAACTAAACACCTAGATTCCAATGCAATGGAAGGAAACAAAAGCACACAGCTTAGCACTTTACAAGTACATTAGAAAAACTATTACTTGGTAGCCTGTTTTTACTTTAACACCCCATGTAGGAAATGTGCATGTACTGTCTGATGTAAGGATTTATCTGTGTGTATGAGTAAGTACACAAATAATGATTGAAATGGCGCCTACTAATTTATTTTTTATGTAATTCTTTTATATCCCTACTCATCCCACTGTAGTGTCAGAGTGCCTCACATCACACATAGAGACAAAATGTATTGTTCAAGTGTGAAAATAAATGTACAGGAAATGTTACATAACATAATGAGGTTTACAATGTGTAGGAATCACATATCGTCCATACTTGTAGAAATTAAATCCCCTTGAATTTGCTGGCCAAACAAAGATCTTTGGTCCTTCAAACGTTACAACTCAACTGACGGTAAAACATAGACTAGAATCAGTACCAGACTACAAGCACGGTGTCCAGCAGGACAACCACTCAATGAATCAAAGTAACTCAGCGGCGATCAAACAGCTCCCATGTTGATAAGAATACCACATAGGTAGATGAATCATCAAACTCCAAGCAGTGGGCGTACCTCACCCTTAACAGGAGATCCACTAAAGTGGCAAAACTGATAGAAATGAGTACATATTAAACAAGCATTCCAGTGCTACCCTGCAGAGGAAAGATGCAATTTTTGGCTGTGTTGTGAAACGGCTGTGGTAAGCCGCATAAACCTGATTTACCTTATCTCCAAGAAGTGGCAAGAGTTTTGTCAGGACCACTGTTCAAACAGTAGAATAGAAGTTGTTGCTTTTTATTTTTTAGACTAGATGAAACATATTTTAATGAACAGCCTGCTACCATGAAATCCTTGAAGAGTTATAATAGGATTGATAAATACCTGGTGATAACATGTCATTTACTCCAGTATTGGAACTTTCATAGATTCACATGCTTGAATCATTCCAGTCATCGAGATGGGAGTCCCTGGTATATTAAAATAGCAATGTAAAGTTAACTAGAAACTAGAAAAGGCCCTAGGCCCTTTTAGTTTTGTATATAGTAATTTGTTAAAAAGAGACTAAAAATAGGTTTCAACCAATCAGAATGCCCCACCCTCTAGAACACTCCTGAGAGAAGCTCCAGCCCTTCAGATTTTCTACCTCACGTTGTGCTAGGGAGTCCCCATTGAGCTCTGCTCAGTTTCCTCTTAATCTACAATTACTTGGAACTAATTGTCACCCGTTTTCTTCTTCATAAAGGATTTTGGAATTGTAGTTCCTTCATCTACAACCCTTAATTCCTATTTTCCGGACTTCAATATGTCAGATAAGGAAAGAAAGTCTCTTCAGGGCTTGAGTTACCTGTGCCAAGAAAAGGCTTTATACAGATGACCCCCACAAGGAATGCATATATCACCTTTATCCCAACCATAAGGCCAAAGAATGCAAGGTATGTCGTACCTTTTCTAATAAAACTTTAAGAAACTGCGAGGGGCGCCTGCTAATTTGGCCGCGGAAGCTAAAATCACGAAAAGAAGCTCTTTCCAGTGATGGCAGTGAGAACGTGTCATCTTCTTCTAAAAGGTCGCATAAAAGATAGACATCACCTCACTCTCATTCATGAACTGAACAACCTAAAAAAGCCTCAAAAAAGACTTCACATGAGTCTTCCAGGCACAGCTCTTCAGAATCTCATCACAAAGATCCAAATGAGTTAAAAGAGTATCATTCTGGGTAGAGCAGACCAAAAAATCTAGGTCCAAACCGCCTACACCACCCCCTCAGGTGAGGCATAATTTTAGGAAGCCTTCTTCTGTAGGGCCTCCTGACAGACTGCCTAGGAAAATCACGTTGTCGAAACCGGTGACCACCGACCTGCTACCCACTCCAGATTCCAGAAAGTCCTCATTGACGAGTCCTACTCAACCGCCGGCGATTCCATTGCCGTCGAAGAGTCCGGCTCTACTGACTCCTCCACTTTCACCGACATTATCTACGTCGACAACGACTATTACTTCTCCAACATCGCGTCCATTAACAACTACCACGATTTTATCGATTTTGGTTACATCCCTGTCGACTGTGCCGCTTGGAAAAGACAAACAGGACAGATTACAACAGCTTACATCAGAGCACACCATCAGCACACACCTCTCCTAGTAAGGTGACAGCATTAGTTCCTTCTCAACTTTTGGAGGAACAGGAATCTGATGACAACGGTCCATTTGTATACGCCCAGAGTCCATCAGAACTGCACGTAAAGTGCTAAGAGGAAGAATATGATGAGTACGATGATCAGTACTATTATGCCCCTCCTGAGCAATATTTTCCACAATATCACAAGGAAATGGTCAGTATGCCATCTTCGCTACTCCCTGACTTACAGTTCATGTTGTCAGACTATAAGATATGGTTTCTGGGGACATCTGCTGCCACTGAGCAACCCTCTTTACCACCTTCTGCGCGGTCTATTCCACCATCCACTCTGCAACAAGACACAACATTGTTGCCTACCACTGCGCACTTTTAACCAAAGGCCCCTCTTCCACCAGAGCCTCTAACTTGTGATGACGACCATGAGGAGGGGAAACTACAAGAGCCACATTAAGAATGGGATGATTCTCATACCCACACTATGGGCTCCGCCACCAATTCCAGTTGACTCTTCACCTGAGGATATTGGTGGGCTCCATAATCTGCTGGAGAGAGCGGCTTAACGTTGTGACTTGACCATGCCCTTCTCACAAATAGAATGTTTCCTTTATGACTTTAAGGAGTCTTTAAGAAAGACTGTATGTGCAGTGCCCTTTGTCGGTTATTTTTGGGAGGAAGGCCTCATGGTCATGATGGCTCCTACCACAGTAACAGCCGTCCTTCCCCTGACTAGAGAAAAAATATAAGGCTTCAAACGAAGCTCCCGCTTGTCTTGTTGGCCACCTAAGGCCTGATTCTGTTATCTCGCAAACAGAGCAAAAGAAGTCAAAGAATCTATTGGCTCCAATAACAGCGCCTCTGGACAAAGAAGACAAAATCCTCAACAATGCAGGAAAGGGATTCTCTTCTGTGTCAGCACTCATTGTCAGAACACTAATGCTCTAGCAGTTTTGGGGTTATACAATTACCAGATGTGTTGCGACCTAGCATCGTACTTGGATCAACTCCCGGAAGAGAGTAAAGCATAGGCCAAAAAGATCCTCCAGGAAGGGGAGCGGATATCCTCAGAGGTGATCGACTGTGCTATGGATATTGCCACCACTGCTTTTAGATCGCTTGCAGGTGCAGCCCTCTTGTGCCACCAGGACTTGCTCAGAGCTACATACTTCTGAGCTGAGGTTCAGAACAAAATCCTTGACCTCCCTTTTGATGGGGATGCCCTTTTTGGAAAACACGTTGATGAGGTGCTTCAAACTATCAAGGTGGATACTTACCCTGCTAATTTGTTGAGCGCTCTTCAGTACCAGAAGGTACCATGGCGGCAAGCTCGAGGAAGGGGTCTTCCATTGTCCAGCGGAGGCTACCAACTATATCGGGACCACTCATACACCTTCTTTTCACAGACCGATCTTCCACAATACTCTGAACATCAGCCAGTGGCGTACAGCATGTCTACCCCAAGAGGTAGAGCAGTATGCTTGGCTCTGGTAGCAGCTTTCTTAAGAAAACAAAGGCACCAAGTGTTCCCCTACTTTGTCGACTGGCTATTCAAGGCGCCATCTATCTCTGCAGCTCGGACATCCACAGCAGCTTGCACACACTGTTTCGAAGATTAGGCCTTACCCTAAATCCGGAAAAAAAAGTCCTGCATCCTTCAAAAATATAACATTCTGAGGGGCAACAATCGACACAACTCTCAACAAGGCTTTACCCCTCGGTCGAGAGACAATTCAAACTGAGCTCTAGCTCAACTAATCCAAAACAGAAAGTCTCTTTCAGTTAACAAATCTCTCCTAGGGATGATATCATCCTGCATTCCTCTTATTCCATTCTGTCATCTAAGAATGTGTCTTCTCCAGGAGGAACTAGACAAACAATGGCTGCAAGCAGAGGGAGCTTTCAACGATCTGATAACGATCACACCAAGAATGGTTCTAGCCATCTCTTGGTGAATCCACTACAGAAATATCTCAGCCGGTCTGTCTTTTCTAACCACTACCTCTCCGCTCATAATTACCACTAAAGCCTCCCTAGACTGATGAGGAGCATTTCCCCAAGATCTACAAGTCAGCGGTCGATGGCAACTACAACATCTGCACCTTCACATTAACTTATTGGAACTCAAAACAGTGCATCTGGCTTTACAGATGTTCCTACCAAATGTAATGTGTACTTGTAAAGTGCACTGTTGCCAGCCGACGTCCAGGTGCTGTATACCGCTGGGGAACCCATCCTGACTTTCCCTGTGGGATGGTCCCTGCTGGGAATCCCCAAGGTGGAGCCAGGCTTCCCCGGCGATGATGGGGCCGTTGTGGAGATTAGGCAAGCTAATGCCCAGAGTTGCCGAGTGGTACCCCTGGTTAGAGTAGGCACGGAGGCGAGAATTATCGAGTCCGCTGACCCTGGTCCACGACCCTGCCACATCGGGAATCGAACCCTGGTCCTGGGCCGACTTCTGCTTCTGGGTCTGTCGCCTCTAACAAGTGAGCCACACCACTCCAAAGGTAAAGGATTCAACAGTTATTTTCCGGACGGACAACACGACCATGATGCACTACATCAACAAACAGCGCAGCACCAGATCTTGCCTTCGCTTCACAAAAGGGTAGCCCTAAGGACAGAACATATTCCCGGCAACCAGAACACAACAAAAGACACTCTCAGCAGACTAAAATCGGCATGTCCCGAATGGGAATTAGATCAGACCATTCTCAACAAAATCTTTCTCTGGTGTGGTATTTTTGCAACACCAGAGACCTAAAAATGCTGGTTCTTCGCTAGCTGCCATCACCATTAGGGGTCATGGGGGAATGCAATTTTGATGGCATGGCCAGGCATCTTTGCCAACACCTTTCCTTCAGTTCCTCTCCTTCCATGACTTTTGATGAAGATGAAAGCAAAACCCTGCAGGCTCATCCTCATTGCCCCCTAATGGCCGCGCCAGAATTGGTACAAAGAACTCCTACGTTTGGAGAGGTATCACATTCCAGTGGATCTCCTTCCATCACTTTTTTTTTTTTTAAATGTTTTTTATTTTAGATTAGCAATACAGTCAGGGCAACAACACATATAAGCAAATCAGAACGCAGTGCGTATATAACGAGTACATCGTAACCTTATCCAGTCTGGAAACGTATATAAGCAGCAAATGCAGTGGCACAATAACAGTACATCAGTTCTACATATCCATTCTCCATTACTCTGAGTCAGCCTCTTCCTCCTCAACGCCAGGTGGCTCGCAAATATAACCCCGAAACTTGTTCCAGGCCCCCCCAAATCCTGCCCCACTTCTTAGGGCACCAACGGTGGGCAAACACCACCTTTTCCGCCAACATCGCCTCATCCATATCTTTACACCATTTCCTAAGTGTCGGTAAAGCTGCAGAGCCCCATAACATGGCAATGTTACGCTTCGCTATCATCAGGCCCAACATTACCCAATCCCGTTGCCGGTGGTTTAGATCATTAGGCTCCCATATGTTCAATAAACAGCGACGGGTCTCCGGCAACAAGGA
Organism: Lissotriton vulgaris; assembly: GCF_964263255.1. Classification (NCBI taxonomy): domain Eukaryota; kingdom Metazoa; phylum Chordata; class Amphibia; order Caudata; family Salamandridae; genus Lissotriton; species Lissotriton vulgaris. The sequence continues at coordinate 134,359,059 of NC_141699.1, read as the reverse complement.
GACCTCAATTGTTTGAGAAATTGTACGCATTACTGCTATCCAATATACAGCCATGTGTCTGCAGTCACAAATAGTGTGGGAAAAGGTCCCCTCCTCCCCACAGTTTCTTAAACAGTATTTATGTGAAGCTCTTCCTACCTTGTGTAGTATCGTTCTAGTGTAGTATGTACGATGTAATATTTTAAGTTCAACCAGTTTGAACCTGGAAGATATTGCTGTTTTTGTCGGGGTGAGGATAGAGCCTCCTGCCACTCAGAGTCTTCAAAGGGGCCCACATCTCTGGTCCAGTTCTGTCTCAGTGTGGATGTCTCGTCTGGAAGGTTGTCAATCAGTTTACCGTAGGTCAAGGAGGTGGCCCTATCCAGCATATGCTCCGTCAAAAGTCTCCTCCAGAGGGGAGGATTCCTGCAAGGCGGTACCTGTCTGTATAACCGACTGGAGCGCATGTTTATTTGCAAGTACCTGCACTTCTCTGTCTGGGCCATCTCATACTGTGTTTGCAGATGGGCGAATTCTACTACCTTTCCCTTCTTCTAGAGATCACCCACCACTGAGATGCCTATGGTGTCCCAAGCCAGGAATCCCTTACTGTTACGAAGAAGGCCTAATCGGTAAAAGTCCCACAGCGGTGTCATTTGCGTGATAGTCCCAGAACACTTAAGACGTCTACCCGCTTTGTACCAGAGCTGTACAGAGTGTTGCGTGGGGCCAATCAAGTCCTGAGGTGCGGGACGGCTATAAAGATTTCCTAGGAGTCCCCTACCCTCTAAACCTTGTCTATCAGCGAAATAAGCTGGCTCAGACATGAGGGGCGTGGAGCCAGAAATTAATCTGCTTGAGGTGGGCTGCCCAATAATACATCTCAATATTTGGAAGCGCTATTCCTCCATCGGGCCGCCTCTTGTTAATTTATCCTGTGCAATATGCTGCGGCCTCCCGCCCCCCACAGCAGATTGGTAACCGCTGCAGCTATGGCTTTGAAATAAGAGTCAGGGACCGGTAACTGGGTGTTTTCCAGCACATATAAAAACTGCAGGAGTGCCATCATTTTGTATAGAGCCGCTTTGCCCAAGAGTGTAAGAGGGAGAGTCTGCCACACCTTAACGTCGAGCTTAAATAGCTCTAGAAGAGGACGGAGATTCAGATCATAAAAGTCAATTGGGTCTGGCGTAATATATATACCCAGGTATTTGAACGCCTCCACCAAAGTTCTTAAGGGGCAGCTTGCAGGCAACGCCAGCAGGGGGCCAGCGAGAACATAGAGGGTGGATTTGGACCAATTAATCCTATAACCTGACACCCTGCCGAACTTCTCGCACACGTTTAATAATTCAAGAATCGACCTTTTGGGGGAGGTGTGGTATAGAAGGATGTCATCCGCATATAGGGATATGCGGTCTTCCCACACATCAGTCCAATAGAGTACTTTGATTCCTTCCATCACTTTTGACGATGTCCCAGGGCCAATTACTGCATCCAGATCCCAAATCGCTTCATTTATCAGCTTGGCTCCTGAGCACCATCAGTTTGCCCATCTGTACCTCCCGTCTGAATGCAGGGAGATACTCTTCAGCGCCCGCGCAAAGAGCACTAACAAGACCTATCTGCTAAAGTGGAAGCGTTTTTGCATTTTGGTGGCAATAATCTAATGTACACCTGTCACGGTGCCAACGCAAATACCTCGGGATCGTCGGGTGACTGGAGGGAACCATATAACGTCATGTCCCCTGTGCTTTCCCCTTAACAGGATGACTGGCTATCTACTCCCGGACCAAGCGATAAGGGCCCCTTTAACTACGACGACGTATCGACAGGAAGTCCCTCCCCGCAGGATGACGTCGTAGCATGGAAACCAATAAGGGAGGACAACCGCACCAACACCAGAGACGCGGAAGAGACGAGAGAAAGCGAAGAAGAAAGGACCGAAGACTGCGGAGGAGAGTCAAACCTACCAGAGGGAACATCCAGCCAGGGAGGAGGAGAGAGAACAGACCGACCGGAGAATCCAGGAAGCCACCGAGGACGCACTCCGTCGAGCCACGCCCCAGGAGGAGTGTGGCTGACTCTGGTACGTGAGCGGCTCAGCGGCTGGGTCGGGAGGCAGGAGAAGCCTGAGGGGTAGAATCACCTCCGTCCTGCCGACACCCTGTCAATAATGTGAATAAAATTCTCCCCCCCCCTCTCACTTTCACTCCTCAGCGTCTCCCGCTGAAAAACCACACTGAGCACACAAGTGTGTTCCCTCACACCCCTCCCCATTGTGAAGGACGAGAACTCCGTACTGAATTTTGTTATTCTTTTCTTTTGGGGAAATACTGGAAGTCAAGCCTCCATACCTGTCCACTGACGGAAGCAGGACAAGAACCGGCGGAGCCCCAGCCTGTGAAGAACACTTCCACTCGGTGTGTTTAAAACCCCAGCAGTTTATTTCTTTTGGGACATCCTTTCAGTTAAAAACTGACTAAACGCAGGAAGCAAATTTATTTAAGCAATAAAGTTTTTGTCTTTTATCAGACACAGTCTCTTGCGCCTTCCTTCAGGCCCAATCACAACACCCTTTCTCCTCTTCACCTCATGAGATTCTCCCTTACCCCCTTCAATTAGCAAAATCTGGGTTGCCCCATGCCTCCATCTAGCAGCTATATCTCATTTCAGGAAGTCTTCTTCCTTACCATCCTTATGGGCATCTAGAACTGTTAAGCAATTCCTCAATGGACTGTTTAGGGTCTTTCTAACAGCCAGATCTCCTCCACCACTCTGGCAGCACAACATAGTCCTCTCTCAGCTACAATGAAGCACCCGTTCAAGCCTATTCACAAAGCTGATCTCAAATTTATTTTGTGGAAAGTAGCCCTGCTTCTGGTATTGACATCGGCCAGACGAGTAAGAGAAATTCAGGCCCTTCCCATCCAAGAACCTTTTCTACAGTTTAGGGTTGATAGTTGTTCTTCACAGCAACCCTAAGTTAATTCCTAAAGTCCCTTCAGACTTTCATTTAAATGAACCTCTCATCCTCAAAATATTTTTTCCAGACCCTACATCATCATCATCGGAAAGGGCTCTTTCTTCGCCGGATGTAAAAAGATGCTTGAAATTCTGTCTTCAGAAGACTAGGAGCTTTTGTTAGTCTACTCAACTCTTCGTGGCCTATAGTACTCCATGAAAAGGTTGTCCTCTTTCCAAACGGAGTATTGCTCGTTAGATTTTCAGTGCTATTCGATATTGCCATCAAGCAGCAGGGAAATCACTGCAGTCACCATGCACGCCCATTCTTCTAGATCCTTTCCAGCATCAACTGCGCTGTTTGCTGGGGTACCAGTCCAGGACATCTGTCAGGCAGCTACCTGGAAGAGTACACACATATTCACCAGACATTACTGCTTGGACACCACGGTCCGCAATGACACAGCAGTAGGCCAAGCGGTGCTGCGAAATCCTTTTCATTGAAGGTGATCTTTCTCCTTCACCTCCTCCTTCCTCATTTTGCTAAACTATGCACATTTGTTCCTCAATACTGTATTCTCTTTATCGTATTTTTAATTATTAAAACAAATGGATATTTGCTTTTATATCGGTTTCTGTTTTTCAACATGCTATATCCTTGTCTAGGATATTTAAAAAAGATAATAATGAATTATATAATGGTAACAAAGAACACACATAGATGCAAACACAAGAGTAATTGAAACAATGTGCTTTTAACTGCTATGTAATCTGATTCAAGCATGTGAATCTCGGAAAGTTCCAATACTGGAGTAAGTGTGAGTGGCTCCCTTGGCGCAGTGGACACACTCAGCGGGTTCGCTGAGACTCCAGAGTATAAAAATTGGATCTTTCCCCAACAAGGGGAGAAGGAATGCTTAGTCAAAGGGCACAAACGACAGGGGGTAGGTAGAGTAGCAGGCAAGGGGAGAGAATTCGGGGGAGAGGGGATAGGAGCTAGGGACGAGACAATGAGGAGGAGAGACAAAAAGAAGTCTGTCAAAAGACCGACTGGGTAGGTGACGACCAAGGAGGGAATCTACGGCCCATCTCCCCTATAGCTAAACTAAGTAGCTCCATCGGGCGTCTGACAAAATAGTTCAGTCTCAATAAATTGAGAGAGGAGGGAAGGAGAGACATAAATGGAGGGTGGATGCAGTAGGAGACTGCAGGAGAGATGAAAGGAAGTGCAACAATGTGGTTCAACAATATATAGGAAAAGGTCAAACAAGAAAACATTATATCAAACAGTCAGCAATACATTAGGCGAGGAGAGAGAGAGAGGAGCAAAAAAGTAGTGGGGGGGAGGGGAGGAGGGAAAGCGAGGTTGGCTAGACCCAAAGGAATCAGAGCACTATACATGAGGGTCAACATTGTATCCGACAAGATCAATAATTACCCAAGACATCAAAAGTAATAGGCAATACTTTAGGAGAGGAGAGAAAGGAGAGAGAAAAGCAATGGAGGATGTGGGGGAGGTGGGAAAGGGAGGAAAGAGAGAAAAGACGACAAGGAGAGACAAGAGGAAGTCTGTCTAAAGACCGACTGGGTAGGTGACGACCAAGGAGGGAATCCACGGTCCATCTCCCCTGTAGCTAAGCTATGTAGCTCCATCGGGCATCAGACAAAATAGTTCAGTCTCAATACTTAGAGATATGGGGAAGGAGAGACATAAATGGAGGGAGGATGTGGGAAGAGACGACAACAGGAGAGATGCAAGGAAGTTTGGCTAAAAAACCGACTGGGTAGGTGACGTCCAAGGAGGGAAATCCCTGACCTGTCTCTCCTATAGCTAAGCTAGGTAGCTCCATCTGGCATCAGAACAAAATAGCTAGATCTCAATTGACAAGGGAAAATTCGTAGATAAACAGGGTGGGGGTTGGGACAGGTGAGGGCAGAGGTCATTAGCAGAAAAGTGGAGAAGAGTAGAGCGGGGAGGGGTAGCGGACGGGCAGATGGAGGATCGCCATAAATCAGGAGGAAAAAGAGGACAGGTCAAATGAACAGGGCTAAGCGAATTACAGTTGCAGGAGTCCAACTGGGGAAATGGGTAGTAGTGCCCCCGGAAAACGCTGCTAGTTCGGTGTAAGTTTCCATGGATCAGCTTTGAATCATTCTAAAAGTGGGTCCGTTCATTCTCAGGCTGTGTAGGGGGAAGGAGGGAGATGACGGCTGGAGAGACGAAGGAAAGTCTGCCCAAAGTCCGGCAGGCTAGGTGACTGCTGCGGATGGAATCCACTGAAGGCCGGAGCTTCTCTCCGGAACTTCTTGCGGGTAGGGCATTCTGATTGGGTGAAACCTATATTTAGTCTCTTTTTTTACAATTTACTATGTTACCAAACTAAAGGGACATAGGGACTTTTCTAGTTTGTTAGAAACCTATATTTAGTCCCTTTTTTACAAATTACTATATGTTACCAAACTAAAGGGACATAGGGACTTTTCTAGTTTGTTAACTTTACATTTCTATCAGGGACTCTCCTCTCGTCGACCTCCCCCTCTGAAGTGTTATTACTTTCAGGTGTAGGTGTAGTTATGGACGGATTGTTCATGTCTTTGAACTTGGCTAATCAATGTTGGATAGGGTCATTCAAAAACATAAGTTGCTCAGGGTTGATGCAGGCTCTAAATAAAGCTTCTACCCCCTGAACTTGCCAATCTTTGGATCCCAGAGAGTTTTGTCTCAATGTTGTCTTTCTAAAAGTTGAAACCTAGTTTAGACAGTTGAGCATAAAAGACTGCAGAATAAATCTGTTTTGTATTTGTCAACATACTTTCATTCCTGTTTTGTTTACATTTTTAAAGTAAAACGATTCTGGATTTGATACATTGAACCCTGAAAAGTATGGAAACGTATTGGCAAAAGTTTTTGAGCTACCCTTTGGTGGCGTAGGACAATGTTCCCATTGGTTATACATTAATACATTTCTAGGATTTGCAGATTTGTGCAAGAAATGATGACCATAATGATTATAACAACACATTTGTTCATAGTCTGATGAATCTTCTAAATATTCATGATTAGTGAACACTGCAGACATTTCTAAGTCTGACATCATGTTATTAACAGTCTTGAAGTCCCAATCCTCAGAAAAGGTACTAGATGAAACAAAGTCACTTAATGAAATCTTGAATTGGTGTGGAATCTTCAACAGCTCCGACGGGCCAAAAAGGTCATATTCTGTTCTGTCAAAAGCTATACCATCAGGTACAGGAACAGCTGTGATGTTCACTGATGACAAGTCTTTGTTCACGATGGGATGATTTGTGTGGCTGGAGAAGTAAGTTGATGTTCTTACTTGCTATGTCCATTTTAACATATCTTCCATTTATCAGCATACCCAGTTATTACCAGAGCTAACCAAAGTAGAAGAAATAGTACACCCAACACAATCCAAAGTTAAAACCATGGTGAAACCAGTAAGTCTTTTCCAGGTGATGAAAAAGTCATTTGCTTGTTGTTTGAAAGTTCTTTTTGCTGGCGTCATTTCAGGTTCGCTTGGATCCTCAGAAAACGAATCAAAGTTAATAAAATAGCCGGAGTCAGGTTCTGTCAATTGTTGGGATTGCATCAGGATTCGTTGAAATCGCTGTAACAACTTGATCACTTGTTACTTCATTGTACACAGGTGTTTCTTGACAAACTGTTATTTGGGTTTCAAGAGGTACAAGTTCCATAGCTTTGTTGCATAGAACTTCATTTCGCACTGCAGCTTCCTCAAAGGTGATGAGTCTCTCAGTTTGAACCTCTTGGATAGTAGCCAGATTAGTGCATCTGCTACTTGGTCGGAGTCCACTTGGCCTACTGCTTAGTATCGACCACATAATGTGGTTTGATCAGGTCGATGGACGCAAACCTGTTCTTTTTACCAGCCAGGGGCGGCAGTAATACTGTTCTTGATCCGTGAATTGCTAGGACAGGTACTGGTTGTCTGTAAGAAGGCCCAAATTCTTTCTTGTCCGCGATCTTTTCTCTGACTAGATCCCGAAGCTTCGGGTTCCAGACCGGCCCTGCTAGGACGGTTGGTTTTTCTTCAGTGGTGGTTGGATTCAGGATCATGTTGCTTTGTTTCGTTCTTAGTTCATTTAAGTCCTGTAAAACAGCCAAACCATCTTTTATATCAAAATCATTTTGGTCCACCACTGATGTCTGACAATCAAGGTCCACGACCAGCATTCTTGTCCCAAAAAGGACCTCATATGGAGTGATACCCCCTAGAGAACTTCTTGGCAAGTTGTTAAGACTACGTTGGACACTTATTAGATCAGGGGTCTCCAAACCGGTCCTGGAGGGCCGGATCCATGCCAGATTTTTAAAATTACTACATGTATCTCAATGGGGATATCCAAAAAATCTGGCATGGATCCGCCCCTCCAGGACCGGTTTGGGGACCCCTGTATTAGATGTTTGACCCACCCGTCACCCGGACCTAATACCCTAGCTGTTATATATTGCTTTATGTCCCAGTTTTTTTGTCTCCACAACCGAATTTCCCTCAGGATGGAAGGGACTAGAATACCGCAATGCAATGCCCAAATTGGCCATGGCCTCCTTGTAAGCCCGAGAGCTAAACCCTGGACTCTAGTCAGAATGTAGCGTGCCGACTGCGTATGTGCAGATAAAGACTCTCAAAGCTTTTATAACAGTTCGAGCGTCAGCTTAGTGCTGAGGCCACATCCAAAGGAACCTTGAACACGAGTCCACTGCGACCATGATAAATGTATAATTACCATCCCTTTGTAAGGTCCAGGTAAACACACGCTAATGGTTTACCTGAAATTAACTGGGGCGTCTGCGCAGGTCGTTTCACAGTAGAGACTTTCATCTTTTGGCATATTTCACAGTTCAAAACATAGTTTCTGGTTTGTTGCCTCATGCGTGGCCACCAGTATCTCTGTATTAATAACGGTACTGTGGCAGAAATACCTGCATGTGCAGAGGTGAGTTCTTCGTGTGCTGCTAGGATTAATCCTAATCTATGTTCCATGTTTGGAATTACACTATTCCCCCACTCCAGGGATTCGAGCAAACAGAACATTGTTCGCATCAGTTATATATGAGTATTTGAGTGGAAACACTTTCAGTAATGTTTTACCACTGTCTTTGCTTGAAGCATTGACAGCTCGCATTATATCGCTGTCTATTTTCGTTTTTGAACGAGTGATTGCAGCTACGGAAGCCGTTTGCACAGCTGCCTTCGCTGCTTCATCAGCCAATGAATTCCCTTCAACATGAACGCCATCACGTTGATGCAGTCCTTCTCGTAATTGAACGACTTGTTCCTAAAGCGTTTTATGCTTGATTGTGCCACCTTTTGCAACTTTGAAACCATTTTGAAGCCAGTTTTGCAAGTATTCATTGTAAGATTGAACACAATAAAAAGAACCGCACACTGAGTGTGTGGAATTTGCGATCCCTATTCTCAAGTGCCATCTTGAATGCTTGTAGTTCAGCTTCTACAATCTCCTAAGGATTGAGTTTGTGACCATTGGTCTAAATTTGCCAACACACCAACAACCTTTAACGATCGCGCATTACGCACTAAAGGCTTGTTTACCCCCCGTAGCGGGTGGAGCTGATCCGTCAGTATAAATTATACATTCATACTGGTCAAGAGGCAGAATTTCAGTAGGCAGAGTGCATTCTTGCTCGTATTGTAGAAATGCTTGTGTTTTCAAATATGGATGAAAAACATATTCAACATCTGTTGCAGTAGGAGAATTAACCCATTGTATCCATCTTGGATGTAAAGCTTTAGAATTTGAAATGCTCGCTTATGTCACTGCCTCTAAGGCTGGTACAGTAGTTATGACCATAATGCATTTGCCCTGTGCGAGGGCTCTGTCTTTTGCTACAGCGGTTTGAACAGCTGTCAGAATTTTTTCTGTTGAAGTGAATTTCATTTCTGCTTGTGTGTACAAATGTGATTTGTAAGCTATCGGTACTTTTTCACCTTCGTTAAAAGTTAAGTACGTGAATCCGCATTGTCCTGGAATGATTCGGATCACTAAGTTGCATACGTTTACGCGTGTTTGCAAATGTTTTGTTGCTAACATGTCTGTTTGGACTGAACACAAAATTTCTGTGTGTTTGTGTCCAATTAACTGTTTTGAAATCAGGTTTGATTAATTCGTAGAGAGGTTTAATCCTTCTGCATAGTTTAGAATGTAAGTTTTTCCAAAATTTAGGAAACCTAGAATCCACTATGTTCTTCAGGGTTTTTGGAGGTTGGAGCAGCGCACACTTCTCTAGAAAGTTTGCTGCCAGGCTTTTGCCTTCACTTGATAATTCATATCCTTAAAATAGGACATTTAAATGGGCAATTCTTGATTTCTTTAAAATTGAATTCATACCCTTCAGAGGCGAAGTCAAGTATGATGGTGTTCACCCTGTTAAAGTGCCTATCCAAGTCATCGTCTGTTAGATAGTTGTCATCGACAGATGATAATGCCTCATCATCATAGGTTTGTAGGAACTCTGTTACTCTGGCTGAAAATAACCCTGGACTATTCTTGAATCCCTGTGGGAGACGACAGAAGTGACGCTGTATCCCCATAATTGAGAAAGCGGTCAAATACCTACTTTCTGGTGCAATTTTTTGACGGAAGAAACCGTTAGAAATATCTAATGTGGTTTTATACTTTTTAAGCACAATGGTATTCATTAGTGCTGCACTATGTGCATTTTGTACTGCACAGGTTTTGCAACAAGAGTTTAAATGTCTGTAATCCAATACTAGACAATATGTATTGTCTGGTTTGGATACAGGAAACAAAGGATTGTTCATTGACGAGGTGCATGCTTCAATCACCCCTTGGTATTCAAGTTGATCTAATATCTCTCAGACCAGTTCTTTATCTTCTTGCTTAACTGGATACTGCCTTTGTGCAGTTGGTCCCATCCTACATGATTTTTTTATAATGCAGGAACTTGGGCGACTGCCCATTTCCTGGCATAAGATATTTTAACTGAATTGGAATATGGTTAGAGAAGTCTGGCATAATGATGTCATCGCCATGTGGGCACTCCCTGACAAATGTAGGTAGCCAGTCTTTTTCAGCTAGGTCATAGCCCTTCGAAGCCTCTCCCAAATGAGTGCTTTCACTTTTCTTGGTATGTCTCCCTCCATCCGGAGTGTTATTTCATATAACCTATCAGGAGAGCTAACCCTGGTATCTGCAGTTTCAACTTCAGTGCCTTCATTCAAGTCCACTGTTTCCAGAAGACCCTTCAGGTTCTGGCGAGCTATTGTGACTTCTGCTGCGCTGTCCCAACATTGTCTAAGCCCATTCTCCGTTCTTGAGTTGTGTCCGCAAGATCCTCGGCATGTCTGATTTTTAAACGTGCTACCTATTTTCTGTTGAATTGAGGCTTCTTGTTATAGATTGTTAAAATTCTGTGTTTCTCATGAGGGCTAGTATTAGGAAATACTGCTTCGATCTGAGTTATTTTTTGAGCTATCCAGAATGGAATTTGTTCACGTTTTGTAGGTAATTTACCTGTGACTGAGTGTGAAGTCTGAGGTGGACTGAGCCTGGTAATGTGATTTAAATGTTTTAGGGCGCCTTTAAACCAGAGCTCATGCTCCTGGTATGTGAGCTGAATTTCAATATCCTCGAAAGGAATATACTCATCCGGTGGTTCATCTTCTTTGTAGAAGTGAAACAAGTGTGTTATTGGATTTGCTTCTGGGAAGATTATTCATGAATAGAATACCTCTGTCTGGTGATATTCATGTGCCTCTATCACAAAAACTGCCCTACCACCTCTTGATGTTAGGCCATGTTTTAGACGTTTTATAGTGATGGCTTTCCTTAAATTTAGAGGAATGGCTATAGCTTTCTCGTCGGCTTCTTGGAAACCTGTTAGGTTGTAGGCTGCATCGTCTGGATCAGCTGCAGCTCCACCGGTTCCGGTGTTATGTTTTAATGAAAACAGCAGAGCAAGTTTCAAGGGAACAGAGATAAGGTGCACAATATTTTGGAACGCTGTATCCTTCAACGTTAAACAAACCAAAAACTAATACATAGGATTTTTCGTCCTACTCCGTATTGGAGGATATTATCCCTTTACCCACTCCAGACGTCTATTGAAGTATTACGGGAAAAGGGTCTCTGAGAAAAGCACGACGGAGTTACTTTAGTATCTAGCGTTAAATTATTCCCTTACCAAACCGTTGGGCGCCATGTAGTGTAGTTCCTATATTCCCAATAGGCTCTGCGCATTGGAATAATATACACTATAGATTTGACATAGGACTGAGGTCAATATGTCTCTATCGAGTATACTAAACTTAATTGTGTGTGTGCCAGCTAACTCCGAGGTTACTAGAAACTTTCTCGAATAAACAAGAAGGGATTTGTTTCTGACAACCGCATAAACATGACAACTTTTGTTTCCCCTAAAACTGAAACATATCTCCAGAGTTGTGGAAACCATAGATAACTAGTTCACTCAGTCTACAGAGTTGCATAGAAATAGAGAGACGGTTGTTTCAATAAAAAAGGGTTTATTGAATAGTCTTATTTCTCATGCAAGAGATATGAACTGCTACAATCGTTAGACAGAATGCAAAGTATAATGCGTACAGCGAGCACAGTAATATGGTCCTGGAGGCCCATAGGAATGAATGGCAATTACCGAATCGGTAAATACAGATTCGGTAAAAGGGGGAAAACATTGAAGGGTGGCAGGGTGTCACTTTGACACCCTGTTGCACCCCTCAATTGTGTATGGGTGCACATGTGGCACACATACATGCCCTAAGGCCATGTGTGTCTGCCACATCGCACTGTTGGAAAAGCAAAAAAAATGCATTTTCAAAGGTTTTCATTATTTAGCACCAACTTGTAGTTGGTGGTAAATAACAAATCCTTAACTTAGGAATGCACCAACTTGAGTGCTCCCTACATCCTGGATTTGATAATTTACCGAATCGGTTTTTTAAGAATTCGGTATTTTACCGAATCCTTAAATTACCGATTCGGTAAAATACCGAATCCTAAAAAAATGCCACCTACATCTAAAAAGCCCAATACCGGTCGGTAAGGGCCGAAATTCGGTAATTTCGGCCGTTATTGGGCGCCCTACATCTGGCCCTGAATCTTATGTGTGGCCCCATTGAGCAGTACCTCCTTAGTGTTCACACATAGATCACAGACACTATAGTTTCCATTCTTGTAGTTGCCTATGGCAGATCCGCCTGTCAAAGTTCTATGTTTTTCTCTCTGATCTTCTCTGTAAGTCAACACAAGTGAGTTCCTGAGATTTTTGTTCTTCTTAAAAGCATATAGGGGCTTGGGAAGGCTCGTATTTTCCCTGTCATTTAAAATCTTCCGGTTTGGTTGATAATGTTCTTAACGTTATTACTTATCGTGGAAAACTGGCTCAACATCACTATTTTTCTTTTTTAGTTAGATTTTTCATAGTGCCACTTAGGAGATTCTCCCTATCATAAATCTAGCCCTTTTTAGGGAGTGGTTGATAAGTTTATTAGGGTAGCCTCTTTCCCTCAATTTGTTTTTCATCTTTTCTGAATGAGTATAGAAATCTTAAGGGAGGTACAATTTCTCTGTAGGCGTAAAAAGTCACCAAATGGAATATTGTCCTTCTGACTTTTAGGGTGATACCTACTGTAGTGAAGTAGTGTTTTTGTCTGTGGGTTTTGAGTAAAGCTCAACCTCAAGATGTCCTTCATTGTCCTTTATTGTAATGTTGAGGAAATTAACTCTAGAGTCACTGATGTGCACAGTAAACTTTAGGTTCTTGTTTCCTAAATTAAGCCATGAAATGAATTCATCTAGCTATTTTTTTGTGCCGCTCCAAATGAAAAAAATATCATACATAAAACAATACAATTTTTTGACTTTTTCATAAAAAGGGGAAACCTCCTTGTATATATGTCTCTCTTCAAAGGCTCAAACATAGGTACAAGCTAGACTTGGGGCAAAGGTTGCTCCCATGCTGGATCCACAAAAAAAGAAGTCCTAAAGTGAAAAAAAAACCTGACGGGTTCATAGGTTAGCACCTGATTTTTTTATAAACTCTGACTCTTTGCGTCTTAGTATTTCCCTCTTTCCAGTGCATACCAAATAAAGGTATGTAAAGTGGAAAGATTCCATTACTCATAATGATTGACGACCCCTTCAGTCTTAGGAATGTCTAAATAGTTTTAATTAGAATAGGCATTCTGGTAACTATTTCAAGCCCACAAGTACTAAAATGTGCATGCTAAGGTCTGTCCATTTCGAGTTTTGCATCCTTGATTGTTATCTTTAAAAAAAAAAACGCTTACTTTAGGTATGGAGAGTATGTCATGGAAAACCTGCCTCAAATATTTACAATATGCTTTCAGGTTCTCCTTTACATTCTGACGATTTAGCTGTTCCATGAATCTCATGTGAGCGAAACGTATGTCATGTACTTTTGCACATTTCTTCCAAGTGAGCAGGCATGCTCACTTTGGAAGTGAAATGACTTTGACAGCGTAACAGATAAGACAGACTATTGATGTAAAAATATGTTCTATAGTGCTTTATCTGGAAAAATAAATTCAAAGGATCATATGTTGCCACTTTTTAAGTGTTTTGTATGTTTGGTTTTACTTCAGAAACGACGACATTAAAGGAAATAGGTACCTGACGATGGATCCGAATATGACTGGTGTAGTAAGAGGAACATATCCTGTTGGCATAGATCCGGTTAGTGTTTATCTTGTTTTGAATAATGCTTGTGATAAGAAAAGTTGCATGCAACCTACATCTGGTTCATTTTGTTTAATCAGCAGGCTTTAAATGTGTTTAAAATTCAAACATAGAACACTTCTTTAAGACACAGATGCAGCTCATGTTCCATGGCCATAAAACAAACTAACTTCTTTCAGTGTGCCACACCCTTTCTAGATTACCTTCTTGGGTGCCTTAATACTCGGAGAATAGATGAGTTTTAAAAAAAATTGGGGAGCATTTTATATGCAAAGTTTTATATAGCGCTAGCTAGACCCGGAGGTATCGGAGAGCTTTACATACGGATCAGAGTGTTACAGGTCACATCAGTAAAATCAAAGAATCACAGAGGGAGGAGGGGGGGAAGGAAACACAGACAAGGAGACAAGGAAAACAATGTCAGATAACCGGCTGGGAAGGTGACTGCCAAGGGGGTGAACCAGAGCCAGACTCCTCTATAGCTGCATAGGACAGCTCCACCGGGCATCGGCCAAGGTTGCTCTGGCTCTGCCGTAGGTACAAACAGTTTAGGTATCCGCCCAGGGTGCATCGTCATAGTTCCATCAACAGTGTCTGGTGAATTACTGGGATGCACTAAAGGTTAGTCATCTTTTACAAAGAGATCGCTGTAGTTGTTGACTGGACTCTTAGGTCTTCGTCAGAGCACCACCACTAGATTACTAGAGCATGGCATGCTTCATAGAAACCCCATAGGAGCTATGAACCCTCGGGGAGCTAGAAGTAATGCAGTGAGGCTATTTTCTGTATTGATTATAGTTGGGTGAATTGCTAACAGAAGGGATCAAAATATATTCATATGCAGCTTAAAAAGCCTTTTGATGCTCTGGATTTTGGCAGAAGATTGGACTTTGATTGCAATGACATTGAAGGAAAAACATGACTTTCTATGCACTCAGAATCTAGACTGACCGTTTCCACACATGGCTCCCACGATGAGCGAACTTGAGGAAGTCTTAGGATCCTAGTGCCAAGAAGTATTCACTAACTCGCTTCGCTCGAAATAGTCACTGTTTGCCTAGAGTGTGTGGATGTTTTGCAGCGTTGGTGTTCCTACTTTCAGACACTCCGGAAACAAGGTTAAAAGTGTAATGTGTGTGGCAAGAAAAGGCAAATGATGCAGTACTGTATTATGCGGGCACATTGTTTAAAGGTACTGACAGGGAGGCGGTGGGCAGGCTGATTAGCAGCGGAGCGGATCTCTTTGAAGTAGCTCACAGCCTTGAGGCCGTGAAAATTAAAGCAATTAGGGGGAGGTGGGAGGGAGGCTGATAGGCAGAAGGCTCGGGGCAGATGTCAGATTAGAGGGAGGGGGTGGGCTGCCTGCAACTCGACGACCTTATGGAGAGGGAGGGGCGTGGGCTGCCTGCTGGGAGAAGCTTGTGTGAGGGAGACTGGGCTGCCTTTGATGATCGAATGCAAGCTCGTGCACAAGGAGCTTGTGGTCACGTGATTCACGTGAACTGTTGAAAATCCTCATCGTAAAAGACAGCTTTGTGGATGGGTGGCAATAGGTCTCTCTGCGAGACCTAAAAATACCATAGCAGTAGGTACACAAGAGAAAGAAAGGCTTAGGCCTCATCTAATTTTGTAGCATGTCAACCTCTTTTTGTAAAAGAGACCAAAAAACTGCAATAACCAATCCGATCAGCCTCACCCCGTAGAACCCTCCTGAGATGGCCTCAGATTTTCTACCGCACGCTGTGCGGTCACCATTACCTCCTGCATTACTTTTGGACGAGGAATACTCAGATAAGCTCTGCTCAGATTTCTCGACAACTCTTGGATTTCTACTATTTTCTCTTCAGAATGTCAATAAAGAAAAGAAAGCTTTATTTAAGGCCTGTGCTACTTGCTCTAAAAAAAGGCTTTATTTTGAAGAGTAGTATAAGGATTGTATTTATTGCTTATACCCGGATCACAAGGCCACTGATTGTAAGATCTGAAGGACCTTTTCTACTAAGACCCTGAGAGACAGGGAAGGATGACTTTTGACCTGATTACAGAAGATGAATTCACAGAAAGAAGTAATTTCAAGTGACAGTGAAGATTCCTCCTCAGCAACATCTACAAAGAAGTCTAAAAAGAGGGGTAGGTCTTCCCCTTCCACTTCAACTGAGCCTCCTGCTAAGGCCTCTCAAAAGACCTCTGATAGGTCTAGCAGGCTCAGTCCCAAGAAATCTCCTCACCGAGGTGTAAAGGAGAGGAGGGAGGGACTTGTTCCTGAGGTACTTCCATCTCAGAAGGTGATTCTTGGACCTTCTATTGCCTCTCCACCAACTGAAAAGGCTAAATTTTTCAAGAAACCTGCATCTGTACCTCAGGAGGGAAAATCAGAGAAGAAAACTCGTTCGTCGACGATAATTCGAGGTACGTCGACGACGACAACTACTAGCCACCAGACTTCGGCTCCATCAACGGTCCCGTCGTCAAGAGCTTCGCCGTCGACAGCTTCGACGACAATGGCGTCGACGATGCTAACAACCTCGACGACGCCAACGGTGATGATGATGACGTCGACGGCGGCTATGATGGTGCTGACGTCGAGCTAGTCGACGGTCCCGTCGACCAGTTCACCGTCGACGATGATCCTTCCACCGACGACTATGCATTCTACAGTGATGATTTGTTCGTCGACGGTGCAGAAAGTCAAAATCTCTATTAAAAGACGCCAATTAACACCGGAAATGACATCACCGCGGAGGGTAACACCATTACCTCCTGCATTACTTTTAGACGAGGAATACTCAGATGAGGATGATAGTCCTTATGGAGATGCGTGCAGCTCTTCTCATCTCCAGGTGAAGTACCAGGACTCAGAATCTGATGATTATTACTTGGAACAATGGCAACTTCCTCCTCTGGATAGGCCTCAAGAACAGTCACATCAAGGCATGGTGGCCATGCCTTCTTCCCTTATAAATGACTTGCAGATTATGTTAGAGGATTATAGGAGGAGATTTCCATCTCAAGCCTCCCAGTCCATCCAACCACCTTCTCTGCCACCACCACCGCCACCTCCATCTACGTCTACGGCTCAGCGGCCAGAACCAGAACCTTTGCAGGAACGACGGGATCTCATCTCCGGACAGGATGATGATGATTCCTCAGGTGATGAACAGAATGTTGAGAATGTCCAGAATCCGGATAGAGAATGGGACGATTATATCATTCCAGATCCTGCTTCGCCTTTACCGGATCCTGTGGATTCGCCTCCAACAGACATCGGAGGTTTCCATAATCTTATGGAGAGAGCTTCAAGGAGATTTGGCCTTCCCATTCCGGTAGTCCAATCGGACTGTTTTCTATATGATTTCAAAGAGCCTTATAGAAAATCCATCCGTTCTATCCCCATTATAGAGCACGTATGGAGTGAAGGAATTAAAGTCATGCAATCTCCAGCTACCGTTATCCCTGTTCTACCGCGACTGGAGAAAAACTATGAGGCTCCTGTTGACAGTCCTGCTTGCCTGGGCGGCCAACCGAAGCCAGACTCCGTTATCTCTCAGGCGGCTCAGAGAAAATCGAAGAATCCATCTGCACCCCTTACAACAACACCAGATAAGGAGGGCAGACGACTGGACAATGTGGGCAAGAGGTTTTCCTCCATGTCTAGCCTCTTGATTAGAGCCTCCAATGTCCCTAGCAATTTTAGGGCGATATGATCGCCAAATGTGGTGCGATTTTTCTACATTTGTGGACCAGATGTCGGACACTTCCAAGGCGGATGCGAAGAAGATCCTTGAGGAGGGGGAACGATCTTCCTCAGAAATTATCGATTGTGCTATGGACATTGCCACAACTGCTTTTCGCGCTTTGGCAGGCTCGGCTGTCTTAAGGCAGGCAAGGCTGGCTTCGGGCTACCTAGTTTCACCCTGAGGTGCAAAATAGGATTTTGGATTTACCATTTGATGGAGACATGATTTTCTGTAAGCATATAGATGATGCCCTACAAGACATCGAGAAGGACACAGAAACAGCAAGGTCCTTGGGCACTTTACAATATCGCAAAGTACCTTTCCGAGGGGCTAGAGGGAAAGGTTTCTCTTCCTACAGCGGTTACCAACAACGCTACTCCTCCTATTCCCACTCTTCACAATCATACAAGCCTCCGTACTCGCAGCGCCAAGGCCAATTGGCGTCTTTCTCTCGCCAACCTTCAAGGGGTCGACAGGGGCGTCAGGGGAGAGATTCTTCCAAACACCAATAGCGGCTTCTCTGCTCTAGCTACTGTTCCTCTACCCCCAGTAACATCAGTGGGGGGCAGGATATCACACTGTCTTCGCAGCTGGAAGATCATAACATCAGATCGGTGGGTTCTCAATATCACCCGGTTTGGCCACACATTCGAATTTCAACACCTCCCACCTTCCAGAGCCCCTCGCGCCACCGAATCAAAACCTCTACATCTCTTACGTCTCGAAGCTCATCAATTGCTCATCAAAGGAGCTATAGAGCCAGTACCTCTATCACAACGAGGAGAAGGGTTCTATTCCAGGTTTTTCCTGGTTTGCAAGACAGAGAAGAAATGGCGCCCAATTTTAGACCTGAGGGAGCTCAACACCTATCTCATTAAACTGTAGATCTGAAAGAAACACGTTAGTATTAGACTCCTTACCTTAGAATATCCCCAGGCGTCAGACTGGATCCGGAAATTTTTGCGTAGCAATACCCCTGCGTGTCGTTAGGCGTTGTCTCTGGCTCCGTGTACGTCGTCGGCGCCGGAATGACGTCGTCGGAGTACTTAGACGCCGCCTATGCGCGCTGACGTCAGTTCTTCTTTTTTCCGCGCCAGCTAGCGCAGATCCGGAGAAGCTCTACCCCTTAATCACTTTTTGATGAAAACTTTTTTGATCATTTTTGATCCTCTTCAAGTCGTTCTCGACTCTTCAGGTGCCGGTAGGGATGCCCGGGTTCAAACCCTGCTCGAAGTGTAGTCGACTGATGTCGAACACTGACCCCCATCTCCGGTGTCTGCAATGCCTAGGCCTCGACCACGACGACCGTTCCTGTTCCGACTGTCAAGCTCTGACGTCGAAGGCTAGGCGGGAGCGGTCCCGCAAGCGGCTTGAGCTCCGGCAGTCGGCCCCGCGCCATTCGATGTCCCGGTCCCATGGGAGGTCGAGGGGATCGGTCGCGGGGACGGAGCCCTTGCAGCTCCGGAAGTCGGCGTCTGTCTTCTGGTTCCTCCTCAGGTAAGAGGCATGGAAGGTCGGAGCGGCGTCATCGCTCCTCCGACCGCCCCCGACGCTCGCCCGACGCGGCCGGGGCTTTGGGTGGCACCACCCACGCGACTCCGCAGAAGTCGCTACCGCCGCATCCTGCCCCACACCTTCGGGTCCCTGAGCAGGGTGCGACGCCGGAGGAGATCGAGCGGTACCTCTTGGCCATGAGGTCGCTCTCTTCTCCACCGGACCCCACGGCGCCTTCGGGCCCAGGGTGTGGTTGTTACTCCCACTACTTTCTGGTACCAAAGAAGGGCAAAGGCGGCCTACGCCCTATCTTGGACCTACGGAACGTCAACGGCTTCCTCCAGATGGAGAAGTTCAAGATGTTGACTTTGGCTCAGGTCTTGGCTGCCCTAGACCCGCAAGACTGGATGGTGGCGTTGGACTTGCAGGACGCCTACTTTCACATCCCCGTCCTGCTGCCCACCGACGTTACCTGCGGTTCACGGTAGGCCTCGAGCACTTTCAGTTCACTGTGCTCCCCTTTGGCCTTACCAGCGCCCCACGGGTGTTCACGAAAGTGATGGCGGTGGTCGCAGCTCATCTGCGCAGGTTAGGGGTTTCAGTCTTCCCCTACCTCGACGACTGGTTGTTGAAGGCGGGCTCGCCTCAAACAGTCATCAACCACCTCCAGATTACGGCGGATCTCCTGCACCTGCTTGGGTTTTCCATCAACGTGCCGAAATCCCACCTGTGCCCCTCTCAAAATCTCCTCTTCATCGGAGCTATTCTGGACTCGGCGCAGTTTTGGATTTATCCTCCCGAGCAGCGATTCCGGGATATTCAGGCTCTGATTCCGATCTTTCAGCCTTTATCCCGGGTTTCGGTCAGGTTGACGCTGCGGCTCCTGGGGCTGATGGCTTCCTGCATCCTTCTGGTGCATCACTCCCGGTGGCAGATGCGGGCTCTGCAGTGGGACCTGACGTTTCAGTGGGCCCAGCATCAGGGCAACCTGTCCGACCATGTCCTGATCTTGGAGGGTGCTGTGAGACAGCTGCAGTGGTGGCTCACGGACCGCGATTGGGTCAACGGCAGATCCCTCTCCCTTCCCCAACCGGAGCACGTGGTTGTGACGGACGCGTTCCTCCAGGGCTGGGGAGGCCACATGGGAGATGCGGAGATCAGAGGCCTCTGGTCTCCGGCGGAGTCCCAGTTCTATATCAACCTTCTGGAGCTGCGGGCGATTCGTCTGGCACTGAAAGCATTCCTCCCCTCTGTCCGAGGGAGTGCAGTGCAGGTGTTCACGGACAACACTACCGTCATGTGGTACTGCAACAAACAGGGCAGTGTGGGGTCCTGGACCCTCTGTCAAGAGGCTCTGCGGCTCTGGCAGTGGCTGGAACATCAGGGCGTGACCCTGGTGGTTCACCACCTGGCGGGTTCTCTGAACGCCAGGGCGGACGAACTCAGCCGACGGTGCTCGATGGATCACGAATGGCGTCTGAACTCTGACGTGGCTCACAAATGGCGTCTGAACTCGGACGTGGCGCAAGGCATCTTTCTGCAGTGGGGAGAGCCTTGGTTAGATCTATTCGCCTCCGAAGAGAACGCGCAATGTCATTAGTTCTGCGCTTTGGAATTTCCCAAGGCGGCTCTCGCTCGGCGACGCATTTCGTCGCGAGTGGAGTTGCGGTCTGTTATACGCCTTTACGCTTATACCACTTCTGCCCAGAGTGCTGAAGAAGATCAGGCGCAACCGGGCCCAAGTCATCCATGTGGCTCCGGATTGGACTCGAAGGTTCTGGTATCCCGAGTGTGAGAAGTTGGCCTGATATATAGTGCTCACTATTCTAGTGATCACTCTGTATCATTCCAAACAACCCTTATTGATGATTGGTTGTAAGTCAACCTTATAGACCAGCTATCCTAGTAGCATGGACAAGAGCAGTCTTTAGGCTAAACTCTAGAGGGCGTGTTAAGCCAGCTGTTATACCATCACATATACCCCTTGAACACCAAGTGAAAGGACACCACACAAGTTGTTATGAAAATTAAAGGATATTTATTTATAACAAGTCTACCCTGATCTCTTTATGAGTCAGGGAGCTAAGCACCCAACAAAACTCTTAAGAAAATACTTTGTCGCACAATTTACACAAATGCCCGAGGGGCACGAAAAACCATATACACTAAAAGTGGAATGCGAAATACTAGCAGGTAAGTAACAAGATCCAGAGGCTTCAGGATCGCTAGGACTACACCACTGAACCTTCAGGTTAGGAGCAGGAGGCCTAGGGAGATCGGGTGCAGAATGTGCACTCTCACGCGGGATGCGGGACAAAGTCTATGGATACTAGTATTCACAAAGTTACTGTTATCGGACGAATCCGACTAGATAGACTGAAAACAACAAAGGATCTGGACACTTAGTGAACCTACGTTGGAGCACCGAAATGCTCAGGTTACCTAGCCCAGGGGCTGCGGCTGCATAGGGTTCAAAAGACGTCGGGAATCCTCGTTGAAGTCTATGGAGCCTGAAAGAAGAAGTTGCTGGCAGGCGACCAGTGAAGATGTCCGGAGTGATCCAAGCCTGGATCGAAGATGGAGACGACCTGAAAGCAGAGGGGACTCAGTTCTTAATCACTAGCCAGTGATTAGGTGGGCACCAGGATGGCACCGGATGAAGTCACCTCGACCAGGTGAGTGGGCGACGCTGGACTCTGCTGTCCCTCGGACCAGGAGGCGTTGTCGGCGACCAGGCTGGAGGTGCGAGCTGTCCCACGAAGGTGTCTGCTGTCGGTGATGCTGGACCCAGGATTGGGGCAACAAACCTTGGCAAAGTCAAGCCCACGCGGTGGAGTCAAGATAACGTCTGGGGTTGACCAGGAGGGTCCGGGGTGCTCCTCTTTAGGAAGGGAGCAAGGGCCAGTCTGGAACAACCAGACCAGCGGTGTAATCGTCGTGGTTCGTCGTCAGGAGGGCCACTAGCCATCAGGCAAGTGACCGGACAACGCGGTGAGCAGCAAAGAGCAGAAGGGCCCCACGCAGATCTCGTGAATACTGGGGGGCTGGACTTCGGTGCTGGAGCTGCTCAGGGTCAGGGCTTCTCAAACCCCAAAGCACTCACTCGAGGATCCCTCGGCGGTCGTGCTGGTTAAGCGTCGTGTAGTTTTGAAGATGGCCGGTCCCTTCAGGTCTCGTCACACCCACGAATCTCAGCTGGGCTGATAATGCAGGTAGAGGTCAGAGATGCCAGGGAATCCGGGTCTCGTCGAGCTGGGCAGTCTTGATCCAGAGGATGGACTAACAGCAAACCGCGATGCTTAGATGGTGCCTGCGGGTGCAGGGTGGCTACTCCTTAGCCACAAATGAGAGTCTTCAGAAATAGTCAAGAGTCCTTTCGTGGAAAGTAGTCAAGATTCAGAATTATCTAATTTGGGAAGGGGGCCTGCTCCTACCTTTATTCTAAAAAAAGGGGCAGGCACGTGACTAGGTCCTGCCCATGGGTGGGACCAGGAGGGGGGTGGTTACACCCCTCTCCCTTGTCCGGATTTTCCCAGCTCAGGGGCTGATGTTCCCCTGGAACTGGTTCAAACCGGCAGATGCATAGTGAGCACCGGGGTGCCACTTGCAGTCACCTCGCTCTCTGCCCTGCCTACCTGGGATACACAAAACCCTGTCTGGGATGGTGCTAGCACCGCCCCTGACAGGAAACCCTTTGTCCAAGCTCTCCTCGCTGGAAGGACTCCCAGCAGCAGGAGGTCAGACTTGTGTCTGTGGTGGCATCATCCATTTTGTGATGCTGAGGCTCGAGTTTACTTTAACCGGGGTTCACAGTTACATACATGTCGTGTCCCTCTAGAAGGGTGGAATGCTAACCCCGTCGCCAGAATTGGCGATGGGTTAGTATTCCAATTCGTATGACGCCTTACTCGACATGTTTTGATAAAGCGATACCAAAGATAGCAAATAACCGCGAGGATTATAATGCACTTAAGAGAATATGGTCTGCGTTATCATGGAACAGCTATTAGGACATGGTTCCGCAAGCTGCAGACGGGCTCAGCTCATGCCAGAGCACCATCTCACATAATTCCAAGCACTCTGCCTTCAGGATTGTTAAGGCCTGCTATAGGAGTGACTGATAGGAATACATGTGTCCATTTTAGGGTTAGATATGGGAATACTATATCTAAAGCAAAGGGTGATTACACCACCTTGCCCCAGCTGTCGTGCAGCCAGTTGTCAGATTTGGATGGCTAGCCAGGGGTGGCATAATACATGCTGCAGCCCCTGGTAGGCCCTGGGTACACCTATGCCCTGGATACCTAAGGTACACTGTACAGGGACTGATAAGGTGACTCAGTATCCAATTAGATATGTACTTAAGGTACATGGAATCCATTTTACAGAGAGCAGTAGGCCTGGGGCCCTGAATAGCAGGGTCCCAGGTCAACTAAGTCGAAAAACCAGCAAAACGCCAGGCAAAAAGTTGGGTGTAAACATAGTCAGATATCCACCTTCCTACACCGAGCTACACAACATGTCAGTCGGTCCCCCGATCCGTCTGCCTCTTCAGGAGGACCTTCTGTCGCAGCAATAGGGGACGGTCCTCCACCCGAACCTGTCCAGTCTCCACCTCCATGCTTGGAGATTGAGCGGCGGCAGTTGAGGCCATTTGACTTGCCTCCTGAAGATTGTAATGTTATTCTGCCAGCCAGGCGTCCCTCCACTAAGTCGGTATACGCCTGCTGGTGGAACAAATTTGTGGCATGGTGCACAGCAAAGGCTGTGGATCCCCTTTCTGCCCCTCTTTCTGAAGTTCTTCTCTTTCTTATTTCTCGTGCCCAGCAGGGCTCTGCTCTGGGCACTATCAAGGGCTACCTTTCTGCCCTTTCGGCCTTCTTAAGGCTGCCTGATCAACCTTCTTTGTTCAAGTCCCCTATAGTAACTCATTTTCTGAAGGGCATCACGCACATGTTTCCACCTGTCCCTTTTGTGATGCCTCAGTGGGACTTGAACCTAGTTCTTACTTTCCTGATGTGCGCTCCCTTTGAGCCACTTCACTCTTGTCCTCTCCGTCTTCTCACCTTGAAGACAGCTTTCCTGGTTGCCATCACCTCTGCCAGGAGAGTGAGTGAGCTCCAGGCTCTATCTTGCAAACCTCCCTTCCTGTCTGTGCATCCGGACAAAGTGGTGTTGCGTACAAAGCCATCTTTCCTGCCCAAGGTAGTCTCTGCTTTCCACATCGGGCAGTCCATCACCTTGCCCTCCTTCTTCCCGCCTCCGCATCCCTCAAAGGATGAAGAGCGGCTCCATGGTCTGGACCCAAAACGTGCGCTTTCATTCTATGTGGATCGCACACGCCAGTTCCGGGTGGATGACCAACTCTTTGTTGGTTACGTGGGTGCGAAGAAGGGACGGGCGGTGCATAAACGGAACATCTCTCAGTGGGTCGTCTTATGCATCAAGGCGTGCTACTCCTTGGCTAGAAAGGAGCCTCCAGTTGGGCTGAGGGCCCATTCCACTCGGGCCACGGCAAATACTACTGCCCTGGGTCGGGAAGTTCAACTGCAGGACATTTGCCAGGCGGCTACGTGGGCCTCGCTGCACACCTTTGCGAGGCACTACTGCCTGGACAGTCAAGTCCAGAGGGATGGCTTCTTTGGCCGTTCCGTCCTCCAGGACTTCCTGGTGTGAGTATTGGTTCGCAGACCCACCACCGGGGTTGGTATTGCTGGGGTATCTATTCTAAGGTAAGGAATCTAATACTAACGTGTTTCTTTCAGATGAACAAGTTACTTACCTTCGGTAACGATATATCTGTAAGAAACAGTAGTTAGTATTCGATTTCTTACCGCCCCACCCATCCTCCCTGTTCTGCGAATTGATACCTAGGGTTAAGGTTATCCCCTTTCAGGGCCCTAGTTTCTTGGCACCAGTGTTGGTTCTAGCATGGCTCTGCGTATCTGGCGTGGAAAAGCTGTGTCTAAGAACTGACGTCAGCGCGCATGGGCGGCATCTAAGTACTCCGACGTCATTCCGGCGCAGACGACGCCGACGATGGACGGCAGCCAGAGACAACGCCTAACGACGCGCAGGTGTATTGCTACGCAAAAATTTCCGGATCCAGTCTGATGCCTGGGGATATTCTAAGGTAAGGAATCTAATACCAACTACTGTTTCTTACAGATATATCGTTACCGAAGGTAAGTAACTTGTTTTTTCGGATGGTTTCCCTTCAAGATATTTTGCGCCTTCTCAATCCAAGAGACTATATGGCGACTCTGGATCTCGAGGGCGCATACTTCCACATTCCAATCCACCCAGCTCACAGACGGTTTTTACGCTTCACAGTAGCCAAGAGCCGCTTTCAATTCAAAGTCCTGCCTTTCGCGCTCAGATTCGCTCCGCGGATATTCACAAAGGTTTTGGCCCGGGTGGCAGCGTTTTTCAGAAGACAGTCTCTACAGGTTTTTCCCTACCTAGACGATTGGTTGATAAAAGCTCCATCTTCTCAAGCAACTAGGACAGCAGTCAAAAGTTGCATTCAGCTATTCAATCATCTGGGTCTTCAACTCAACAAGGACAAGTCTGTCCTCCCCCCATCCAGGTCGACCAGATTCCTAGGTTCCATTCTGGATACAGGATGCTGCAAGGCTTTCGCATCGGAGGAGAGACAGAAAAGGCTGATTCTTTCTGCTCATCAATTGAAAAGAAGACGATCCTTGTCGGTCCGTCTATACAAGTCTCTCCTAGGATCGATCTCATCCTGCATATCCTTAATTCTGCATTGCAGACTGCGTCTGCGCCCCTTACAGGAAGAACTGAACAAGCAATGGCGCCAGTCAGAATGTTCGTTCGAAGCCAAAATAAGGGTCACTCCTCTTATAAGGGAAGTAGCCGATTGGTGGGCGGTCAAAGACAATATCTCAAAATCTCCCATGGTTCTGACCACGAACACCTCTCTGTAGGGCTGGGGAGCTATTCTACAAAATCTACAGGTGAGCAATCATTGGACGCCCAAGCAGCGTACTCTCCACATCCACCTTCTGGAGGTCAGAGCAATTCGTTTGGCTTTACAGGCTTTCCTTCCGAGGATTCGGAATTCCACAGTGCTGGTCCGTACGGACAACACGACGGCCATGCATTACGACAACAAACATGGTGGAACAAGATCTCAAATCCTTTCCCAGAAGATATGGGAATGGGCAATTCTACAAGGGATTTCTCTATCAGCGGAACACCTCCCAGGTACCCTCAACACGACAGAGGATACATTGAGCCATCTAAAATCAGTCTGTCACGAGTGGGAACTGGATCAGGACACTCTCGACGGGGTCTTAAAATGTTGGGGCACTACTTCTGTAGACCTATCCGCAACCCCAGACAACAGGAAATGCCCGTTCTACGCAAGCAGGGATCACCATCGCGGCTCGTTGGGGAATGCTCTTTTGATAGCCTGGTCCGGCGCATTTGTTTACGCCTTTCCTCCATTTCCTGATTCCAAGGCTCCTCAGGATGCTCAAGACAGAACCCCGAACAATGATTTTAATTGCACCAGCGTGGGCCCCGCCAATTCTGGTTCACAGAGCTTCTCCTGCTCTCTCAGGATCAGCCGATTCACCTTCGTCCCATTCCATCTCTATTGACAATATCCCGGGGCAGTGTTGCATCCAGATCCGAGCTCGCTGCATTTGACAGCGTGGCTCCTGAGCACCTAGAATTCCAAAGTTGTGTAAAGGAATCTTATCTCAAGCCTGTGCACCAAGTACGAATAAGACCTATCACGCGAAATGGAAACGGTTCTGCTTACGGTGCTACAGAGAGAACCTTCTTCTGCTCCTCATCAAATATTACCTTACATTCTCTCTCTGGCTAGGTCGGGCCTGGCACATTCCTCCATCAAGGTACACCTAGCGGCTATCTCAAGATTCAGACGGACAGCCTCTGGTCCTCCTCTCTGGTCCGCTAGGATTGTCCAACAATTCCTGAAGTGTCTGTTCAGGGTTTTCCCTCCAGTTCGGCCTCCGCCTCCAATGTGGCATCTCAATCTAGTTGTGGCTCATCTTATGAGACCTCAGTTCGAGCCTATTCACAGAGCGGATTTGAGGTTTTTAACATGGAAGTTAGATTTCCTTTTGACCTGGACATCATCTAGGAGAGTTGAGGAACTGCAAGCTTTCTCCATTATGGAACCCTATTACAGTTCAAAAAAGACACTCTAATTCTAAGGACAAATCCGAAATTGATTCCAAAGGTCCCTTCGGATTTTTCTCGACCCATGTCTCCTGCAGAAAGGTCTCTGCATTCCTTGGATGTCCAGAGATGTCTCAAATTTTATCTTGAACGTACAAAGGATTTCAGGAAATCTTCACAGCTATTTGTGGCTTATAGTGCTCCTTGAAAAGGATTTCCCTTTTCAAAACAAGCAATCTCACGTTGGATTTCAAGTGCAATTCACTATTGTCACCAGTGGGTGGGTAAACCGCTAGAAAGACATGTACAAGCTCATTCCAAAAGATCAGTTTCATCTTCCGCTGCTCTCTTCGCTGGAGTTCCTTTCAAGGACATTTGTAGAGCGGCAACATGGAGCAGTGCCCACACGTTCACGAAACACTACTGCTTGGGCGCTTCCACAAGGAGTGAAGCAGCAGTTCGGCAAGCAGTCCTGAGGAATCTCTTCCAATGAGCGGTGAGCTTTCCCTTCTATCCCTCCTTCCTATTATTGCACATTTTATATCTGATTATTTTTACTGACTATGATTTCAATGTCTATTTTCTTTGTTCGAGGCATGTGGGCTGCTGAATTCATATCTGTGCATAGATCGCCACCTAGTGTTGAGTCCGGATGATCGCACATTGTTGTCCTGGAAGAGTCTTCGAAGTATCAAGAGAAAAGTGGCTCATCCCCTGGACTACAGTGCGCATGGGCATCGACTCCATCCTCAGATTGTTTTTTTCCGCCATTGTGTTCGGATGCATATTGGTTCACTCAAGTCGGAATCGATATAAAACTTTCTTTTGGCCAAAAGGCCTTTAGTTTTTCGTCGGTATTGTTTTGCGATCGGTGCCCAGTTCTGTTCCAGCTCAGTTCCCTAGCTGGATATCCAGAAGAGCCGCGTGCTTTTCGGCGCTGAAGGCCCGGTCGACGCCAGAGGCCTTATTGATGAACCATCATGGAACCCGTGTGCAACTCGAAATATCACCACATCGACACCCGGTGTGCAACAAGTGCCTGTCGCCGGATCACGATGAAGCCAGCTGTATGGCTTGTTCCCGTTTCCGATCCAAGAAGACAATTCTGCATCGGCGCGCTGCGCGCAAGGAAGCCCAGCAGACGGCACCTGAACCGGTAAACATCTTCGATGCCGGGGATCAGGCCCGGACTGGCCGTTGCGGGCACCGGGCAATCCCCCGGTGCGCCGCAAGGGTGGGGGCCGGTTTTGAGCCCCTGGGGGCCGGTTTTGTTACAGGGCCATTTATGCAGCATAGCTGCGAAATCGGCCGTGCAAAAAAATCGGCCGAAAACCGGCCCCGTCAAAGAGCTCAGACCTCCCCCCGGGGGCCGGCCGAGCACTTTGCCGGGGCCTGTTTTGGTTCTCAGTCAGGCCCTGCCGGGGATGATGAAGGAGCAGAGCGGGAGGTTCGAGAAAACCTGTCGGATCCCGCATCGGAGGTCGACTCCAGCTACAACGCTGATGTTGAGATGCTCGATGCGGAAGACTTCGTCAACGAGGTAGGAGACGACGATGGGGCCTTTGGGGCCATGGAAGATAGCTCGAGCGAGGAGTTAGGCCCACAAACTGATGCTGTGGCCAAAACACTTTATAAGGCTCAGGTCGAGGGATCGCCACAGGGCCTTACCAAAGATCTTCCAATAAGTTCTACGGCCCGCCTTCGGGCTCGGCTTCGGACATGTCTAAGGAGCCGCAAGTTGCAAATTCGAAACCGAAAGAGAAAGCTTCGGTGTCTACGCAACCTAAAGCACTTGAGGCTAAATCGAAAGTGCGTATTGCTTTGGTCGGCTCGAAGTCCTCGGAACTGTCGGCACCGACGAAGCATAAAAGTGTTATCGACCCGAAAAGGCCGCTAAAGGGCGTCGAGCTAAAGTCTGGCACGCCGAAGGCAAAGGTCAAGGACGTCGACCCGAAAAAATCGGCGCCGAAGACAGTCAACACCGACAAAGGACTCGGTGATCAGAAGGTTCTCGAGCCTACGCGTCGACCGGACAAGGCTTAAAGCGGTACAACCCCTGAGTCCACGCCTGGTGGTGCCTCCAAGGATTCCGTCGAGTCGACGCAGCCGTCCGCCTCCTTCTCGAAGCACGTGGCGGAATCCCTGAAGCGCATTAAGGACAAGGCTTCGGCTGTCGGACCAAAGGATCCTCCACCATCGAAGATTGCCGATAAGCCTCAAAAGACGTCGGCGCCCATCCACTTCACGCTGCCACCGAAAGTGGTGCCGACGGCCTTCGTCCCTAAAATGGCCGCCGAAGTGCCCAAGAAGGTGTCCACGTGGCCGAAGCCCGCAACTGTGGTCCCGGCCACGAAGCATCGACAGCCCTCGCTTGAAGAGCAACAGGAACAGTTTATTGATGCCGATACAGGCAGACTTTCTATTTATAAACAAAAGATCGCCCCGGAACAGCCAATGGAGTCGTATAAAATCCCACTGAAAAAGAAGAAGGATTCTACTACAACACCTATTCTTGTAGAACCTGTATCTCCAGGTGGCCATGATGTCTCGCCCACTTATTCAGATGTGGAAACTGGGGAAGGTGACAATGACGAATACAGCTATACTGTGGACACTGATCCAAACGATACTAATGAACCTTGGGCAGATGCTGCTGACCGTGGGGATCCACACACTGCCCCAGACACTCATGTGTATACTGTCAAAACATAGCCTACTGAGGATTTGGCAGCGTTTAATGCACTTATTGAAAGGGCAGCCAAGAATCATGACGTCCAGCTCCATGCTGACCCTATTGAAGTAGACTTTCTGTTTGACACCTTTTCCACCTCAGAGAGGACTGTCAAGACTCTGCCTATGTTGAAGGGTGTCTTGAAACATGCGGGGGAAATATTTAAGGAGCCTACAAGAGCCAGGGTGATAAACCCCAGGATTGAAAAGAAGTACAAACCGGCGCCTGGGGACCCTACCTACATTAAGGGACAGTTGCCGTTGAACTCTCTTGTTGTTTCTAATGCCCGGAAGAGGGCTAATTCACAAACACCGGGTGATGCTCCTCCCCCAGATAAGGAATCTAAGGTGCTAGAGGCATCAGGAAAAAGAGTGGCGGCTCAAGCGGCCAACATCTGGCGCATTTCAAACACTCAGGCACTCTTAGCCAGGTATGACAGGGCCCATTAGGACACACTGGAGACCCTGTTGCAGCACCTGCCAGATGAATATAAGGAGGCAGCTGAGATGCTCATACAAGAAGGAAAGCTCATATCAAATGCTTCTATCAAATGTGCACTGGACGCAGCAGACACCGCGGCCAGGGCAGTTAACACAAGTGTCATGTTGAGGCGACATGCCTGGCTTAGAATCTCCGGGTTCAAGCCAGAGATACAGACCACCATTCTCAATCAGCCAGTAAACCCTGATCATTTATTTGGTCCAGAGGTAGACACCAACTTGGAAAAGAAGGACAAGAAGGACACTGAGACTGCGAAGTCTATGGGGGCTCTCCAGTCCCAGCAGTTCAGGGGTGGTTCTTTTCGTCGCTCAAGCAGTAGAGGTGTTTCCAGAGGCCAGCTGTCCCAGCAAACACAGTACAATAAAGGTGGCGCGCAAACCACCTATGCCAAACAGAGTAGAGGTGGCTATCATGGAAACAGCGCAAAGGGTAGAGGTCGTGGAAACAGCTCCAGGTCCTCCGCCACTAACAGTGACGCCTTGTCACTGCCCCCCGACCATACCACTCCGGTCGGGGGGAGACTCCAACAGTTCCTGCCAGTCTGGAAGTCCATCACCACAGACAGGTGGGTCACAAAGCTTATCCAGTACGGTTATTGTCTGGAGTTAACATCCACTCCACCCAACATACCCCCAAGACACCGTCCTATGTCCACAGAGCATTTGCACTTATTGCAGCAAGAGGTGCTTGTCATGCTGCAAAAAGAAGCAATCTAGCTCGTGCCTGTGGAAGAAAGAGGCACAGGAGTTTACTCTCTGTACTTCTTGATCCCAAAAAAGAACGGGTCCCTCAGACCCATACTGGACCTCAGACCCCTCAATTAGTACATTCTCTCAGAGCACTTTCACATGCTAAAACTGCAGCAAGTCCTACCGTTGCTCAGTCAGGGAGATTTTCTCGCAACATTATATCTGAAGGATGCGTATTTTCATATTCCGCTACACCCGTCACACAGAAAATACCTCCGATTCACCATCCAAAATCAACATTACCAATTCAAGGTCCTACCTTTCGGAGTGACCACCGCACCCAGGGTGTTTACAAAGTGCCTGGCGACGGTGGCGGCACACTTACGGAGACAGAACATTCACGTCTACCCTTATCTGGACGACTGGCTTATCCAGGCAAAGTCGGCCCAGCAGTGTGCCGCACACATGTCCCACACCATTCACCTTCTTCATGATCTGGGATTCTCACTGAATTACCCAAAGTCCCACCTGCAACCCGCCCACATACAGCAGTATCCGGGTGCGACCATGGACACTCTGGCAGCCAAAGCACAGCCAAATTCAGTGAGGATTAGCAGCATTCAATCGCTGATACAAAAATTCAGACCTCAACACTCGCTTCAGGCCCGAGTGTTCATGCAGTTGATAAGCATGATGGCCTCCTGCATTTTTATAGTCCCGCATGCGAGACTACATATGCGTCCTCTTCAGGAGTGCTTAGCACGTCAGTGGAATCAGGCTTGCGGACAGTTGAAAAACCTAGTGTTGGTAACCGGTCGTGCATACAACTCTCTGCATTGGTGGAATCCACAAAACCTTTGCAAGGGACGACCGTTCCAGGAGCCTGTGCCACAGATCATTCTGACGACGGACGCATCTCTCCAGGGTTGGGGAGCTCGTGTTCTCCACTTCACGGTGCAGGGACTATGGACAACGCAGCAAAAGAAGATGCACATCAACGTTCTAGAACTGATGGCTATCTTCATGGCGATGAAAGCATTCAAAGTACATCTGTGCAACAAGGTTGTGTTGATCCGGACGGACAACATGACAGCCATGTACTACATACAAAAGCAGGGAGGAACACACTCTCTGCAGTTGTCTCATCTGGCTCAGAGCATGTGGAAGTGGGCCATTCAAAGGAACATCTTCCTCATGGCGGAACACCTCCCGGGCAAGGACAATCAGATGGCGGACCTGCTCAGCAGGTACAGCCACCAAATGCACTATTGGGAGATACATCCATCAGTACTCCACCTGTACTTCCAACGGTGGGGTCATCCAGAGATAGACCTGTTCGCCACAAAGGAAAACGCCAAATGCCAAAGCTTTGCTGCCAGGTTTCCACACCCACAGTCGCAGGGCAATGCGATATGGATGAACTGGTTAGGCATCTTTGCATACGCTTTTCCCCAGCACCTCTAATACCGCTGGTGGCACGCAAGCTGAAGCAACACTTGATGACTCTCATCCTGGTTGCTCCAACGTGGGCACGCCAACCATGGTACACCACGTTTCTGGAACTATCCTTGGTACCGCATCAAAGGCTGCGCCTCACACCCAGGCTTTTGACGCAGAGCCATGGCGACATTCAGCATCCAGATCCGCAATAGCTCAACCTGGCGATCTGGCTCCTGAGGTCTTAGAGTTTGGCTACCTCAACTTGCCTCCTGACTGTATGGACATCATCAGGGAGGCAAGGAAGCCCACCACCAGAGCATGCTATGCGGCGAAATGGAAGCGGTTTGTCA
The DNA here is from genome assembly GCF_964263255.1 of Lissotriton vulgaris. Taxonomy (NCBI): domain Eukaryota; kingdom Metazoa; phylum Chordata; class Amphibia; order Caudata; family Salamandridae; genus Lissotriton; species Lissotriton vulgaris. The sequence continues at coordinate 134,326,256 of NC_141699.1, read as the reverse complement.
TTTATTGTGCAGACCACAACATCAACCCACTGGACGCATCTACTCAAAACATAATTTGGTATCTGTTACATCTATACAAATGTAATCTGGCATATGCTTCCATTCGTATACATTTATCCGCAATAGCTGCTTATCTCCAAAACAGGCGGCCTCTCCCCCTTTTCAGAGTGCCTGCCATCAAGGCTTTTCTGGAAGGACTCAAACGAGTCATTCCTCCCCGGACCCCACCAGCTCCTGAATGGAACCTGAATGTGGTCCTCGCAAGACTGATGTGTCCACCTTTTGAGCCAATGCATTTATGCGAGATTCAGTTCTTAACATGGAAAGTGGCTTTCCTGATAGCGATTACGTCACTACGACGCGTTAGTGAACTCCAGGCACTAACTATCCAAGAGCCATTCATACAGATTCATTCCAACAGGGTGGTGCTTCGCACTAACCCTAAGTTCCTTCCTAAGGTGGTTTCACAGTTCCATATCAACCAGACTATAGAACTGCCTGTGTTCTTCCAAAATCAGAGTCAGTTGCGGAGAGAATGCTTCACACGCTTGACTTCAAGAGAGCCTTGATGTACTACATTGATAGGACCAAAGATTTTCGGAAGTCGAAACAACTATTTGTTGCCTTTTCGCCACAACACAAAGGCAATCCCATTTCCAAGGCTGGTAAAGCCAGGTGGATCGTTAAGTGTATTCAGATCTGCTATCAGAAAGCCAAGCGCACTCTAACCATCCCAGCACGGGCCCACTCTGTAGGAGAGTAGGGTCTGCAATCCTATGATCACCCCAGATTTTTGCTTTTTGCTTCACTGGTTTACGACTTTCCCTGGCTGTGGGCCTGCTAATCAGACCCACAGCCTAGCTGTTCTCTCTCTAAATTGACACATGTACCTTAGGTGCATTTACCAATTGGTACTGGGCCACCTTATCAGTCCCTGTACAGTATACCTTAGGTATCCAGGGCATAGGTGTAACCAGGGCCTACCAGGGGCTGCAGCATGTATTATGCCACCCCTGGCTGGCCATCCAAATCTGACACAACTGGCTGCACGACAGCTGGGGCAAGGTGGTGTAATCACCCTTTGCTTTAGATATGGTATTCCTATATCTTATCTTATCTTATCTTAGGTGTCATTTGTAGAGCGCACTGACGCCGAAGCTTCCTGGCACTAAGAGACGGAATGAGTGAGGGGAAAGCAAAATAGCGGGGGTCTAACAAAGGGGAGGGAAGAGGTGAGTTTTAAGTACTTTCCTAAAGTTCAAAAGAGAGGATGAGGTTTTGATGGAGAGAGGTAGGGGGTTCCAGAGTGCAGGGGCTAGATAAGAGAAGCGGCGACCGCCGAATTTCTTAGTTTTGATTCTGGAGGGGGCAAGTAGTTGAAGATGGGCCGAGCGCAGGTCACGCTGAGGACAGTAGGGATGGATGAGAGATGTTATAAACTCAGGGCTAGAACCGTGGAGGGTCTTGAAGGTGAGACAAGCCACCTTGAAGGCAGCCCTTTGGGCTACAGGGAGCCAATGAAGGCTATGAAGCAGAGGTTTGGCAGATTGCCATCTGGGGATGTTGAAGATTAGACGGGCCGCTTGGTTCTGGACAACCTGGAGGCGGTAAGTCAGGGATGATGGAGGGCCATGGTAGATTGAATTAGAGAAATCCAGACGGGAGAGCACAAGTGAGATCACGACTTGGGTGAGTGCAGCAGAGGGAAGTAGGTGGCGAACTTTGCGTATCTTCCGGAGCTGATACATGCAGGAGGATATTACAGCTCCCACCTGTGTTCTGAGAGAGAGCTCAGCATTGATGGTCACACCCAGGCTCTTTACCGTTTTCGCTGGGATTGGGGGGGCCTAGCTCCGACGGCCAGAACTGTGGGCCCCAGTGAGCGTGACTGAGTCCCGGGAGGAGGAGCTCAGTCTTCCCGGGGTTCAGCTTCAGCTGGTTCTGGTTCATCCAACCTTGGATGTAAATCATAACTGCGTGAAAGGTGTTAATTGCATGAGGTGAGTAGAGCGGGAGGATGATCTGCAAGTCGTCGGCGTAATTGAAGGTGACAATGTCCCATTTTTGAAGGGATTTGATCAGGGACCGGAGGTATAAATTGAACAGGAGCGGCGAGAGGGAGGAGCCCTGGGGGACTCCACAGTGCGTGGGTGCCTTAGTGGCGGTGTAAGGTCTCAGGCGAACCGCCTGTGTTCTCCCGGTGAGGAATGACTTGACCCAGTCAAGCGCAGCGCCCTGGATACCAGCCTGCTCAACACGGTGGAGAAGGATGTCGTGGTCCACCGTGTCGAACGCGGCCGAGAGGTCCAGGAGGACGAGGGCTTGGGGAGAGCCCGCGTCCGCGCTGCTCCTGAGTGTGTCCAAGACTGCCAGGATGACGTGCTCCGTGGAGTGGGCAGGTCTGAAGCCAGCTTGATTAGGCTCAAGATGATGGGATGATTCAATGAAGTTTGACAGGCACCGGGTGACGTGTGCCTCTATCAATTTTGAGAAGTACGGGAGGAGGGAGATGGGGCGGTAGTTTGAGGGCTCCGCGGGGTTGGCTCCAGGTTTTTTGAGGAGGGGCACTAAAATAGCCTCCTTAAAGGGAGTTGGGACGATGCCACTGCTGAGTGCCCCGTTGAGTAATGGTAGGATACAGTCTGGTAAGTGCAGGCATATACTCCTCAGGACTGATGGCAGGCAGCAGTCCATCGGGGAGCCTGATTTCACCCGGGTTGCTAACTCTGCCAAGGAGGTAGGGTCAAGGAGCGGAAAGGAGGAAAAGGTTAAGGAATTGTTAGGGGAAGAGACCGGTAGGGGTGACAGGGGAGAAGGAGGGATGGAGTTTTTGATCTTTATGATTTTGTCCAAGAAAAACGAGTTGAGGGTGTCACAAGCCTCCTGGGTGGGAGTCTGGGCTGAGAGAGTCCTATCATCAGTAGTAAGTTCGTCCATGACTCTGAACACCTCTTTGGATTTATCAGCTGCCGACGAGATCCTGTTAGAGAAGTGTTCCATTTTGGCTAGGCTGATGGCGGCTTTATATTCTTTACGCACAGCTAGGTAGGACTGTCGGGCTTGGTCGGAGTAGTCACGTCTCCAGGTGCGCTCTGACTGCGAGTTTTTATTTTTAGAAGCTGAAGATCACCAGAAAACCACCTGTGGGAGTTGCTGTGCCTAGTGCTGGGGAATTTGACCAGGGGGGCGAAAAGGTCACTGGCTGATTCGAGCCAGGAACTAAGATCGTGTTCCAATCCGTCGATGTCGTTAGAGGGGAGGAAGGATGGACGGGTGTCAGCCAGGGCAGTGAGGAAGCCCTGAGAATCGTATGTGTTCCATTTCCGTGAGGAGCCCCCAGCCATCAAGGGAGCGGGGATCTGACCGGCTACAATGATGGAGGTGTCGACTAGGTTGTGGTCGGACCAGACGCATGGAGAGACGTCTGGTGTGGAAATGGCCAGATTGCAGGTCCAAATCTGGTCCAAGATATGACCCTTGTTGTGGGTGGGTTGGGTGACCTGTTGGGTGAGATTCAGGCTGTTGAGAGTCTTGAAGAGCTCTATGGCATGGGAGCCGGCATTGACATCGCTAAACCAGTAATTTAGGTCGCCGAGAAGGGCGAAACTGGAGTGCAAAGTTAGAAGGCTAGACAGCTGTTCGCTCAGGGTGGTGGAGAAAGATGGCAAAGGATGGGGAGGCCGGTACAAAAGTAGAAGGGTAAGGGTACCGGTATCAGTTTGCACACTGATAAGTAGATTGTCCACCTTCGGAATGGGGAGGGAATAGGAAGAGACGGAGTTCAGGCGTTTGGATATGATGGCCTTAACAATCCTGAAGGCAGAGTGCTTGGAATTATGTGAGATGGTGCTCTGGCATGAGCTGAGCCTGTCTGCAGCTTGCGGAACCAAGTCCTAATAGCTGTTCCATGATAACGCGTACCATATACTCTTAAGTGCATTATAATCCTCGCAGTTATTTGCCAACTTTGGTATCGCTTTATCAAAACATGTCGAGTAAGGTGTCATACGAATTGGAATACTAACCCCTCGCCAATTCTGGCGACGGGGTTAGCATTCCACCCTTCTAGAGGGACACGACATGTATGTAACTGAGAACCCCGGTTAAAGCTAACTCGAGCCTCAGCATCACAAAATGGATGCTGCCACCACAGACACAAGTCTGACCTCCTGCTGCTGGGAGTCCTTCCAGCGAGGAGAGCTCGGACAAAGGGTTTCCTGTCGGGGGCGGTGCTAGCACCATCCCAGACAGGGTTTTGTGTATCCTGGGTAAGCAGGGCTTTAGAGGAAGGTGACTGCAAGTGGCACCCCGGTGCTCACTGTGCTTATGCCGGCTTAAACCAGTTCCAGGGGCACACCAGCCCCTGAGCTGGGGAAAGTCCGGACAAGGAAGAGGGGTGTAACCACCCCCCTCCTGGTCCCACCCATGGGCAGGACCTAGTAGCGTGCCAGCCCCTTTTTTTAGAATAAAGGTAGGAGCGGGCCCCCTTCCCAAATTAGATAATTCTGAATCTTGACTACTTTCAACGAAAGGACTCTTGACTTTTTCTGAAGACTCTCCCTTGTGGCTAAGGAGTAGCCACCCTGCACCCGCAGGCACCATCTAAGCATCGCGGTTTGCTGTAAGTCCATCCTCCGGATCAAGACTGCCCAGCTCGACGAGACCCGGATTCCCTGGCATCTCTGACCTCTACCTACATCATCAGCCCAGCTGAGATTCGTGGGTGTGACGAGACCTGAAGGAACCGGCCATCTTCAAAACTGCACGACGCTTAACCAGCACGACCTCCGAGGGATCCTCGAGTGAGTGCATTGGGGTTTGAGAAGCCCTAACCCTGAGCAGCTCCAGCACCGAAGTCCAGCCCCCCAGCATCCACGAGATCTGCGTGGGGCCCTTATGCTCTTTGCTGCTCACCGTCACTTGCCTGCTGGCTAGTGGCCCTCCTGACGACGAACCACGACGATTACACCGCTGGTCTGGTTGCTCCAGACTGGCCCTTGCTCCCTTCCAAAAGAGGAGCACCCCGGACCCTCCTGGTCCACTCCAGATGCCATCTTGACTCCACCGCGTGGGCTTGACTTTGCCATGGTCTGTTGCCCCAATCCTGGGTCCAGCATCGCCGACAGCAGACACCTTCGTGGGACAGCTCGCACCTCCAGCCTGGTCGCCGACAACGCCTCCTGGTCCGAGGGACAGCAGAGTCCAGCGTCGCCCGCTCACCTGGTCGAGGTGACTTCATCCGGTGCCATCCTGGTGCCCACCTAATCACTGGCTAGTGATTAAGAACTGAGTCCCCTCTGCTTTCAGGTCGTCTCCATCACCGATCCAGGCTTGGATCACATCGAACATCTTCACTGGTCGCCTGCCAGCAACTTCTTCTTTCAGGCTCCATAGACTTCAACGAGGATTCCCGACGTCTTTTGAACCCTATGCATCCGCAGCCCCTGGGCTAGGTAACCCGAGCATTTCGGTGCTCCAACGTAGGTTCACTATCTAAGTGTCCAGATCCTTTTTCGTTTTCAGTCTATCAAGTCGGATTCGTCCGATAACACTAACTTCACAAATACTAGCATCCATAGACTTTGTCCCGCATCCCGCGTGAGAGTTCACACTCTGCACCCGATCTCCCCAGGCCTCCTGCTCCTAACCTTAGGGTCCAGTAGTGTAGTCCTAGCGATCCTGAAGCCTCTGGATCTTGTTACTTACCTGCTAGTATTTTGCATTCCACTTTTAGTGTATATGGTTTTTCGTGCCTCTCGGGCATTTGTGTAAATTGTGCGACTTAAAGTATTTTCGTAAGAGTTTTGTTGTGTGCTTAGCTCCCTGACTCATAAAGAGATCAGGGTAGACTTGTTATAAATAAACATCCTTTTATTTTCATAACAACTTGTGTGGTGTCCTTTCACTTGGTGTTCAAGGGGTATATGTGATGGTATAACAGCTGGCTTAACACGCCCTCTAGAGTTTAGCCTAAAGACTGCTCTTGTCCATGCTACTAGGATAGCTGGTCTATAAGGTTGACTTACAACCAATCATCAATAAGGGTCGTTTGGTATGATACACAGTGATCACTAGAATAGTGAGCACTATATATCAGGCCAACTTCTCACACACTCCACCCGGAAGTTGGGGGCCTCCATGGCTTTCCTTGGAAATATTCCTTTAGAGGACATATGTAGAGCAGCCACATGGTCTACCACACACACATTTACAAAACACTACTGTGTAGATGTGCACTACAAACAGCAGGCAGCTGTAGGGCAGGCTGTTCTAAAAACACTTTTCCAAACTGCTGCAGCTGGCACAGGCGGCCGCCGCTAATGGAGGGACTGCTATGTATTCTATGCACAGATATGAATTCAGCAGCCCACATGCCTTGAACCGAATATGCTACTTACCAGTATGCCTCTGTTCTTGGCATGTAGGGCTGCCGACATTCATGTCGCCAGCCCTCCTCCTCGGCGCCTGTAGCGGCTGCAGCACTCACTAATACTCTTAGCATGGTCATCACTCAGAGTTACACTCCATCTTTGCCACAATGGCTAAAAACAATCTGAGGATGGAGTCGATGCCCATGCGCACTGTAGTCCAGGGGAGGAGCCACCTATCTCGTGATACTTCGAAGACTCTTCCAGGACAACAATGTGCGATCATCCGGACCCAACACTAGGCGGCGATCTATGCACAGATATGAATGTCAGCAGCCCTACATGCCAAGAACAGATGCATACTGGTAAGTAGCATATTCGTTATAAAGGTATGGATACTAAGGTATCTCAATGTTAATGTCACAAAATGTGCTTTATTGCTTACTGCTAGCTACTCTGATACAAGCTATGGGAATCTATGAAAGTTCCAATACTGGGGCAAGAAAACAAGTTACTTACCTGTAACTTTGGTTCCCCGGTATTGGTAACTTTCATAGGTTCCCATGCACGCACCCTCCTCCCCTAGGAAAGCTTAGCCTTCAGCAGATGTGGTTACTGTTACACAATGGCTACGAAAATCTGATGCTCTCTCAGGAGGGTTCTATGGAGTGAGGCTGATCTGATTGGTTGTTGCAGTTTTTTGGTCTCTTTTACAAAAAGAGGTGGACATGCTACAAAATGAGATAAGGCCTAGGCCTTTCTTTCTCTTGTGTACCTACTGCTATGGTATTTTTTGTTTACGGAGGCTCCCATTCCGACGACTGGGAATGATACAAGCTATGGGAATCTATGAAAGTTACCAATACCGGGGAACCAAAGTTACAGGTAAGTAACTTGTTTTCTTTTCTTGTCCTAACCATTTGTTGGGAGTATCGTTGGTCACATGACTAGGTGTTTCTGGTAGTTGGTATTTGTATTATACCAGACAGTGAGACAAAGCGGGAATAGGTGATGGGCAGGATGGGCTATCTCTGAATTGATGAAGGGGAGGAGCTGTTACCTACCACACTTGCACATCACAAAGCTTCTGCCTGAGTGCACTCACAAAGAGTTCAACACAAGTATTTTGTGCCGCCAGATAAGCTGGGGCCAGGCCAGAGAGGCAGGAAATTCCAAACACCTCGGGGGGTTTAAACCTCTTGAAACATCTCCTACTTCAAAGTGGGAATGAGGTATAAATATTGGACCCTCAGACCCAACTCTTCAGTACTCATATGGACCTGTGGAAGGACTGTTGTGCTGCTCTGCAAGAAGGACTGCTACTATGTGGCCGTGTTGCCTAAGTGAGGACTGGACCTGCATCTTGAACATAGGACCACTAAAATGACTCCAAAGGCTAGGTGGCTGACCTCCTGATCCTTATGGATTGGAAAGGCCCCAACCACTTTGAACCCAGCATTGAGTCTAATTGCTGTGAGCCGTGCCCCCCAAGTGGTGCTCCCCCAATACTGGACCATTGAAAGGGAGTATGAAGTTGCTCTGCCAGCTCGGCTGTGGTCCTGTAAGTAGAAACGACGCAGTGCAATGCATCTCCTCGCAGCTCCATCAGAACAGCCACTGTTTGACACCTCCTCAACACGGGACTTCGTGCTGCATGCCCCTCGTCGCCGAGCTTCTCAACAGAGACACAGGACTCTGCTCAACAGTCCCACAGTTTAATCAGAACCGCCGCTGTGAGACGCATCCTGGACTCAGGATTCCACTTCGTAGCCCTGCAACTTCCTCAAACGCCACTGCATGAAGCATTCTCAACGCTGGGCCTCACAGCTCTCCGCAACCAAGATTTAAGGTGCTTGGGGCCAGATGTAAGACCCTACATTTTTGCGGGTCGCAAATTGCTTAGCTCTGCAACTCGCAATTTACGACTCGCAAAATGCAATGTACAGCAATGTCACAGACGCTGTTAATTTCTTATGGGGTCGCAAATTGCCTGCCTCATTAATATTTATGAGGCAGGTGCTATTTGCGACCCCATTAGGAATGGCTAGTGCTCCCAGGGATGGTGGCCTGCTGGGGTCAGAAGACCACGTATGAAATTCTGGTAAAGCCAAAACTTTCAATAAAGTTTGCCAGAGGTCGGACGTAAAAGTAAAAAAAAAAGTTGGACTTAGGAAGAATCCTTGAGGCACTCCTTGATCCAGTGGAAACCGCTTCAGGGAAAAAGGTTTTAAAGAGACCTGAAACATTTTGATATTGCAGAAAAGAGGCAAGCCAGAGCAGGGCTTTGTCATCAATACCACTTTCCCATAGTTTTTTCAACGAGATGTTGTGGGATACCTTGTTGAAAGCAGCACTGAGATACAACATTAGGACTGCCACAAACTCTACTAAATCGAAGATCTGACATACCGACTAACAGCAAGACAGATTTAGTGCTGTAAGACTGATGAAAGCCTGACTGAGTCCTATGAAACACATCCTTGATTTCAAGGACGTTAGAGAGTTGTTTGTTCACATGTTTCTCTGTAATCTTGGAGAAGAACAGTAATAGAGAGATAGGTCGATAATTTTCTGGTTTGAAGGGTCAAGCAAGGGTTTATTCAATAATAGGACTACCATTGCATGTTTCCAACTCTGAGGAACACAGGCCGAGGCCAGAGAACAATTAGGAAGGTCACACAGAACAGGATACATCACTGCTGAACCTTGCTCTAGAATAGAGGGAGATACTGGATCTAGAGGAGAGCCAGATTTCACAGAGGAGCAGAGCACAGTCATGTCATTCAATTCATTGGCATTGAATTTGAGGAGTTTAGTGCTATTTTCTGAGGTGTTAAAGCACGAGCTCAAACATGGAGAGTTTCTGGTGTTAATGGGAAACGCTGCATAGATATTGTCTACCTTCTACGATAAGAAGTAGGCTAAATCATAACATCTCTCCACAGAAGGTGATAGATGAGGAGACTGCATAGTGAGGTGAGGGATTTTCCTATAGAACGAGTTCTCTGGAGGTATTGAGAGCTGACTGAATTTTGGTTTTGTAGAAATCGTGTCTAGATTATTTAATATGGTGGTGTTCGTTCTTTTAGGCAGCTAGTCCGTTTTGCGCAGTGGATCATATACTTTGCACCAGAGGTGTTCAAGTTGTTTGCAATCCTGCTTCATTACAAGTTATTAATAATTAAACAGACAGGCTTGGCAGTCTTTGCCTGTGGGAGACCTGGTTAAAGGGGGGGAGCAATCAGATCTAGGACTCGACGAATCCATTTGCCGGTTTCTTTGTTAGCCTTGTCCATATTTTTATCTAGACTGGGTCGGCTGCATTCAAGTTCTTGAGAAAACCTCAAAGGGGTCCATTAAGCCTACTTGCACGGCCAAAGTAGCTCGCTGGCATCCCTGTGAGTTTTAAGGAGATTAGAATAGCGAGATGGTCATACCACCTCAGGGGGAGTTGGGCCGTGATGTCCGGTTTGGTGAATGCAGGATCATTGATATGGCTTGACCTTGATATTGAGGTTGTCAAGTTTGGAGAATACAGGGTCATGGGTATGTGCTGAACTGTGCATGGAATTGTGGACTTATTGACTAAGCTGTAGGTTCTCTAGGTTCCCTAATAAGGATGTTACTGCTGGACAGCTGGCATTGTTGAAATGGAGGTTAAAGTAACCTACGACTAACAAATTGAAGCCTTGAAGTACTAAACGAGAAGTTATCCGTTAGGGAGATGACAAAATTAGCCAGGGTGCCCGGAAGGTAATAATTCAAGGGCCCTGATGAGGCAAAATCCTTTGTAAGTGCCAGGGAGAAGAGGGATGCTTCACATCCATTGATTGAAAGCTCTGAAGAGGAGCAATGAAGCCCTTGCCTAAATATCATTGCCGTTCCTCCGCCCCTTTACGCAGGCCTGTCCTGTCTAATTCTGGCATATCCCTGAGGAATGGCTTTCACAATATCGTGGGCATTATTTAGTGACCTTTGTTAGAAACACTTTATCAGTAAAATGCTCCTCAATGAAATGAACAACAAATTTGTGTATCCACCAACTAGATCATTACCGCAGTTAAGTAACTTTTTTTATCTCACTTATAGACTGCCATGGTTAAGTGTCATTTAGGGAAATTGAAACCTGTTTTTTTCATTAGGAAGGAGATGTGGTCTAGAGCTTAAATGCAAATTTTGCAGTTTACAGACCTGGGGAGTAATCCTGGTTTTGCCTTTTAACTAAATAAGGCATGTTATTCTTTGCCTTCACAAGTCAGATTATTGTGGCCTCCATCCCCAGAGTTCAGAACTCACCCAACAAAAAACATTAGTATGATGAGATTTGAAACTTGTTATCCAATGCAACATGCAGCTTGGCTAGCTACCACAGTGATACTTCTAGATTCAGACCAGTGAATTATTTCTAAGTACATGCAGCTCCTAGGCTCGTATCAAAGAAAAAAAGATCTGACACCCTCTGAACATCATGTTGCTCTGTTTAGATGAATCGTGAGTAACCAGCTCCTGCAAAGAACACCATGATAGTTACAGCAGAAGGAGCTCTCCAGGAACAATGGTATTCAAAATATATTGATTTGGGATGCCCTAGCTATTAGTCTGTAGATTCTCACTCAACCTCCATTCGCACCACAATCAACATTCCATTAGCCCTAACCTTTTTTTGGGAAAGTTTTTTTATAACCTTTTTTCCTTCCTTGTTTGTCATATTTCACACCCTATATACTTAAGCCACTATTTAAATAAATATTATTTTATGTTTATGCGTTTGCTTTTAAAATTCATTGTAATTGCAACCTGTGTAACATTCATGCTTTAAGTGTTTGATTTGTTTTCTTGTCACTAGATTTGGAACTTGGCAACCAACCGGTTAACCTTTTTAAACTCTTTCAAAATGAAAATGTCCATAATCATTGGAGTGGTGCATATGACATTTGGAATTGTTCTAGGAGCCTTTAACTACAGGTAAGTAAGAAGGTAATAAAGAAATCCCATTCTGAATGTCGATTCAACACAGATGTGTTTCTTCAGTTAATAATGGGCGTTCTTCTTGCCACAGTGATCTTCAATGTGAAGTTCTGTTTGTTATTTAACTCAATGTATTGTGCCAAAAGAAGTAGCCCACTGCAGAAAACCATACCCATGCTAAGAGCCCAGCACCGCTCACCAGGGAAGGATCACCCTCCCTTCATCTGGCTAGATACTCAACATCCTCCTCTTGTTCTATTTCTGGAAACAATGAGGTGATCAGGTTATCTTCCTTTCAATCTTTAATTAATAAATTCGAGCCTTGTATCATTGCAGTAATGGAACTTGGTTTTGAGCTCTTATAAGAGAGATTTTTCTCTGTTGAAGCCAAGGACCTGTTGAAGACCGTAGCTTCTTTACGATCTAGTCCAGCTGATCCTAGTCTATTCAATAATCTTTCACATCTCAGTGACCGCCTTGACAGACACTTCTCTAGAAAGACATCGTAGGATTGATGATTCAAGGTTACCAATGCTGAACCTGCCCCCTTACAAAAATTCACTTAACTTATGAACAAGACTGTTTATCTACCAAATAATCGACTGTTTTTCCCTCCTTGCATACCTTTTGTTAGATCAGCCTCCTGGATGGGTCCAGGTATCAAACAAGACCCACAGGATTGTATGGTAGCCATCCTTAAAAACAAACTGTTGATATCCTCTTTATAAAGGTCTTTTGAACCCTGAGGACTTCTGGGTGCTAGGAGTAGAGCTGTTCTTCTAGGTTATTTCTTTTTATAAACCTCATGTTATCAATACCTATTACCTATTACCCCAAACAGTAAGCCACAGTTAATACTGATAGCTATCCTCAATTCCATATTCACAATTGTTTTATCCATCTGGAATCACTGAATGACAATGTTTGACTCCCTCAACCAAAGACTGTCAATGATCCTGTTCCTGTATTCTCTTCACCCTCGAGCTCCACCTGGCACTGTGCTACTGGACATAGGGCCCGATATAATTGTTGGCAAACAGAGTAATCTCCATTGGCTTGGTGGAGGACTTAACATCCACCAGGCCAATACTACGCCTCCCGCCTAATTTAGAAATTACCGCCAAGCTGGCAGTGATTTTTAAAGCATTGGCAGGAACTACTGTCATGGCGGTACCTGTCAGTGCTGTTTATAGTTTGGTGCAGGGCTCCGTCCACATAATGGAGCCCTGAACCATACTTACTTTGATTTCTAAAGCTTTAACAGGAACTGCGGTCAACCCGGTTCCTGTCAGTGATGTTCATAGTTTGATGCAGAGCTCCGCCCACATGACAGAGCCTTGAACCAAGATGTGCTCTTTCCTTTTGTCAAATAGAAAATCCTGAAATAGCGTTTTGAAAATTAAAAAAAAATTGGCCTCTCGCCATGGGAGTCCTCTTCCATGACGGGGGGTGCCTTTAGCACTTTTCATTGCCCCTTACTGCCAAGGTTTTCCACGCGTCTTAATTTTGTGGGCAGACTTAGTGATCTGCCTCATGCGGCCCTTCCTCCACAGGGCCATCATTGGAGTCTAATCTCGGCAGAGATGGATTATTCTCTGCTGTGGTTAAACCTATAGTCCGTCCACAACTAAATTGTGCGGGGCGGGTCATTATGTTGGCAGTAAGCATAATCTGTCACCGTTGCGACAGAGTATCTTTACCACCAAGATATAAATCAGGCCCAAAGTCTCAACATCATTCTCCAAGAGGGATTTAAACATTCTTTCCAGGAGCATGGCGGCCATTTCTTCTTAAATAGACCATAATTCCCGACTGGATTTTACCTGGGTTTGTGTCACCATCTTACTACTGGAGGCTTGGTCAATAGAAGCACATCACTTAGATGGATCGGCTTCATGTGTTGTTCCAGCTATTCCGTCACTTAGTGGGAAGCCTAAAGGGGTCCTACATATCTGGGTGGCTACTTCTTTGATTTGTCAGGCATCACAGTTATCCCTCAATATTCATATTTACCAAATGAAATGAGGTGGGGGACATGTTTTATTTTTAGGCTTTACAGTGCTAGTTCTGTACTGAATTGAAGATTTTGAAAACTTGTGCCATGTCATTAAAACCCTTTTAACAGTCCCCTACAGGAAAAATGACTACGAACCCAGATGGTTCGACAGTCGTTGCTCAGCTGCAAACAAGGCACTTCGCAAGGCACTAAATTCCAAACCGAGAGACCTTGTTGATGTACGGACTGCCAGGCAGGCCTACAAAACAGCAATAGGGATAAGGAAGGCTGCAATGGTAGAGGACCAGTGGAAAGAACTATCAGTCTCTGCTACTATGGGAAACAGCGCAACCTTTTGGCCCGCTGTAAGGAAGATGCGGGACATGGGGAAACAATTGTCACCACTCAGCTGCACCATTTCAAGTCAGAACTGGGAGCAGCATTTCTCCAAAATATATGCTAATCCCGCTGCTCCAGCAGAAAACCTGAATTTTGATAAGCTGAGCTCACTTGACATAACTCTGGGGGAGGTCCTATTGGCCATTAATCAAAGCCTGGGGAACAAGGCTCCTGGCCCAGATGGCTTCCCAATTGACTTAATCAAACATAGACCAGAATTTTGGGGGCCAATTCTGACTAATGTTTTCAACAATGTACCGTTGGGTACCATCCCTGCTACCTGGTCTACAAGCACAATAGTGCCTATTTATAAAAAGGGTGAAAGATCTGACCCTGCTAATTACAGGCCCATTTCACTCTTAGACAACACCCTGAAAATCTTGGGCCGGGTGTTATACAATAGAGTGAATGACTGGGCAGAAGAAACAGGGGTGCTAGATAGATGTCAGATGGGCTTCAGAAGCAGGGTCGGGACAACAGAACAATGCCTGAATCTCAATCTTATAATAGGCAAATACACCATAGCCAAGGCTGCTCCCATTTACCTAGCCTTTATGGACTTGTCGTCCGCATTCGACCTTGTGAATAGATCGAAATTGTGGGCGACACTTCTTTCCTATGGGCTTGATGAACCTTTGGTATACTTTTTAGCCTATCTACATGCGGACACTAAAGCCCGGGTACGGATCGGAATGGAGGGTGAAACTTCGGGGGCAATAAAGGTGGAAAGAGGTGTCAGACAGGGGTGCGTTTTAGCACCCCTGTTATTCATTATCTACATAAATGGCCTGAGTGACTCCCTGAAAGAGACGACAACGGACGTCCCGAAAATTCAAGGGAACTTGCTACCCTCACTCCTCTACGCCGATGATGCGGTGATCATGGGCTTAACACCGAATGCTCTCCGTGCCCTGGTCAAGAGCTTTTCCCTTTTTATGGAGAAACTGGACCTAAAGGTGAACTTTAATAAATCATTTGTTATGACCTGTGGGCCAGGGGCTAAACAATTGAACTCCATCTCAATTGGATCAGAGAAGCTATACTCCACCAAATCATTCCCATATTTAGGCATGGTCTTTGCTGCGAACGGCCTGTGGAGTGGGCATCTCGCCCACGCCACAGGCAAGTTCTCAAAGGCCATAAATTCCATCCTAGCCTTGCCACGACCAACAAGGTCCGAAACAACCGGGGCAATTATGAAAATTTATAAATTGCAATGTGTCCCGGTTGCAACTTATGGAGCAGAAATTTGGGGGATAGTGAACCCATCTAGCCTGCAGATAGAAGAAAATCGGTTGTGTAGAAAAGTTTTAGGAGCTCCGATTGCCTCTTCTGGGTACATTTGTCACGCCGAGCTCAATCTGCCCTACATAACCGACTTCATTGCTACGCGACCTGCAATATTTTGGCTATCGATCTGGGCTAATGAATGTGCCACTTTAACACAGGACATTGTGTCTGATTGCCTAAACTGTGACAAAGGCATGAATATCCCGTGGCTTAGGGCCACAAAGGAAAGCCTGGACAGTATTGGGAAAATCAATCTTTTCAACGACCCTGCCCAGATTAAGAAATCGGATAAGAAGGACACACAAATTGAACTTTATGCCCTCTTTAGGGAAAAGAGGTTGGAGATAGAACTACAAAAACAAACTGTAAAAACTTATGTGACTAATATAAAAAATGATCTATCTCCTCAACGACTACCTTTATACCTCAGACTCCCTCTGACCAACTGGGAGAGGTCGCTGTTATTTCGCCTAAGAGCTGGATCTGCAAAATATTCACTCTGCTTTCCCATGGGCTACAGCACATTGAACTCTGGACACGAGCTAAGCCCCTGCCCCTGTGATGGTTACAGCAGACAAAATGAACTGCATTTCTTTTTTCATTGTAAATTCTTTATGAAGTACATCAAATGGTTTTTAGCTCCATATTTTAAAAAACAAAGGCCAGTCTCCCTAAATCAATCATATCTCATGTTTTTAAACTTAGATAATGTAGATCTAATTTTTCGTGCCACTTCATTTCTGAAAGTCGTATTCCATGCACGGAAATCTATGGAATCTCCCTGAAATGCTCGCACCCAAAAAGATTGTCTCCTATGCAACAGCACCTTGGTTACCCATCATGTACACTGGAATGCACTTTTCTAACATTATTCTTACTGTTTACATGACCATTGCTGCTTCCTTTTTAACTATTTTATGTTAATTGTGTATAAATTTTTTTTTATTTTTTTTTTTTAAAAATGTATTTTTATGCTTATGTGACTTTTATGGATTTGTTACAATCCGAATAAAGTTTTCTTTGAATTGAATTGAATTGCTAGTTCTGTATCAAACAACTATAATAATTTAGATGATTTGTTCAGACACTTGGACTTCTTTATTGAACCGCTTACTCATTTTTTTCACCTACCTTGTTCCATAATTCTAACTAGTGATTTTAATTCCAAATTGGAACAAAAGAGTTGTGATGAGTCTTCCAGAATATCCGCAGATGACAGTTACTTTTTTTGTGGTGATGCAGCGCAGCTCCAAAAATTCTCCATAAACTATCACCTTCACCCACAGAGTTATTCGTTATTTTCTCTCAACTGGGCCCATAACTCTTTCCTTTCATTCACTCACACATTTATTCTACTCTGAGGATTCTGTGAAGACCTAAAAGGAGAGCCACGGTGCTATAGCGGAGTGCCTAAACAAAAATTTTATACATTGTTTACAGCTGCAGTTTTATTGTAATACCATGTTTTTTTAAAGGAAAGATTTAAAACACCCCACTATTCATTTCGATGGATCAGCTAGTAAAAGTTAACTAAAGGACAACAAGACCTGCTTAATTCTCCATTTATTTAACTTTTATTTAGCGATTAAATCTCCTAGCATAATCTCTACGTTTTCTTAAAGGAAATAATTAAATTATGCATTAATAATCCTGAAAGAAAGGTTACATTCAAAACATATATTTTAATCATGACAGTTTAGGAAAATAAGAAAACATATATTATTCAAATGTAGAGATGCAGACATCTGCACAAAAACAAAATAGTTCCCAAAGAAACTCCTCTCTATCTCTCTCGATGTTCCCTTCTCATAGGACTTCACACCCATTCAAAAGTAAAAGTTCCGAAAAATGTCAAAGTCCCTGCGCCATATGAAAAATTGCGCAGACCAACAGCATCTCGGGGTGCAAAGATCAGGTCGAAAAGTAAGCTCCTTTCAAAGTTCCAAATGTCCTCTTTTATACCCTTTTTCACTAACTTATCTATCTGAATTCGTAACTCTTATGTCCTAAAATGTCTGTGATTGGTCAATTTAGAGTTGGATGAGCATCACCTCATCGTTTTACTGTTCGATTTATGCAAAGTCATCCTTATGACTAGGAAAAATTGTGAGGCTATTGTTCAGGCTTATGCTTCCTTCAAAGTCTCCTTTAAATTGTTATTCAATGTCCCATTCCCACGAGTTAACTTGCTGACTTCAACAAACTTGGCATGTGCCCCATGAGGCAGGCCACGCTGACCTTGACCCATTCTGCTCAGGCACAGGCAGCTCGCATCTCCGATTTGGCGCATGCGTACTTCGGCTGCCACCTCGGAATTTCAGACAGCATCCATTTTGTTTGCTCACACAGGCCTCAATTTCGGAACTATTGCAGAAACAAACACAAACATAGATTTAAGAAATAAAGCCTTTCTAGCAATATCCCAGTTAGTATTTACCTAGCTTTAAGCAACACATATGCGTGTTTTTACTTACCAATCTTCATGATTTATGCCACAAATAAACAGACAAAAAGCACATTCATGCAATACTCAATTAGAGTACGACAAATTCGTACCCTTTATGACACAATATACGACAAATTAGTCAATTATGCTTGGCAATTTCATGCAAATTAGTGTCCCAAGTGTATTAGTGTGTGTGCATTCTATTCTATGTTGGTTAATTTCAAAACCACACGTTCAGTACATATTATTGTTACGGAAAGTTAATTTTACAAAGGGTATACAACATTTTTTGTTTCCTCCAATCAGCCTCATCAAGGACTTTATTTACTAGATTTGATGATTGACAGGAATCTGGTTAATGTTCAGTAGGTATCTTTTTTAGATAATTGTAGCCTCTCCAACCATTATAGGTAGGGGATATTCTAGTATTATTGATTACATTTTTGTTTTTAATGTCCTAGTGATTCACATCTTATCTTTTTCCATGGCCGTAATCCTCTGTTAGTTTCCTTTTCCCTCCCTCCGTTAATAAGTAGATTTGTCTATGTGATTCAGCAGAACCTGGTAGTAAAGGATGGTGGAGTCTGATGAAAACGTTTTTAAAGCATATTAATTTACCTGATATTTATACATGCTTAGATAGTGTTGCTCTGCTGTATGGATTTTTTGGCCTTTTTAAGAATACCTATGTTACTATTGATAATTTATTGATGGTCAGTCGTGATTCTATTGTTCTAAAACTGCATAGATGATTTTAACTTCTCATGGTCTCAAACTAACTGTAATCTTAGGCAGCCAATGAAAAAACGACCTAGCGCTAGGTCTGATATAGTGCATTGCTGGTTCCTGTTGAAGGGCAGTACCCCCCACCCCCCTCCCGTCCCCCCACCCAATCCTCAAATCCCTCTCGCCTTTTTGGAATCCCTCCATAACCAGAATATATTTTGTATGTGGGATCCCACCAACCAGTAGGTCCTCTTCCATCCCCCTTAGTTCTCTACAAACATTCTCAATCCAAAAGTCCCACGTTCTGGAATGGTAAACTCACTGTGCAATGATTTGAGTTTGTACAATCGGCTGGGCATTGTCATGGTGCAGCGTACTCTTTGGACATGATTTGCCAGTTCGTTGTGTCGTAATTGCATGTGTCAAATCAATTCATTTTTCTAGTGACCGTGCTTCTTTCCGAATTGATATGCGCACTAAACTTAGATATTAGAAAAGCCTTCTCTTGCACTTGAAATTAAGCTAGTCATTATTCTTAACAAGGTACATAAAGTGCTAGATTATACTATATACACTCTCTGGACATACGCCTTGCGGTGTTTCTGTTTTTTCTCGTTCTTGCCAGCTGAGTGCAGGATATAATCCAGTTTAATTTTCTAGTGAATATTCAGACATCAGTTGCTACTTGTCAATTAATGTGTTTCCTTTCTATGGGTTAATTACTGTGTCTATTGGCCTAAAACCCACATAGCCTTTACTGATATTTTTCAAGTGTCTAACAGAATGTCTTTCAGTTCTGATGCTGGATCAAAATACCAATGTTTGATAAGTTTATTATTATCTGAAAACGCAAAGCAAGTTTTCAACTTGTTTCAGTCTAATTAGAAGTTCTTGTTAACTGCACTGTAGAAGTACTGTCACATTTAGAAATGCCTTGCTCTCAAGAAGCTGCTACGTTTATCAATTTTTATTTCCATAGAATGTTGTTGGGAGGCAATTACACAAGTGTCATTATTTGTTGTATTTTTATCCTTTCTGCTTTCAGACACTTCAAGAAGACATACGGCATTGTATTGGTGTTTATTCCCGAACTGGTCTTCATGCTTAGTATCTTTGGCTACTTGGTGTTCATGATTATCTTTAAGTGGCTGGCCTACTCTGCAGAGAACTCAAAAGTTGCACCAAGTATTCTAATCACCTTTATAAACATGTTCTTATTTACTGGCGAGAAAGCAGGTGAACTTTACACTGGACAGGTTGGTGGTACTCTAGTAATCTTATGAAATTAAAAATCAATTAGACCAACAAGCAGTCAAACTCATTTGGACTCTTTTAATAATGATATATTTGCAAACCCTCTTCTTTGTTTTTATATAAGCATATTTTTAAAATTGAAGCAATTATGTATTTGTAAACTTTACAATTTTTATCCAAGTTTCACTTACTGAAAAGTCTTTGAAAATGTATAGTTTCATGTACTGGTCCACTCATAGTGGCTGTAAGTCAGTGTCAAGGACTTGATGTGATTAACCCTTTCGATGCAGATGACGAGCGCCGCTCGTCATCCGCCACGGGTGGCGTGTGCTGATGACGAGCTGAGCTCGTCATGT
This sequence comes from Lissotriton vulgaris, assembly GCF_964263255.1. NCBI lineage: Eukaryota > Metazoa > Chordata > Amphibia > Caudata > Salamandridae > Lissotriton > Lissotriton vulgaris. The sequence continues at coordinate 134,306,453 of NC_141699.1, read as the reverse complement.
AACATTGCTTTTTTAATGGTGCAGCACAGCACAAAAATCACTGCAGCAGCGATGCGGTTAAGAGTTGTACCGTGCATATTGGTATCCACTTTGCGTTGTTAGGTTTGTATTGCAAATAAGGCATACTAAATAAAGCTCTGCACTGCACCTGAGAAGCATGAAATATAGAAAAATAATTACCAAGAGCGTAATTTGCAATGATATATACGCTGTTGAAGCTTTGGCAATACCAAGAGGCTTGATTTATAACCGAAAGTGCCTCTTTAGTCACTAGTGAGCTTAGGCACTCAATAACTTGTCATACATGTACTCTTACTTACATTTACACATCTATTAATCCACCCATTTATTCATTCGTGCATTCACTCACTCACCTATCTACTGTAAAGCATGCAAAAGCTCAACAAGCAAGATACATTAGAAGAATAAAAGTAAAAACATTCTGCCTAAAGGTATTATTCTGATCCAGGACAGCTGACCTATGCTTATAAAAAAAGTATCAATTTTGGAACTATTAAAAAAAAGATCTACTATGTACAGTACAATTTTAAGATGGCCGACTTTATAAGCAGTTGCTGCATGGAATGCTGCACAAGCCAGATTAAGTAAGTAGAAAGTGAGCACCTAGTTCCACTATCAATAGGGACACGTAATCAGGTGAAATACTGTGTCTCACAGGTCAGTGGCTCAAGTGGGATGCTGCATGTCATGGGTCTAAGCAGAATGTGAACTGAATCTCAAAGCAGATCCATGGCTCAAAAAGGCTTACTCAAAACTCTTCACTGTATGTATGTATGCACTTTTTATGATTTTGTATTTTATTGCAAGAAACAAATCTTGAAGACCTAAAGCTGTCAGACAAGACCTAAAACGTACTGTTAAACAGACAAGCTGAATACTATGTATAGAATTACAAATTTGAACAAGATTGTGGCTAGCTAAGCAGTATAGAACCCCTCCTAAGAAACGAGCAAGGATTATCAGTTTGCCATTCTCCTACCCAAAGGGGGTAACTAACACCAAAGCCCTTGCATACTGCCATAGTAAATTGGATTCAAGCTGTCAAAATATCTGTCTCAGGGCTTTAACATAGTGAAATAAGAATCCACCCTTAAAGGCATGTTGGCTTTAACATATGTTTTTCACAATAAATAATTCAGGCCCTACTTAACTCCCTTTGTGGTAACTTTTCTTAGTAGACTGATTAGACCTAACGCCTTAAATTTCACAATGAACCAACCATGCATGTAACCCTTATAATTGTCTTGTTCCGATGACCAGCTCGGGCTTCATGTTCTGAGCATAGGCTTTTCCACCTGGCAGCCATTGGTAATCATAGGCGTCTCATAGAGGTTACCACAGAGCACAGTAATGTGCCCAGTGCTTGTCTTTGTAAAACAAAATATACTTTAATACATAGTCAAATGTAATACTACATGGAAATATCAGGTATTAAAATTCTCTGAGTCAGGGTTATGCTGCCTCGGTAAGGATGCCCTCCTCTATTCCTTCCCACCTTTCATTAATCCAAAGGTACCCAAGTCTGAGCACAGGTGCAGCACCTCCTTCTTTGGGTCTCATAGGCATTAACAGCACTCAGTCTCTCAATGTTTGCCTCACTTGTATTCAAGGCTCGTAGTACTACTTGTGCTGGCCTACCGTTTCTTTCCTGCGGATAGGGAAAGACATTCTGGGTGCATGGCTGTGCAGCAGTGCCTGGTGCAGCAGTTTTCCTCAGGACGCAGCCTTCTTACGGTCACTCAGTTGTTGGTGGATGGCCACAAAGGCTGGGTCACAGTCTCTTCTTGTGCTGGTGTGAGTAGGTCAAGTCAGGTGCTTGCAGTCTGTCTCGGGGTTCAAGTCCGAGGTCTGCAGCTGAGTTGTGTCAAGGCACTGTAACAGTGGTGGTTGAATTCCAATCAGATTCACGTACAGTTAACTACTTGGAAGCTGCATAGTCACTCAGTCACAGTGCTTAGTTTGCTAAATAGTAAGTGCCAGGGCCATTACCAGGAGGCCGCTGCAGCTTGCACCACCCATTTTCCCTGTCATCGCTGCCAAAACAACTACTAACCATCTCTCTCGCCTGCAAGTGTGACAGTTCAGATTATAGGTGCCCAAAGCTAAAGGAATGGCTAGGTTGGCATTTATTAGTAATTTTGAATGTATGTTGTATTCATAAACAACTGTTATGCTCATCTCTAAATTAGCTGAGCAATGCCACCATGTGCTATACTGTCATAAGTGTGGTGTTGACAATTAAGTACCGGTGCCGAGCACCGGAAACCACTGAATCAAATTAAGCACTGCTCAGTCACCACTCTGACAAGTGTCAACATCTCCTTGCTTGCAGCGTAGTCTGCACAGGCACATGGTTGACAAGATCCTCAGGGGTAGCCCACCATACAAGTCAGTTAACTCTAGTTTCTTTTTCAGTGGCACAGACGGCTATGGCACACAGTGGAGCAAGTAGCATGCTTCAATAGCAAAACCTCTAGTGGTATGCATGGGGGGTATCACAACTTCATAGTAGTGTTTTGGTCAGTGAGCATAACTCATGGGCGCATAGTGGAGCAAGTGCCACAGCTGCAAGTGTAGAGTTGGAGAGGCGATTCACTCTGGCACGCTTTGGAAATGCTTTAAACCTTCTACAACAGTATTAAGGGACACTAATCAACAACTCCTAGCAGCAAAGAACTCATTAAATGTTTAAAGGAGCTTGTCTCCTCTTTTCACTACTTCAGTGTCTAGGTCCACTGCCTCTAGTCTCAAGAATTTCAGCAATACACTTCCACTATCTTGGAGAGAAACTTCAGCTGCATCTTGTGCACAAGTGCATGCTAAATGTTCCTAAAATGGAACCCACAAGCTTCCCTCGCTCTGGTTCACTCAGACAAGTATACTGTATGCAATACTCAAACCATGGACACACATCCACACCTATGTTCCCTGTAAAGTGTGCGCAGGAGTGTGTGCAGTCTCCTCTGTTCTTCCACGCACAAGGACTATCGGGCTGTACACACATACCAATGAACTTTACTGAGAAATACAAGTGCATTTTGGTGCAGGCTAGTATACCTTGCTTCTTGCAAAGAAGGTCAGTGGGTCAGGTAAATATTAATCTGCTCCTTACATCAGCAGACCTTTTGTATTAAAATTCTACCTTAGGCCAGCATTTCATTCTTTAACTCCTTCATTGCCACAGAAAAGATTCAAAACCAACAATAATTCCCTCACTACTTAGACCACATGTCCCAAGATTCTACACAAGAAGTGGAAGTACAATTGAAACCATGCGAGACTTCCAACTCCATTCAAAGTCCGTTCCATGGTACTTCCATGTCCAGTCTTCACATCAAATCCACTCAATAAAAATAATATATAATAATTCTGAGTTTCTAAAGCGCCTGGTTACACTTGCCAGTGTGTCCCCGCGCTATCAAAGGACTGAGCAGCACCCTGAGCACATCAAATACACTCAATTATTTCTGATGTCAGATTTAAGTATTTTTTTTAGGGGTGGGGGTCTTCATTTTACTATTTAAGTGGCTGAGTAGTTACTAAAACGTCATGAATCTGCTTGGATCATTCTGTGGAGAAATATTTCTGGGTTCTTGTATCTTGCTATAGAAGATGCCTTGTAGACTGTGCAATCCTTGTATCCATCACAAGTGACATCTATTTACTGTGCACAACTTCGCTCCTCCCAACAGGCTCAGTGGTGTGTCAAACTTGTCTAAAGTTATTCCACCGATATATCAGTAATCGATGTGCCTAGTACCAAATTTCCATCCTTCAGCAAAGTCCTTCAAAAATCTGTTAGACTTGCATGAGGCCACACCATATTTGGGGGTCATATACTTATTTTTTCTTTACTATTGTGTACAAAAAAAATCATTCTGCTTAAGGGTAGTAATTTAAGAGTGTGGATTCTTGTAAATCCATCAAAAATGGAAAATATTAATTTAAGGGCTAATCTAAAAAAAAGCGCATAACTTTGTTATAGAAAACTTGTGTGAAATACTATTCTGTAAAGCAATGTTGTTTCGAGAAAACCTTTCAGTAATGTTTTTTTCTATCCTGCGAAAGTATTACAACGCTCTCATACGGGACTTGTATTCCTGATTTTCTAATGTGATACTTTGAACTACAAGCCTCAGAAAAAATCTTGAATGGGTGAATTATTTGCACGTGGAACTTATAAATGTCAGAGCTGTGACAAATCATTACCACTTTGTTTGGGATACGTTTGCTGCATTTTTTTTTGGGGGGGGGGGGCGTTTATGTAGCGCAATCTTGACCCGGAAATATCAGGTATTAGTGCGCGTAACATGAACACCAGCTAAGTTACAGACAGACGCATTCATTTTTGTTAGGCACGGGGAGATTAAGTGATGTGCCCGGAACCACTGTTCTTTGAGCGTCGTTGCCGGGACTTGAACCCAGTTCTCTAGCTTCAAGGTCGACCGCTCTAGCCGTAAGGCTACATCCTCTTCCCATTGCATTGTAGAGGGAAACCCTACGGCTGCAAATTCAGCATTCGTCTTTCAAAAGGTTTTGCTTCTAGGTGTACTTACCCATGTCACATGTGAGCCCATCAGCTATTTCGACCTTTTTATAGGATGGCTTATTGTATTCTGTGTTTTGCTTGTTTTCTTTGAACAATGCTTTTATCATCACAAACTTGCTCAACAAAATTCCAGCATGCAGACTTCTGCTGGATAAGAGGCGAGGACCGATAGTTATAACATGAGACACTACTTGGTCTCTATAGTGTAAGTTAAACAAAAACACCAGGAACCTGGCCACTGGGAAAACCAGAAACCAGATCAGCATTACTACGGCCAGGAGGACCAGTAAAAAGACCAGAAAAAGGAGGAACGCGAACAACATGACCACTAGATGGTCCTGGTCCAGGACAATGAGAAGCAAGGCCCAGTGACTAAAATCAGCGGGTCCAGTATCGGGGAGTCCAGGAGGACCCAGAGCAGAAGGCTAAAGAAAGTGGGAAGGACCTGACCCAGGAGAAGGCAGACCAAGACCATGAAGAATACTTGGAGACCCAAGACCACAATAAGGAACAGGAACCAGAGCAGGGTGAAGAGAACCAGTACTCCAATGATCAAGTAGATCTCATTGAGTATGACCAAGGCTAGGGGACTGGCACCTGGAGGAGCAGGGCAAGGAAGACAAAGGACCATGTGTACTAAAAAGACCAGGAACACCATGAGGCCTAGTACCAGGAAGAGAAAAGTCACCAGTGTGATTCTAGGCCATATATGATTACACTTAGTGACAGAAGCCACACTGCAGCCACATGGCTCCTTCACAGTCTTCTCCAACTTTTTCACCCTTCTTAAAACCCTGGGGATATCAGTCCTTTAAAGGAGCTATTGAAAAGGAAATTCCAACCGTAACATGTTTTGAAGGAACCTGGGAATATTCTTAAGTATTAACAAAACAAAACATGTGTGTAGAGGGTCAAGGGGAATATTTTACGACCTGTCTGTTCGTTCCCCTACTATCAAGATACAATACACACAAAAGAACAGACCAGGTCAAAAACAGTGTGTAACTACATTGGTGACTGTAGACGGACGTGAGGCATATGTGAGTGAGAGTTTGTAAATAGGGTTGTTTTGCTAACAAATTACAACAGATTCGAAGACAAGCAATTTGTGAACAACAAAAGCTAAAGCAATTCCCATCAGACCACCCTTCTGGTGGAATTTACGTCATATGGCACTTGCTAGTCATTCCTACCGACCAAGTAGTGCCGGTGTGGAAAATGAATAACAGCAATGTACATCCTGAAGTGATGCTAATAAACAAGTGCAGTGCTCAAGTGATAGTGATAAAAGTGAACTACACAGATTCTGAAGAACGGTTAAACAGAAATCCATGTGCCAAGAGTTAAAAATACGCCAAGTAGTGAGGCTACCTTGTGGCGCAATGCAGAGTGGTCGACATGTTTCAGCCATTGGGGCAATTGCCCCGGCTTTCTTCAGGACCTAAGACATAATAACTACTGCAACTACATGTGAAGTGACAAGTATCAAGAATGTACTACAGACAAATAAGTTGTCTACCAGGAGCCCAAATACTTAGGTGCCCACTGGAGGGAGAGCAAAATATCTTCTTCCTATCAAAAAACACGAAAAAACAAACATTGTGTCAGTCAACCCTCCCTAATACACAGGCATCCACAAGCGTGCACAGAAACCGTATAGCCACACATGCAAGAATAAATTGCATTCTGCATTCCTTCATCTTAAAAAGCTCCTTGATTATCAAGGAACATCAAATAACAAAGTATCCAATCTAAGACAGATGGGTGGCCTTGATAGCTACTCATGGGCTACTCTTAGGATCCCACACTATTGCTAAAGGAACTTTGGACTTAATGAAGTTCACAGTCTATACAATTTTAAAGGAGAAACTGTTTAGAGACGCATAGCAGTGTCTATACTGTGCCTTGCAAGATGAGGTTCATCACTAGTTTTGCGGTTTCTATGCGCCATATGGGATTCTTTGAGTGTCAGACTTTTGGTTTGTCAGTTGGGTTGCTATCACACGTTTGTTGGGCTATATGTGTAGATCCATTGGTTGTGGTACTGTAAAGTTGTGTGCTTACTGTCCCCTTTTTCTACACTATAGAGCGGGGCCTCATACTCCCGAGCGGTCGCCGGGTGAGGTGAGGTCTTCACCCACACAAAGCTGGGTGAGTATCACTGCGAGGAAATGCCTCTGGGTGATCAAGCTAGTATGCTTTTGAAAGGAATGCAGAATGCAATTTATTCTTGCATGTGTGGCTATACGGTTTCTGTGCACGCTTGTGGATGCCTGTGTATTAGTGAGGGTTGACTGACACAATGGTTTTTTTTTTGTGTTTTTTGATGGGAAGAAGATATTTTGCTCTCCCTCCAGTGGACACCTAAGTATTTGGGCTCCTGGTAGACAACTTATTTGTCTGTAGTACATTCTTGATACTTGTCACTTCACATGTAGTTGCAGTAGTTATTATGTCTTAGGTCCTGAAGAAAGCCGGGGCAATTGCCCCAATGGCTGAAACATGTCGACCACTCTGCATTGCGCCACAAGGTAGCCTCACTACTTGGCGTATTTTTAACTCTTGGCACATGGATTTCTGTTTAACCGTTCTTCAGAATCCGTGTAGTTCACTTTTATCACTATCACTTGAGCACTGCACTTGTTTATTAGCATCACTTCAGGATGTACATTGCTGTTATTCATTTTCCACACAAGCACTACTTGGTCGGAAGGAATGACTAGCAAGTCCCATATGACGTAAATTCCACCAGAAGGGTGGTCTGATGGGAATTGCTTTAGCTTTTGTTGTTCACAAATTGCTTGTCTTCGAATCTGTTGTAATTTGTTAGCAACACAACCCTATTTACAAACTCTCACTCACATATGCCTCACGTCCGTCTACAGTCACCAATGTAGTTACACACTGTTTTTGACCTGGTCTGTTTTTTTGTGTGTATAATATTCTTAAGTAAACTTTATAACAGATCCATTTGCACTAGAAACTATGAAAAATTGAGAATATTCCCAACGCTTTTCAGAAGGTGGAATCTTCCTCATCCTACTTCACATGATACCTAACTCCTGACATTGTGACTGAGAAAAGTGTGCACATAAAGTTCCAGTTTCTGCACACACAGAAAAATAATTAGAGGAAACATTGCTAGACACATGGATGCACTCAGGATATTAGCACAGGAATTGGAGTTCACTGGTAGCAGTAGAACTGTTAACGAATGAGTCTGGATGCCAGCACTATAGTGACGCAGATAAAAAGGTTTGGTTACTAGGATAATTTCAAAAATACGATATCCGGCCACCCACTTGCTCCAAGTGCAACCGTGAAAATGAGACTAGACCTTTCACCATGGAGATTGTGCTCACTGCACCCCTCCAGGTCCAGTCCCGGACTCATATCAAGGGAATTGTCTAGGCCTTCACACACACATGCCATATTAGCATAAAGCTGTGGCCAGAATGAAAAAAACAGGATAGCAGATACTCTCAGTTGGGTACTGGGAGTCGGGGTGGGGGGAGTCAGGCCGATTGGTGGGGAGATACAACTGTACACCATGCATGGGACCTTTCGCATCCCAACATTTGACAAAACAATAGACAGCCTTTGCTAAGAGGATCTAACAAAGATGATCACAGTGCAAATCTTCTGTCCCCTGGGTTTGTGAGTTGCATTAACCACAGTAAAGCCAGTATACCTCGGTATAATACCTGCTGCCTTTGTTATAATGTTTTCATAATAAACCAATTAGACCTGTGGCTGTCTAACATAACTTTTCCTAATGAACCAATACTTCCTATAGCTTTTAACTTTAAGATCAATGTTGATTTTTTTAGGTTCGAAACAAAGCCTCACCCAAGAACAAACTGATATAAATCACATTTGGTAATTAATGTGCGAATTAAACTCTAAGCAAATTCCTTCCCAAAGCAGTGCTGTAAATAACGAGAGGCAACGTCTTAATTTACAGTTCACACGAATAGAGGTAACAATTTACTAGCAGAACTGCACCAGTCAATGTCTAAGCCCCCATGTTAGCTATAAACTCCAACAGTGTGAGTAGGGGCACTCCTTTTGCGGAGCAAAGTTGTTGTGAATAAATATCTGACAAAACAATAAAGTCTGTAACGTGTCTATGCAGCATGAACTCCTTACCATACTGAGATCTTATGAAAATGCTTCCAAGTCATTACAGAGGACCACCCCGCAACAGCATTTAAGCAATACTTTTTATTTTAAGTAAAGTTGAGCAAGCAATGTCAATAAAAGAAATGCGCTCAAATGGCCTGCTCCTTTTGACTCCAGGGGGGTTGGGGGAGCAGAGCATCCCTGAGAAGAGACAAGATGCAGTGCAACAAGCGATTCTCCTTAGTATAAATTATGTCTGCACATTGTGCTAGAGGATCTGATTGCATCTGCCATTTCTACAATATCAGTTATTTTGTAATGTTTTTTTCCTGTTTAGGTTTTTTTTCTTGCTGAGCATGTTCTTTTTCCCAGAAATGTCTTAGAGACTAACTTCAGGAGGATTTTTGGAGGATCTTTCTCACCAAAGGTCATGCTCCGTGCTCCAGGGACAAAATCCCTTTGAGACCCTCCTGCCTGGCAATAGGCTTAAGGGTTATCCCGTGCTTCACATCTATGCCTACTACTCATAAGGCTAAGGGCAGTGCTACATAGCTTCTTAATGTATTGAGACAGCTCAACAGGAGGTGCCTGCAGTTATATCTTCTGATATATTGGCAGCCAGTGTCAATTCCTTAATTATGTCATTGTAATTTGCTATTAATTTCCATGTCTTCAACCGTGAGAACTTCTTTTCCACATCGGGCGTTGAACAGAGTAGGATTTAGGGATGACCTTGAGGTACGCCCCAGATTATGTTCTTGGGCTCCGAGGTAAATGGTGGGAGACGGATTCTCTGTGTTTTTCCGGTGATAAAGTATGCGCTCGATATGAGGACGTCCTCGTGCTTCTACTAAGCATCTGCTGAATAAAGAAGTATCTTACACTGATCATCTAATGCATATCAGCTATTCTTTAGTCCCTTACACCATTCCATAGCCTTCGAATCTGGGTATGTAGTAATTATACCATTAACCTTGTGCAATTAATGTTTTGCCCCTAGATGCATTTTAGTTCATGGACCCCATGTTAAAAATTCATTGAGTTGAAAATAAAGAGAGTAGCCTTCTGGAGACCATAAATAGTACAGCCTGGGCACCTCAGTCCCCAACACCAACAGCTGCAGTGAGTCCGTACCAGTGCGTCCCACTCTGAGGGAAATTAAGGCGTGCTGTATGTGCGACGAGTGGCACTTCTTTTTCCTCAGGGCCAGTCCCGGGCAGTGCAAAGTGAACAAATCAGCACCAGCAGCACGCCCATATCGCTGCGTGCTGCGCTGCGCATAATAAGGCGCACTGTATGTGATGGCCCCTCCTCCTCCACAGGGCCTGTCAGGAGCAGTGCAGCCGGGGCAACGCTGTCCCCAACAGGAGCAGCACATCCATATCTACACGTCCCACGCTGTGGGGGTTTCAGGGATGCTATATCAGCAGTCCCTCCGCCACAGGGCCAGTCAGGAGCAGCAAGGGCAACACAGTCCCGACACGAACAGCCACAGCAAATCCGTATCAGCTGTCAGTCTGGTCCAGACCTGAAGCTCCACTTAACCAAGCGGTGATCGCTGACTGCATGAACCAAGATAAAGTAGTTCACATTCAATGTCTGACCCTTGTGAAGGCTCTTCTTTACTTAATAGGATGCCTGGAACATTTTGATAAGAATGCCAGCCCTTCAGCCGGAGCATCTGCCAAATGTTATCATTTGTCTTTATTGTCAAGAAAAAGAGCAACATCCAAGTGTGGCAAGAGGATAGTGGTAGCCCACGCTCCATTAAATACTACTAATTGCATGGAGCTATGTTTATACAGTCTTCCGAGTCATCAATGGTACCACTTGATTAGATTCCGCCTTGATATTGGCCATTTGCTGGTTCTCCTACCCAAAAGAAGCTTGTTGTGGCAAGGACTTGGTTCCCTGTTCTTGTGACTGTATCTACAGAGTCTTTGCTACATTTCTTTTTCGAATTATACAGAGCACCAACGAACGTTAATTCCCCTACTTAAATTACTTAATACCAGAAGATGCAGACCAGCCTTATTTTATTTACAACCAATAGACTCTGTTACGGTGTGCCATACGGTATATAAATTTGTCGCAGTCACAGTAAGGCAGCGTAATCTAGTGGGCAAGTTTGATAGTTCTTTACATTAATTTCTTTAAATAGATAGAAGACAAAACTTCCTGAAATCTGTATTCTCCATCTGAAAGTAATGCTTTGGATGTACAAGCTATTTCAACGACCCGCCGAGATCTATGTATGGACTATATTGTGGTATGTGATTTTACTTGAGGGCCATTTTAATTTTATCTGTAATACTAGCTGAGTGTGCGGGATGGTTTCAAAGCCTCCTTTTAGAAATTTTAGACTTTGTGACCTAATTGCCTGGTTGCACAATGTTGCCATTGGTTCCTGTTCTTTGCGTATTTCACATGGACTATTGACCGAATGTCTTACATGTTTGAATGCTGCTCATTACTCCTAATTGTATTGTGATCTATTTAATGCAGATTTTTTGTATGAATTGTACTGAATTCTTTAATGTTTTTTAGCCAAATACAGATTTACTGGTGATGATGATAATCTAGCACAGATACTGGGACACACATTAGTACCTAGCAGGGTGTGTTCCAAGGCAACAATAAAACAAAATTACATTTAATATTTTTATTATTTTTCAAGCGGATACTTGCATGACAAGCTCAAACAATGATGAATTGATAATTAATTGATCTACAGAAATCTAAAAGTAGATTGGTCACATGATTCGTGGCAAAGACATGCACTCATTTTCTCTGCTGTGCATTTGATAATCTGATTTTTAAAAGTCTATTTCCTTTCAACAGAAAGTTATTCAGAGACTTCTGGTCGCTCTTATGTGTATTTCTGCTCCAGTAATGATCTTTGGGAAACCTATCTACCTGTACTGGCTTCACAATAGAGGCCCAGGAATTGGAATGTATGGAGTAAGTATTTTTATTTTAAAACCTTGACATGCTTTTTATACATATATATATTCTTAAATGTACAGTCAGGCATGTGAGTGCTTTGAATGCTTCATTTGTAACTTAAACTTTATCTTTCATTTGCACATTTATAACTTCTAGGTTGGTTGTTATGAGTGTGTGTCTTCAATAGTGCTTCTGAGGCTATGGCTATGCCTCACTGGTCTGGGGGGGGGGGGGGGTTGCTTTTGTTCCTCTTCAAAGGGGAACATGACCTGGCAGAGTAGGACCAAGGCTGATTTGCATAAGGTTATTGTCTATCAGTTGTTTCACACTGAGCAAAAACACAATAGACTGCAATGTGGTGGAAAAAAAATACTAGTGGCTGAGAAAAATTGCTTTTCTGATTTGTTAATAACTTTGAAACGTTTGAAGACTATAAAATATACTGGGGTGAGAAGGTTGTTGTTGTACTGTCTGCATTTGTAAGATTAGTATCCAAGCAATCTGATTTGCAGGCTACAACTTTGTTTTTAAGGCTTCCATTATGCAGTGACTGGGATTAGCTAAACGTTTTCGCTTCCTTTTTCCAGAAGAAAATTTTAAGCGGTATAGAAAGAAAGAGAGTATTGCTAACCCTAGGAATGATGTGGGGATTATTACAGATGGACAAATAGTCTCCTGCAAAAGCACAGTTTATTTTTTCTGGCTATCCCTAGATGCACATGAAGAAACTGTAGAGAAGGCCTCTCCTATATTTTGCATCAATGCATCGGAGGATGTAGCTAAAAATTCAACAACACAAAACAATGTGTGTAGGGTAGGAGCTACATATCTAATATAAGGTGTGGTAGAATCATAAAAACAGAGCTTCTCCTCTTATTAAAGAAAAGCAGTTTTGACTTGCACGATCTGTGGATTTGAAAGGAGATAAGTGGATCCTGAGAACACCATTGCCTCATCACCACACAGTGCACAATCAAAAGGCTGGGCTCTGTGGGCTTAGAGTCGACAGGAGATTTGGATGTAGGGATGGTCTTGTTTGCTTGGGAGTGAGCTCAGTCAAGTGGATCTGGAAGATTAAAGGATACAGATCAGGATCAGATGTATGGCAGTTGAAAAACTTTATGGCGATTAACATTGTAGGAGCCCAGATGTCAAGTCAGGATGGCGTAAAGTGACTTTTTGATAGGGAAGGGGTTCTGGGTGACATGGAAGTTCTTATAGACCAATCTGTGTTAAAAGGAATTGATGGGTTTTTATATGAGGATATTAAGTAAGGTTGGTATGCAAAGGTGATCTCATACGGAGGTAAGAAATAGTAATGTGGTTTCCATTTACTGGCGGCTATTCAATGATATAGTTTACCAGTAACCTGCAAGTGAATCAAGGATTTAAGTGACCGGGATGGAAGGTGAGGACTTATTGTTCCGATAGAGAACAGGGTAACTGTCTCCTTTGGCTTTGGTGAAGATGAATAACTCCAGCTGCATTTTAGAATTAAAAACCATGGGGCTTATTTATAGATTAGTGGTAAGGACTGCGGCCCCTGCCAAGTCTTAAGAAATATTTACAACAAGGGGTGGTGAGGGACAGAGTCTCTGAATTAAGCAGAAAGCTCTCACCCAGTCAAGAGATCAGGGCTAGATCCAACACCGTTTTTTAGCTCACTGCACCATCCCAGTTTCAGAACCTGGCTGTATGCAAATTAGTCTGTTCCTGTCCCAGTGCATGATGGGAACAGGGCAAACCAAACTACAAAAGCCAATTCTGGTGAAGAATTGGCTTGGTAGTTTAGTCTGCCCTGTTCCCATGATGCACTGGGCCAGGGACAGACTGATTTGCATATAGCCAGGTTCTGAGCTGGGATGGGGCAGTGAGATAAATAACGGTGATGGATCAAGCCCTGATCTTTGGACTGGGTAAGAGTGGTCTGTTTAACTCAGACACTCTGTTCATCACCACCCCCTTTTTTGTAAATCGTTTTTGGCCACTATAGGTGTGGCAGGGTATACTCAGACATGAGTCCCTTTCTCACTACTCCATCAGGATTCAAGCAAGCCGGGCCGAAGAAGGCTGAAATGCCAGAAACCGGTCCCCGGTAGCTTGTCTCCTTTCTGGTGAAGAATTGGCTTGGTAGTTTAGTCTGCCCTGTTCCCATGATGCACTGGGCCAGGGACAGACTGATTTGCATATAGCCAGGTTCTGAGCTGGGATGGGGCAGTGAGATAAATAACGGTGATGGATCAAGCCCTGATCTTTGGACTGGGTAAGAGTGGTCTGTTTAACTCAGACACTCTGTTCATCACCACCCCCTTTTTTGTAAATCGTTTTTGGCCACTATAGGTGTGGCAGGGTATACTCAGACATGAGTCCCTTTCTCACTACTCCATCAGGATTCAAGCAAGCCGGGCCGAAGAAGGCTGAAATGCCAGAAACCGGTCCCCGGTAGCTTGTCTCCTTTCTGGTGAAGAATTGGCTTGGTAGTTTAGTCTGCCCTGTTCCCATGATGCACTGGGCCAGGGACAGACTGATTTGCATATAGCCAGGTTCTGAGCTGGGATGGGGCAGTGAGATAAATAACGGTGATGGATCAAGCCCTGATCTTTGGACTGGGTAAGAGTGGTCTGTTTAACTCAGACACTCTGTTCATCACCACCCCCTTTTTTGTAAATCGTTTTTGGCCACTATAGGTGTGGCAGGGTATACTCAGACATGAGTCCCTTTCTCACTACTCCATCAGGATTCAAGCAAGCCGGGCCGAAGAAGGCTGAAATGCCAGAAACCGGTCCCCGGTAGCTTGTCTCCTTTCTGGTGAAGAATTGGCTTGGTAGTTTAGTCTGCCCTGTTCCCATGATGCACTGGGCCAGGGACAGACTGATTTGCATATAGCCAGGTTCTGAGCTGGGATGGGGCAGTGAGATAAATAACGGTGATGGATCAAGCCCTGATCTTTGGACTGGGTAAGAGTGGTCTGTTTAACTCAGACACTCTGTTCATCACCACCCCCTTTTTTGTAAGTCTTAAGAAATGGCAGCTGGCTTGGCTGTCATTTTTTAATTTGGTGACGGGTACTCCGTCAGTGTGACGGAGTCATTTACTTTGTTGCCCTGACGGACTTATGTTCTGCCCGCCAAAATATAAATGGGCCTGCATGTCTGAATTCCTTGCATAGAGCAAAGCAATGCCCTTTCTGGCAGGGACTCTACATATGAAGTCCTTTAACTTTGTGTGCTTTGACAAGTCTGTGGTCTGGCTTTCTGAAGATTGACCTCCTACAAGAAAAGCTGTTGGCCATCCTCTTGTCTCTTTTATTTTTGGCAGAGCCTCTAGAAGGCTTGAGAGCCAATTCCACCAGGGCTTAGGCTGCTGTACCACTGCATTGGTACATAGATTGCCTATCTGGACATCTCCCTAGCTGTGATGCGAACATCAGTTTATAAGTTACCTAAGAACTACTGCCTTGACAGCCAGTCTGACAAGAATGCCCTTTTGCACGCTTGTCCCTGCAAGGCCTTTTGGTTTCAGTCCACTCCACAAACCCTTGACCATGTGCCCAATCCTTCCCCTGCAGCCCCCACGACCTGAGAATATTTCTACACCTTGCCTTTAGATGTCAGCAGTGGGGTCTGTGTGTAGGAAATGGCTAGGGTGCCCAGCCCTCATGGCCCAGAACTCTCAGAGCACACTGTCTGTCTGTGCATAGTTTGATCTGGGTGCCCCCCAGAACCCGTTATTCATGGTAATCTGTAGAGCACTGTGGGCATAGGGCCTGGTATTTGGCCAATCACTTCACTCATTTTGCCTTTCTGTCATTTATCTCCCAGCCCTCAGTGCTCGTTGGGCAATTGGTGCTTCATATGTGATAGAGGCTTAAAGCCACAGAGTTCTTACCTTAGAATACTCTTCAGATGTCAGAATGGATCCAGAACATTCTGAGCAGTACCCCTGTGTGCCAGTAGGTGGTGTCATTCGGCGCAGCTTCAGTGGCATCTGTGTCGGAAATTACGTGTTCAGTACCTATATAGGGGCCATCCCCGCATGCTGATGCAAGTTCTTTCCTTTACGCACCAGAAGCATGGATCAGTGAAAAGCTACGCTCAGTCGCTTTTTGGCAGTTTTTTTCTCTACTTTTTGTCAGACTTTTTTTGAGAGATTTGCTCTACTGGTGTGACAGGTAGTCCCAAAAGAAAGCGGCTGGTTTCAAACTATGTGGTGCCTGTCAAAGGCAGATGTCTGTGATGGACCATTACTTGTTCAGTCTGTGGTGCTTGGAGAGGGACCACGACTCAAAGACCTGCGAGGACTGCTGCGCCATGCTCTCGAAAGCGCTGAGGGAGCGATCCCTCAAGCTCCTTGCCCCCTGGCTTTGGATGACCCCGCGATGCTCAATGCCCCGGTCCACAGAAGCTCCCAGGACAGCTCGCAGAGCCGCTCCTGGCTGTCATTTGGTTTGAAGTCGTCTGGTAAGTCCCACCACAAGAGGAAATTTAAGAAGTGAAAGAGGTCTTCAACATTGACGTGCCCGTCAAAGTCTTCTGCTAGGCACAGGAGCATTGGCACTCCAGGCCTCATGCTTCATTTGAGCATGAGTCAGGGTCCACTCCATGCTTCTCTGACTTTTTCAGAGTGACGCCTTCCCAGTTAAAAGAATGTTATGAGGCCAGCAACTCAAAGTTGGGTGGCTTGTCCCTTCTGGAGCGCCTTTGGGCCCCATGGGCTCTAAGGGGCCCACACTGAATCCTTGTCAGCTGGTGTGCCCACTGCACCAGTCGAGGCCCATGGATCCAGTGTTGGTTATGGAGTGGAGATGCCTGTGAGACCGAGACCTTCCTCAGTGCCAGCTCCAGGGCTGGTGCCACCAATACCCAATGGCAGTTCCATCCCATCATCATTTCCAAATCTGACATAGAGACGGACGGGCGTGATTTGACGGAGACTGGGACCATGCCCTCTGGGCCAAAGTCTTTTTTTTTTTTCGACAGGCCTGGGGGAGAGAGGCAGTACAGAGGGTCTGGGGTCCCTTATGGATAACGGCATCCTCTAGATGACACTGAGGACAACTGGTAGGAGGAAGTGGTAGATGCCACAGGACACTGGCCTGGTCTTACCCCCTACCGTGGCTACAATGGAAGGGCCCTCATTCGCAATGGTGGTACGTAGGACGGCTGAGGTCTTGGACCTTCAGTTTCCCTTAGTGGCAGTGAGGACGACCGTCTTGACAAAAGTTCTTCAGCCGTGAGTCACCCATGCAAACTGTTACTCCCCCTTAATGAAGCCCATACCAATGTCATACTCTGAGCTTGGTCCAAGCCATGCACATGGGCTCCTGTGCATAGGACAATTGCCCGGTGCCATCACCCTGCTCCTGGGGACCCCAGTTTCTTTACCCATCACCCAACCCCAGAGAGCTTGGTAGTCTGACTGATTTCCACTGAATGTATTAAATTGGCTGACCGCACTTACAAAGACAGGAGAATCGACTCCGGGGATTGTAGGGGTGTTCTGCTCATGCTGGGTCATCCCCACACTTATAACCAAGCACCCTGCCCTCAGGACTAAGTGCAGTGACCTTGGATATAAGGAAACTTATATCTGTCATCAGAGGTGAAAGTAGCAACTCACGCAGGCTGTGATAGTAGGCCTGTAGTCACAGTTTAAGTGGACTCCCACAGGTGGCACAATCATGCTGCAGCCAATGGGAGACTCCTGGCATACCAATGTCCTGGGTACCATAATACCATATACTAGGGACTTAACAAGGGTACACCACTAGCCAATTGTGAAGGTAGCAAAGTTCTTGCAATAGGCAATTTTGGGGAGAGTTGCTGGGGTTCTGATTAGCAGGATCCTAGCAGACTAGGTCAAAAACACACCGACACTGTTAGACCTGTCCGCCCTTTGGGTGGTCCCTCCTATGATTTATTTATTTTTGTCCCCTTTTTGCCCCTCAAGCCTTCCATTTTTGATGTCCAATAAAAATGTTAGGTGTTGACCTGGGGGTTAGGTACTCCTTGACCCCATGGTTCCTCATAGGCATAGAAATCCTTCCTTTTCTGAGGGCAAGCCTAGTTACCTAAAATGGTGGCCAGTAACTGCCATAACGGTTACGTCAGGAAAGAGACCCATAGGATAGCATGGGGAGGCTCTAGAACCTTCCAGCTGGTTCTAGTAGCCTGAGGCCTGCCTATAAAAAGGCCAGTGTGAGGTCGGCCATTTTGTAGTGACCAGTGTCTTGCTGTGGGGAGTCTAGTCAGGAGCTTAGGCAACTGAGAAGGGAGATTGGTGCGCAAAACGGGGGTTTGACTGTCCTTCAGGGTTGCTTCCCCTCACTGCAGATGCCATCCCCTATGAGCTTATCTAGCCCTGTTTTTCCCCCCCTTAGTTAATTGAGGCATTTCATTCCTCTTCGTGAATTTGATCAGGACTCTAGCTGAGGTGAGAGGGCATACGACTTGGCAGTCGGAGGGGTGTCACAACCTCCAGGAAGGGACTTCAATTCTTGCCTTTTCATCCTCACCCTGGTTGTGCGGCCGTCTGTAGGCCTCTGCTGCCTGACTTCTGGCTGACCTGTCGGAAGCCCTTACCCCCCCCCCCCTCCACCACCCCCCCCCCCCCCCAATCCCCCGGGGGTCTGCCCTATCAGTACAGGTTCTAGGGCATTACTGCAGACCCCGGCTTTACCGGCGCACCAGGCTCAGTCGTACCTTTCTGTCCCAGGCCCCTGCAGCGTGTGGAAAAGGAGCGGCGCTGTGGCCGCCAGTCTGCCAGGGTCCGCTGAGGTGAACCTGAAGGGGGCCGGCGTGTGAAGCAAGTGCTGATTCCGCCAACTACAAGGAAGTCAGAGGTGAGGCCAAGTAAAGTCCCGCCCAGCCTTGACGAGAGAGAGCGTCCGGGAGAAAAGGGGCGGAATCGAAGGAGTCCGACCTGAACGAGTTCCCCGCCCCGAGGGAGGTTCTGTCTACACTACAGTGCTGAGGTGAGAGAGAGAGATTAACCAGCGGAGGCGAGTGAATTGCTCTCAGGAAGCTTAGCGGCTAGGAGCCCCCCCTTTTTCCTGAGCAGAGCGGAAGAAAAGAAGACCTTGGTGCATGTAATTACGGGGACGCTGTTAATGCCGAAGTAAGTTGGGTTGTTGAGAGAGGTTGTGCATAAGAACTCTGCGGGGCCGATAATTTAAACGTCCTCTCTAGACTCATCGGGGAAGAGTGTGTGAAGGCCTTGGGGACTAGAGACAGAAAAGTTAAACTGCGGGTGGAAAACGGGGTTTGAAAGGAACGAAGGATTTAGGACCCGCTCTGAACTGGCTGAAACTAATTGAAAACTGGGGTTTGGCAAGTTAATGAGTGGGACATGTTAGCATGCTAAAGTAAAAGTGCAATTAATTCCTTGAGAGAATTTTGCCTCGCTATTTTGTCAAATTCATATGCATAATCTGCCTTCCCAACAGTTTATTTGTCTGTATAGATTGTTAAACTGAACTTGAACTTGTTTTCCTTACTAAGGTGGGGTGGGGGGGGGGGGGGGGAGGTGCGGGGGGCAATGTAATGAATTCCTGTTGTAGCTAATCTACTTCCCCTGTTATAAAAAGTGCTTACTGGAAACCTTTTGCATGGATACTTTGCACTAATGAAACAATGTAATCTACTGCATTTATAGGCGCTGCTTTGTAGACCGAAGATATAACCAAATGCTTGACTTAAACTGAGAGATATTCTGCTGTTTTAATTTTTAATCTCCTATATCTGCTCCTAATGTTTCAATGAATGTACAATTTTAAATTACTGCTGGGGGTGTGATTAAGCAGGATTCCCTAGTGGGTTTGGAGCTTTTGGCTCTAATTAAAAATAGGAGACAGGAATGTAATTGGTGAAATGTATGTAAAGATGATATGCTACTACATATGCAACTAAGAGAAATTTTAAGAAGAGATAAAGCTTTTCTTACTGTTAAAAACACGGTGTAGTGTCATTTTTGGGTGGACGTGCGCTGAATTAATGTGCGAGTGTGGCGCAGGTACTTCAGACAGCCTAGGAGTTAGATCTTACCGCTTGAGCCAGGCTACCCTAGATGGACTGGTAGCACCAGGTCCAACAGACACCAAGCAAAAAGTGGGAGTAACCATAAAAGCAGATCCTACCTTTATACAGAATGTTTGTGGAGCATGAATTCCTGTTTAGCATGAGCAGCACTCTGTTTATGACAGTCCTGTTAAAGTCTCATCAATTGCAGGTCTCTGTAATCAAATCGCAGCTGGTAGAGAACTGGCAACACGTCTTCACTTAATCCCACTTTTGGGAGGAGATGTGATGTTTGCAGGAGCAGCCATAGTCGGGCCAGGCACAAATCTATTGCGAGAGAACACAGCGGGGTCTTCTGTCCAAAAGAGAGTTCAAAGAATTCTCCAACTCAACAGTCATAGAGAACACCATCCACCCCACCCAAGAACTCTGCAACCCTCTTGCAGACTACTTCCACAGCAAGATCACCTTCATCCCCGACGACCTCAACCACCCAGCGAACACCCACCAAACCATCACCACCTGGTCACCACTCACTGCCCTCACCACCTCAGCCATCATGTCTTCCATCCACTTCGGGGTGCCCACTGACCCTTGCCGCCGCCACCACCTCTACAACCTCCCAACGAACCCTATCAGTACGCAACTCACCAGCATCCTCAACACCTCCATCTCCACAGCAATCTTTTCGGACAAATGGAAACACGCAGACATCAGACCCCTCCTAAAGAACGCCTCCGCTGACCCCAACGATCTAAAAAATTATCGTCCGATCTCCCTGCTCCCCTACCCGGTTCTCAAACGCCATCAACCAGCAGCTCACTGAAATCTTGGAGCAAAACCACCTACTGGATGCCAGTCAGTCAGGATTCAATGCCAACCAAAGCACTGAGACTGCGCTGATCACCACCACTGACAACATCAGAACACTCCTTGACC
The DNA here is from genome assembly GCF_964263255.1 of Lissotriton vulgaris. NCBI lineage: Eukaryota > Metazoa > Chordata > Amphibia > Caudata > Salamandridae > Lissotriton > Lissotriton vulgaris. The sequence continues at coordinate 134,285,861 of NC_141699.1, read as the reverse complement.
ATGGAGAAACCCTGGTCCTGATTGTCCTCGACCTCTCTGCAGCATTCAACAGTTTCCCACAACACCCTCATCGACAGACTCCACAACATAGGCATACATCAAAACGCCCTCAAGTGGATCACCTCCTACCTCACAGGACGCACATAGAGCATCCGACTGCCTCCCTTCACCTCCACGCCCAAAGACATCATATGTGGTGTACCATTAGGATCATCCACAGCCCAACCCTGTTCAACATCTAAATGATACCCCTCACTGATGTCGTCGGATCCCATGGACTCAACACTGTCTCCTACCCAGGGGACACCCAACTGGTCCTCTTATTCATCGAGGCGCCCTCCAACGCCAAAACCAACTACTGCAACACCATGACCAACATATTAGTCCGCAGAACTGAGACCCACATTGACAGACCATGCATGCAATCTCAGCATCATTCTCAACAGCCAACTGACCATGAAACGACAAGTTAACGCAGGCACATCCTCCTGCTTCCACAGTCTTCGCATGCTTCACAGAATCTTCAGATGGATTCCAACAAACACCAGAGCAACCGTCTCCCATGCCTTCATCACCATCTGCCTCGCCTATGGCAATGCCCTCTATGCTGGCATCTCCACCCATCTCTTCAGACGACTCCAGACCATACAGAACGCTACAGAAAGACTCATCCTGGATCTCCTCAAACAAACACACATCGCCCCCTGAGAAACCTCCACTGGCTCCCCATGCAGAAAGGATGCTAGTTCCAAATCCTCATGCACCCCTACAAAACCCTCCACCTATGCCTGCCTACCTCAACCACCGACAACTTCCACCAGCCTGCTAGACTCCTGCGGTCCTCTTCACTTGCCTTCGCATACACTCCCTTCATCCGTTGCAGCCGCAGTGGTGGCCGCACCTTCTACATCACTGCCATGACCTGGAACGACCTTCTCTTCCAGTTCAATACAGCCCCTTAGCTAGAAGACTTCAGAAAGCAACTCAAGACCTGGCTCTTTGATGGAGACACAGTGACCAGATATCCCTTGGGGTGACAGTGTTGCGCTTTACAAATGCTGTTTGATATATTGATTAATTGGAAATCCACCGACATAAACTTAGGAGTTGAGGGAGTCCCACAGGGCGGTGGATGTTTCTCTCGGCTTCCAACTTATTTCTGGGTACATGGTGATGCATTGCAGCTGAAAGGGTGTTTCACATCGGCAGGTGCACTTCTAGATCACTGCATTTCTCAGTCACAGCAGCATGGTCCGCCACAGCTACACTTGTACTTTTAAGAAATATACAGTGCAGCGTTTACCCAAAGATATCTTGGTCCTCCGAAACCACTTGATAAAAATAGGAAAGCTTGCTTCACACAAAAACTTAAGTTAATGTCTAACAAGTTGGAAAAAGCCATGTTTTTAAAAGTTTACTAAATTGTGACAGAGAAGGCTCTGGCCGCAAGGTGATTGACAGCAGCTGCCCAAAAACACTCCCTCCCTAGGTAGCTCGTAAAACTCTAGGTACATTATCCAAATACGTCTTTTCTGATGTTAAATGGTGATTTGGTTTGTTGATCAGGAGCCTCTGAGAGAAAGGATTCAGACAACCTTCATAAAATGCTTTGTGGACCAGGCAATGTGGTTTATACATACCTATGTTTGACCGGAGGCCAGTGAAGTTTAGGGAACACAGATGAGATCGCCAAACCTCTTTAGATTCAAGGTTAGCCTTGCTGCCAGGTTCTGTATAAGTTGCAGTTGATTCAATGCTTTTGTGGGTATTGCAAGATAGATGTCATTACAGTACTCACGTCCGGGAGATACTAACGCAATCAACATTTTAATATCGGAGGCAGGTAAAAGAAATGTATGATCCACTTCAAGATGCTTAGTTGGTGCAAACAGCTTCTCAACACTTAATTAAGTTTTTCAGCCATGAAGAGATGCCAGTCAAAATGAACACCTGCTATTTTAGTGCACTAACCAGGGAAAGGTATCTCGCCCATTGAGGGAGATCAAAATCTGAGGTTCCAAAAGAACGAATCTCAAAACAGAGTAAGAATCTCAGTTCTCCCTCCATTACATTTAAGCTGGTTAAGTGACATCCACCTCAGCACTTTGAAGGCAGTAATAAAGGTTGTCTGCAATGAGCCTAGATGCCCAGCGATTTTGGCCTGAAACTGCAATATCGGGGAGACTGGTGGTTACCACTCCTGGTGCTCGCATTTCGCTCTCCTCCACCCTCCTTCTCCTGGCAGACTCCAAGAGTAACAGGGTGTTTCTGCTTCTGGCTCTCCTTTGGACAGTCACACCTCCTACATTGTTGGCAGGCTCCTTCCCTCTCTCAAACGTCAGGCTGTCTTCTGTGCTCTTCTTGTCTCAAGAACAACTACTTCTAGCAAGCCTTGAGGTGATTACCTTTCACATCTGGGTACCTTGGTAACTGTCTTGTAGGGGGATTCGAGCTCTGGTTGGACAGCAGTCCTATGAGTACTCTATGGAGAACTCCCTTCCTTTTTGAAAGAGAACTTGGAACTGGAATAGCAAGCGGACCACTGGCTCCCGCTTTTATATGATGAAAGTAGATTGAAAAGTGGTTATCCAGTATTATGGGTGTCTTTCATAGATTCACATGCCTGAATCAATCCCCGTCGTCGGAATGGGAGTCCCCGGTATATAAACAAAGTAATGTCCTATAGACATATAGAGAAATAGGCCTATAGGCCTCACATTAGTAACATATCCCTGCCTTTTTGTAAAAAGGACCAAACTAGAAAAGAGCCAATCTGCTGCCACCTCCCTCTAGAACCCTCCTGGAAGGAGCCTCACGTTGTGCTAAGGGAGTCTCCTCTGAGCTCTGCTCAGGTTTGTTTCTTGACAACTGGCTTCCAGTGTTTTGGGATATTTTTCTCCTGTTTCCCCAGTGACTACTTGAGAGTATGGCTGACACACTTAAAAAAGGGTCTTTTTAGATCATGTGGTTCTTGTGGAAAGAAAAGGCTACATATTGATTAACTTTTATCCAGAAAACAATGGTTCCTGTGGCATATTACTTATCTGCTACTTAATGAATATAACAGGCTTAATAGCAATCCAATCATTGGAGGGAGTGTGGCAAAAAGAAAGACACAAGCGTACCAGTTTTAAAAAATAATTTTGTATTTCAAATGAAAAACAAATAGTACTTATGATTTTGTTGCGACATACAGATAGTGTACAGAGTGCAATGTGTCCCAAGTGATATTGTGAGCGAAACGAAAAGTGTGTACAGTTGAGTGAGCTATACAGGTTTCAGCTGTGACTATTTACAAAAGAAGGAAACTTGACTCAAGGCAATTATTTCAACCAATTGTTAAACAGCAGCTATACAATCATAGGCACTGTGTTAGTCTGGTTCGTTTCCTAGTGCGTCGACGGCGTTTCGACCCTTAGAGTGAGAGTCTCGTCAGAACTGGGCAGTGAGGGACGTCTACAAAAAAATAATGTGAGAATGTAATTCTATGTGTAGTCGCCATGAATATTACGTATTCACGGGAAGAAATTAAACAATTACCTTGCAATCGGGTGTGTTCTTGAGTATAACCCATGCGTGACAAAGTAAAGTAAATTTACTTACAGTGAACCCAGCCGGGCACTGTCGAGAAGTGAGCAAAAAGAGAGGCAAAGGGTTAGCCACATACAAGAAGATGTAGATTGTACAAGGCACATTAAGACTAATCCAGCCGCACGACTTACCACTGTCTATGACAACTGGTAACGCGTCCTATTTGAATTTTGGCGGTCAATCCCGTCAGTGCGCAGGATATTCAGGATTTGCCTGTGGTAAGAAACGATATTTCAGTGAGGTAATAGGATTATAAATTATGCCAACCGGTCATAGTTTATGGTAGCGATCGTCTTCATACCCGTGCGCTTTCTTAATCCACCTCAATCGCTGCCTCCGGTTGTTTGTTTGGTGCAAAGTTTGTGTTCGGCAATCTTACGTCATCGCGATTATAACGTGATGCGTGACGTGCATATGTAATCGCGATGGAGGAGGGACTCGAGGATGTTGTTTACAAGTTCGAGTTCGTGAGAATATAAACTGCACTTACGTGGTGTGTCAAAGTTGAGGCATGTACGGGCACTGTCCAATTCATCTAGTACAATATTACGCATATGTATATGGTTACAGTGTATAATTTTATAAGACTCGATAGGACTCATGTGTGTTATTTACGGGTCCAGTTTCACGATGTGTATGATGATAATCAGAATTGCATATTGGAATAGAGTGATCATACAATAAAGGCATGTACATACACTGTAGAATCCCATTGTGGTATCAACATATATATGCATTAGAAATATCATCTCATATTGGTACAACACAATGTTGCACAAATACACAAGTTAGCAATACGTATTGGAACAATGTTGTTAAACCAATAATTACATAAAGAATGGAGATTTACATACCCCTGAATATCAACAACAATCCACACATGTTTTAGTAATATATACATTATTATGTAGAAAAGACTTGATCTTAAGGTTGATATCGAGCCATCATAAGCATGCAGATGGAAATCTCATCAGTGTAATATACAGCGTAACTCATTCGAAATTTACAGGAACATTTTGAGTGTTATTGACAGCACGTTTTAAGTCGAGGTAGAGACAAAACCCCTCCATTCATCAGCAGAGTTCAACCCTTCATTTATTGAATTGATTTTATCAATCCAGTGACATTCTCGGCGTTGTAATATTTGAGCAATGTCACCACCTCTCTATTGATGACCAGCATAAAGACTGCCTGTATTGCCTGTATCCGGATCATTCTGCTAAGGACTGCAAAACCCTTAAGGACCGTGAAGGGCGCCTCTTAATTTGGCTCCAGAGGCTGAAGGACAGAACAGAGACCACCTTGATTCCTCTGAGGAGAGTGAAGGTTCTTCAGTCTCTTCAAAATTATCCCTAGGGTGGGTTCCCCTAGCCCTACGGCTCCTCCTCAAAAGAAGACCTCAAAAAAGTCTTCAGAGGTTCTGGCTAAGACAACTTCTGTGGAGGAAGTTCACATCTTCAAGAAGCCGGTTTTGACATAGTCTACGACGAGATAGTCGACCTCATCTTCATTGAAGAAAACCGTGTCTGCAGCTTCTTATGTTTCTACGTCAACGACGATAGTTTCTACGTCGACGGCATCGTCGTCATTATCGTTGACGACTACGACCCCATCGTCGACGGCAGGTAAAGCGTTGTCGTCGACGATAGCCATCAAGACGACACCGTCTACGTCGAAGACCCCGTCGACAATGACCTCGCCGACGACAGCATCGGCGACAGTCTTGACGACGAAGCCAATATCATCGATGTCGACTCCATCGACGAAGGGCTCGTCGCCGAAGGAACCGCCGACGGAGACATCGTCGACGACAGGAAAATCTTTGCCGTCGACGGGGCCGCCGTCGACGGCAGGTAAAGCTTTGTCGTTGACTATAGCCATCAAGAAGACACCGTCGACGTCGAAGACCCCGTCGACGCTGACCTCGCCGACGACCGCATCGGCGACAATCTTGACAAGGAAGCCAATATCGTCGACGTCCACTCCATCGATGAAGGGCTCGTCGACGAAGGGCTTGCCGACGAAGACCTCGTCGACGAAAGAACCGCAGAGGAAGACCTCGTCGACAACAGGAAAATCTTTGCCGTCGACGGTGATGGCCTACAAGCAACATGCGTACCCCTTAAAATCACAAAAGGGCGCTGATGCCGGCGTTAAATCACCGAGCCGGGTCCAACCAATTCCTCCAGCATGTCTCCTCCAGGAGGAAGACTCAGACGAGGGTGACATGTTCCAAATGGCGACAAGTCCTTTGGAGCTCAACGTGAAGTGTCAGAGTTCGGATGAGGAGGAAGATCAAGAGGAGGTATATCATCAGCCACCTACTCCTATGGTTTGTCTTCCAGCATCCTTAGTTACAGATTTGCGATACCTCATTCAGGATTATAAACCGAGGTTTCCAGAGTCTCCGGCTCCTCCGCCTGCCACAGTAACTCCGTCTCCAAGACCACGGCCTCCGCCCTTAAATATTCAACCAGAGAGAGTTGATGTACCACATCCTCCAACTTCTGACGAAGAAGGAGAAAAGGAAGACCAGCAAGAAGAGGGTGAACTGCAGGATGTTCAATCTGTCCATGATGACTGGGTTGACTACGTCATTCCCTCTCCCGCATCTCCAGTGCCCGCGGATTCACCACCCGGCGACATTGGAGGGTTCCATAATGTGGTTGAGAGGGCTGCTCAACGTTTTAAGATCGCAATGGTCTCTCAAGAACAAGACTGCTTCTTGTATGACTTCAAACAACCCATCTAAAAAGCAGTTAGGTCAACACCTATGATCAATTATCTATGGACCCAGGGGGTTAAGATCATGCAACCCCCCCCCCCCCCCCCTCCCTTTCTGTATCTCCAGTGATTCCTTGGTTGGACAAGAAGTATAGGGCGACTGATACTGCACCGGCCTGTTTGACGGGACATCCCAAACCGGATTCAGTGGTAACGCAGGCGGCCCGGAAAAACTCCAGGAATCCTTCAGCCCCTTTATCGGCTCCTCCTAATAAGGAAGGAAGAAGATTGGACAACATTGGGAAAAGGTTTTCCTCAATGTGTGCGATGACAGTGAAAGCTGCAAATGCTTTTGCGCTCTTGGGACGCTATAATAGGCAATTATGGGCAGATATAGCCCCATATCTGTCAGTTACCAGATACATCCAAGGAGGAAGTGAAGAAGATTCTGCAAGAGGGTGAAACATCGGCATCAGAAATTATAGACTGTGCGATGGATATCGCTATGACAGGGTTCCGCCAGTTGGTGGGAGCAGCAGTCTTAAGACGACAGGGGTGGCTGAAAGCAACTTCGTTACGCCCTGAGGTACAAACAAAGATATTGGACATGCCGTATGATGGCCAGTTACTATTCGGCTCCAAAATTGATGAAGCATTACAGAATATTAAAAAGGACACAGACACTGCGAGAGCTTTGGGCGCTCTCCAATTCAAGAACCAGTCCTTTCGTGGAAATAGAGGAAGAGGACAGTCTTCCTATGGAGGAAATTTCCAAGACAGGTCTTCATTCTCGTCAGGCCAGAGTCGACTCCAATATCAACAGCGCCAACAACAGAATCAGCAATCTTCTTATGGCAAGTCGTCCTTTCGGGGTAAAGGACAACGAAAAAACAACGGACGTAGACAGACATGTTTATTCAGCCAGTCCAGACTTCATTTCACTCATTACCAATTGGAGGAAAGATTACCCACTTCCTGAAAAACTGGAAAAAGATTACCATGGACTGTTGGGTCCTTCAATTAGTGCAATTCGGCCATTCTATGGAATTCATGCAAATCCCTCCCCAAACTCCTTGCCCAATGCGTCACAAAAATCTACGGCTGCTTCTGCAAGAAATCTCTATTATGCTCCAGAAAGGAGCAATAGAGAAGGTACCTCCATTTCAAAGGGGAAAGGGATATTATTCCCGCTTCTTTTTAATTCAGAAAAAAGAGAAGTGGAGACCGATTTTAGACCTCTGGACCCTCAACAAATTCCTGAAGAAGCAGGGTGACGATCCAGGAGGTCCTACAGCTACTGGAAGAGGAAGATTTTATGACGTCCCTAGACCTTCAGGACGCTTACTTCCATATCCCGATTCACAGGAATCACAAAAAAATCTTATGATTTGCAGTAGCAGGCAGACCCTTTCAATTTCGCGTCCTGCTCTTCGGGCTCAAGTCTGCACCTCGCATCTTCACGAAATGTCTTTCCCAAGTGGCGGCATACCTCAGGCAGCGCCATCACCAAGTCTTTCCATATCTGGACGACTGGCTGATCAAGGCTCCATCCTTAGAAGACGCGTCCAGGTCTTCCAACGCCTGTTTAAGGCTCTTCGATTGTTTGGGTCTCAAGAAAAATCAGTCCTGCAACCTTCTCAGTGCATCAATTTCTTAGGTGCAACCCTGGACACGCGTTCGAAGAAAGCTTTCCCATCCCAAGAGTGGAAGAAAAAGCTTATGACACTAGCTGTTCTAGTGGCATCAAAGAAGGCCTTGACGGTCCGCCTGGGGATGATGTCATTGTGTATCCTTCTAATTCTTCCCTGTCGTCTTCGGATGCAACCTTTACAGGAGGCACTCTCAAAGTAGTGGATCCAATGCACATGGTCTTTCGACGACCTCATAAAAGAACTCCCCAGATGGTCAAAGCCCTGCAATGGTGGATATCATCTTGAAACCTTTCTCAAGGCTTGACATTCCTACTTCCAGCTGCTCCTCCTATTATCACAACGAATGCCTCCTTGGACAGTTGGGGAGCTTTTCTGCAAGAACTGCGGGAAGTGGTCTTCCTTGGAGAGAGGACTTCATATCAACCTCCTCGAACTGCGGGCAGTCTTCCTGGCCCTTCAGGCTTTTCTTCCAAGAATCAAGAATTCCCTTGTGCTCGTCCGGACAGACAACACCACGACGATACACTACCTCAACAAACAGGGAAGGACGCCTTTACTAACACTCTCTCGCGAGTCGCAGAGAACCTGAAACTGGCTAATCACAAACAAGATATCTCTTTGGGCGGAGTACGTCCCAGGCATGGACAATGTACTCGCCGACTCATTGAGCAGACAGAAGACCACATTGCATGAGTGGGAACTGGATCAGGAGATCCTCAACCAAATCTTCTCGCGATGGGGCACTCCACAATTTGAATATTCCTCCTGATTGTAGAGCCATCCTAGCTCGAGCACGAGCAGATAGCACCAATAAAACATACTCTTTGAAATGGAAGGGGTTTTGCGTCTGGTGTAAAAATCGAGGAATACACCCCTTCTCTTCATCTCCGGAGCAAGTTTTACCTTATCTTCTCCACTTGGCAACGTCAGGCCTTGCTCACTCCTCCATCAGAGTCCACTTGGCTGCAATATCCCGTTACAAGAGATCTTCAGCGGGTCCTTCTCTCTGGTCTCACAGACTGATCAAACAATTTTTAAAAGGATTATACAGGACTTTCCCTCCGGTGAAAAGGTTGCCTCCTGCCTTGCACCTTAATACAGTCCTTAAACAGCTCATGAAGCATTCCTTTGAACCAGTGCACAGGGCTGACCTGAACTATCTATCTTGGAAGACAGCTCTCCTACTTGTGCTCACTTCCGCGAGGCGGGTGAGTGAGCTGTAAGCTTTCTCGGTTCAAGATCCTTTTCTGCAATTTAAACAAGTCAGAGTGATTTTGCAGACAAATCCGAAGTTTATTCCAAAAGTCCCATCGGATATCCAGCTAAATGAGCCTGTGGTTTTGCGTTCCTTCTTTCCAAATCCCAGTACTGCAGCGGAAAGGTCGTTGCATTCATTGGATCTCAAGCGGTGCTTAAAATTCTATATAGACAAGACAAAGGCTTTCAGAAAGTCAAATCAGCTATTTGTGGCTTACAGCACGCCCAGGAAAGGTCTTCCGCTCACTAAACAGAGCATTTCCCGCTGGATCTTGGCAGCTATTTCTTTTTGTCATGAACAAGCAGGACATCCCCTGCACTCTAAAGCACAAGATCATTCTACTAGGGCGATTTCCACATCCATGGCACTTTTCGCAGGTGTGCCTGTCATTGACATTTGCAGAGCGGCAACATGGAAGTCGCCACATACCTTCACCAGGCATTACTGCCTGGACACGGAACTTATGAAGGATGCTGCGGTGGGATAAGCAGTGCCACGTCCTCTATTTCACTAGAGGTGAGCCTTCTTTCATCCCTCCATCCTTTTTATGTACGCACATTTCTTTGTTGTGTAATTTGATGGTATTTATTGTTTGCAATTATATGCTCCTGTTAGTCGCTTGAAATGTTTTTATCTAATGACTTGCATATACTGTACCATCCGAAATGTGCTTTATGCATTGCTGGCTACTCTGATTCGGGCATGTGAATCTATGAAAAACTACTATAATACTGGATAAGAAATGCGTTACCTGTAACTGCAGTTATCCAGTATTGGTGTCTTTCATAGATTCACATGCAACCCTCCCGCCTCCCCTGGAAGGTCTCACCTAATTCTCTCAGTGATACGCCTACTTGGCTTTGTGCGTACGAAAATCTGAGGGACTGAGGCTCCTTCCAGGAGGGTTCTAGAGGGAGGTGGCAGCTGATTGGCCCTTTTTACAAAAGGACAGGGATATGTTACTAATGTGAGGCCTATAGGCCTATTTCTCTATATGTCTACAGGACATTACTTTGTTTATATACCGGGGACTCCCATTCCGACGACGGGGAATGATTCAGGCATGTGAATTTATGAAAGACACCAATTCTGGATAACTGCAGTAAGTAGGTAGGTAAGTAACGCATTTCTTCTGCTGTCTAGATTTTCAGAACCAGTGTAGGTTAGTTCTTCTTCTAAGTGTCCTTTTTAGGCTTTTCTCCAGATACAGCCTGTGTGGAGTGATGATCCTTGTGAGAAGTTGACCTGGTATATGCTGTCCACTAATTAAAGTGAACACCTTGTACCAGTCCAAACAACCCTTATGGTGATTAGGTCACAGTCAACCTTTATTGAAAGCTATCCTAGTGGTAGCTGTGAAAAGCTGCCTTCAGGCTAAGTCTCGAAGGAATGTAAAGCAGCTTGTTTTACCAGATCAGAACCACACAAATGTTGTATAAAAAATATACATTTATTACTAAACACTTTATACTAACTTCTTTGAGATTAGAGCACAAGGCACACAATACTTAATCAATAGAACGACAGTAAATAGCACAATACACAGCGGGCTCCAGGAGGAGACCGAATCAAATACTAATAAAATGGTGTAACAACAACGACTTCACTAGACACAGTGCCTAGAGCACGTAGAATCGCTGGGACCCCAAGGAACCACAGGAAAGCCTTTGGAGGATGGGTGCAGTGTAAGAACACAGACGCGAGCTCCGTACAACTCGAAGGGAAAGTCGCGGTTGGAAAATTATAGTTTAAGAACACTTCGGAGAGGGCTTCAAGCAAACCCTTTGGAAAATAGAAAGGTTCTAAGGCCAGCACCCTTCTGAGTACTGAGGTACCCGTGTTATCTATTCCAGAGGAGCCGAGTGCATAGGGGTTAAGTGGTGTCGGAAACCCTTGTTGTTTTCAATGGCATGATGCGAAGAAGTGCTGCCGGGAAGATGAAAAGTGTCCAGTGGAATCCAAGCCTGGATCCGAGATGAGAAGAACCTGAAAGCTGAGGGGACAGAGTCTGGGTCACTTCAGGTGGGACCAAAGGCTAGGGACACGAATGCCCACCGATGGGTGCTTCAGGTGTGAAGATAGGATGCTTGACTCTGCAGCCACGGGACCAGGAGAAATCCACGACGACCAAAGTCCGCATGGTGAGCTGTCCCACGAAGGAGGTAGAGTGCTGAGGGGTCAGTGTCCGGATTGAACACCAACAAGCCTTGGCAATTGAAACCCACGTGGGCAGAGGAAACCAGTTACGGTGAGGACCAGCAAAGTCCACGAGACTTTCCAAGCTATGGGAAGTCAGGGCACGTCTGGAGCAACCAGGGAAGCCTACAGGAAATCAGTTACCTTCACAGGGACCCACAGGCCAACGGACCAGGGATTGCAAAGGGACCGCGAGCTGAATCAACAAATACCAGCCCACGGAACACTTGTGGAGTGTAGGCCGGAAATCTTCAGTGGAAATACTACTCGGGGTCATGACTACACGTAGCCCAAAGCACAGCCTTAGGGATCGCCAAAAAGCACATGCTGCTGCAAAAGTACACGGTGCACAGGGGCTCTGGTTGCACGGTCCCCATGAGGGATACTGGTCTCAGGATTGCTGAGAGAGTAGATCGACCTCCGAGACGCTCGGGAACCCACCTCCTGTGTTGCAAAAATCTTAGGAGTGGGGGGCGGAGTCAAGATGGCGGCGGAGTAGGACGCTCTAATCGGTCCCTCCGATGCCAAACTTGCTAAGCGTTGTATTGCGCCTACCCAGAACCCCGGAGACCTGACCGGGAGTGTCGCATCGGCCCCCGAGGCGATCCTGAAAGTTTGGGCTCTTTGGCGGTCCTCCTTGTGGCGTGGTGCGCCCCTGTCTGCTGGAGGCCTGTGGCGTGGCTGGCACTGGAGCCGGGAGCTGTAGTGTGGACCGCGGCCGGGGCTATGGAACCCTGACACGCAACGGAGGCGAGCTAAAAGGCGGCTGACGGCGGCATCGCAGAAGACCCCGGCTGTGCGAGGATTCGCGCCCCCAGACCATCGTTGGGGGCCGGGTCGTGGCTGGCTGGGCGATCCAGGCTGCAGAGCGACCAGAAGCAGCGGGACCAGACCGACGTGTGTGCGGCAACCGAGGCCGAGGATTGCAGGCCTGTATCCCTTTGAGCCACGAGGGGGTATTCTGGGCCTTTCGCAGACCCTAGGCTGGTGAGGGCGATCTCCCGGCGGCAGGGGGCCTAAGGCTGCGATCCCCTAGCAGAGTGTGGGGAGCATTACTCGAAGGCACTGGGCGTGGGAGCTGCGCTTTCGCTCCGCCCGAGGTGCAGTTGGTGTGGGGACAGCTACGCCACGCAGCTACTGAGACCCGACTGTGAGGCGACCGGGCCGGCACTGTAGAGGGCCTGAAGTGCCCGGCTCTCGCCTTGCATAGGTGCCCGGCGGTACCCCTCTGCCCCTTGAACTGGGAGGGCTCCTGTGGACTTACCGCTACTTAAGATCTCAAGTGGGGACTGTGGAGAGCGGAGCGGCACTACCCAAGCCTGACGGCGGACTGGGCAAATCCTGAATAGGTGAGAGCAGGCTGGATACCATCTTATCGCGAGCCCCTGGGGGGCCCCGCTGGCGAAGTAGAGGCTGGTGCTGGGGCACTGGTGGCCTGGCCTTCTGCCCCTGGAGAGACTGGAGGGTTACCTAGGCGGCGCCTACCTGGACTACCTGTTGGCTGGCACGGGCGATTGGTACTCCAGAGACCCCTGAGCCCGGTGAGCAGTGGGGGGACCGCGGACTGCTGTTGCTGCCCTCCCAGGGGGGGATAAATCGCTTCTTGACTCCACCGGGAGTATTTCCCCTGGCTGCGCACCACTTGGAAAGTCTGCTGGATCTCTTTGGCGTCTGTGGCAGGCTTACAAAAGGGCTGTATTGAGGAACCTCTCCCCCCGACGTGTCCTAAGGGACCACATAGGTCTCACCGTTTGAGACACCCTGCCCCGCTCCGCGACAGGGACCTACAGGGGGCAACGATGACTGCGAAGCTACGGGGAAGCCTCTAATGACCCCATCCAGCGACGCGGCCGCTGCCCTGGTGTTCCCTCTCGTGTAGTGGTCCGGACGACGTGGAGCTCGTGTAGTGGTCCGGACGACGTGGAGGCAATGGCCAACAGGCAACGCAAAGAGAAACCGGGCCAAGACGCCCCACCGAGAAGCTCTCAGCAACCGGCGTCGCCGAGCCCCAGCGCCTCGCCCAAACTAAGACGATGAAGCACCTGCCACTAAAGCCTTCATGCTAGAGCTATTCTCTGCGATAAAGGAGGACATCTTGGAGCTCCGCTCCCAACTCACTTCGGACCTCCGCGAGATGAGGAGGGATGTAGATGACATTGGAGAGCGAGTGGCCACGCTAGAGGACCATGATCTGGGGATGGCCGGCGAGGTGCACCAGCTCCAGCAGGATGTGATCCGCCTCACGGAACAGAATTTAGACCACGCGGAAGACCTGGAAAACAGGTCCCGCCGGAATAACATCCGCATTCGAGCGGTGCCCTGGGATGAAGAAGCTGGAGACCTGCGGGGTTATGTGGAGGCCCTTTTTCTGCAGATCTTGGGAGGGGAGGATCTTCACGAAATCTGTATGGACAGGGTCCATAGAGTTGGCTTGCCGAGAGTCGGTGGAGCTCCCCCCCTGACATCCTGGTTTGCGTCCACGGTTTCCAACTGAAGGAACGCATACTCAAGAAAGCACGTGGGATTTCCTCGTTGCAAATTCGGGATCATCATCCTCAGCTCTTTCAGGACTTGGCGGCCTCGACGCTTCAGAAAAGACGTGAATTTCGACCTGTTACCGCCTTTTTGCGCGACCAAAGTGTGGCCTACTCCTGGGGCCACCCCTTCCGTCTCATCTTCAGATGGCAAAATAGGTTGGTTCAGGTCCGCTCCCAGCAGACTGCTAAAAATCTTCTAGAATTGAGCGACGCAGCCCCTTCTCTGAAATGAGGGAGCTCCCCTACGAGGTGGAGACAACGCACTCCATCCTGGTAGAGAGTGGGCAACGCAACGACAGTGAGGAGGCCAGACCCCACGACCAGCTTGCAGGAGAGGGGGGCAGCGGTTGCCTCTGTAACCACAGTGACGGAGGCTACATCGCGAGACAGCTCCGGAGCGACTTGAGTCCTGGTCGGCTGAACAGATGGCGTCGGAGGGACACCTCCGATTCAGGTACCGTGGGTCCTTATGTACTTTCTGGGAAGACACCCTGGACCGGACCTTGGGGGGATCACTGACTGTCCCCCCTACCCTCGTTCCTTGAGGGTACCTGTACACGTCCACATTTTGGAACTGTTGATCCCTCTGACCTGTTTGAGAATTTTCCTTAATCCTTCCCATTGCTTACCTCTGTTCTGTTATTCCCTTGTGGGGCTTAAGGGGTTTGGTGGGGAGAAGATGTGTGGGTGGGCTGTTGAGGGAGGGGGGAAAGTTGGGACCTGGGGAGACAGTGGTGGTGACCAAGAAGTGTGCATGCGGACGGATGTCAACTGGTGGTCTGATGAGTTTCTGTCTTTAGACCCATTGGCTCTGGGGTCGCGGAGTGCTTGGTGGCCGAGAGCTGAGGGGGGGAGCCTGGAGGGGTTCGGGTTGGCACACGTCCGCCTGGGATGGACTCTTTGCAGTTGTTCGTGTTTGGAGGTGCTGGCACGACGTGTCGCTTGGCTGCCCTGGTTGGGGAGGAATGAGAAATGTCTTTGCTGAATGCGGGTAGCGGGGGTGAGGTTTTCATTGTGTAATGCCACTAACTATAGGTACATGGAACGTGAAGGGTTTGAATTCCCCGCAGAAACGCCAGAAAATTTGGAAGTATGTGCTCGATCACTAGCTGGATGTGGTGGGCTTCCAGGAGACACACCTGGTGCGCAAGGATGAACTGCGCCTCAAACATAAAAACTTTCCCCTTATTTATAGATCGTCGGCTACCACGAAGCATAGGAGGGTGGCCCTTCTCTTCCGGTCTGCCCTTCACTTTCAGCCCATGGGGGTGCGCAGTGATAAGGAAGGTCGTTGGCTGATGGTCAAGGGGTTGCTGTATGATAAAATGTGCACCTTTGTGGTAGTGTATGCTCCGAATGCGGGCCAGAATGGCTTTCTCCAAGATCTGATGTGAAAGGTGGATGTTTTTGTGGAGGGCGCCCTGTTTTTGATGGGGGACTTCAATCTAGTATGGCATAAGGGAATGGATAGCTCTCATAGTCAACGTTCGGATACTGGTGTATTTTCCGCTGAAACGCAGCGCCTGATAGGTGACTTGGGGCTGGTGGATGGGTGGCGCTCTCTTCATCCCCAATCTCGGGACTACACCTTTTTCTCTCACGTCCATCACACCTATTCCCGCCTGGACCACATTTTTTTAAGCCAATCCCTTAGGGGGGATGTCCGCGAGGCCCGTATGTTCCCACTCTCTGTCTCTGACCACAGCCTACTCGTGCTCTGTTTGCGCTGGTCGGCGAGGGTGGACGGTCTACGCAAATGGTACTTCCCAGCCTTGCTTGTCCGGGATGAGACTTCCTGTAAGGAATTGCGCAAGGCCATACGAGAATTTTTCGATCTCAATCCTGTGGCCGATACATCGACTTTCACCACATGGGACGCCTTGAAGGTGTCAATGAGGGGCACCTGCTTGGCCCTCAATGCCAATCTTTTTTTTTTTTTTTTTTTAAACCTTTATTGTGCAGTTTTAGCAAACAATTACGGGCCTACAACCACATGGCCGGCCTCGGCTACGATATGGAGCACAGCAGCAAATTTACGGTCACTCAGTAGCACATCGATAAAAATAGCTAGCATATCAAGCAACACTATAATCAAGCTACCACTGAGAGTCAGGAAGAATTAAGGTTCATTTTTTAAATTTATGGAATAGAAGGATCAAATGCCGCACATTCTAGCAAGGAGTACCGAGTGGGCAATGCGTGCAACATAGCAATTAAGCAGCAAGCAGTTTCTGAGTACCGGTGCGAAAGACTATCAATGAGTTAAGCATAAACCATACAAGCAACATGCCAGCCATCGCCCGTCCCAGGTACGTAAAGCAACCCCGACACCTCCCACAGAACCGCTAGAAGCGGAGAGCAGCGAGCGGCACCTAACTAACCCAGCATAATGATCCAAAAGAAATGAGGGAAAAGAAAAAAAGGAAGAAAACACAAGAGATAGAAGAGGAAGAAAAAGACCCATAGTAACTAAAGGGAAACAAAACAAGAACCCCAACCCCCCACCCTGCACCCCTGCAGAGGCTATGGTCTACCCCCCCCCCCTCCCCCCCCCCCCCCTAGCAGCGTGCCTGTCGCCCTCAAAACGAACACCCGAAATTTAGAGAGAAAGAAATAGGCAAGAAAAAGGCCATAGAATAAAGAACTGATGAACCCGAGAGCCCCCCCCCCCCAACCCCCACCCTGCACGTCGAAGAGGCTATGGCCCACCCCTCAACTAACGTGCCCATCACCCCACAAATGTCCCAATGAAAGGGAAAAACCCCGGGGGGAAAGTCACTAATTCCGAGCCCCTGCCCCCCCCCCCCCACTCACACCCAGCAGCTCTGGTTAAAACCCAAATTGACCAACAAGTCAACAAACAATATTGGCGTCTCAGCTCAGTCCGGAGAAGCGTTCTCATCCCAATGATTGACCGGGCATCCGTCCCTCAAAACACGGAAGAAGAGTTCACCCCTGGCCCATCCTTACCCTGCCATCAATACGCGGCCACTGATAATTAGCGATGCAGTACAACTTTAAGCGAGTAAATCGACCCGTCAGGCAAAGCAGTACCAACTCCATGAGAGACCCCAACGTCAATGGGCCGAGGAAACAGCACCTCCAGCAATGTAAGCGCAACAGCAAGGTTCCGGGCCGATCTGCCAATTCGCAACACGCCATAAGCACCATGGGCTGGGTGGAGAAAGGAACAATGCCAAGTAGGTAAGCGCAACAGCAAGGTTCCGGGCCGATCTGCCAATTCGCAACACGCCAAAAGCACCATGGGCTGGGTGGAGAAAGGAACAATGCCAAGTAGGCAATCCACATGCTGTCCAGTTTCGGGCCCCAATGCCACACTCACTTGGTCGGCCAACTCTGGCTCATATTCAACGCTAGACAGGGCCCCCCGCGGAGCCATCAGTAGGCACATAGCAGTTTCATCCGGTTGCAGTGGGGGACAACTAGCAGCAGCACACTCTCCCAGATCGTCGAAGCCATCATCCATCAATGGGGTAAGAGTGGCGTCCAATTTCCGTCCGAGGTCCCTGGCTTCCCTTACACAGGCAAGGCGGAGAGAGCCCAGGGCATCAATAAGGTCCTGAACCGTGAGTTCCATCATGCGTGGCCGGCACAAACTCACCCGCATTCAATGTGGTTTAGACCACGGCCGGCACCAGCAGCCCCCACAGTTTCACCTGGCCAGAGAGCCAGGAAGAAAGCCACCAAAAAAGGGGGGGGGCGTCTCCACACCAAGCTGCTGTAAGCAGTCCGCCATTTCACGGTGGCCACAAACAAGTCACACAGTCAGTGGGCACTCAATAGAAGGCACGGGCGGTGGTCTCAATGTGCTGCTGGTAATTATATTACCAGGGACAGACCCGCCAGCCTTATACAAAATTGCCGACATGCAGGACACTGGGGTCCGCTAAAGAAGCACAGGTCTGCCCCCGAGTGTTTGTTGCGTTACACAGGGTCTAAAATGGCGACCACCAGCCCGTCCAGCCAGCCCACACAAAGCCACCTCAAAAACAAAGGAACGGTCTCACTGGCCGACGGCGTGGGATCTCCCGAGCGGCGGCCGCTTCCTGGGCATCGCTCGTCTACCACGGCCGTCTGAGAGGTTCCGATGCTGCCTCCAGCGATTCCCAGCCTCGGACGTCCAAGCTTGCAGATCCGCGCCCTCGAGTCGTCAGCAGCCGGCACCAACCTCCAGCCCCACGGCCAGCGAGCGGGTGTAGTCGCGGTCCAGGCGGAGAGGATCGAAAAAGGAGGGTTGCCGGACACTTCCAAGCTCCGGAGTTACAGCCGGCCATTCACCATTCCTTCCGACGCCGCATCAGGTTAGCCCCGAGCTTGTGCGAGCCGGGGAAGGCAGGATAGTAACAGGATTTGTGTTGTGGCGAGCGGAGCGCACAGATTAAGCAGCCATCTCGCTCCGCGCTCGGCCACACCCCTCAATGCCAATCTTAATACGTTGAGACGCAAGGAGCGTGAGGAGCTGGAGAAGGAACTCTATGTTCTTGAGCAAGAGCATAAACGGAACCCTTCTAGGTTGACCCTTCGCCCATTAACGGCGATTCGGGGGAAACTTAGAGCTCACTATAACAGAGCGGAGCTTACTCTACTTAAGCTCGACGCCTCTCCTATTCCCAGGGGAACAAAGTGGGGAGACACCTGGCTCACCAACTCCGGGATGAACGGGAGTATATAGGAGGTATTCAAGATGCGGCGGGGCCCTTGCACCATAGGGATGAGGCCAAGGCTGATCTCTTCGGACGCTTTTACGCAGCGCTTTATAGAGGGGCGGCCTCTGATCCTGATAGCCAACGGACTTACCTGAGTGGTCTTCCGCTCCCCCGGGTTTCCAGGGATTGGAATGGGTTACTCGAGGCTCCGTTCACAAGGGAGGAGGTTTTGGATGCTATTAAAAACCTGAAACCTCATAAGGCGCCTGGACCGGATGGCTATACTGCTCTATTCTATCAGACTTTCGCGTCGGAGGTGAGCGACTTTCTGGTCTCCCTTTTTAATACCATTGCGGAGGCTGGGAAAACGTCGGGCTCCATGGCCGAGGCTGTAATCTCGATTATCCCCAAACCGGGGAAAGACCCGTCCAAATGCTCATCATACCGGCCGATAGCCCTCCTCAATATCGACGCCAAGTTGTACTCCTCCATCATCGCGGGGAGGCTCCAGGACCTGATGCCGGCACTAATTCATCCGGATCAATCTGGATTTATTAAGGGCCGCCAAACCCACAACAACACGAGGAGAGTCATCCATCTGATTGAGAAGGCCCATAGGTTCAGGATCCCAGCGGTCCTGGTAGGCCTTGACGCCGAAAAAGCCTTGGATCGGGTGGATTGGGGTTTCTTATTTCACACTTTGGCCGCCTTCGGCTTTTCAACTAAATTCCTCTCGCTGGTGAGAGCGAATTACAGCAGCCCCCGTTCAAGGGTGGCAGTAAACGGCCATCTCTCTGCGTTTTTCTCTCACTCACGAGGCACCAGGCAGGGCTGCTCCCTCTCCCCTCTGCTCTTTGCCCTGAGTATTGAGCCTCTGGCACTTGCTGTGCGTGAGCACGAAGAGATACGTGGACTTCCATTCTCGGGAGAGCAGCATAAGATTACCCTTTTTGCCGACGACGTCCTCCTCTCTATTCAGGACCCAGCCCATTCTCTCCCGCACGTCCAGCAGGTTTTGCTGCGCTTCGAAGAGGTGGCGGGCTTCAAAGTCTTTAATCTTACACTCTCCTCGGTGGAGGTAGATAGACTGCGGCCACTCACGCCCCTATCGTGGCCCCCCCACTCCATCCTGTACTTGGGGGTCCGGCTGACTCCCTCGATTGGGCAACTATACTCTGCAAACTTTCCCCAGTTGTTGGCACAAACTCAGGCGGACCTGGAGTGCTGGAAACCGAAGTACATTTCATAGTTGGGTAGAATCCACGCGCTTAAAATGGTTATCCTCCCCAAATTCTTATCTCTTCCAGGCGCTCGCTATACCACTGGAGGCTGATTTCTTCCGGCGTCTCAAGACCCAGATGCTACGGTTCGTCTGGCAAGGGGGTAGAGCGCGGTTCTCCTTTGCTACACTTCGCCGGCCGCGGAAGGAGTGGGGGGGGTGGGCCTCCCCGACATGCATTTATTACCACAAAGCCGCACAACTACGGGTCATAGTGGAGTGGTCCCAACAATTCTCGGAGAAACACTGGCTCCACATGGACAGAAGTGTAGCGGGAAGATCGATCTGGGATTTGGCGTGGAAACCCAAAAAGGACAGGCCCAAGAACGCATACATTAGTACCCCCACCGGCACTACCCTCAAGGCTTGGGACACTGTGACTGGAGATGATCGCTGGACTTCATTCCCCTCTCCCTTTACACAAATACACTTTAACCCGGCCTGCCCACCGGCGCTACAGGAAGGGCCCTACGACGCTCTGAGAGAAGGGGGATGCCGTGCTCTCACACATCTGTTCCATGGCCATGCCCCACTTACCTTTGACAACTGTATGCGGGACTATGGAGTGCCGGTGTTTGAGCGCTTCCGACACGTTCAGCTGCTCTCTTGGGCCACGTCCTCTGCAGTCCACGAGAGGCCACGAGCCCGTCCTCCACCTTCGAGGCTTTCCTATTGTGCACCTCCTCTATGAAAGGAGTCATCACCTTCCTCTATGGCCTTTTGCTTATCTCCGCAATGTCACCTCGCCCCCGGTACATGGGTGCCTGGGAGGACCTCCTCGGATGAGACAGCTGGGATGAGGAGTGGGCGCACCTGTGGCGGGACATCACCGTGCATAACCATTCGGTGGAACTCAGGAAGAGGCCCACCTCAAGACTCTCATATGGACTGGTACTTGTACCCCGCCAAGTTACACCGCATTTTCCTGTCCTCCTCTGACAGATGCTGGAGAGGCTGTGGTCTGCTTGGAGATTTCCGCCACATTTGGTGTGACTGTCCGATCATCCGCCCATACTGGGAGGAGATTTTGTCCCATGTCCGAGAGATACTAGGATATCCTGTCCCTGGCTCCATGGCTCTTATACTGCTAGGTCTTCGGGACCCGGAGCTCGAACACCAAACCTGAGCAGATATACAGATTCTATGGTAATGTCTCGGAGCTTCTAAACTCACTGTGGCTTAGGCCTGGAAGAAACCGGAGGCTCCGGTGATCTCCCTATGGCATGCAAGGTTGTGGAAACTGCTGAGCATGGAACGGGTAGCGGACATTTTCCTAGGCAACTTCACAAACTTTGTTTCGCTGGGGTCCCTTGGTGCTCTTCCTCTCCAAAGGTCTACCATCTGCGGTTTGTCCGGCCACGATTCGGACACTTCATTTGTTTCAAGTCTGAATGTTATGTCCGGAATGACTGCTAGAACAAATGCTGTCACCACCACTGGAGGGGGGAGGGGGGAGGGAGGGGGGAGGGAGGAGGGGGGAGTTTCTTTTATGTTCCTTGTTCTTCTTGCGACACTCTTACTGACGATTGAGGCAAGCACAGGTTCTATGCAGCAGGCGGTGTCTTTTAAGGTTGCTATCCTACCTAGCTGAGCGTTCTTCCCCGCTTTGTCTGTTGACCTGTGACTTACTTAAAATAGTGCCTGGATAGTCCTGCTGCCTCCTGGACTGTCCCAACGAGCTGAATGGACTTTGCTCTATTGCCTATAATGCCGTGGAACGTGACTCCCAGATTGCCCCCTGTGTGGGAAGTTGTGCGGAATTGTCGCTCATCTTTTTTGTTTCTGTTTCTCTATGTCCTCTTTCCTTAAAACACAAAATAAAGGTTTAAAAAAAATAAATTCTTAGGAGTCCTCGGGAGATGCAAACCGGTCACATGCGTTGAGGTGCCTGTTGCTGCAGGGAAGTTACTCCTTTACTCCAAGGGAGATTCTTCTGTCGTCCAGCGAAGTATAGACCGTCAAAGTACTTGGTTTCTGCTTGCATAGTTTATTCCAGGTAAAATCTAAAGTCCTGTAGTCAGGTTTCCTACTTTATACCCAAGGAAGGGGTTGGACAAACTCTGGGGACCCACCTATGGGAGGGTCAGGACAGAGGGGTGGCTACACCCATATCCTTTGTCCAGTTTCGCGCCAGAGCAGGAGTAAATGGCTCCTGCAACCGTTTGAGCTGGACTATGCACAGGGACATCAAATGTGCCCCCAGTTCTGACTCTCTGGCACTTTGAGTGCACCCACCCAGCCCCAATACACTAAAGCCTGTCTGGGAGGTGGTCACACCTCCCTGTGACAGGAAACCTATTGTCAGGCCTTCCCCTGCTCGAGCTTGGCTCAGCAACAAGGTGGCAGACTCGTGTCTGTGACTGGCAGCATCCATTTTGTGATGCCCAGGTCGAGAAAGCTGGTACCACCGGAGTTTCACATAAGTCCCTCTAGAAGGGTGGAATCATACCTCCCCCACCAATTACTTGGGGGTAGGTATGATTTCAAGGTGTTTGACACCAAACACGACATATTTCTAAGCAGCCGTTTTAAAGTATGCGTTTACCGCGAGGTTATAATGAACTTAAATATATATGGTTGGCTGCATCACAGACCACCCCGGAAAATAGGTTCCAAAGGCTGCAGAGGGGATCTGCTCATGCAAGGGCACCCTCTCACATAAAACCCAGCCCCCTGCCTTCAGGATTGATCAGGCCTGCCATAAGGGTGATTGATAGGTGTACATGTGCAGTGATTTAGAATAGATATAGGTAACCTAAATCTAAGTAATGGGTGCATGCACCGCCTTACACAGGCTGCAGTAGCAGACCTGTGGTGTCATTTTGTATGGCCTCTCAGGGGTGGCACAATACATGCTTCAGCCCCTGGGAAGCCTCTGGTGTACCTATGTCCTGGGTACATGGTGTACCATATACTATGGACTGATAAGGGCACCCTAGTATCCAATCTGAAGTGTACCTAAAGTACATGCAATCAATTTAGAGGAGAAAGCAGATAGACTGGGGCCCCGAATAGCAGGATCCCAGTCAGTCTAAGTCGAAAACAGTGATACATCAGCAAAAAGTGGGGGTAACTATAAGAAGCAGATCCTACTCTCCTACACTCCTCACAGCGGGATAGTCTCTAGGCTGCAGTGCGCACAACAGAGACACCGAGGCATTAGCATTCTGTACCTGGCTATCATCAACACTGGCAAGTGATCAGGGGAAACCCAAAAGGCTGGCCTCACCTGCCACTGTGAACAAGAGACTGCTGTCCCACCCTTCATTCCCACCATACCTTAAATAGCAGTGGTACTGGAAAGCTAATCAATACATCATCTTAGCAACATAGCTAGTCGAGTTCTAGCTTTGTCTCAATTCTCCTACTTCACTGTCTAAGTCACCTCAATCCAGCTTCAGGAATGCCAGCAATACATTTCCACTGTCTGGGAAAATAACCTTGCGCACAGAAACAGGCCAGGGTAAACAAATTGGATTCAACAGGCCTCGATTACTCAGACTCGCGTATACACATAATGCATTTACAATAGATGTCACATACACAAATAAGTACACTATACTCTTGGGTGTTAGCCCTCGGGTGTAGATTAGTGTGGAAACTTTACTTGAGTGGGCCAATAGACCTCCACTCATGTGAAAAGTTTTAAAAGGTCTTGCCACAACTAGTAATTCATAATGCATGGTATTCTACCACCAACCTACATTCTAAACCCATGACCGGGACAGTAGTTGCCTATCTGCAAAAATGAAGGCACTCTTAGTTCCGCCCCCAGGTCATAGTGTGAGTCTAGGTCTAAAATCGAATACCACACCTCCCAATGCAGCTATTGGGGCAGGGGAACATGACTACACCACGCAGGGGACATTCCTATCCCCATAGGCATTTAGCAGATTTGTTAGGCTTAAGCACTAAAGCAACCGTTCAGATTACCGTGGCTTCACTGGGTGAGACAACAGCTATATCTCATATGTTACATCACTTCCAGACTATGACCTCCTAGTGTAAGAGCCACAGCGCCCCTCTGGCATTAAGAACATCAAATAATCAACAAGAACCTTATGTAGAAAGTGTTTTAAAACTTTTAAAATGTACTAAGTCCTATTAACAATTCAGAAAAGTTTTTCTGAATCATTAAGTGGGTTTTAGGAAATACTAAGGAATTGGTATTTAGAAGAAGCATATTTAGGGTGTTGCTTCCAAATACTGATTCCTTATGGTATGGTATGGTCCTTATGAACACTCTGAGCACAGCTCTCTGCCCCGTTATCCAAAAAGTTTTGAACCTCTCCTACAAAGAAGGTAAACTCCCTCAGCAATGGAAAGAGGCAGTGGTGAATCCCATACGAAAAAACTCCATCTCCCCTTGGACAGAGCTCTCCAACCTCCGTCCTATCTCTCTGCTGCCGCTCCTGAGTAAACTGGCCGAGAAGCATGTTAACACCCATCTGTCCAGTTTCATAGAGGCAACAGGGGGCCTGGACCACTCACAATCTGGGTTCAGGCCCAACTACAGCACCGAATCTGCACTCTCTCCGTGACCGATAACATCAAGATGTCACAGGATAGAGGAGGCTCAATGATTCTGGTGCATTGTTCAATGTGTACGTGGCCCCCCTTGCTGAGATTGTGTGAGCCTCACCACCCTAGAGTCCGCTCGGTTCTAGTTTTCAGAAATGCCCAGGCTTGATAGGGTCTCTGGGTGCCGGCCCAAACACTGCTACCCCTCCAGAAGGAACATGAAAGGAATAGGGTTATTTTACACAATAAAATCTGTTGTTTACTTTTAATTAAATGTGAGAAATTGGTGTTTTTCTCCAATATCTGACACGTGGAAGGCTTTATGTGTAAGGAGTGCATGAACGTCACGTGTACTTAGTGACCCAGGTCGCTACTCTTGGAAAAATATGTTGGGATGGTCGATTTTCTAGGTGCTGTGTAAACCAGGGGACCAAAACAGTAGCCCAAAATCCCCTACACATGGGTACAGCTCCACTGTAGTATGGTCACTGACCCATGGGGTTTTATTTAGACTGTGATTTGTGATGCAAGTGGGTAGGGGTGCAAAGATGGAAAAGACATTAAGCCACAATGCACAGATCTGGCTTATTCTATACTTCTAAAATTACCACTTTTACTTAGCTGGTCTGACTTCCTCACGGGTGCTTTTCAGGGGGACAAACCCACCTGTGCTTTTTAAAGGGGACAGCAAAAGAGTTACAACCTGTTCCAGAAAGCCTGGCCCACGACCTTGCCTTTCTGCTTGGACAAAAAGGATATTTGGATTCCAGGGAAATGCACAGTCTTCCTCTAAGTTGGTAAATGAGTGGATGAACTCCCTTCCTGTTTCCCCTTCCTAATAATACCCCGTTCACAGGGAATGATGTTTTGCGATTGCAGCTAAAAGTTGATCCCCGGCACAGAAATCCTTTTCATGGGGATATTGGTGCTTGCCCAAAAAGATGCCTATGAAGTGGTTATGGTCCTCTCGCAGTCACTCTGTAGGAATTATTTTGAAAGTAGTACCATTGGAGATGGGGAGAACATGAAATAACTACCCTACTTCCCAATCCCTTCAATTTATTGAACAGCCCTGCAAAAATGTAGTTGGAAAGAATTTTGCATAGCACTTTTAGCAGGTAGAAACACAAGTTACTGACCTTAATCTAGGATCTTTTAACAAAAGATCCAAATAAAGATCACACCAAGGAAGGAGCCTACATCAGATGACCACCAGTCATCTAACTATATTATGGCATAATTGCCAAAGACAGTCACTTCTGCTTTACCTTAGTTCAGACAAAGGAAAAGGAAATGCAACAATATTATGAACACAGATAGTCCATCCTTAAAGTTTTGATGATGGTGATGTGATTGTTTAGACTGACAATAAGATGGCGTCATTATCATTGGCAAGAAGGAAACTATATGGAACGGATGAGTCTCATGGGGGTGGGAAGCACAATATAAATGTATGTATATGTGTGGGTGTATATATATTTATGTAGGGAACGCTGTACGTTCAAGATTCGGAGAGCTTGACTAGGCCTATTATCCCTGGACAGGGTCCTTTTATTGCACCATTGCTACACTTTAAATATCTGTGAATAACATTTGATTGGTGACTTCTGTGAATTCTTGTGTGACTCCAATTTATACTAGTGCTCACCAGTACAAATTCCTGTCTTGCAGCTATATGTACTTCTCTTGCTGAAGTTTAAGAAATAATAACATGTCTCTTTTTGTGACTAGAAAGGTTACCAATTGGTTCGAAGAGGAAGTGAAGAGGAAATTTCTTTATTGGAATCTCACCAAATGGAAGAAGGAAGTAGTTTAGAGGACCACGAGAGCCACCAAGAAAAAGATAATAAAACTGAGGTATTGTGAACTGGGGGTTTCGTGAGAAAGAGGACCACAAATAGGTGCTAAGCCCTTAAGACAAATGAGTGAGTGTTGCGCTTACTACAGATATCCTTATGTAGCCTGCAGGAAAATCCTATCCTTGCTCACTCAGTCTTTAATTGGTAACTTTTCATCTAAAGGTGGAAAACAAATGCTGACAAATGAGTTTAATAGAGTTGGGTAATTGTAACCGCTTTGGCTTAGACAACTACCAAATGTCTATTCTGTGGAAGGTATTTCTAGTTATTATAAATTCAGAGTACCTCTTTAGTGGAAATGTTCTCAGCCTAATGAGCTAATGATTTTGTTATTGGTCTGGGAAGCACTCTTCACTTCAGCTATCACAGCATGGGTGTTGCTATGTCGAATGTTTGTGTTTTTTATGCCTGAAACACTAGACTATAAACACTAAGCATAAAGGGGAACATCAAAAAATGTTTTTTATTACAGACCCCGATTTGAAACACGTATGCCTTTTTTTTGGTCTTATATATTTGCTTTGAAAGTGCTGAGCCCCTGATATATTGCCTCAGTTTCCTTAAGTTGGGGAAACTTGTGCGCACCTTTATTGTCAACATCCACAACCTGCACTCAAAGGGCACAGTGAAGTGTATAAACGGGTAAAGGAGCTTTGAAAAGTTTAATATTTTTGAAGAGTGTGACCAGCAAATTGAATGGGCATAAATAGGATTTGTTAGAAACTTCAGGCCTGATTTGAGATTTTGGCTAATGGGTTACTCCATCCCAACGGTGATGGATGTCCTGTTAGCTGAAATATAAATCCCGTAATATCCTATCGGATTTATATTTCGGCAGACAGGATATCTGTTACCATTGTGACGGAGCAATCCATCTGCCGAAATGTAAATCAAATCCACTACAACAAACCTCTAAATGTGACCCAACTGTATCTATTTCAAAAATACTTTGTATTCAATTTATTGGAACAATGTTTTCATCTCTTATTAGTTTAAATGCAATTCTGCTGCTTCTGCTCATTACAAACACCACAGCCATAATTTAGATACCAACTGCATTAAATGGATTGAAACCAACACAGAAGGTTTCGCAGGGCCTCTGTCAACAAGCACTAGCAAATCTAATAGGTCTTACCGGTGTACCTTCTGGCTTTGGCAATGTTTTGTAATTTAGCAGTACAGCAGTGAAGATGCTTTGCAGTGTGGCTAAAACTCATTTTAAGAAAGCTGTATGGCACAGCCAGGGCTAATGCGCTGATTTTGTTTTTTTATATAGTGCTTTAGTGCTGGATGCATCATAGTCCTCTTTGTATTATAATTATATTTAGCCATGCTGCACAGCAGCCATACTGCTATACAGTGTGGCTCCAAATCATTGCCAAAGTCTGCAATGCCCATGCTGTACAGCTTAAACAAAGGCAATAGCAGACCCAATAGTCTCAAAGGCTTGACCTATTGGCTTTTCCAATGAATGTTTGGTCTCGGCACAACAACCCTCTGATTCGGAGCTAATCAGTTGATTTCCACATGCATAAAAAAAATACATTTGGCAAAGGATTCGATCACAAAGAAATCAATTACGTCCATGTCTTAGTGAAAATACATTTGGAAGCAGATGACATCTGTTGTCACCTTAAATGCAGATAACAGCAAACATCTATTTCAAGGCCACAGCTTTATTAATCTAGTATTTAACCTGTTATGTTCATTTTTATCATCTGGTTTTTGCTTCACTTAACACTCAAAGAAAAAAAGTACATTTATATCAAACAGCAGTTGGTAACATAGGTTATGGCCTATGTTTGTTGAAGAAAGTGTATTGAATCAGTGTGAGCAAATGAAGTAGGAAATAGCGAAAATGTGTACTGGGGGGGCCGGTCTCCAATCTAGTGCAAGTTCTAAGCCACTTCTTTAACTACTACTTTGTCGTCCAGCTTGCTGTGGTCGGATTACATTAACTGCCTTTAGTGAGGGCAGTGTTTGCTGCTGATTTTCTTTCTTGGGGTGAGGGGGGTTTAGCACAGACCAGACAACATCAGTTCATTTCATATCATTTAAGTTAATTATAATTTAGCAGGTTTTTTTACAGTAATAAAGTGAGGCACAGGGTACATTTCACTGCTCAGACGCCTATGAAGTCTGCTACTGTTAATAAAATATTCCCCTATAATATTTCTTATATATATCGCTTATACCTTATTCAAAGGCACTGGTTTAAATAAAGAAAAAACGTAGCGAAAGAAATGTGTCCAAAGGCTTTATTTACAGTCCCAAGTGCATCTGCAGACAGCCAACGACCGGTAGCAACATAGGTAACAATTGTTTAATGACTGGCCTGAATTTCGTTGTGCTGGTCTTGACTTAGCACTGCACGCTTCCTGCCTAATATAGTTTTTTGCGCTATTAAAGGTTCTGAACAGTTCATGAAATGGGTACCTTTCCTTTTCATATCCAAGCTCTGAATGAGGGTAGGAGGGCTAGCTGTGTGCAGTCACATCAACGTTATCATTCCGCTCTAAGCAGAGCACTTTAAAAACTCTTGCTCTATTCTTCTTGGAAGTTGAGCTCCCAAAAAGCACATCGGGTAAATATAACCAGCAGCCTCTTCCGGGTGAAGCCCTGACTCCCACCAATAAGGGCTTCTTCCTGGGAGTCAATCTTGTATTCGATTATTGACGGACGTGTGCCTGTCAAAATACTGACCATACTCACCAACTTTCAAGTTTGTGAATATTCACTACCCTAGCTCCACAACTTGCCTGACATGTAGCTATGCTCATCTGTAAAGATATAACATACATGTGTAGGTTTACATGTGAATAAATCCAAGTTTCGTTTTTAAGCTCATAAATGAATGTACTTGTAAAACTACATTGAACTAAAATGCCTAAATATCCTTCCTAATTGCGCCCAATGTTTTTAATTTTGAACCTTGGATCAGAAAAAAACATAACACGCAAGAAAGAGGGTGGTCAGCATCTAGTATTATTATTATTATGATTTTAAAATTAAGCTCTTCCTTTCACAGACATGTTAGAATGTCAGACATTCGTTTTATCTCCTCTTTTGATTTGATAAATTACATATATTTTACTATAAAAATGCATTTACAATATAAAATCAAATACATTTTGGGACATATTTTCTGCAACTTTATTGTAATTTTTTTCCCTCTGTTGTAGTTTGATTTCGCCGACGTATTCATGAATCAAGCTATTCACACTATCGAGTATTGTCTGGGCTGCATCTCCAATACAGCTTCTTACCTCCGACTGTGGGCATTAAGTCTTGCTCATGCACGTAAGACCAATTTCATTACTAACCGGGATTTAAAGATATGCTACATTTCTAAGTTTTAGTGGTTTTCATAAATTGTATGTTGGTAATGGTGGGTTTCTTGTATACCCATTACCTGAGATCATGCTTCTTGGGCTTTTCTTTTTTCATTACCATGCAAGTGACCACAGTTCATTTTTTCCATTAGTAGATGCATTCTAGTGTTACGCTCCGGGGTTTATCCGTGTGTATTGGTAGCCTTGGTGCTGCCTTTTTAGTGTGCATCATTTCTATGCTTGAAAACTGTTGGAGAGTATCAACCAACTCCTTGTGTTAAAAATCCGTCAAAGGCCACCTGAGTATTACCTCCTGGTTTTTATTGCAACTTCTTGCTCCTTAGCTAAATCCTTTATTGGTGGTCTTTCCAATACCATGCAGATTTTTTTCATTACAGGGACTAGTGTGAGAGGTGTTGTCAGTGATTTAAGTGGGCCGGGTCTCAAGGGGTCTGAGCACCGGCAGTTTTTTTAAGAGGCCCTCGAAACGGGTCTCTATCGGGCTCTGTTATGAGCCCTGGCACAGGCGGTCTGGTTCTTTTCCGTACTACAGTGACCGCAGTTTGCTGTCACTGCAGTCCTGTAAAAAGTGCCAGGGCGCAAAACAACCCGAGAGAGACCCGTTTCGAGACCGCAAGCACATCAATGTGCCCTGCTCATTTCTCACTTGCAGAGAAGTTACGGCATGACGTCATGCCAGGTGAGCGTTGTCTGGGGAAGGGAAATCCTTTAAAGATTCATTTTCTTTCTGGATTTCCCTTCTCTTTCTGAAACGCAAGAGCAGCAATATTGTGGTAGTGTCACTAGGGCTTTAATTGGAAGCTTTTTAAATATTATATGTAACAAGCCATCGTTGCAGCTTATTTATCTTATGCAACTAATAACCATTGACAAAGCCAATAGTCCTTACTTGTTGTAGGTATGATGTTACTTGCTGTATCACATATCTGGATGCAATGAAGGAAAAAGAAAAATACAAGTCGGGCGGCACACTATGCTACACAGATTTTTAGTGTTAAGTGTTTAAAGCCACGCCCCTAATTACACTGGCCACGCCCCTTTGAGAGACCCCCCAGTTTATTCATCCCACTTAAAGCCCTGGGTGTTGTTCAGCGGCCAGAGTGACTGACTCCGGAGCGCAGGTTTCACAGTTCGATTGCCGGAAGGGCAATAGCTCACTTAATCCCCTTGATGGCCCCCAGCGCCATGAGACCCTCAAGGTTGAATAGTTTGCGCTTTACAAATTCCAGATTTATTTATTTATTTAGTGTTATTGGAAAATCAGCTGCTTATAAGCCTTTAGTGGAGACCTCTTGTTTCTATACGTAATGCTAGATAGATATGATTCACATTATTTTGTAAATTAATATTTAAAATTATTTTTTTCTAGAGCTATCTGAAGTACTGTGGCACATGATCATGAACAAGGGTCTGCGTGTGGACGCTAGTTATGGGATCATTTTGCTGGTTGCTGTCTTTGGATTCTTTGCCTCTTTAACAATATTCATTCTTTTGATCATGGAGGGACTTTCTGCTTTCTTGCATGCACTTCGTTTGCATTGGTGAGTATTTTAGGGAGTATTTGCTTTAGGGTGAATAAAAATGAGACTGGCTCAAGGGATACTTGTTTGAGTAGACCCTGCTATGATCTGGGCCTCTGCGGTAGACCAGAATTGTAACCGAGCTTAACTACATGGTAAAATAATTGTTATTCTTAGCAAGTAACTTATGTATAATGTGAGTATGTTATAAAAAGCTTAAAGTTCTGTCTTGTACTGCTCCTGTTACAGCAAAGAGCTCAGCTGTTCCTTGGTGCTCGACATGCAGATTATTAAATACACAATAAATAAATTAATTAGTACACAACCAAGCCAATGTTGGGAAATCCTACCCTTAAACACTGCATTTTCAGTGGCAGGTTAAAGTAATATTCTCTTCATCGATCCTGGAGTGTGAGAAGTCAAGCTCCACTATTGACACGCTCAAGATCTGCATCCTAAGTACTTACATGTTTTCCACCTTTTCAAATAGGAGTAAATAAGCTTAAAATGCTAGTTCAATGAACGTTCAATGAACGTAGTAATAAGTCACGCCATTGCAGTTGAAATATTGACCTGCCGATAAATCATGAGCATAATAAAGACTAATATAATCAAGGTAAGTGTAGACTGATGGGCACTTCTAACTGCAAATTCCCTCTGCCATTGTCAACTCTGCAACAGGTTGTGGCCTTCAAGACGTTCAGCCTGCCGATCTTTACACTCATCCAGACTTATCCTCTGTACCCCATGGCTCCAGCAGAGCCTCCATTTGCATTTCAGGTGTCAGACCCTTCCCGACACTGACCCAGGACAAAGTCCTAGTGCTCTGCCACGGGGCCCTGCCTCCAACCCTCTAGCGCTGGCCTCACCAGTCCTATCTTCATCGGCTCTGGCATCACTGTTCCAAATCAAATCTCTGCACCTGCCCCAGATTCAGATGCATCTTCTGCTAGAGTTTGTCATGTCTCTAGAGTATTATTCTGTTATTGTACCTCTGCAGCAACAAAAGAAAACTGAGAAGGATGTAGCCTACTTTTAGGCCACACTCTGATGCCAGTTGAAGCAAGCTCAGTAGGACCACGACGATGATGAAGCAGATAGCTTGCTACCCACTCGTTGTGGCCTGAAGCTTGACTTACAGAATGCCAATGGCCTAGAAACCTCCCCAAAATAGGTCCTGGATTCTCCTTTGTCTCTTTCTCAGTTGTAGTTAGGAGGGCAGCAGAAGTTTTGAAACTGTCTCTCACCACTGACAAGACTAAAGCTAATGAGAGTTATGTAATCTGGACCTCTAATGGGACAGAATTGCTTGATGCATGGTAAACAGGCATGTACCGAAGTGCCCATATGCATGTGAATCTATTGTCTTGACTTTAATTTTGACCTGATTTCACTCTTGCTCAGTCTGTGCATACAGACCCAGGCTTGTCCATGGTATTGCGAGGTCCAGAACCTGCTATGTGATCTGGAAGGGTGCACCAAGTGTTCCCTTATAGTCGGAAGAAGACTACTGTCCACGTCCTGGGTATATCATATAGAGCAGTGGTGGCAGGGCATCATGTTTTGTGAATCTTTAGTATGAAGAAAACTCTTTTTTTCTGTCAGTCAGATTGTGGTCTACTGACCCCTCTTGTTTGAAGTTCTGCTGTTATGTGTGCTATGTGAAACCAACAGAACAGTTGAACTTTACGCAAGAACTGATATGGTGTGTGCATGTTGAGTGTGTGTATGTGCAGTTAGTGTACAGCACATTTCTGGTAATAGGACTCCATGTGTTTGTGAGTCTGAGTACTAGGATCAGTGGGATTCATTGTGGATGCCACTGGTTTGGCAATGCACAAGGCAGAGGATGAGAACAGCTTCCCTTATTGCCTCCAATCCTCTGGCTGTAGTGTAGAAGTCGAGACACTGAAGCGAGGGAGGATGGATACAGAGCTCCTTTTCAGTAATGCAATAGGATCTTTTTCGCAGAAGCCTGTTGATTAATTATTTCTGGGCACTAACATTTGATAGACTGGAGCGCTGAGGGTGGGGCTATAGGTTCTATGGTTCAGCATGAGGATGTCTCAAGGCAGGGCCTGCCAGGTGATTTCACACTTCATTGTGTCCCTCTTTTGGATAATCCTGCTTGGGGCTAGCCCCTATTGCTATCTACTGTGAGGCCAATCACTTTACGCAATAGCCGTGTATGGAAATACAGCATTAAATTAAAGTGAGTCAACCCAAACTGGATCTGAAGCTTTGGGCAGTGGTTACACATCCCTGTCTGGAAAATATGTCAGAAAAATGGCTTCTGAACCACTCCACTTTGTTCCATTCCTAAATTTTTCTTGGGAAAGAGTGCTCCACAGATTAGGTAACCAAGGCTGCTATCTGCTTGGCAGCCAGTTTCCCAGAGGTAAAGGGACATCACCTGAAGTCTGCATTTTCTTCTGGAAGAGCTGAGGGTTTGCTTGGAGTGCTGCCGGCTAAGAGAATAAAGGAATGTGCCTGGCCTTGCAGAAGGAAAGAATGGTTAGGAGTAGCCCTGTGTGTTCCTGATGTGACGCGTACTCAGACACAGCAGCATTTCCGAGATTTTCAAGCCAGAAGTGACCTGATTATGGGATGGTCCCACCGGTCGCTGCATAGCTTCCTGTATGCCCTGCAATAAGACTACCTGAACTACAACTCTGGCCTCCGACTGATTGTTGCCACCTGAGTGACTAGTGCTGCCACTGCCTACGCTGTAAGGCAAAGTTGCATCGCTACTGAAGTATGATGCCCCAATTAGATCTGCAGATTCCACATTTCATGATTCTCCTTGGTCTAGACTACATATGGAACTCTTGCAAAAGGAGCGCGCAGTATTCCGATCTGATCCTTACAAATGTATCTACATTTTAGAGAAGCAGCACATTCTGTTAAAAAAAAAATATTTATTGTGGTTGTTTACAGACTGTAGACCACATCATTATAATGGGTTTAGTGTCTTTCTGGGCACAGGTCTCCTGTGTGAAGATTTATAGGGGAACACAGTTTGAGGGAGGTCACCTTCCACCTGCTCGCTTTGCCTGATCTGCATCCCAATGAGGTAGTGTTTTCTACAAAGTTGAATAGTCATCAGTGTTGAGAGCATGGCTAAGCTTTAAGAGTTGGACCAAGGAAAATCGGCCCAGATGCTATTTTCAAGTACAGTCTTTAAACCC
The DNA here is from genome assembly GCF_964263255.1 of Lissotriton vulgaris. NCBI lineage: Eukaryota > Metazoa > Chordata > Amphibia > Caudata > Salamandridae > Lissotriton > Lissotriton vulgaris. The sequence continues at coordinate 134,251,516 of NC_141699.1, read as the reverse complement.
TACGATGCGTCTAGATTAATTGATTAACTATTATTCTACAGGTCAGATAGGTAATATTTTTTGGGATTTCCTTCAACGTTTCTGTAAACAACATCGTTCTGTGGTTTGGAGGATTCTAGGCAGGAGAGATTCATTCATATTCTGCAGATTTTCAGGTTGTAGTCTCACAACTGGACAGAGTATTCTAAATATTTAACATAATATATCATTTTAATCATTTAATACAATTAAATACATTAGGTGGATGATCAGTCTCTCATTTAATAATTTGTTTATGAGTGTTTAAGTATGATTGCTATAATTTGGTGTGGGGTACTGCCCAGTAAAAATATTTAAAAGTGGAAAGCTGCCAAGTTTTATATTGGCTATACAATATATGTTACTGAATAGAACCTTTTCTTAGGACACGATATGTTCTAAATGATCTAATTTTATGGGTTAACACGGTCTTGTTTTGGGAAGGTCTTCAAAGAATGCAGCAATGGAATACAAGTCATGAGGTTGCTAAAACAATTGACATAATCCAGTAGGAAAGGAATATAATTGTTCAGTCTTCCAGGTAATAAAGTCTTAAGCTGAAAGTATCCTGCTGTTACAGAGAGAATTTTCTCTTTTTTTTACTTTTTCTATAAATCGGCTGTATTTTTTTTAAAAGGTCCTCCAAGGTAAAGTCCCTTCTTCTAGTTGTTATTTATAAGTTGAGTAGGGAACTTTTCGTCACAGAAAGTCTTATACAAATGATCATTCATGTGGCTTCTGAAGCAGACCTCGAAAAATTATAAACATTTTGCTAGATCTACAGGTATAGTAAGTTGAATAATCTACTCGATCTAACTTTAATGTAGTTGACCACTAAACTGGTCTCAAATTGTGTGATCCTATGCAAATATTTTATTTTACAGAGCCCATTTTTTCTTCATTATCATATTTGTGCAACCCTTCAAATAAGTTCTATCAGCATTTCCGCTGTACAAAAAACACCTGTTTGATGTAATACACTAAACATTTGCTCCATGTGTAATAAGAATATAGCCCACATGTAGGGTACACTTGCCTCTTAGTTCACTAATAGCAGTGCCATCAGGGCGGGGGCAGTAATATTTCTCAGTTCATGTTTAAAAAATTAATAAGTAGATTACAAAAGCATGATGTGATAGTGCATCGTCATTTACAGACCGCTTATTTTCCATTGAATTGGCCACAATCCTCCCTACTAACGTAGTTCTACTGATAAAAAACTATGTAGTGTGTAAACAGTGAAGAAATGCAACTAGAGAGTGAGCGTCCTATCCATTTTTCTGCACAACCCCCAACGCACATAACTGAACTGAGGTAGCAGCGTGATGCCGAAGAAACTCAGTTTGTAACATACCCGTCCATGTTATATTTTAGGTATAGATTTTCCTTGAGCCTAACAGTCCATTAGAGAGCTTTCTAGAATTCTTTCAGTTCCTTTCCCAGCCATCGATGGTAATGTGTTGCCATATAAGCACCACTGAATGGCTTAGGTAGGTGCATTGATTCTCTGACCTACTGCTGCTCCACAATCAATATCTTAAGCATTGTAATGTGAACACCTCAGGCCAGACATAGTTATCTTAGTTTAAACAATGAATTTTAGAATGAAGGTAGCATGCGTGGAACTAAATAATTGTAACTGAGACTGGCAGTGAAGTGCCTGCCAAGCGTGACCCTGAGATTGCGAACCAAGTGTGAGGCAAACTATGGGACATGATGAACACCATACACAAAATTAAACTGCTCTTCAACCAATAAACCTCAGCCATAGTTAAAAAAAACAAAAAACAGACCCAACTATAAACTTAATTTATTTCTGATTTATATTATCTTAGTTCTTTTTTTTCCCCACACTCTGACTCCCAGTGCTTCTGCCTTGAGGCCGGGCCTGGAAAAGCAAGAGTGAGCGAGATGATGATTTAGAAGGAATACCTCTCTCTGACTCGCTCCTTCCTTTTGTGAGGCATTCCTGCTGTGCTGACACTCACTGCCTGCCTGTGATAGTAGGTAAGCTAAGTTAATATTGTAGTGTCATTTAGCATGAACACTGCTATCCAGCTGTTCCTGCACGACTCGCGGCCTCAAACACCCTGGGCATTTCACTCCCCAACTCACTGGCTGCAATCAGGGAGTCGAATGCCATGGTGGTGCCAAATGGCCTAATGCGCAGGAGGAGTCTCTTCGACAAAGAGACTAAAAGAGCAGCATACCAACAGCAGAAACAAATTAAGTGCCTATCACGCTGTATTTTTTTATTTTATAAATAGTGCAAACTCAACCCGAAGGTACAGCGCACGCTTTGCACGAGCCCCAGTTGCATTGCATTGCAGACGGCACATTCATTTTTAAGGCACAGAGAGATTTAAGTGATTTCAAATCACTTAAATATCTTGTGCTGATTTGCCCAGAATCACAGGATGTTGAGCTTCCCGCCGTGACTCGAACGCTGGTTCTTCAGCTTCAATGTCGGCCACTCTAACAGTTAAGATACATCCTCTCAGCATGGCTTCATAATAAAGCAGCCAAGCCATATACAGTGTTTGCCATTGCCAACTGCTTTTCAACATTCAAGCAGTGGCTGCAGGCAGGGAACTGGGGTGGCGGGGAGGAAAAAGAATACAAAACACTTACCCTTTTTTCAGCTGATGTCTCTCCTCAGTTTTGGTCTCCATGCCGCCTCCTCCTCAGTGCTTCGGCGGAAGCAGGAACCACACAGGCTCCCTCCCATAAGCCAATCACATCTCTGCAATGCAGCATTGTGATTGGTCTGAGCACTGTGGTTCGGTGCACAGTTCAGGACAGGGAGCCTGGGCATGTTCCCCACCAGGCTGTGTAATGCAGCCTGGTGGGGAAGATGCAAAGTGTGCATGACTGTTTAGCCGAAAACGGCCGGCCAAACAATCATGCATTCTTAGTGTGCCACCACTCCTCCCCCTGTGACCATATCCCCGCCTGGCTGCCCAGCCCTAACCTAGCCCCATAGTGAAAAATAAAATGATAATAACTAGGTTATTATCGTTTTATTTTTCCATTCTCCTGCTCTGAGAGCAGTGGGTCGAGGCTCCCCAGACTTAGTGGAGGAGCCGACCCTGAAAGGTTACAGGCAGAGAAAGAAAAGTAATTGAAAATAGACATAAAGTGACTGTTGACCTCTCTCTGAAAATAGAGAAAATGTGACAAGATAAAAAAAAGATTTAAAAGCCTCTTTATTGCTCATTTACTGTCTGAGTGAACTGAACACTTGTTCCTTGTCAGCTTGCCAGAATGGGTCAGCAGGCCCTAAAAATATCTCTCCTGTTAAAATATGACTCTCCATAGCAAGTGGCTGAGTAGATTTCTTGAGGCCTGTGAAGGCACCAGTCAGTATCCCATAATATCAAATGTTCAATATTATTAAAACCTCTTTTAATCTCTTAGTGGTAAACCATGTGAAATTTACATTTTGCCAGAAAAGACTCGCCAAAACAGATCCTGAAAATACAGTTTGGGTAAATGTTCTGACAACTGCACAATGTACCCCATTATATGGGGTAACATTTCGAATGTAATCAGTTCAACAAATAGTGTTGAATTAAATTTCAACGTTCCTCATTGCCTAATAATGGTAGGAATTTAGCATTAGAATAGATTAAAACACATTTGATTGAGTTAAAGTTTTGTCAAAAAATGTAATTCATACCTTTAATAATTAATGATGAAACCTAATGCAGAAAGAAATTGTCAATGCCTAGAAATATGCTGTTGGTAAGTGAACAGTAGCTGCTTGGGCATTGGTATGTAATACAGAATTACTTTATAGGAATTTTTCACAAATGCTTTTGTTTAATGACCTCTTAGTAACCCAAGATGTGGATCATATTAATTGATTTAATATATTTTCATGTTTAATGATAGATGAAACGCAAGACCTCACAATTCACATTCTACAAAATAAATTATAAAAGCACTCCCATTGTTATGCATTGAATATTCCAATGTTGCTCATGTAAGATCAAACTAAACTTCATGGTAAATTGTATATATTTAGAATTGAACAAGGGAAGTCCGTCTGTTTGCCAAGTACACTTTTCCGATAAGTTTTCTTGAAATAATTAATTCAAGCTTGTAAAAAAGATTCAACTTTTCCGCTTTTCCATAAAGAGCACTTTTTGCCATTTTCACACATTTTGTGAAAGAAGACTCAAAACATATGCAGCAACTTTAGGGACCTATAATAACTAGTTTTGACAATGAAATGAACTAATTCCATGCTTAAAAAAACAAATATAAAAACAATAAATCTTATTAGCTCAATTTAAAACATCTTAACTTGCCGTATCTGGAGGGTTATAGTATCAAAACAATAGTTAAACAAAGCTATGACTGAATTGTGCATATTCTGGTTATTAACATATCATATGTGTAGTGAAATGGGAGCAAAACTTCAAATTTGAGAAGTTTGATTGTTGCCATTCAAGATTATTCATTTGTCCCCAAAAACTGTTAAAACGCCCTAGTTTCTTCAAATCGTGGACAGATCAATGTATACACTTAGTAGTGCTCATTGCCTGATCCAGCCTGCGCATTATAAAAAGACTATCTGCATACTAATGTCTTGTACACTGACTACTACTCTCCACAATCATAAGGCTACATTATTTTGTTGTACCTCTCAACAATGGATACGAATTAAGTATGTACCGTTACAGAGATTAGGTTCTTTACTGTCCTATTTACTGCTGTGGGTTCCCTCAGCCCGAATGGGTATAAGGCTTATATTACATCAGCATGATCCTGCCTCTTCACCAGAATGTTAATGTGTCATCCTACTGATCACCAAATGTCACATCCAGTTAGTGTCTTTTTTCATTGATCAGGCAGGACAACAGAACAATTGTATGTATTCATTTATTTGGATAAAAAAGTTGCTTGTTCTGACATGCATGCTGTTTTCGCTTGATTTCAACCACTTTTTGGCACTCGACCCATGTAAAAAACCTGCTTTTAATAATTGTGAAACTTGAAATTTTGTGAGTTCCTGTGTTTATTAAGCTCAGGCTCATTTGAGTTCACTGGAAACCATCTCTTTTCAATGTCCAGGAAGGGACTGTGTAGGAGGCTAGCTTAGTATATGGTACACATATTTCAGTGGATGAAGCACAGACACATATTTAAGTGGTGCACTTTCCACTAATCCAGACAACCCTTATGATGGTTTTAGTGGTCTTTGATAACCATAGGAATATCTCAAAGAGGCAGCTGTGGAGAGCGGCATTCAAGCTTATCTTGAAGGAGTGTTAAGCAGCTTTTTTTACCAGGTTAATCTTATAGCATAAGTTGAATGAAACAGAACCATACACTGTTTATATAAAAGCACCTCTAATATTACACAACACTCACTAATTCATTGTATATCTCCTACCCGGGGATATCAGCACAATTCACAAGAATACTTCAAAAGCAATCAGGTAGTAGCGCTAAATACAGTGGTCTCCAGGGGGAGAGAAAACCATATACTAAGAAATTGGAAAACAAACTGCAAAGGAAAACTGGACTTGGAACAGAAGACCCAGAGGACCTGGGGACACAAGGAACCACCCAAGGCAACTACCCAGGAACCCCACGGAGGCTGTGTGCAGAGTGGAAAAACAGCCTCATGCCCAAGGGAAGTCAATGGAGAAGTTGTAGTTTTGAAGAAAAAAGGCCCTTCCCAGAGGACCCTGAAGATACCCTTCAGAAGACAGGAGTTTGGAGAGCCACCCCACCAGTGGGTGCCCTGGTAACCGTGTTACCTACACCAGAGATGCCGAGTGCATAGGGGTGAAGTGACGTGGGAACCTGCCGTAGACAGCAATGGACGACTTTGAAGAAGAAGACTGGGAAGAAGTCCAGTGGAATCCAAAGGTGGATTCTGGAAGTGAAGAACCTGCAAGCCGAGAGGACAGAGTCTATGCCACTCGGAGGTTACCAGGAGGCACGGAGACACAATGCCTACTGAGGTATGGAAGTTCTGAAGAATCAACTGTGGCCTTATCGCTGCAACTGTGAGGCCCAGGCGACACGAGGATGACCAGGAGCCTGGCACAAGCTGTCCAAGTCAGATGTTAGTGACTAGGTGGTCGTGTCCAGTGGGAGCACCAACAAGCCTTGGTAGCCGCACTGCTGTGGAAGACGAAAAAGGAGCAATGCCGGGCCCTGCAAGGTCCAAGGGACTCCCCAGCAGCAGGAGAGTCAGAGCAGGCCTGAGCAAGAAGGGGAGCCCACTGAATCAAGAGAAGACTCGGGAGGGCCCGAAGGCAGAGGATTCGCAAGAGGACCTTCAGCAGCTCACCAAATATGAAGGCCCACGGTGCAGAGGATGCGGTGAGAATGCTGAACTTGGCAGGAAGAGATGCTGGAGCTTCCTGTAGCCCGAAGATCTCTGTAGTGCAGAGCCAGCAAGCCTTGGCAGCGGTAAGTAGACACTGTTCACAGGTGTTTGGTCCCAGAGGTTCTGACGAGGGATACTCGCTTCAAAATTGCAGAGGACAGCTCAGGCCTCGAGGGAGTTGCAGAACTACTATCTGTGTTGATGGGCCTCGGGAGGTCCATAGGACGATAGGAGCAGCAGACCGGTTAGCTTTGTTGCGATGCCTGCAGACCCAGGTGAGTGGCTCTCTCACTCCAAGGGAGATTTTTTCTGATGTGCTTGCTGGACATAAGTCTGTTAAAGAAACTGGATGAAGCACAGACGATGAAGAAGACTTAAAGAACTGCGAGACCAGGAGCAGCAGGAGGCTTGCTTGGTGCAGTCTCGGTTTCAATGTGCAGTTTTGCACCAGAGTAGGAGCAAAGTGCTCCCTGAAGTGGTTCAAACTGTAGTATGCAAGGAGGGCACCAAATGTGCCCTTCAAAGCAGTCTGTTGGCGCTGGCAAGCGCCCCCACCCCAGCCTAGTACACTAAGTCCTGTCTGGTAGATTGTGACAGGAAACCTATTGTTCTATTTTCCCCTGCTTAAGCTCAGCTCAGCAGCAGTAAGGCAGATTCATGTCTGGTCGGCAGCAGCACTACCTTGCTGGCAGACCCTGAAAGGCTGTTACGAGGGCTACAAGGGGGTACCCTAAGAAGACCCCCAGTACAAGGGATCATACTTCCAACACTGGAATCCATGTTGAGGGTATGATTCCAACATGCTTGATACCAAACATGTCCGGGTTCAGTGAAGCCACTTTAAGTTACAAATTTCGTAATGACTGATGTCCACTATAAGCCTAATATTGGCTAACCGCACTTACAAAGCTTGGAGAATCGACTCTGGGGTTTGTAGGGGTGTCCTGCTCATGCAGGGGCACCATCACACTTGTTACCAAGCACCCTGCTCTCAGAACTGAAGGGTCTGCCATAGGGGTGACTTACAGTTTTTAAGTGCAGTGACCTCAGATGTAATGAAACTTACATCTGCTGTGAGAGGTGCAAGCACCACCTCACACAGGCTGCAATGGCAGGTCTGTAGTCACAGTTTAAGTGGACTCCCATGGGTAGCACAATACATGCTGCAGCCCATGGGAGACCGCTGGTGTACCTATGACTTGTGTACCTTAGTACCATATACTTGGGACTTATAAGTAGGGCTTTATGGTATTTAATTTTTTTGCCATGTCCGTCTGTATTTATCCATATTTATTATTTGCTAACTTTATCTGTAATTATCCATATTTATTTTGGGTTTTGTGGAAAAGTTAAGCTGATGTTAATATATTTACACATTTATTTAACCGACATATATGCACTCATGCTTGGATGTCTGCCAGGTTTCAGTGCTGTGAATACCTGCAAAAGATAAATCAGCGCACTTATATGAAAATATGCCCATTTCAGTATCAACCTTGTGTCAATCTACTGCTGTTAAAGCCTCCTTACTAAAATCCCTTTCTTTTCCAACCCCCTTCTCGATCAATCCACACATTTATTGGCCTGGCAGTCATGGCAGATAGTATATAGAAGTACTCAAAAAGCAACCCAATTTCCTTTTTTATCTGAATTAAAAAATAAATACAGACAAGAAAATAATGTATTCTGTCTGTATTTATCTGTAAAAATCAGTAAAAACGGGAAACAGGGAGACTTACTTATAAAGGTGCACCAGTAGCCAATTGTGGAGGTTCTACAGTACTTACCATGTCAATTTAGGGAAGAAAGTACAGTTGCTGGGGTCCTGATTAGCAGGATCACAGCAGGCTAGGTCAAAAACACACTGACACCAAGCAAAAAGTGGGGGTAACCATGAAAGCAGATCCTACATAAGGTATTAAGTATTTTTGTTTAAATAAAACTGTAAAAAACATCTTTAGCTGCAAGTTTGATGAGTTACTGGTCCCCGGCTGTGAAGCGGCAGTATTTAAACTAATTCTGACCCCTCAATTCACCTTTTCTGGGATGCTGGTATATCTCCCCCCTGGCCGGCTAGTGCATGGACCATTAATTTCCCCGATCTCATCACTCCTTTCCTGTTCATTTTACTATTTTAGGAGACCTCAATCTTCATCTAGAGGACCCCACCTGTACTACCAGTAATACTTTTATCTCCGATCTGGCTGCTATGAACATCCTACTTCACAACAGCGGACCCACCCACAAAGCAGGCCATCTCCTCGACCCCATTTTCTCGAGCCTACCTTCCCTACATTGTCCAGCAACAACCCCAGTGTGCTCGACCAATCACTTTTTGGTAAGCTTTAGTATTGTGCACCTCGTGTACCCTACCTCATGCGTGATGGCGTTGCTAAACCATCCAGAAACTGGAAGAATCTTGATACCGTTAACTTTAATCGGTTTCTTTCCACTAATGCCCCCATTTTTAAAAATAATCTCGCTCTTGACCTGGTGGCTTTCCATGACTGGATTCAGTCTGCACCAGACACCTGCCTTCCCACTACCGTCAAGAAGCTAAACAATCATCGCCCCCCTGGCACCCTGGTTCTCCGATGGACTAAAAAGTGAGAAGACCAAATGTAAAAATTTGGAACGGTGGTGGTGAAGGATTTATGAGCCCGAAGCTAAAACTGTTTATCTCACCGCCAGAAGGGCCTACCATTCACACTGTAAGTCTGCTCGAGCCAATTTTGTTTCATCAACTATCACCCAGGCTAAAAACTACCCTAAAACCTTATTTAAGATGGTTAAAGAATTATCGGGCTCTACAACCAATCAGGCACCTCCCAGCTTAAATAACACCAAATGTGAGGAACTGGCACAATTCTTTTTAAACAAAGTGGAAACAATATACTCTGCATTGGCCAGCTCCACCCTCCCTTCCACACCTACGCCTATTGTAATCCCCGTCCTAGCTGACCCAGTACCTGATTGTTGCACTACCCTTGCTCCTGACCACACACTTGAGGTCTGGCCACTTCTGGACATGGTGACACTTACACAACTCCTTAATAAAATAAAATCTGGATCCCCTTGTGAACTATGGCCCTGGTATTGCTGGATCTCAACGCGGCCTTTGATACAGTCTCCCATACCGTACTTATTGAGGCCCTCCACTCCTCTGAGGTTACTGGGACGGCCCTGAAATGGCTTTCATCCTTTCTTTCCAATCGTACCTTCCAGGTCTTTTCTTCTACTGCTAAATCTAAGCCCTACTCTTCGCCTTATGGGGTTACATAGGGCTCAGTTCTCAGCCCTCTGCTTTTTAACATTTATGTTAGACCTCTGGCAGTGTTGGTAGAGTATTTTGGGCTGTAGTTATTCTCATATTCTGATGACACCCACATGATCTTCTCCCTTTCAGCAGGTAAGACAACCGAGCCGTCTATCCTCAAAACAGCCTAAGCAAAGTTATGACCTTGATGAACGCCAACTTCCTAAAACTTAATGGTGAAAAAACAGAGGTCCTGGGCAAAGATAAAGATCCCTGGGGCCCCCAACATTGTCCCCCGGAAATGGGTGTGCTCCCGCAACCCTCAACCCAGGCACGCAATCTTGTTTTCATCATCGACGATTCACTATCCATGCGTCAGAAGTTACCAAGGTTGCTGCTACCTGTTTTACCATCTTAAAATGGTTGAGGAAGATTGTGTGGATGCTACCTGTTCATACCCAGCGTACCGTAGTCCATGCCCTTGTTACTTCAAGGCTGGACTACGGGAACATCCTCTTATCCTGGTGTCAAAAAGGATGTAACACGTAAGTTGCAGTGAGTCCAAAACTCTGCTGCTAGATTACTATGCCGTTTTCCAAAACTGCTTCGGCCTCCAGGCTGCTTGGGAACCTCCACTGGCTTTCAGCTAGTTCATCTCTAGCTCATCTTTACATCCCTTTGCGCACTCTCCGGTCTTCCACACTTGCAAAATTCCAAGTCCCTAAGACCAGACTCTCCCGTATGGGAGGGCGCTCCTTCTCATACTTGGGTCCTGTCTTATGGAATGCCCTGCCTCTGTCCCTCCGTACACAATCCAACCTTCTCTTGTTCTGCAAATCTCTGAAGATCTCCCCGGTCTCTTTGCTGTTCCCTCACGCTGCTCCCTCACAGCGCCGGGAAACCCTTTTTGGGTAGCTGTTGCGCTGACACATAAATGTAATTAAATAAATAAAATACTAAATGTAATTCTCGCCTTGAAAACCCCCCCAACATAACCCGCCAAGGGATGAAATGTGTGTAGGCCAAATGCCATCATGCTATGTACAGCTGTTGCTTTATTAAACATTACCCGGGATCATGGAAAGAGGACGCATTGAAGCTTTACATTTTGGAGCTGAAGGTCATTTGAATTAATAAAAAGGCTTCCTCAAAAAGTTCCTTTATATATTTTGCCTCAAACCAAGACAATAAAATAAAGAGTGAACTTGTGTCCAAAATCCAAGTGTGTGGGGAAAGATAATGGAAAAATGTGCTATGCGATTCAAAAATCTTAAGCTCTATTTCTGTCATAAATATTGTTTTGCCACAGTGTAACCAGAGAATAGCATATTTAAGCTTCTGTAGTAATATTTGTATGTTTAAGTCAAAAGAATGAGTACCTACATAGCATTGAAAATACCCATCAAGACAGACGGATTGAAATGGTTTAGCAAGTTTGTTTTTAATATGCGAAGAGGTTATCTCATGTCTCTTCCAAAATACACTTTTCTCACATTTCTTCAGTCTGCAACCACCTTGTAACAAATTATGTGTCTTTTTTGTTAAAACCGGCTCCACATCATTTAATTGCATGTGTAGCATTTAATGTTGTATCAACATATAAGACGGCAGGGATAAACTGATATATACTGTGTTGTAAAGATGCAGACATTCAGAATTTAAATGTTTCTAAATATTGGTACATTGGATATCATGTCGCTCTTGTACAGTTTACCATCGAGCATATTTATTTAGTATTTCTTTTTCTTTTTTGACAGGGTGGAATTTCAAAACAAGTTCTATACCGGCTCTGGATACAAGTTTTCAGCATTCTCTTTCAAGCGCATGAACTTACATTTTGAAAATGTTGAGTTTGTATAGCTTGGCCCTGTAATCTACATTGTTCATCGGTGTAGGGTAATAATCATGTGCAGTCTTACAAATGTACAGTAATAAAAGTGTGTTTCACAGATTGCCTTATGCAGTGCAGCCAAACTCTAGTGTAACATAGCCTGATTCTGATGCACAGATATTTAACCCATTGTACAGCATACAGGCATTGCCCAGAATGTATATTTTGTATTTATGCTCATTCCTCTTATGAGGAAATGTAAGTTTCCTCCTAAAACTGTAAAGAAGAAATTAAATGGTAAATTATGTTTTATGTTCTTAATCGTTCGGGTCTACATCAGACAATATTTGTCTTGAGTGCAGACCTCTTAAGATGAATTTTAAATTATTTTCTTCTCAGTGTTAATTTTTCTGTGTATAATGTAGGGTTTTCGCAGTCTCTGAATGAACTGTACTGTCAAAATATTTTTGGAAGTGGTCTGTGTTCTAGAAGTCTAAGTTACTTGGACAATGTTTATTATGGAGTGATTGTAAAACATTTCATTCATTTTCGGAAATGAGCAGTTGGCGCTGGTGGACCACTAGAGCACATGGTCTTGCAGATGATCGCATTTGGGGTCTCTCCTCAGCCAGAAATTGGCTTAGGTGAACACGTGTTACATTAGTTTACCCTTCTGAGGGCAGCCCAGCTTTTTAATTCACTTTAAGGATCAGGTCAAGGTCATGGACAACAAGGACGCCTACCTGAAATAATCTGCCAGCCTGGACACCAAATTCTCTTATGTCTAGGTCTTCCTACAGGCCTATTGGTGGTCTCTGACTTGACATATCTCACTTAACTCCTGCACGACCCAGCTATCAAGATAGGATATTCACATGCTGGTGACCTTGCACACAGAACAACGAAACCCATAAATTGAAATTTTGGTGCCAAAAGGGGGGCTGGCGACTATACAGTGTTCCACTCAGGTGTATAATTTTCATATTCACTGTCAAACGTTTTGTTGAATGTTGTCTATTAAAAATCTTAGTTAAGTATTTTGGAAAAACATATGCCATTAACATTATTATGTTGAAAAGTATCTATTTCAGCAGAATTTTTGTTTCTCTTGTAATGTTACACAAGTATTGGGATATTCTTCGAGGCATATGATGAAGATTGAGTTATAGAAAGGCACTCAATGGAATGTTTTGAAAACAGCAGGCTTGGCAGCAATTAAAAAAGTTTTTGTATAAAATGTACATAAACATTCATACACAATGAACGAAAAATCAATGCACTGCATTTGACTAAATTTCAGAATGGGAAAGGTTTATTTTAGGTATTTATTTAATAAAAAAATAAAGCACCTGATGTTATCTGGATGTTACTCTTTGATTCATCTACCTACATATACCATTCTGTTCCTCCTTTATGGTATAAGCATTTCCACCATTAGTGTACCCCCTTTCCCACCCCAAAAAATATATAGATATGGAATATTAAGAAAGAACTGAAAGTAAAGGATTACTTGGAGATAATTGTACATGCATTGGAAAAAACTCTTTTTGTAACGCTAGGTTATTAATCTGCACCTTCCTGTCTCCTTTCGGATCTTGAAAAGTTTTGCATGGTTTGCATTCATAAGCCAACAGATTTTCATGCATTGCATCCTTAATAATCGGGTCGTTCTACTCCAGTAATTTGTTCAGGAGAGAGAGTTCCATTTGCAGAGTAGTATCAGGCTGAAAGTTGTGCCATGTTTTCAGCTTGCGTTTTTAGTTTTTCAAGGTGAGCATGTCTGAGAATAACACCAGAGCTTGCCAGTATGTAACATTGGAAAAACGTTTTACAAGAGCTTTTTTGGGCTTTAGGGAGGCCAAAGAATACGAACCTGGATTTTATGGCAAGACAGGAGGCTAGCATTATGCATAGCCTTTTATTAACTCCTTCTGAGCAGCAAAACCACTTAAAAGCTTCCAGAATGGACCTTTAAAACATCACAATTAAAAAATGTTCACACACATAAAGCCTCTGTGTCCTGCATTTTCTTCCTCTTTTGTTGCTGCTTCTGAGCAAGCTAAGTATATCGTTCTTGAAGAGAATGTTTTATGGATTTGTGTATTTTTGATGTATTATGAATGTTACCCAATTTATGTGGATTGTGTTTTAAGGTTTTACTGGATAGGAATTGTTTGATTTAGATCAAGAAGTTGAATATGGTTTAGAGTATAAAGAATGTACATTTTAAATGTTGATTTTAAATTTAAATATGATTGTAAATACGAGCGATTTTGAAGTATATTGTATTTGATATGGAATGAGCATATTATAAAAGTAGATTGGATTCTCCAACCTCCTCAGTTGAATGCAGAGGAGCTCAAACACTTCCCGACTGGTTAGCGTAATACAAATCGGAGGCGTCTGGATTCCACGCTTATGATCTATCCGCATTGATATGGAGTAGCGGATGTTTTTCATGAGGATTATTTTGAAGGGCAGTACAAATAGGACAGTAACCTGGCAACAGGTGCTTCACAAACAGATGCTCGTTGTCAGTTTCTCGTTTCTGAGACGATCAGTGTGAGGAAAGCAAGTAAAACAATCTTTATGAGTAGGAAAACGAATAATTTTAGTATTTTTCAGATTTGAATAAAATCTTCAAATTGGGCAGATTATTTAGTATATTGTAAATGCAGAGGAAATTAAGGAAGATCGTTTGAGGAAATTGATATGTGAGGAAGTTAAGTCAGTGGTTCAGGAAACTTTTAAGCTGGTTTGTGGAAAAAGATAGAAGGGTCTTAGATGATTAAGAATATTTTTCCATTTCGGTTGTATGACGATCCATCGTCCTCATTGTCATCGTGGGAGTTCTCATTGCGGCAATTACACAGGCCATTTTCTCTTCCGCACGTTGTTGCGACGCAAATGTGGCCATGTAATTGGATCGCGTGTCACATCGACGACTTTACATCGCGCGACATGTCAACGTGACGTTTGAGCCCACACGAATAATGCTTCCTTCCTGGTGTAAATGTTTTTTTGTCAGAGCAATTCTCGCGTTTGGTGTCCGTCGCAACTGCACCATATCAGTCTCTGCACCTGGCAAATTTACGTTTTCATTACGCCTCAGTCTTTCCCAAACTCTAAATCTAGCAAAGGGTCTCTGCTTAGGGTGGAAAAAATGCTTGGGTTTGAGGGTTTAGGGCTGTGCAGTTTTTTTACTGCAAACTATAAATTGACATGCCAGGGTTCACCTGTATGCCCCCGGGTTGCGGTTGAAGGGGTAAACAATGATTGTCTGATATAATTTACAGACATTGTTATTGGTTTCCACAACGTCTTTTCCGACGGACACAAATAGGGATACCTTTCTTTGCATTCAATCTTTTTTAACAGAAGACAATTGGAATTGAACGCTCTTTCCACTATTTGTGGGCAGCGGGCGCAATTTACGTCCACTGTATTTTGCATTTGTACATAAACACCTTTTGTACCTTATCATTATTGGAGGTAGAAGTATTTCTTAACATTATATTTGTTTATTTCATTTTTTCAATCGTATAATATTGATAGCAAATAAACTCCAAAAGGAAATGTTTTATGAAACAGCACGTCTTCCAGTAAAATAATCTCCTTCTGAAACATTGAGGTATGCAAACTATTTTGTGCCCTTCACTTTTAAATTTAGAAATCACAACTATTGCATCTGAGTCTGACCCACATGATTCCAAATTGTTGGACCTGGGGTCACCAGTCCACATGGGGAAGCCTGGCTCAGAGTAGGAAGGTCTAACCTCAAGGCAACATGTGCTAAGCTTGCGTCACACCCTCACAGGAACCCAGTGCCCATCCACTTAAAAATAATGACACTACACCAGGTTAGAAAAATACGGTTCACTTTTATAAAAAATCTTTAAGCTTTCTTGTTCTGTAAGATACGTTATAGCTACTCACATCAGATACCTCCACCATTAACTTCTTGCATCAATAAATATTCAACATTACATTGTTCTCTAGATTCAAAGAATTAACCAATTACACTTCTTTCAAGTTATAGGCCGTTCTTGGTGGTTTAAGCAAGGCTCAATATTAAAACATTTTACATTAAATCAGATCCACTAGCAACCAACAGTAGATCAGTCTGGAGCCCTCTCTTTACCACTTGCTCAGGTAAATTTTCATTAGGTGCTTACTCAGCAGGAGCCAGAACTATTCCCTCCTGTTAAGCTGGTATTAGTCAGTATCATACAAAGGTTCAAAAGTCTCGTGCTGCAATGGCCCCCAGCTTTACCTTACTTGTCCTGCCAGTTCAGGCTCTCCTGACCAGCGCGACAGTTTGTCTAGGGACTTTATGGATGACTAGCCACTAGGACCTGTTGCTCCAGCTTTTGATTGCAAGTCTCTCACCAACCCTCAGATCCCTGCTTAATTGAGCCAAGAGCACCTGTGTTCCAGTACAGCCGTCTCAGGCAGCTGCAAAGAGTTCACACTTCACCGTCAGCCTTTCCGTCCTGTGTCCGCTCCCTCTCAGGACAGGCCACTCTACCTCAGACCCCGCGCTGAGGGGAGGACGCTCTTGCTGACGGAGTCTCTGTATTCACCTCACCCCGACACCTCACCTGGGCACTTCCGCCGTTTCCTTGCAGAACCGCGCTTCTGGGCCTGCGCGGGTGTTCAGTGAATTCAATGCGGCACCGCCTCTCTCTTCTCAGGCAGCCGGAAGATCCTCCTCCAGACCCACTGGCAAACAGCAACTCCCTCAATACCGCTCTGCCTCCTTGTGAGAAGTGTTCCACCCCTATTGGGCCTGCGCAGCAATGAGTCACTACAATTACAATCTTGCGCTTACTCCGCTTCCAACTCACAGCGGCAGCTACTCACCTTTCCTCAATTGGGAGTCCCCACAACCCTTCCCTGGGTAGCCGCCAGACTCGAGGCCACTCTACCGATGGTCCCCACCACAGCAGACACGCAGGCAATCAACAAGCCTCAAAGGGGGGGGAGAACACCCTCCCGGTAGCGCTTCACGGCACAGGTTAGTAGGGACAGGTGGTGCAGGAGAAAGTTGTCCCTGGAAGGTGGAGGGGGAAGTAAAAGGCTGTAAAGTTCCCTTCGTCCAGTCCCTACCCTTCCGATACTTTTTCAGAATTCCTGGTCAGGTTACTTCAGCTGGATAGCTGGGCAGAACCTTCCCCTCCGCTCAACCCACCAGCAGTCTCACAGATTTGGTTCCTCTTGACCAGTGAGGGCCTTATAGCCAGGGACACAGGCGTAAATAATCAGGGCCAGATCTATGGGTAGAGGGACGGTGACCGCAGTAAGGAGGCAACCCTCAAGAAGAAGTCAACCCTCTGGGTGTCCTAACCCCCTAGCACCACAGCCTGCACTCCAACTGACTCTCAGATGACAAAATGGCCGCCCAGGATTTGGCCTTCTATACCCTTGGTCCCTTGTGTCCAGAATCGGCCAGAAGGTTCTAGATTCCTCACATTAGTCTATGGGCCAGTCCCTGAGGTAAAGTTCACTGACAGTTGGCAGCCACCATTTTAGATCACTGCGTTCACCATTTTGTGAGGGTGACTGGGCTTCAAAAAGTTTTAAGGACAAGGTAACACCTAACCCCTTAGACAACATCAAAAATTTCCAGTGAACATAAAAAATAGAAAACTTAGGAGGCAAAAAGGGAACAAAATAAATAAATAATAGGAGGGACCACCCAAAGGGCTGACAGGTCTAACACAAATGTTGTTCAGCTGTTTTTGAACCAAAATCCACCCAGCACCCATACATGCATCCACGCATCCATCCACCCACCCGTCCATCCATCCATCCCCCACCCAGCACTCATACATCCACCTCTACACCCATCCATCCAGTCAGTCACCCATTCATCCATCTATATAAAATAATAACAACATAGCCGCTGATCCTTCATCCATCCAAACCCACTATCCACTCATCCGCCATCCATTCATCCATCCACCCACTCACCACACACACATCCATCCACCCAGCACTTGCATTTGTACATAAACACCTTATCATTGCATTTTTTTGGCATGTACGTGACGTGATTAGCAAACTATTTTGTGGCCTTCACCTTTAAATTTAGAAATCACAACTATTGCATTGCATTTGTTTGGCATGTACATGACGTGATTAGTGTTGAAAATGCCCGTTTCTGTAGCGTTGTATTGGGGTGTGACAGTCTGCATTTTGCCATTAACATCGCATGCGTTGTAATTGCAGGCGATGGTAATGGCATCGCGCCACCGTAGCATGCGTACTAAAAGCATGTGATGTGAACGACGATGCGATGTCAAAGTCACCGCAATGATTTGACCCCGATGCGATGGGTGTTTCCCTTTCTGATGATGAATCTAAGAACAGAGGTCTAGGAGGTAAATGCCTACAAAAGAAGAGGCATTTGGAGAAAAAGTAAACTAATAAGGGAGGCCCAAGCACCTCACATAGTTCAGGTGTCCTTGGCGGCACACAGAAGAGTCAGCAGAGCGCTGAGTCTCATATGAGACTCAGAGAGTTGAGTCTAGCGTACATCTAGACAAATATGTATTAGATTTAGAATATAATTATGACGATTATGAGAATAAAGAGCGCGATGTGGAGGTCAGGTCTAGTCATAGAGTTTAATCTACAGTGAATGATCCTTTTTTGGAGAAATTGTTTGAGCTGAGTAAAATAAGGCATCCCAAAGGGAAAGACTGGTGGCCCATGGAGCATGTGCCTCGGTATATTAAAGCAAGGTTGTGAAATACTTTGGAAAGAGAGGAGCAAAACTGGATGCAGGCAGAGTGTTCTAGACCTGTTATTGATGAGAAGGTAACTCTAACTCTGAACTTAGATCTGGATCTCATCACCTATATGTTTAATATGGGAAAGGATCCACAGAAGGGTTTGGAAAAGTCTCTGAAGATTTGCCAAGACAAATTACTGGATATTTTGGGTCCTTTAGCAAGAATCTTTAATTCCGTGGAGGAGGCATATTTAAAGGGATCAGAGGTGGATCTTTTGCTCTTCAGAGGCTGGTGTCTGAGGCCAATATGCGTTATGGGTAATGCTAATGCAGGCTTATTAGCAGAAAGACGCAGACCTCTGGTAATGAGGATAAATCTCAAATTAATGGATCTGGAAAAAAGAGTCTACAGAAAACGCAAAGGGTTTGTTCTTTGGAGATGGTTTAGTAAGCTCTCTTGCAAAGTATGTGAAGACTTTAACGAGTTTGGATAAGGCCCAATATCCAATGCGTAGGATGTTTCAAGGTAGTGGTTTTTTGGAAATGTCTGTAGGAGAGGGCAAACTACTGGCCGAGAAGGGTTCAGAGCTCAGTATAATAACTCAACTTATCAAGGATGCAGTGGTTATAGAGGTCAAGCAAATAGTACCTGTTGTAAAGTGTGTTATTGGTAGGGGCAAATGTAGGTCTGCCACTGGCAATAAGACCACTAACACATGATAGGACTTAGCATAGGTCTTTGAAAATTATTCCTATGCTCAACCCTTGGTAATGTGGCTGCGAGCAAACAGGCTTAACTTCAAAGACAGGCATGTAAAGCATTTAAAAACACCATTTCAGTAAATGATTAAGACACAAAACATAATAAAAATCCAACACCAATTTATAAAACTAGGAAATATTTTTATCTTTAAAATTACACCAAAACAACAAAAATCCAATGTAGGGAACCAGAGAAATTAATTTTCAAAGATTTAATAAAATAGCACTTAGAAGATTATAGCACCATATTGTGATACGTGCTTGCGATAGACCGGGCCAAAGTCAAAGTTTCAGGCCCGGTCTCGGTACCTTCACACTTAGAAACTTCTCTGGAGCTTTTCTCCTCAAGGCCCCTCGAAGCTCCCAGCCAGTCCGGTTTCAGTGAGCGTTCGCCGGATTGACTTGTGGCAAGGTCCCGGTCAACATCCCTGGAGCGGAATTGGAAAATTTCTCAAGATTGCGTCAGCGGGGCAACACAGGAATCCAGGCAGGCACGCGATAGAAGGCAGGCAGCTTGGCTTCCGCGGTTGCTCCCGGTCACCTTTTCTACGAGCAGCCTTAGAAATCTTTCTGGAGCTTTTTCTCGCTGGATCTCTCGATGCTCCTCATGTAGCCGAATCCGGTGAGGGTTCGCTGTCTTCAGATTTGTTCTAGTCCCGGTCAATCTCTGGAAGTTGGAGCAATGGAACTTTTAGCAGGACGAACCTGGTTGGCTTGGCCGTCTCGCGGTTGAAGGCTGGCAGCCGGGCTGGCCAGGTTGAGTTGGTCCCTCTATGGAGCTTTTTTTTCAAAGTTGCTCCAAAGTTTTCCAAACTTCTTGAACTTCTTCCTGAAGTTCCTCAAGGGGTTCCAAAGTGTCTCAAACTCACTCCAAGGGTCTGGAAGCAACAAGATGGTCCTTGAAAGTTGAGGACGTCAGTTCCCACAATCCACTGGTACAAAACCCTTACAAATCCACTGATGGTTCTCCAAGATGTAGATTTAGTTGATGTTGCAGATGAGCTATTTTAACCTGTGTCTTCCAGGGAGTCCACTCTCTATTTCTTTTCCAGCCAGGTAATCCACAGGGCTGTAGTTTCCCGTGGTGCAGTCTTCAGAGGACAGGCCTTAGAAATCTTTGCACAGCAAAACTTCTCAACAGGGCACTTCTTGCTTCAGTAAGTGTCAAGCAGCAGAACTGGAGGGCGCTGCCTCTCTCAGATACTTATTCCAAGTTCTCTGGGTCAAGCAGGAGGTCACTTCTGACCAATGGGAGCAGGATAACTCCTCCAATATATGACCACATCCTGTAGAGTGTGGCATTATGTTGTCTCAGAGTGCATCAAATCTTCCAAATCCATAATGGCTGATTTTCCAGCAAGGAGGTAAGAGCTGGCTAAACACACCTTTGGGATGGCTAATTTCCTTAGACTCTCCCGAGGTATCTGTGTATATCTTCCTTAAACCTGCTGTTAGACCTGGGGTTACCAGTCCACATGGGGTAGCCTGGCTCAAGTGGTAAGGCCTCACTCCAAAGCTGCCTGTTGTACTTGCGTAACACTCACACCGTAACTCAGCGCACATCCACCCCAAAAATGACACCACACCTTGTCTTAGTTGCAAAAATAGAAAAGCTTTAATATTCTCTCTTAAGATTAGTTTCTAGTTGCATTCATTTACATGTCTCATTATTTTCCAATATTATACTTGACTCTGTGATTCATCATTTTAGCTCCACACTTGCAGTACTATTGAAACCTCTCAGCTTTAGTATACATTCCACCCAAGAATGGGTAAATTACATTCCTTCCAATTTTGGTCTAATTCTCTATATCTGGAGAAGCAAATTGTTACTGTCCATTATTATGCCACCATAACCAAATTCAATAAATGATAACCATTGACTTTCATTTGTGTAAGAACTCACATTGGATCAGTTATACATGTCATCATTTCATTTTGATTACAGTCTTCCCTTCACCTCCCTCTTAGGTCCACATTTAAACTGGTGTTGACACACTAATATTGACTCTGTTCTCTCTTTTCAGGTATAATTATGCGCTGAGATAGTTCACTTTCTCCCCTGACACAGTTTACGACAATTTCCCAAGTTCTCTGTGATCCAACAGCCCTCAAGAAGTGTGGAAGGCTTTCAAGGGAACCGTCAATAACCTCTTTCACCCCCACCCACCACCACTCTTACTTCTTAGAAGTTGATCCCGCTGTTGTGAGGTGGTTGCGGGGGTCACGGTGGTCACTCAGGGGAAATTATGGGCCAGTACGGAAGGAGCATGGAGGGGGAAAGAGCCGTCTCTGTATCTCCTGCGAGATGCTCTGACCCCGAGCGTTTCCTTCCTCAAGCAATTCTGTGGAAAACGGAGGACAGGGGCTAAGACTTCACCTCAAGGAGGATTCCGTTCAGGGCGGCACAGTTCGCAGAAGACAGCCACAGCTTCGTAGCAGAGCACCCAGCAATCGAGTATCTCCGCTCCTGCGCAGTTCACCTGCCACACGCCTCCCCTTCTGGTCACGCCTTCTCCCGCCTCTTTCCTTCCGGCTCCGCTCTCTCTCACTTTTCCCGTGAGGTGACGGCCCGCTCCACTGAAACTAGCCTCCCAGGGGCACGTCACCCTCCGCCTCTGTCGCTTCCTCACCCGGCTCAACTCGAGAGGCGCTGCCGGACTCGTCACCTCAACGCAGCACTCCTTCAGCTCTGAGCCCACTCAGACCCGCCACCGCAGACCACACAGATTCAGGGCTACAATAAGTCAGCCAAAAGTCATGGTAAGGAGACAGGTGTGGGGTGGGCACCTCCAATCAATGTTTTCAATGCCCACGGCCAACTGGGAGTTGTCAGCCCTCCGCTTCCTCTGCTAGGGAACGAATCAGGGGGAGGCTCCTTGTTCCCTTACTGGAGGCTGACCTAACCACGCTCACCTGGCAGTTTCACCTTAGTTCACGTCCAGAAGACCTTACAGGGTTTGGACCCACTCCTCTGGTTTTTCTGGTTCTGATGTGTCGGTCAAGTACCGCCGGGTTAGATCTACAGATGAGGGGGGGGGGGGTGTCAAACAGCGGAGAGAGCAGCCCCAGGGGACTGTCAAATCCCCCACCGTGCGCCCACCTCCTCACACCACAGCCTGGACTCCAGCTGACCTCCTCTCACACCAAAATCCCTCTCACCAGCTCTCTACCCAAAATGGCCGCCCAACATTCCACTATATATAGCCTATCACCAGAGGGTCTAGAGTGGACCAGAAAGTTCTGGAACCTCTCTTCTCACCCAATGGTCCAAAACTATGAGGTGAAACGTTGGTAGCTACCATTTTGTAAGGGATCTCTACACTACCATCTCCATTTTAAGAGAGCACCTGTGCCCCCTCACAGTGTAAAGATCGTGAGGCACCCCGTGCTCTAAAGACAGCACCAACAAAAATGTCTGGTGGACAAAAAGGAAAAATAAAATGTAGGAGGCAGAAAGGGGACAAAAATAAATAAATAGGAGGGACCACCCAAGGGCTGACAGGTCTAACACCTACCACCTGCCTAAGGTGGGAAAATCAGAGCTGTAAATGACACGGGTCTCTACTCTCCTCTTTGTAGAACATAGTTTACGACTCCTCCCCCTGGCCTGGCATGCCTATGGAACAGCACACTGCCCTGCCTGCAGAGCTGGCTAACCCCAGGGGCTCTTTATCACCTCTTGAAGGCAGCCTGGCTAATCCACTTAACTGACTAATCAGGCCAGACTTCTAGGAGGCTGAATTTGGACTTACAAGAAGTTATAAGACTTTCTTGTTTGTATGTACACTTTAGGAGAAATTCAACAATATGGTATTGCTGGATTTATTAATACCATTCTGGGAAGTCTTTGAATGGCATTTCTAGCCATCTCCTATCAAGAGTTATTAATCAATAACTTCCTACCATGTTAACCTATGTAATGGGATTTGCAATGGTAAAAATTACTTGGCCATTTTTCCAGCACCAGGACTTACAAAAACATATTTTATAAGTACCCGTCTTATATTTACACTAACCCCACCCCACGTGCATCTAGGGGAGACGTAAGGGGTTCTTAATCTGTATAAATATTGCAGATTCTCCCTCCACAGTACTCCCAGCATCAAAGGTAAATTTAAGCAGTCCTTTACCACAATGTGGGGAGTGTAATGTCACTTTACCCAGGCATAAAAAACGAATTTTATAAGGGTGTACCTTATAAATACCTGACCCTCCACCCCTGGGATACCTAGGGGAGACCCTGGGGGTCCCTAATATGCCACAACAGTGTAGGTTATCCATTTGTAAGTGCCCCAAACACCACAGTTGAGTTTGGGCACAATTTACTTTTTAAAAGCAGTCCTGCTACCCAGGGCTGTTTTTAAACTGACTTCGGGCTTCAGCAGTGCACAAATGCAAGTGCAAAAAGAACTGCTGGCCTCTACACTGCCATGCCCTAGGGTTCTAGGGACTTCTAGGTAGTTTCAATCCCCCTGCCCCATTATATACTAGGGGCCTATAGGGGAGTTTGTGCCAATCACAGGGGTATCCCACCAAACCATTGTGTACCCTAGTGTATGTAGGTGTTATAACTGTATTCTAATGTGTCTCTTTCAGCATAACTCTGGGCCTGGGCCCGGTTGGCAGAGCCCAGGGTCAGTCAGAGTCAGTTACCACCAGTATCAGTCAGCAAAATGTTGGGGGGTGCCCAGGGCACAGGATGACTTTGCAACAGTACCCCTTTCTATTCTCAATGAGGAATGGAGACTATGAAGAAGGGGAGTACGGTCAAGGGGACAACCCAGTAGTCAAGGTCAAGGTATGAAGAGTATTTTTGTGGTTAACCCTTTAAAAGAGGGAGGAAGATTGAAGTTCTTCAGAGAAGAATGGGAAACTATAACCACAGATACGTGGGTGCTACAGGCTATAGCAGTATATACAGTAGCCTTCGAGTCCGTACCAATTCAATTAGTAGAACCAAGAGAATTGGTGTTCCAAGAAGATTTACAGGAGGTAATTCAAGAAGTAGTAAATCAGATGTTACAGATAGGTGTGATTATTCGAGTAGAGGAAGAAGAAAGAAGGTTTGCGAGTCCCTTGTTTGTAGTGGAGAAAAAGGACAAAGGTTGAAGGCCAGTGATAAATGTACGCAACTTGAATCGGTATCTGAAATACAGGCATTTCAAAATGGAAGGGATATATTTTCTGAGAGATTTGCCACAAGATTTAGATTGAATGGTGAAGATAGATTTAAAAGATGTCTATTTCACCATTCCGATGGCAAAAGAGAGTCCGGCTTTTCTTTAGTTCAGACGGAAGACTCAATTATTTCAGTTCCAATACCTGCTGTTCGGTTTGTCAGCTGCGCCATGGTGCTTCACAAAGGTGATGCGGCCAGTGGTATGCTATCGAAGAGCGAGAGGAATGAGAATGATAGTTTATCTGAACAATATTTTATTGGTGAATCAGAATGTCGAATTACTTTTGAAGAATTGAATGTGATGATGAATTTATTGGAGAATTTGAGTTTTGTGATAAACAAGGAGAAGTCAATAATGATGTCCTGACCGAGTGTGGAGTTTTCAGGGTTGGTAGTGGACACAAAGGAAAGTTGTTTGCGTTTGCCAGAAAAGAAAGCAAAGAAAATCTAACAGGAAGTTTTTTCGATGTCAAAAAAGTAATCTGTATGGTTAAGGGAGTTCGCTCAAGTGATTGGACGTTTGTCCTCTTCGATTTAGGAAGTTTTCCCAGGTCCTCTTCATTACAGGTTGCTTCAACGTCTGAAGACACAGAGGTTGGCGGAAGGGTCCTGGTACGGAGACATGGTTCTTTTGAACAGGAAGGCAAAAGAGGAATTGATCTGGTGGAAGAAGAACTTGGAGGCATGAAACAGGGAGGCGATTTTTGGGAGTCAGACGGATTTTGTTTTGGAGAGCGATGCAAGCAACTCAGGTGGGGGCATCTTGCTCGACTAAGAACACAGTAGGAGCGTGGTCAATGGAGGAGAAGTCGGAACATCTACATTGTTTGGAAATGCAAGCAGGATTGTTAGCGTTGCACAGTTTTCTGAAAGATTTGATCGGCAGATCGGTTCTTCTGCGTATGGACAATGTGACATCAGTAACTTTTGTGAACAAGTTTGGTGGAAGCAGATCAAAGAGATTAGCAAATTTGGCAAAGGAAATTGGTAATTTTGCTTGGAATAGAAAATAGAACTGAAAGCATTATATTTACCAGGGAAATTGAATGTAGATGCAGATTGGTGTTCCAGAAATATTGTGGATTACAGAGATTGGATGCTGAACAAGATGGTTATCGAGAAGATTGTGGAGTTGTTTGGCCCTTTTGAGGTAGATCTCTTTGCTTCGCAACTGACCTTTCAGTTACCAAGGTATGTGAGTTGGAGGCAGTTCCAGGAGCAATAGCGATAGATGCTTTTTTGCTGGATTGGAAGGAATTAAAAGGGTATGTCTTTCCACCTTTTTCAATGATCCAGAGGGTGTTAGTGCAAGTGAGGAGACCAGGTTGTCACCTGGTTCTCGTGACTCCATTTCGGAAATGTGAGCCGTGGTTTCCAACGGTGATGGAGTTAGCAGTGGAGGAACCTCTTTTGTTGGAGGTGGCCAGGGGCCTATTGGTTGGAGTAGAGGGGATATAACGTCCTCTGGTGGAGTCAGGTTCTCTCAACCTTCTAGTTTGGAGGATATCAGGTATTCAGGGGGAATGTCAGGACTTTCAGAGACGGCTTCAAACTTGCTCAATGAATCCTGGGCTCCAGGGACCAAAAAAGGTACCGAGATACTTGGAAGGTTTGGCTTTGTTGGTGCATGGAAAGGGATTTTGATCCCGTGGAGGCGGAGGACGTAGAGGTGGCAATTTTTTGGGGCAAATTCATTCGAGAAAGTTATGTCTTACAGCACTGTGAATTGTTATAGATCTGCTGTGGCAGCTGGGCATTCTTTGGTGCAAGGCGTGTCAGTGGGGATAAGTCCTTTGGTGTGTAGGGTCATGAAGGGTATCTGTTAAGTTCTTTTTAATTGTGATGTCTTTAAGTTGCATTCTCGGAGCTTTTAAGTGGTGGTGCTGCTCAGAAGGAGTTAATAAAAGGTTATGCATAATGCTAGCCTTCTTGTCTTTAATAAAATCTTGATTCTTCAGTCAGTAAACGTAATAAAATATAGTTTTATTTGAGTTGGTTGATTGAGTAAACATATACAAATCGTCATTAACAGCCTTCTACTAAGCAGGCTCTTAAGGGTTTTTTCAGTTTGCAACAGGTCCAAAGCAATGTACATTGTCCTCTGGTCACAGGGTATGAGATTACTTTTAATGGTGGTAACGCTAGTATAGTACAGGGTGTACAGGCCCTTTGAACCACTGCCTACTTGACCTGTCCTGTAAAAGGTTCCTCCCATCCCCCATAACTAGCGTCTCTTGCCTATCAAGCATATAGGACATGTGTGGATAGCATGTTGTGGATAGGGTTGTTGTACTGG
The DNA here is from genome assembly GCF_964263255.1 of Lissotriton vulgaris. Classification (NCBI taxonomy): domain Eukaryota; kingdom Metazoa; phylum Chordata; class Amphibia; order Caudata; family Salamandridae; genus Lissotriton; species Lissotriton vulgaris. The sequence goes on along the minus strand of NC_141699.1, from coordinate 134,225,086 downwards.
CACAAATTGAGGATGCCTATTGGGCACACTGTATGAATGGGTGCACAAGATGGTGGTCTCCCTCCAATCTGTCCTTTGTCCACGATGATGGTTACAGCCTGCATATGTCTGTGCCTCTAAACCCCTCCAATAGATATGTAGAGGATTTCCGTTCCATTCCTTTGTTTGGTGTAGGTACTACTAATGTGAGCAGCACCCCTCCCCTTTTCCATTGTTTTCTGTGGGGGTGCTGCAGGGCTTGAATCAACAAATGATCTTAACCATATTTGAACTGTCCTAACCTAGGACTCCTGAAACCTGCAGAACCTGGACAGAAATAAGGATGCACTACTTCCTGATTCATAAGTCGTTGAAATTGAAAATGGAATTTCTTTCTTTTGCTCAGGCTTCCAAAGCCAGTTCCTTGTACACCATCTGGATTTTGAGGAGGCTCTGTGGTGTGAGCCAAGAAGGGACGCATTTTCAGACACAGAATGTCTGCTGTGTTCTTGTTCAGACCAGCTTGGCTTGCTGGAAACACTGATGAGAGGGTCTGGACTGTCATGTGAGAGAAGTAACTACTCTGACTGGAAGATCTCCGCATGACCCAGTTGACTAAATATTGCCTACATTAAGGAAAGAACAAATGGCAGACCAAGGTCAAGCACATTCAGTCCATATGTACAGTCAAATTAGAAAGTGGTGTGGTCACTTCCCACACCCGCCGTCCAGGGGTGTGGGTGTCAATAGCAGCCAAATTCACGAGAGGAAATGGAAGGTGCTCTCGTTGTGAAGTCAATACACAAGCCAGAATTGCTTTTTTTATTCAATACATCTTTTTTTTTTAAACTGGCAGACAGCCAAATCGTTTAGTTCCCGATTCTGGCCAGAGGGAACTTCGTCAGGGCTCCTATATGTTCAGCTGGTCAACAAAATATAATATGTATGTATAAGAATTCAGACCCAATAAGGCATCATATTTACCACGATAACTAAATAAACGGTGTGGCTTCTCACAACTTCGCGGATTTAGGTGTGAAGCTTTCATATTCAGTGGTGTCGAGCTCTAGGTAGGACACAGGAAATAATGTATCCAACAATGAAATGGGAAATAACGAAGTACTGTTGTTGTGGCTTAAAAACTAACGTCTCCTCGTAAAGTGACCTGATGACCAGCAATGCGTGACTAAATATTGCCTAGGTCGACTCAAGAAACCAAGACAGCTCAATCTACACAATAGCAGCAGCCAATACTACCTGAAGGCAATACAAATCAATGATCGGATAGCATGACCTGGATCATGAAGTGGCAGAGATGCTTTCCTTCATTACGTGTGAGCCTGTGGCATTCTAAACCCTTACTATACACTGTTACTAAAATACAGTGTCTAACCTTCTCAATCCCAATGAGACCTAAAGATTCTGAAGTGTCCATTAATCTGGCATCGTATGAAATCTCCATGGACAGCTGCTTCTAAGGCAAGGAAGTTTCCGAAAGAAAAATCCCTCTAGGACTTAGTCAGTAGTTAGTGGTGTTTTGCAATCCATTATATTATCTGATGGACATCTAGCTGCAGATCTCTACCAAAGAATTTCAATCGGGCTGGATCCAGAAAACTTTGCTTGAGCAGTACCCTTGCACGAAATAGGTGGAGCCAGTCGACTCGGCGGCGCTGCGTTGGAAATGACATCTGCGTCAAATATATAGGCACCACCTTGGTGCAGTGACTTCAGTTCTGTTATCTCCACGCCAGGTAGTGTAGATCCGTGAAGAGAGCTACCATCTGACTTTTTGAAAGGCCTTTTTTAAACGTTAAGTAGGCGATTTTTGGTGTGTAGGTTTTTTCACTATGTTGAAGAAGTCTTCTGGATTCAAACTGTGTAGCGTCTGCCATAGCACCATGTCGGTGACAGATCCACAATTAATTGGTCGCTGGAGCAAGACCACGACTCAGTCGTGCTCCAATTGTCGAACCACGGCTCAGAAGGAGCAGCCCCTAAAGCTGCTTGCGGCCCAGCACTCTGCTCCACACAGTTTGCCCAGAGGTCCCGTTTTCTTTCACAGTCAATAGGGCTCCTGGAGCAGTGCCCGGACCCTCCGAAGTCCTCTTTCTCAGGCTCGAAGTTGTAGGGTCAGTCAGGTTAGACGCTAAAAAAACAGAAGAAGTCAAAATGTGCTTCAAATTCTCCCTGTCAGTCGGTCAACGTGACGGAGGAGTCTCCATGCTCTATGCCTCGTTCTGTGGAACCTGGATTGGCTCTGCGCTTCCCTGCCTTTTCAGGAGCAAAAGCGATCCCTGCCCAGCTTAAAGAAATCTATGACACCATGTGCCTCATATTTGGGTGACCTGACCCTCTTGGTCTGCCTTCAGGCCCTGGAAGCTGAGGGGGCTCCATCGGGTTCCACACCGGCAGCCAGTGCCCCCGAATGGATCCGGACCAGCACTGGTCATGTCGCTGCAACCTTCTCTGGTGCTGACTCCCACGCTGAGACTGCTGACATCGCCTCCAGCATAAGCCTCATTCTTATCCCTCATAACCCAGAGCTGGATCTGCACTGATTCCAGCACTGAAGGCACTCTTGGATCCTAGGTCGGTTACTCAGCCTTATTTTGAAGGGCTAAGAATGGAGGAAAATTGGGAGGGGTCACTGGACCTGCCCCATGAGCTTGGTGGTCCAAGCCTCTACCTCACAAGGTTATGTTATGTTATAGTATACTAATAACACTTGTATAGCACGCAATACCTCTGGTTTCTTGGGGCTTACCTGGGGGTTAGATAACAATGCTACTGCCAAGTTTGTTTAAATAAAAAGATTTTTAGAGTCTTACAAAAGGGATAGTGGGTGGTTTCTTGCCTCAAACTTTCTGGCAGTCTGTTCCAGATCTGGTGTATCATAACTGAGAGTGCCCGACCACCCAAAGATGCTTTATTAAAGAGTGGGCCAGTCTGCAAGATCTCCTCGGTTGAATGTAGACAGTGTTCCTTAATGTAAACTGGCACAGTGCTATGCAACATCTTGTGCGCAATGAACAAGCCTATGAATATGGCCCTCTGTTTAACTGGAAACCAGTGAAGTTGTTTTAACACTGGTGTGGCATGCGCCCATCTTGGTAATTTAAACAGCAATCTTGCTGTATCATTCATTGTTACCTAGAGCATGCCAAATAGCTTATTGGGGCTGTCGATTTATACAGGGCATGTCCATAATCCAACCTTGACAAACTCATTGCCGCTACCACAGTTCGCATGGTTCAAAACTAAAGGATTTTAACAGGTTTCGGAGATGTCTCAAGAGCCCTGTGCAACTCATACACACTGTTGCCACTTTCTTGGAAATAGACTAGTTACTGTCCAGCTTAATACCCAGTTTCACTCTCCTTCCAGGGATTCGCCTTCATGATAATCTGTAAAACCACTTATTGTAGTGACAATTGATAGTCCTATTGTGCTAGTGCAGCAATCAACTGCTGTATATAAATGTTAAACAGCAATAGGGATAGCACTAATCCCTGAGGGACCACGCAAGTTGGATCCCTTGCCCTGGAGACAAGACCACCCATCTGCATCCTCTGTGAACAGCCACCCAAGAACCACGAGATCCACAGATGCACAGACCCTGTGATTCCGTATGTCATTGACTGGTGCATGAGCAATTGGTAACCCACTGTGTACCAAATGCTGCCGTAAGGTCCACTCAAATTAGGGCATGTTCCCTTCCGCATCCCCGGACAGGGGATACTAGAGGCTGGAGAGTTGGGGCAAGAAAAATCTTTTCTTCCGCCAGCCTTGGTTTGTGGTTTGGTGAACACTTGTCGGAAAGTAGGATCTGCTTTCATGGTTACCCCCACTATTGCTGGTGGTGTTCTTTTTTATGACTAGCCTGACTGGGATCCTGCTAATCAGGACCCCAGTCAGTGTGCTTTCCCCCTAAATTTGACAATGGTATTTTGGTACCTTCCCAATTGGCTACTGATGTACCCATGTAAGTCCCTAGTATGTGGTACTTTGGTACCCAGGGCATAGGTACCCCAGGGGTCTCACATGGGCTGCAGCATGTATTATGCCACCCATGAGAGACCACTAATACTCTGAGTAAAGTATATTTTTCCTGTGGGGCCTCCACCTTGTCAGAGGAGCTACTGCTGCATGCCTGCAGGAGCTGGAGGTCTCCCAACTGGACTACTAGTGGGTTCTGCTGAGAGTTCTGGGTTTGTTCCCGGCAGACCTCGGTACCAGTTCACTCTCCCTCAGAGCCAGCTAAGCCTTCCAGGTTTGTGTCTGGCAGACCTCGGTACCAGTTCACTCTCCTGTGCCACACCCATGCCGGAACATGACTCACCGATTCCTTAATCTCCAAAAGACTATGGCCAATCCATACTACTAAGCGATGCAGAGAAAAGGCCGCAAGCTGTTTTAACTGCGCAGCAATGCTTAGCACCCATTCTGACTCAGACACAATGCTCTTCTTGCCCCTTGTAAAGGTTTGTGTCCTACACGGCATGCAGGTATTGTTGTCGGAGTCTTGCATGGAATGATCCAGGTAAAACGTGGCAGTAGATCAGCACAGTAAACATGTTTTGAAACAGACACCAAATGGTTACAGGCTTCATTTGGAACACAGGCCGGGGAGCCGAAGCCGGACCCCAAAGGGGCCCGTAGCAAACGCCTAGGGAAGGGAATTCTTCCCCCCTCACCCCACAAAAAAGTGTGGCAAACCCAAATTAGGCACATGAACCCCCAGAAGACGAATCAGAGTGAGAATAATCATACCTGTGCCGCAGGAATAGAGCTGCAGTTGGAGTAGAGTTGTGGAACAACTTAGGTCCGCGGCGTACGAGGACGTCTCCAGGGTTTTTCTGTTGAGGCGACCACCAGGATCTGGCGGGATCCTGTTGGAACTGGCCATCCTCCACCGGACGCAGAGGGCGGAGCGGCTCGAGTAGGCGGTGGCAGAGAATTGGAAGAACCCTCTCCCTGTATTCGAGAAGCCTGAAGGGCTTCTGCGCCCACCTGCAAAGAAACATGGAAGAGCAGCGATCCGGCCTGCCTTTGCCACGAACAAAGAAGGGAGGCCGGGTCAAGCTGGAACGAGATCGCCACGGAGCGGGTGTAGTTGGATTTAAAGGGCAAGGAGCCCCCCAGTTTGTTTCAGCAAAAGGCGGCAGGGGAGGAGGATTCCCCCTCCAGCGTGGCTACACCCAGCAGTTCTAGCGAAGACCAGGGGTAAAGGGGGCCGTTTACAGCCACGGAGATACTCATGCCGCCTGGGCTCAGAAAAGTTGTGGAAGGTGAGCTTGCAGCAATAGTTGTGGCTTGCTCTCAATACCGGCAGGAGGATTGATAGGGCCGGTTTAAGGACAGAGGTTTACAGGACAACAGGAAAGTACGCAGGGGAGTGCAGAGCCACACAACAGATTTGCCCACGCTGCAGCAGAGAGCTTGCCTGGGAAACGTGGGACATCTACGAGGGCAAAGAAGGTGCCAGCACAAAACAGGGGAATGTAGCGAAGCAGCGGGACCCCCAAGAAAGACATGCGGAGGCCCCAGGACAACTCGGGGCTAGAGCTGGACGGGGATTTGGAGTATATGCTGCAGAAAGCGAGGGCTTTGGCGGCCATGAAGGGGAAAGCCTGGATGGACAGCCAGATAATGGAGGGGCCATCCAAGAAGAGGTGCAAACCAACGCAGGTACCCCCGCACGGCCAGGTAAGAAAAGGCTTGCAGCCACCACAGCCACCCCATCTAAGCCAGTCATGAAAGGATTACAGAAAGCATCACAGCAAACACCTGCAGCCCCAGAACGGAATGTGCAAACTCCTTCCACAGGAGATGAAGGTAGGCGCAGGTTCAGGGCGGTGACAACACCAGAAGTAGTGAGCGATTCGACACCAAGAGGAGTACCAGCGATGAGGAGGGGGTTGTGTCCGACACGGTGGCCCCTCAGGAAACACGCAACAAACTACAAACTGGTGAGCAGCACACTGGGCAAGCAGCGCAATAAAGGGAAGGGGCAATCTGGTACACGCAAGGGTGAACCCGGGTTAATATCAAATTATGGGACACAGATGGGGGTAAGCAACTACGCAGCTCGTGGGCCATGGCCCTTTCAGCCCTCCGGTCCAGTGAACCTGAGGGGGGTGAGTCAGGCAGTATTCCAGGACAAAGCATGGGGTCCAGCACAGCCATACTCAGCTCCTTGGATACCCTGGTGACATTGGCCTTGTCAAAGGCACCCTCATCTATGGGGGGGACATGGAAAGACACACATGGAGAAAGCAGGTGGGTGCCGAGCAAGCCCAGGGGATAAAGAGGGCAAGGTAGGCAAAAGAGTAGATAGCACCCCGACCACTAACCAGGCCAACACACCAGCACCTGAAGAGAGCCAGCCAGCCAGCCATGGCCGGAGCAGGTGAAGGCCAGAACCTGGGAGGGAAACCAGAAAGCGATTACATACGCTCTTCCCTGAGCAATCCGCCAACCACCACAAAAGTCCTGTGGCTTGCAAACCTTATCCCATTAACAGTGAAAGAAAGGGTATGGCGCAATGAATACATAGATATATTCTCATTGCTAGAGCTGCACCAAGCAGGATTAATCCTCACAGCACAGGATAAAAAGGATGAGGACAGAAGGGACAGACACAAGCCTAGGGTGAAAAAAACAATAGAACTCTGGCTAAAAGCGTTCAGGATGCTGGCAAGTGCATTCTTTGAGAAGTACCCTCAGAGTGCAGCAGCACTAATATTATACAAACAAAGTGCATGAAGCATACCATGAGTACCAGGGAGAAGGCCTGGGTGAGGTACGATGAAGGTTTCAGGAAATAAATGCAGACATGGCTAATAATGGAGTAAGACTGCCAAAATATGAAGGGCTTCACGACCCACATGGTGAGGGCAAGGGAAGGAATAGATATGCGGGAGTCCACTTTTCGTCCCTCTGGGTTTAAACGAAAATTTGAAGGGCAGGGGCAAGGTTTCGTGAAAAAGGCCCAGTCTGGTGGTAAAAGGGGGAGTACAGGGAATGGCAGCTCCTTGGAAATACGACCAGGGTGAATGTAAGTGTGGGAATGCATGCAGGTTCAAACACAGCTGTGGGTCCTGTGGGGGGAGCCACTCTGCCGTCCAATGCAGATAAATGCAAGGGGCAGAGGCCAACTGAGAGAAAGGAAAGCCAAAGAAGTAACGTTCAAGGTGGGGCAACCTGAGAGGGAGGGGAGGTGCTGGTCAAGGGACAAGCAATGCCCACCCCCATAAACACAAGGAGACTGATAACCTTATTGAATAACTACCCAAAAAAGGCAGACAAGCAACGATTGGCAGAGGGGTTCACAGTGGGTTTTCTCATCCTCTACAAAGGACTGGTGACTCCGCAGGACAGCAGCAACTTCAAATTAGTTCGAGACACCCTGAGGCAGCTAGACAGAAGGTGGACAAAGAGGTCCAGCTGGGCAGATGGCCTGTCCTTTCCTGCTCCCCCCTACTACCGGACAAGATAGTCTCACCATTAGGGGTGGTACCTAAGAAACTAGCAAGAAAGTTGTGACTAATACACCAACTTTCGCACCCACACGGGGACTCAGTCAATGGTTTGAACAGGGCAGCTGCTCAGTAGCATACGCTTCCCTGGATGATGCGATGGACCGAATCAGACAAGCAGGGGGAGGGGCACTATTGGCAAAGATAGATATAGAGTCAGCATTTTGTTTGCTGCCAGTCAATCAATCAGTCATGGTTTTGTTGAGCGCGACTACTCACCCGTAAGGGTGTCAAGGCGCTGGGGAGGGGGGAAGGTGCAGGTTCCAGTCCAACAAGGAGGAGGTCTATAGAAGAGCCATGTTTTGAGGTTTCTCATGAAGATAGGGAGTGATGTCTGTCTGAGGTGGAGCTGTAGGGCATTCCAGGCTCTGAAGGAAGAGGAATGAAAAGGAGCGGCCTCCCGATCTGGACTTCCTGGCGCAGTGGACCACGGCATAGGAGAGCTGGGCTGATCGCAGTGTCCTTTGGGGTGCTTGGAATTAGAGTCTGCTGTTCAGGTATGCTGGTCCAGTGTTGTTGATGGCTTTGTGTGCATGTTTGAGAATCTTGAAGGGCATTCTAGCCTCGATGGGGAGCCAGTGGAGTTGTGCGCAGGTGCTGGGAGATGTGGCAATGTCTTGGCAGGTTGAGGACCAGTCTTGCAGCTGCGTTTTGGATGTTTTGTAGCTTGCAAGTGAGGGTTTTTTTTATTTATTCTGCCATGGAGTGTGTTGCCGCAGTCAAGTCTGCTGTGATGAGGGCGTGAGTGATTGTCTTTCTTTGCTCTGGGGGGATCCATTTGAAAGTATTGCTTAGGAGGCGGAGGGTGTGGAAGCAGGAGGATGCAACAGAGTTGATCTGGCGGTCCATTTTGAGTTTGGAGTCCAGAATGATTCCGAGGTTGCGTGCGTAGTCCGTGGGGGTGGGCGGGCTTCTGAGAGCGGTGGGCCACCCGGTGTCGTTCCAGGCATCGGGGTGTGGGCCGATGATGAGTACTTCTGTTAGTGTTGAGTTGTAGGCAGCTGCTTTTCATCCCTTTGGCGACTGCTCCCATGCCTTCTTGAGTTTGGATGCATTGGGTTCGTTGGACAGGGAGAGGATGAGTTGAGTGTCGCCTAAGACAAGTACGTTAGTCTTGTCAGAGTTGAGCTTCAGGCAGTTGGTTAGCATCCAGTCTGCTACCATAGTCAAAAAGTAGTGAAGCCAGGAAAGGAGACATCAGCAAGTGGATTTTTTTTTTAGGGGCAGAGCGGGATGCTGATAGGGTAGTTCGGACTGGACTGTTCCCATGAGGCACAGGGTCAGCGCTGATTTGCATATAGCCAGTGTCTAACCCAGGGTGGTGTGGAGTGCAAAAAAACGATGGATTTAGGCCCAGATCCTTGTTCTGGAATGAATGTATGACATTGTTCTACATTCTGTCCATCAACTGTGTTTTTTGCAAATTTCACCCCGAGTGTGCTGGGTATACTCAGACGTGAGTCCCAGGCTCTCCACACCACTGGAGTCAAGCTATCCAGGCTGATGAAGGCTGATAGCCAGAAACCGGTCCTTGGATGCTTGATTCCGGTCTGGGAAAGACATGGCTTGATAGTTCGGACTGGACTGTTCCCATGAGGCACAGGGTCAGAGCTGATTTGCATATAGCCAGTGTCTAACCCAGGGTGGTGTGGAGTGCAAAAAAACGATGCATTTAGGCCCAGATCCTTGTACTGGGGTGAATGTATGACATTGTTCTACATTCTGTCCATCAACTGAGTTTTTTGTGTTTTTTTTAGCGGCATGACCAGCATTTTGATGTTCTGCTAAGCTTTTAATTTGACTATGTGTCGCATTTCCATCTTTTCGGTGTGCGAACTATGATATTTTAATAACATGTGCAAAACTTCTGAGTGACACTTCAATGTGAGTAGAACAAAGCAATTATACAAGAAATTAACTAATCGTCGTAAATAATTATCTCTGCTCATGAATTGTATCCTTGCCTCCCTATACTTTTAATTGTATTTTATCAAAATGTTCAGTAATGTAATTTAATGAAATTTTTACTATGCAATGTATTTTTTATGAGGATTTGTTATTCTTCGAAATAAAGATTTACTGAACTGTATTGTAATTACATTTGTATTGCTCTTACTACTACTGATGAGGCGTTGAAGTGCTTTTCCGGCGAGTAGCACGCTACTCCGGCACCCATAGAGGATTAGTGTTGAATTAGTATAGTGACACATGCAAGTAAATTTTAACAGGTGGATAGGTTAGTCAGTGATTTGGGTTCAGAAGGATAGAAGAGGAATAAAGGTTTGTATTTATATAGCGCTTGTTATCCCTTCTGGGTTGTTGAAGCATGCTACTCCGGAAACCCATAAAGGATTAGTGATGAATTAGTATGGTGAAATATGAAAGTAATTTGATTGGTGCATATTAGTTAGTTATTTGGAGTGAGAAGGATAGCGGAGGGATAGATGGGGAAGAAAGGTTTGCATTCATAGAGCACCCGTTACCCCTGATGGATGTTGAAGTGTGTAACAAAGTGTTTTTTCTGGCGAGTAGCACGCTACTCCGGAACCGATAAAGGATTAGTGTTGAAAATTAGTACAGTGAAATATGAAGTAGTTTGAGTGGTGGATATGTTATTCAGTTATTTGGATAGAGAAGGGTAGGTGGCGGGAAAGAGGTTTGTATTTATATAGCGCTTGCTACCCTGATGGGGTTTTGAAGTGCCTTTTTGGCAAGTAGCACACTACTCTGGAACTCATAAGGATTAGCGTTGAATTAGTATGGTGAAACATGAAATTAATTTGAGGGGTGGATATGTTAGTCAATTTTGGATTGAGAAGGGTTGGGGAGGGAAAGAAAAGGGAAAAAGGTTTGGATTTATATAACGCTTGTAACCCTGATGGGGTGTTCTGGGGACAGGGGCGTGACACCATTTGCACTCCACAGTAAGATCTTACCTTTGTTGGTCTTTACTGCTGTGAGGCGTCGCAAGTCTTCACCCATTGCGAATGTGAATTTTTGTTTGGCGAGCTCTGGTAACATTGGGTTGGAGGGAGAACGGAGAGGAAATTGATAAGGCAAGACTTGCACTTTTGTCATGTAAAGAGCAAACAGTTAACCTTCTGTTATGGCTGGATTTTCTGAGTAGGTGGGATCAGCCCCTAGGGGCCCCTCCAACCCAGCCAGAACGTAATCACATCCCTCCTCAGGACCAACTATCCAGGCACCTGGGCACCCACCTGAAGATGGGGAACTCGCAATATACAAGCTCATATTATTAAAAACACCACTAAATCTATAGGGATACTAAGAATACTCACTGATTACTAGGGATATCCATACCCTACACCACACTTATATTCACATCAGTTGGTCTCGCGGCCACCCTGACCCAGACCGTTCTACCCTAGGGCAGATATGACACACAATCTGGTGCGTCTACACATGGGCCTGCAGAACCCAATGCTCCCTTTTCCAAACTGTTTGCAATCCTGCAAAACTACACGCTAGTTCGACCTCCTAGCGCTCTCACTTATTCAAGCCACAATCCTGTGGGTATCGGCACTGGTAATCCTCCCCAGTGTTCTCACTAACGCCGCATATCAACGACGACCACATTCCTATGAACACCTATATATATATAAGTATTGGGAAGTCTCTTCACTAAGGGTCTGCTACTACAATAATATTATGGGATAGCCGAATTACTTAGTGTCAACAATTCCCTAGCTCAAGGGCTCCCTGTTCTCCCTATTCATTCAGACTTACCGGATCAGGGGCAACATCTGTTCTGGCTATAACATCTGACTAGGAGGAAAAAGGTTACATATGCTTTGGAACAGAAGACGCTGTTTACAGGATTATGGGAGGGTGTGGTCCCTTAGTTGCAGGTCTCCTCTCTCCCTCACTATTACTTACCTGATCAGGGGTAGCATCTGTTCAAACAGTAATACTACTAGAAAAGGGGATTACCCTCACCGTATGGGATACACACTATGTGATTGAGTTATTTCTTGATTTAAGCACTCCTACTCCCTTCTGATCCATCAGTGGCTCAACAGCAACTGGCTAGAAGCCAGGATAACTTTATCATAAAAGAACTCATGCACACTAATTCACTAATTAATGGGGGTTATTTTATTAGTACAATATAAACCTTTACACAGAACTGACAAAGACTATAGGTAGAACACACTGCTGAAAGAGAAAAGATTAAACATAACAGGAACACTCCGCTGAAAGGGAAAGGATTTAGTTAGACATCCTAGGGAATAAGAACAAGATTAAGGTGTTGTAAGTGTAACTAATTCAGACTACCTCACCTATTAGAAGGAAGATTTCTCTCTCTGCCTCTGGTGGGATTAGGGCTCTCTCTCTGCCTCTGGTGGGATTAGGGCTCTCTCGGTCTCTCCCTCCTTCACCACATCACCACGCCTCTGGTTCAGTTGCTCCAGCTGACAGCCTTCTTTGATGCTCTCTGCACTGCTTTCTCTCTCCTCATCTTCAGCAATCGTCTGCCTTCTTTCTCCATTTAAGAACTGCACTCTATTCTGCAGCTCCAGCAGACATCCTCTCTCTCTCTGCAAGCTGTTCTGAGCTCCAAGCTGAACTGAGCTCCCAGCTGTTCTGTGCTCCAAGCTGTTCTGAGCACCACGCTGAACTGCACACCACGCTGGACTGAACTCCAAACTGAACTGACCACTCCTCCTCTCCTGTAGCTCACTAATATGGATTCCTCTCCCCTCATGGGAATTTCCACCGGAGGGCTGTCTCCTACCGAATTCCTGTGCCAGCTCCCAGGCTTCCACGCAACCGCAGTGGCCATCTGCTTGTTACGTCTGGGCCCAAGAGAAAAACACATTTCTCGGATAAGAAGCAGTCCTAACTGGATTTTCCTCTAGCACACAACAGCCTTAACTATAAACATTGCCTTTACCCTAAAAAGCCTCTCAGCTTCATTAAGATGGAGTCCCTCTAGCTCTAGGCCTGTAGGCCTGAAAGGGGTGAAATGCTCCTTAGCTCTGTCAGAATACCTACATAAACCATACCAATGTGTCTAATATGTCAAAGCCAATAGGCAATAGACAGGTTAAAGTAAAAAATAAAGGCATATTAAGCAGCTATCCTCTTCTAGGTCTGTAAAAAGGGCTTAAAAGGGCCAACACAGGCTAAGAATACCTATACTAGATGTGAGCAAGATTAATGATCTATATCACTGCTAAATAAAGCCAAAAACTCTGCCATAACATTCCACCCTTAGATCCTTATCTTGCGAACATCAATAAACAACAACAACCATATAAACAAACATCAACTCAATCTATCCAACACAGGCTAAGAATACCTATCCTAGATGTGAGCAAGACTAAGATCTATATCACTGCTAAATAGAGCCCAAAAACTCTGCCATCCACCCTTAGATCCTTATCTTGCGAACATCTTATAAACAATAACATCCAGATAAACAAACATCAACACAATCTATCAACAAATCAAAAACTAAAAAACTCCCTAAAAAGAATGACAACTTAAGGAAATTCCACCTGAAACTCAATTGTAGGGAATACAAACCTAACAACCAACTGAAAACAAATCAAAGCACCCTTGACTTGAATGCTGAAACATATCTGAGATTGGATCTGATAACAACAGAAACTAACCAAAGCATCCTCAAACTAAATGTGCCTCAATTTCTAATGATAACTGGTGAAATCTAGTGATGTAGGGACTTATGTGTTGAATGAAAACAGCAAGGGGCCTAAATGGGGCCTACTTCGGACAACTTAAGCCTAAATGAGGCCTACCTACTATTGTCAACTTAAGAACTAAATGTGTTTCAACTCCTAATGAGAAAACAACAAAGGGCCTAAATGAGCCCTACCTACTATAGGCAACTTAAGCTAATGATGACTCATGAAACTATTGGTGTAGGGGCTTGTTTGTGGGATGAAAATAACAATGGGCCTAAATGAGGCCTACCTACTATAGTTAACTTAAGCTAATGATGACTCATGAAATCTATTGGTGTAGGGGATTGTTTGTGGGATGAAAATAACAATGGGCCTAAATGAGGCCTACCTACTGACATTTGTCAATTTAAAAAAAAACATTTTGGTGAAATCCGAGAAGTAGACATGACAAACTGTTTCAATGTTTGGGCAAACATTAATACATAATCATACTAAAAGACACACCTCCCAGAACAATCCAAAGTGTAAGGTAACCACCCTTTGATCAATCAAGGTGAAAATGTAAGAACAGTAAAAAACAACCCCATTTCTACAAGATAGCTGGTGTAACACCAAGCCTAAAACAGCAATTTTACATCATACTGTGGAACACATGTGTGCAGCACCATTCAAAAAAAAAAGTCCTTCATTGGCAAAAACTGTTTTGAAGAAAACAGGAAAACTATAATAGGTGACATGTTTTTGCTTTAAAAGTGGGGCCTGCTTGTAATGATTGAAAACATGGGAATAATGCAGGCCAAGGGATTACGCAATCAAATCCTTGTGTAATTCTGTCACAAATAAAACATGTTTGTGTTTTTTCTTAAAAGTGGGGCCTGCTCGTAGTGATGTCAAGAAAAATGCAGGCCAAGGAATTATGTGACCAAGTCCATTTGGAAAAAAAAGTCAATTTTTGTTTCTTCAGTGTAGGCCACCACCCTGCATCTTCGGTATCCGGGCACTTCCTCCGATGCGGCCATCCATCACCCTTCCGGTCTGGTCTGGTCTGGTTCCATCATCCAAAAATAATAAACTAAAATAAAAACATGAAAGTAAAAAACTAAAACAACAAAGGAAGTGGAAGGGGGAGGGGCCACGCACAACCTCAACCCAGCAATCCTAGGGACAAGAAAACAAGTATCATTAATCTTGCATGACAAAAGTTTCCATTTAAAAAGCACCCCGGGTGCCTTTCATTATTGAAAAGAAAATATCCGAATTAATTAAAAACATTCAAAATTTATTTTTTAAGTTCATGCAGTGGGGCCTAACATACCCTAATCCTCTCTAAGCCAGCCTTCTCCCTTCAGACGCGGGAGCCAGGCTACAGTGTAAAGCTATTTGAATCACTGCCAAATGATGATCTCACAGCAGGAGCAGGGCACTGCAAGCCTCCCATTTCCCTGGTCAGAGAAGCCCGCCCAGGCCCACTGCAACTAACTAACTCCAAGGGCAAGAGTCTGCAAGAGTCCCTTATCAGCAGGCAATGAAGCCGCCTGCGTCAACAGCCAAGAAGAGCCAGTTAGCCCCACCCTTAGATAAACAAGCCGTCCGCGGAAGAAAATTGGATTATAGCCAATCATAACGAGACAGGGACGTGATCGGAACCTGCAGAGGGAAAAAAAACTCGTCTGCACAAACCAGCTGGTCTGCCAAGGTCGACAAACAAATTCCTTGCTTGTTCCCAGGCCTGATTGTACTAACGAAAGCCAGCATTTAAAAAAACAATTCAGTTACAGTGTACTGCTAATTAAAAGCTCCAGTTTCTAAAAAGACTTTTGTGTAACTAATTCAGCTAAAGGCAAGACATTTAAAATATGGGCACTTATTTAGAAAGGGGCAACTCAGTTTTGCACACAAAATTATACATTCTGCATTTGAAAAAAAAACGAATTAACATGGACCATTGTCAGCTGCTGAAAGAGAAATAATTTTAAAACAACATAATTGTACATTACAATGTAATTTAACATGCAAGCCATTTAAGCCAACCTAATAAAAGGGCCACATTCATACACTAAGAAACAGCCTATTATTTTCTAACTGAGTTGGTGAACTTATTAAGGCTGGTTTTGCTGACACATTTATAAAAAAGGTTGTGTATTACATATGGGAAAATAATAATGTTACATTTAATATTTTTTCAAAGGCACACGGTTGCCTTTCACTAATTAAAAGCACATGTTACCATGCACTGTCGGGCAAGATTTATTATTCTCAACCTGTGATCATTGCAACCAGCACATTCATTTCTAGATGGAGAACCCTCAAAGAAATAATTAATGAAAACAGCTCCGTAGCGTGCACTCTAACAGGGCCATCTTTTTAACATTTCACTCATTTTAAAAGAACACAGCTTTCTCCGTAATCCGACTGGTTGATTTATAACCACATCAGTTCCAAGGCAAACCCACACAAATTCGTAGACGCATTTCAAAAAGAATGTGAAATGAACAGAACCCTTTGCAAAGCACAAGATGTTACCTTTCCGTCAAGAAGTTGACAAAGCACATAGGCAGACCAAGGAACCAAAAAAAAAAGTCAAAATCAAACCATCAAATAATCCTTAAAATAATCCACTGACTTTCATAGTCAGGTCAAATAACCATGCATGTTGACAGCATGTAAAAAATAAAGACTGCCATCTCAACTCAAGATATTAACCCTTTGGCAGCTCAAGCACAATCATTCCCCAACGTCTGCAGATACATGGGAAAATCATGAGCACATTTCTTCACGTTTACAGATAACACGTACACATATTTTCAAAAACGTTATCCCCAAGCACCCGAGAGAGATCCAGCTCTCTCCTGCCAAACGTAATGATAACATGCCCTGTCCAAGCCATGACCACATGGCGCTATTCACAAGCCATATTTACAAGACAAGATTTTCACGAACAATATTTCCAAGGCGCAATGCACAAGGAACACAGCAGATCAACATGAGAACATGCACCTCACAAGCCACAATAATATGGCGCTATTCACAAGCCATATTTACAAGACAAGCTTTCCACAAACAATATATCCAAGGCGCAATGCACAAGGAACACAGTAGATCAACATGAGAACCTGCACCTCACAAGCCACATTAACATGGCGCTATTCACAAGTCATATTTACAAGGAGCTATATTCAAAGAACTCCACAGATCATATTACAATGAACACATTTCACATTGCACAGCATAAGCAGATGGAGCAAGCAATTTAATGGGCAATTTAAAAGCATTTTTTACACACATTTATACAATTGGACCATCACAAAGATGTAACTGGCTTCCTCATGTAATGCCATCCTTCAACTCTGACAGTTTAAACACCAAGATGAAAACCATTCCTTCCACCCTGAATAAACCAAATGCCATGATGTAATGCAATCTCCTCACGCTGCAACTGTTCAAGCCCATAGGTCACACAGGCTACATAAACTGCAACATTACGCCAGATGGAACCGGCGTTCAGGGCACTCCCTCAGAACACATGGGAAACAATCTAAGCACATGGCCAGATCACACAGGTTTCGTAAGATGACGACTACGCCAAATGTTATGTTTGGCGCTCAGGGCACTCCCACACAACACATGGGAAACAATCTAAGCACATGGCCAGGACACACAGGATTCGTAAGATGACGACTACGCCAGATGTTATGGCTGGATTTTCTGAGTAGGTGGGATCAGCCCCTAGGGGCCCCTCCAACCCAGCCAGAACGTAATCACATCCCTCCTCAGGACCAACTATCCAGGCACCTGGGCACCCACCTGAAGATGGGGAACTCGCAATATACAAGCTCATATTATTAAAAACACCACTAAATCTATAGGGATACTAAGAATACTCACTGATTACTAGGGATATCCATACCCTACACCACACTTATATTCACATCAGTTGGTCTCGCGGCCACCCTGACCCAGACCGTTCTACCCTAGGGCAGATATGACACACAATCTGGTGCGTCTACACATGGGCCTGCAGAACCCAATGCTCCCTTTTCCAAACTGTTTGCAATCCTGCAAAACTACACGCTAGTTCGACCTCCTAGCGCTCTCACTTATTCAAGCCACAATCCTGTGGGTATCGGCACTGGTAATCCTCCCCAGTGTTCTCACTAACGCCGCATATCAACGACGACCACATTCCTATGAACACCTATATATATATATATAAGTATTGGGAAGTCTCTTCACTAAGGGTCTGCTACTACAATAATATTATGGGATAGCCGAATTACTTAGTGTCAACAATTCCCTAGCTCAAGGGCTCCCTGTTCTCCCTATTCATTCAGACTTACCGGATCAGGGGCAACATCTGTTCTGGCTATAACATCTGACTAGGAGGAAAAAGGTTACCTATGCTTTGGAACAGAAGACGCTGTTTACAGGATTATGGGAGGGTGTGGTCCCTTAGTTGCAGGTCTCCTCTCTCCCTCACTATTACTTACCTGATCAGGGGTAGCATCTGTTCAAACAGTAATACTACTAGAAAAGGGGATTACCCTCACCGTATGGGATACACACTATGTGATTGAGTTATTTCTTGATTTAAGCGCTCCTACTCCCTTCTGATCCATCAGTGGCTCAACAGCAACTGGCTAGAAGCCAGGATAACTTTATCATAAAAGAACTCATGCACACTAATTCACTAATTAATGGGGGTTATTTTATTAGTACAATATAAACCTTTACACAGAACTGACAAAGACTATAGGTAGAACACACCGCTGAAAGAGAAAAGATTAAACATAACAGGAACACTCCGCTGAAAGGGAAAGGATTTAGTTAGACATCCTAGGGAATAAGAACAAGATTAAGGTGTTGTAAGTGTAACTAATTCAGACTACCTCACCTATTAGAAGGAAGATTTCTCTCTCTGCCTCTGGTGGGATTAGGGCTCTCTCTCTGCCTCTGGTGGGATTAGGGCTCTCTCTGTCTCTCCCTCCTTCACCACATCACCACGCCTCTGGTTCAGTTGCTCCAGCTGACAGCCTTCTTTGATGCTCTCTGCACTGCTTTCTCTCTCCTCATCTTCAGCAATCGTCTGCCTTCTTTCTCCATTTAAGAACTGCACTCTATTCTGCAGCTCCAGCAGACATCCTCTCTCTCTCTGCAAGCTGTTCTGAGCTCCAAGCTGAACTGAGCTCCCAGCTGTTCTGTGCTCCAAGCTGTTCTGAGCACCACGCTGAACTGCACACCACGCTGGACTGAACTCCAAACTGAACTGACGACTCCTCCTCTCCTGTAGCTCACTAATATGGATTCCTCTCCCCTCATGGAAATTTCCACCGGAGGGCTGTCTCCTACCGAATTCCTGTGCCAGCTCCCAGGCTTCCACGCAACCGCAGTGGCCATCTGCTTGTTACGTCTGGGCCCAAGAGAAAAACACATTTCTCGGATAAGAAGCAGTCCTAACTGGATTTTCCTCTAGCACACAACAGCCTTAACTATAAACATTGCCTTTACCCTAAAAAGCCTCTCAGCTTCATCAAGATGGAGTCCCTCTAGCTCTAGGCCTGTAGGCCTGAAAGGGGTGAAATGCTCCTTAGCTCTGTCAGAATACCTACATAAACCATACCAATGTGTCTAATATGTCAAAGCCAATAGGCAATAGACAGCTTAAAGTAAAAAATAAAGGCATATTAAGCAGCTATCCTCTTCTAGGTCTGGAAAAAGGGCTTAAAAGGGCCAACACAGGCTAAGAATACCTATACTAGATGTGAGCAAGATTAATGATCTATATCACTGCTAAATAAAGCCAAAAACTCTGCCATAACACCTTCCCAGGAGGGGGTTAATTGGTAGAGCTGAAATGCTTCAGCTGCAGTGGGAGGAAGTGTCTCCTCTGCTAAAACTGAAAGCAAAGGAACAGACAGTCCTGTTCCCTCATGTTCGATTTCATAGCAGAGGAGACTTATTGCCTCCCACTGCAGCTGAAATGACTGTCTGTTCCTTTTTTTCAGTTTTAGCAAAGGAGACATCCTGCCTCCCGCTGCAGCTGAAGCATTTCAGCTCTACTAGTTTAACCCCATCCTGGGAGGAAGCTCTCAGCAGAAAGGAGACAAAGTTTCTTTTAAATTTACACAGGCAGGCGCACAGGGCTTCAAGTTAGCAAAAGAAAAATGCCAGCCAGCCGTGTGTTTTAAACAGCCTGCAAATTGCATGTCTTGACACTAAATATGCTTATAAATAAATGTGTATACATTTGTAATGTGACTTTTCTGTCTTTGCTCCATTTTATTGGACTTGGACCATTCAGGCAACCCTAGAACACAATTAAAAGTGCTACTATTTATATTTGCTGTTCAAAGTATGCACAGGCAAGTGCTGACAATACAGCTTTAGCTGACTTTATTTTTGTACTGCATGGGACATCAAAATAACGAGCTGGCAACCCTAATCATGAAACTGGAAGTTTGTTGCAAGATCAGCACATTTATTTCCTTCACCTGGATCTCTGGTTAATGCCATAATAGCAATAGTTTAATATATCTGAAACCCTTCGCTGCCGTCAATAACCTGCTGAGTTACTTCAAGTGTCTGGGAATGCACCATGCATTCAGACAACTCGCTCCTCATTCTCGCCGTTCAATTTCATGCTCACCCTGCACTCACAGAGATCACAATTCACTCACACTGATCACCATGCACTCACACCGTTCACTCGCTCACCCTGTACCTCACCCTGCAGTCACACAAGCACACTACTCACCCTGCACTCATGCAACACTTCACTCACATGTCCCCCCCTTACTGCTTAATGCGCAAACTCACTCAAATAAGAGCATCACTAACCATACATTCATTTGTCCTACTCTGCACTAACATCCGCACCCAAATTCATATGGTCTCCTCACTCACCCTGCAGTCACTCCTCTTACCCTACTCTCACACTGTTGCATGGCTCACCCTGCACTCACAGGGGTACTCCTGACACCCACACAGTGCAGAGGTTTAATGTGCCTGCTACAAAGAACGTGTACCATGCAGTTGCATATGGCCATGTCTGAACTGGGGTGGCTGAGTGAGCTAAAGAATGGTGATGGATTAAACCCAGATCAGTTGACTGGGGGTGAGTGTTTGATTTACTCAAACGCTCCGTCCATCATCCCCTTTTGTATCGCATATTAACAACGGCCAGCGATAATCATTGCTGACCATACTGAGCGATAGTTTTATTATTTCCGTCCATCTCTGGTTTTTATCGCCCTGGTAGCACGTAATTAACAACGCGTTACTCCAGGGTGATAAAAATTCCAGAGATAGGGAGGTCATCGCCCTTTTGCAGGGAACATCGCTGGTTTTCCAGCAATGTTCCCTGCAAAAGGGTGATAACTTTGCTGATACGACCCACAGGGTCCTATCAGTATAATCCACCGCCTATGTAAGGGATGGCTAAGTTAGGATTTTAGCAGACGTTAGATTTTGGGGAAAACGGACGTTTTCGCCAAAATCTAATGTGTGTTAAAATCATGTGGTCTGCCTTGTAAATATCGCGATGTAAACATCAGCGATATTTACAAGGTAGTCCATCTAGGGTACGCCCAGTAACGCCCACTTTGCATCTCTTAGGAGATGCAAAAGGGAGGCGTTGGGGGAAAAGGGTGCTAACATCTGATTATGCATGTTAGCACCCTCTTGCAAATAGGGAGCTGGTTTTATCTCTACTTTGTAAGCCAAAAAAGCGGAGATAAAGCCTTTGTAAATATGCCCCAAAGTTTGTTCTAAACCTTCAGAGGTAGCAGCGGTGAGGGAGCTTACTGAAAAGAAACTGCATAAATTACATGTGCAGGAACTTTTTGGACGAGTAAGGGTAGTATTAGGCGGTTCTTTTGACATGTGGGAACGTTTCTGTTCTTCTGTATACAGACATCCACACACATTTAATCATAAATCTTGTGCCCTTCACCAGGGGTTCTCACCACATGAATGCGTTTTTGAATAACCGGTTGTCGTCATGACAGGAACTGAAGTCATGAAAGGTGGCTTGAACCATCAGACTCATTGCCTCCCCTCGCTCACCCCTTTGATACGATTGCATCAGAGAAGCCAGCATGTGGGCAATGTTCTGCATGAGCTCCGATCTCGCCCCAGAGAGGCCAAAGACTGAATGTGTGGCTCCATTTGCTCCAGTTATCAAGCTCCCTGTAAAATAAGTGGGGGGACGCCGTCCACCCATGTGGTACCCCGACTCGAGCCCTGATAAAGAGTGATTATATCCATATTATTACCAATGGTGCTTTTAGGTTTAAAGTATTTTATTCAGCATGACACACCAAGACAAATACACAGCAACATAGGACCGGCATTAGAAAGAGTGCTTGAATCTGGCGTGACACAACATTTTAATACAAACACCTCCCCCCTCCCCAACTCTCAATCACCCTGGCTCAACTCCCCCCCACCCACCCCACCCGTTGTCCAGTGCACTACCGTCATGTAACCCATACTCCAAGGCTGTAGGTGTCCAGGAAAGAGGGACTCAACCCATTCACTGATCCGGCGCCGGCGGGCTCGTGAGCCGCAGGAGGCAGAGGTATCTTGGACAGGTGAGTTCCCTGAACTCCGTGAGCAGCAAAGAATGAAACGGTTGCCAAAGTTCATTAAATTGCACTATGTCCCCAGCCACCAATAGAGACAGTTTTTCCATACCCAGCACATGCCACAGTCTGTGGAGCCAGCCCGTGACTGTGGGCGTTGTGTCCGTGCGCCAGTGTATCAAGAAATTCTGAACAGCAGACCCAAGGGCGATGGCGATCTGCCTACCTCTTCTGGACCTGAGGGGATACATTAAATCATTTGGGAGTCCTAGTAGGGTATATGCCAGGAAGCGCGGGAGCTCAATGCTAAAGTGAGAGTCTATTTCGTCTAGTACCTCCTTCCAGTAGCCAGCTAAAAGAGGACAATCCCATAGAATGTGCGTGAGCGTACCCAGATGTCCGCACCCTCGCCAGCACATGTCTGCCTTACTATGGTCGAACTCATGGATCCGCTCAGGCGTGTTATGTTATGTTATGTTAGATGTGCTTGTATAGCGCACGGCTGCCCCAGCCAAGGGGCGTCCCGGCGCTAGCTGCCTATGTCCAAGGGACAGCAAGATGGAATTGCAGGAAGTCCAGAGGTGAATATAACATAACTAGTTAAAAAGGTGGGTTAAGTAAGTGGACACCTTGGTGAAGGTATCAGTGAGGCCCATATGGTATGCCGAGTGGCGCGCCCTATAAGAGATGTGGTCCCATTCCTTGGGGCTCAATGTCCTCCCAAGTTCCCGCTCCCATCTAGCCCTCCCGGGGTTATGAAAGTGTGTTGAGGGCAGTTGTAAGAACCTATACAAATCCGAGATTAGTTTCGAGTCTGACGTACGTGACCGCAACCATCTCTCACACGGCGAGAGCAATCTATCCGCCATGTCTCTCACTTGTGGCTGAAGAGCCCAATGCCGGTGCCTCTCAGTTTCGGGGAGAGAGAATTCCTGACGGAACTGCGTGAACGGGATGACCCCCTCGGGGCCGTATAGGTGACATAAAGCTCTGCACCCTGCTTGCCGCCAATGCGTAAAGGCTCCTTTCTCCATTCCAGGAGTAAAGGCCGGGTTGTCCACCAGCGGCGAGAGCGGCGACGGGAATGATGTGAGGTCATACCGAAGGTAAGTAGCGTCCCAAACCCGCAAAGGCACTCTAGTGATAAAAGAGGCGTAGAGATTCTTAGGCCGATGGGACCGGTGCAGAAACGGTATCTCCTGCAGAGGCCGCCCGCCACCGCTTGGTCCTGGAAAAGCCAATGCTTATCCGACTCCCATCTCCACCATTCTACTAAATACCTCAATTGCGTTGCTTGAAAGTATTTACGGAAGTCGGGAATGCCCAGACCTCCAGCATCAGGAGACAAAAGGGAGAGGGTCCTGCACAACCTGGGCTTTTTCCCTTGCCAAATAAAGCGAGCCACATCTGACTGCAGCTGCGGGATCCATCCCGTTGGTGGTTGAAGCGGCAGGGCCCTGAACAGGTAGAGCACCTGCGGCAAGATCGTCATCTTAACGGCAGCAATCCTACCTAACCAGGAGAGGATGCCGCGATTCCAGCGGCCCAGTTCTTCTCTGATCTTAACTCCCAAGGCCAAGTAATTAGCCGAGACCATAGCCGACAATGTGGGCGCTATCTGAATCCCCAGATACGGTATCGCCTCCGAGGACCAAAGCAACGGGAATCTGTTCTGCAGATACGCCCTGGTGGCTGGTTCAAGGGAGATATCCAAAGCCACTGACTTCCCCATATTCATTTTAAAGCCCGAGACCGAACCGAACGCGGTCAGTTCCTCCATACAGTCCGGCAGTGCTGTCCGGGGTGTAGCCAACGTGAAGATGACATCGTCAGCGTAGAGACTGATCGCATGGGTAAATCCGCCCATCTGTATCCCTTCCACTGCCGGTTGGGTCCGCACCCTTTGGGCGAACGGCTCCATGTATAGAGCAAAGAGCAAGGGTGAGAGTGGGCAGCTTTGCCTAGTGCCTCTCTCAATGGTGAAGGCCACGGAGGTGTGGCCGTTCACTCGGACCACGGCCGATGGTTCCTTATAGCAGTTGAGGACCATGGAGCGAAACTTCTCCCCAATACCCGCCTTCACCAACACCTGTTCCAGAAAGGGCCAATGTACTCGGTCAAACGCCTTCTCTGCGTCAACCGCTAGCATCATTCTTTCACCAGGAATCCGGGAAGCCTTTTCCAACAGATGGACCACCCGCTTTGTATTATCCACTGTCTGCCGCCCTGGGACAAAGCCCGCCTGATCCGGGTCGATTAGACCGGGCAAGTGGGGCGCCAAACGGCTGGCCAGGATCCCGGTATAGAGCTTCAAATCTACATTCAAGAGGGATATCGGTCTGTAGGAGCCACAATATTTAGGATCCTTCCCCGGTTTGGGGATGACCGTGATAGAAGCCCTCAGGAGATCAGGCGGGATGGCACCAGGTTCCACGAAGGAGTTGAAAAGGCGAGTGAGGACTGGGGCCAACGACGTGCAGAATGTCTTATAAAAGAGGGCGGAGTAGCCATCCGGACCCGCCGCCTTGCCATGTTTGAGTCTGGCAATGGCCGACACTACCTCCTCTATTCCAATATCCCTATTCAGGTGGTCCGCCTGTAGAGGCTCCAAGGATGGCAGGGCAACCGAGTCCAAATAAGAGGTCATAGCCGGTACGTCCGGTGGGTCGCCGGCGTAGAGGTTCTCATAGAACCCTCGGAACACGGCTGAGATACGGGCATCTTCCGTCTCCATACTTCCCGTAGGGTCGGAGATTTCCTTCACCAACTGGCTCTGCCTAGTGACCCGGAGTCTATTGGCCAGTAGCTTACCACAACGATCCCCCCCGGTATAAAAGGCGTGGCGCAGCCGAAGGGCCGCGTATTCTGCCCGATCCATATCCAAGCCGGCCAGAAGTTTTCTTGCCTCTTTAAGCTGCCGCCAAATCCTCGGCGCCCCTGTCCTACGGTGGATCAACTCAAGCTCCCGAACTCTGTCAGTGAGCTCATCCCTCTTGACCTTTCGCTCTTTGTTTTCGGCAGCGGAAATCGACAAAAACTCCCCCCTAAGGACAGCCTTCAAAGCTGCCCATTGCGTGGCATCTGTGTTGTCATTGTGAGCCAAATATTCACGGAGCACCTGTTCAATACGGTCTATCACCACTTTCCTATGTAGCAGAGCATCCCGGAGGCACCAAGTCCTCGTCGGAGAGGTAGAGGGGGGCAGGCAAAACGAAGCCTCAACCGGGGCGTGGTCCGACAAGGATAGTACTCCCATGTCCACGGCAGAGACCAGTGCCTGCACTGGCGAGGTGACCAGAAGATGATCAAGCCTCGCGTAGGTCTTGTGCGCGTGGGAATAGTACGAGTAGTCCCTATCTGTGGGGTGCATATGACGCCAGAGATCCAGGAGGTCAACCTCCGCAAGCCTTGCCTTACAACCAGCTGAGAATTCCCTGACCTGCGGGGAGCGCTGCGCTGATCTGTCTACAACCGAATCGAAGACCATAATAAGATCTCCCCCGAGGATAATATGTCTGTCTGGCGAGGCAGTGATCTCCTCCACCGCGGATTGTAAGAAACGCTCCTGCTTGTCGTTGGGACTATAAAGGGAGCCAATCGTGAACGTAAATCCCCCTAATTGAACCTGTGTGCCAGCAACCTCCCCTTTACTTCAGTGAACTTGTGAATGTGTTCCCCTCTAAAGTGTCGGGCCACCAAAATCGCCACCCCAGCTGTCTTGGTGGCGCCAAAGGAAAAGAACTGCGTCGGAAATTTATGAGAGCGCAGCCTGTGTGTATCCTGCGGTAATAGGTGTGTTTCTTGAAGGAGGCATATGTCCGCTTGGGTATTTTCCAACAGGGAGAGCACTGCCCGTCGCTTGACGGGGTTGTTCAGACCCCGAACATTCAAGGTCACGACTTTAACCCCTTCCGTGCGGCCGCGATTTTTCCCGTGTGCGGCCGCCGGACGAACACGGGCGGGCCATGACGAACCCCAGCCGTCATCAGCACACGAGCACCGTAGTGCATGACGGCTGGGGTTCGTCACCAGCATGGAAGGGGTTAAAAGTGTAAGGAGGCATAATGGGGGGTGTATGTGAAGGCGTGGGCATCCTGTGTGGAGGTCATGGCAGGTGTATGTGCCCCCTCCAGCTAGAGTAACAGAACGATTGGCCAAAAACAACAAGTAAAGCCACTTCCCCCTACGCTAGGCAACCCGCTACCAGCTACGAACCCCAACGTGTCCGTGGTTTCCCTCACACATCGGCCAGCTCCCCTCTCCATCTCCACACCCGCTTCCCATCCCGCACTGATCAAAACAAGGTGGAGAAAGACAGGTATAGCAATAAATTCCTGCGCACTGCACTGGACAACCCCTTCCCCCACACCCAACTCCCACAACCCCTCCTAATTCCCCCACACCCCAACACAACCCCACCATACTGCACAGGTGTCTTGGAGAGAGCGCAGCTGATGCAATGTTCCATTCCAGCAGAAGATGATGCGGAAAGGGTGACCCCAAGAGTACTGAGTGTCATGTTCCCGCAAGAAGTCAGTCGCAATTTTAAAGGACTTGCGTTTCTGTAGGGTGACCACCGAGAGATCTTGAAAGAGGGCCACCCTACGGCCCCTGAACTGCAACAATGGCTTGATTCGAGCCACCCGGAGGATTCTTTCTTTCAGGGTGTAATCCGGCAGGTAGGCCAGGAGGTCGGTAGGGGGCGCCGGGGATCTACGTCGTGGGCCCACTCTATGCGCCCTGTCGATCCTGATAAGAAAGTAAGTCGGTTCATCCAGGATGTCCCTGAACAGATCCTGCAGGTAGCATCCTGCCGCATCCTCCCCTTCTTCTCCGAGAGGAACACCCCGGACCTGGATGTTGTTCCTCCGGGAACGGTTCTCAAGGTCCTCCACGTGCGACTGGAGATCGATTTGTTGGTCTCAAAGCCTGATCACCTCCTGCTGAAGCTGCGTGAGTTCCTCATCCCGGGCATGACCGGCCTCCTCCACAGAGGTCACCCTCTTCCCCCAGGCCATCAACCTCTCTCCGCAGCTCTCACCTCTCCCGCCACCTCCTGCTTGAGTGTCTGGAAATCCTCTCGGAGGGAGCTGAAAAGCGACTCGAGGAAGGACCTGGTAACTGGCGGCTCCCCTCCGCTCGCTCCCTGGGAGCCGCTCGACTGTCCCGGGGAGTGTTGTCCGTGGTCTTGCCGTGCAGTGCCCCTGCTCAGCATTTCCGGCAGGGTGCGGTCACCTTTCTTGTTCCCCTTGTTGCCGGCCATTTCGGGCAGTAGATGGAATTACTCAGTCACCACCAGTGACAGCAGCGTCCACTGCACCACCTAGCCACCAGCCGGTCGATCCGCCCTAGTAGATTGGGCCTTCCGTCCGCTCTCTCCGTCAGCCGCTGACTGTATTCTCCTAATCCAGGCGACCCCCGGGGGCCCAGCCGTATGCGCCAGTCCTGGCCCTCAAGCAACAAGGGCGAGCCTAGACTCCTGGAGTGAGGCACCACTCTCTCAATGCGTCGAACTGCCCTCACGCACTCCAGTCACGTCCAGGACTACACCAAGATCAGCCACTCTTGCTCGGACCAGCCAGGAGCGAGAGCAAGACCTCGTGGTCCACGACCACACAAGTCCCAAGGGCAGGCTGAGCCCACTGCGAACTCTCTAATAGGTCAGGCGCACATCCCCAGCAGTTCGGGCCTACAGGCCTTCCGCCACTCCCAGATACTGCCAAAGGGGGATCAGTAGGGGTCGACCCCACCCCCACCGCCGGGCCCCGCTGGAAACCAATAGCACTGGGTCCACTTACTGCGGCTGCTGTGTCGTGCCAAGTCCTCCACAAGTAGGTCACCCGGCCCTCCGCCACTCATTCAAGCGCTGCCCCTCACTTCTCCGACAGCACAAGGCCAGGGGGATGGGGTCTCGCTCCCCTGTTGCGGCGGCACTCCACCGCCAACGGGCCCACAAGTCACCGGCCTCTCCAGCCACCGGGGTGCACACCGGCACCCGCCCCTTACCACCTCGGTCTTCTCGGGGCCAAGACTCCTGCCAGCACCACCCTCGTACCAGGCCTCCAGTGTCACCAATTGAGGCGCGGTCGCCAGCCCCGGGGTAGTATCCCCAATCACAAGTGGGCCGGCGCCAGCACAAGCACACAGCGCAGGCAGTTCCCGGTCAGATCCCTCCCGGCCCTCAGTAGGGAAGCTTGCGACTCATAGGGGTCGGTCGCGTCAATGGCGCTCAGATACACCGCCGGGCCCGACTGAAGCCGCTGCGCTGGGCACACGCTTTCGTCTCTGTGGCCTAAGTGGGTGGGACGACCCCGCACCCCGTTCCGGTCCGGTCAGGCCCCCGGGCCTTCTCCGCACTACTCCTGTCCAACCTGTGGCCGCGACTCGGCCTCTCTTCGTGGCGGGACTCCGGCACCCCTGCTGCTTCGTTCACCTCCGATCTGTGCTGCAGCCAGCTGCGCCCTACCGCAGCAGCGGCCGGACCCGATCAGGGCTTCATCCCTCTCCAGGCAGCTCCGGCGGCCTCCGCGCAGCGCCCCAGGCTCGAGTAATTTCACAGGGCGGGCCCAGCAGCACTTCCGGTCGGAGCCGCGGCCCTCGCAGATCACGGTCCGGCGTCCAAGGTTCGCCGATAGTGCCCTCTGGCTCTTAGATGTCCCTCGAAATGAGGTCCGCTAGTCCCCCACCTCCTCCGCCGCCTCCAGCTAGCAACGGTGGGGGGAGATCGGCGTTGAAGAAGCTGTTTAGGGGCCTGGGCCGGAGGAGATCGCCGAAGTCGCGTCCACCTACTCCGCCATCTTGGCCGCGCCCCTCCCAATGGTGCTTTTACACTGAGTTTGAGGTGCCTCTGTTGCGGTTCGGTAACATTGTAATTAAACAACAAGTCATTCCCCAACCTGAGCTAAAACAAAATGGTCTGTTTGTGAGGCGCACCCAGATTAATTATTTTAAGGAACTGGCGCTGCTATCGCCATCTCAAAAGTCCGCCTGAAGATGAAAGGCGGAGTCTGCCCCACCTCTCTTAGCAATGTAATACCTGTTCTTGCAAGTTGTACAGATGCATTGCCAACTAGAGTGTTACCCGACTGTCTCTATGTAATTAAGAAGTGGGAAGAAACTATATTTGAGGTCAAGGAGAAGTATGTCCTTACCTGCTGAACATACGTGAACACTGTAAATCGGGGAAGGGGTTGGATGTTGGGAAGTTAGTTTGGCGGGAGGCAGGATTATAGAGCTGCCTTCTCCATCTGCCATCTACCTCGAAGCGCCAAGAGGCTTAAATTATGTGGTGCTCTGCAGATGAATTCACTTATTTGAAGACATTACATGAAGATTACATTAGAAGAAGTAATTAAAATGTACTCAGAAAATTAGACCGTTTTTGTCTTTCATTGGCAGTGCTGCACAGAGCTGCTCTTAAAAAGAAAGGGCTCGTTTCAAAGTTAATTAAAAAAAATCAAGAATTCACTTTTTTTCCCCCCTTGGTCCAAGGAGCACATTTACCAAACTTGGGAGAACTTGGTTATAGACCGACCTAAATAGTTGTGAAAAATGCATTTAAAAAAATAGTAATCTCTAGTTCAACCTAAAGTTACTCCGGCACCTTCAAGAGCGACCACAAAAGTTAATTGTGAGAGAGAGGGGGAGCCGGAGGTGAGCCTGCAAGCTGCGACTGGTGCGCTCGTGTCTCTGGGGAGAGCAGTCTGCTCTTTTTTGAAGCACATACTCAGCCCCTGCGCGCTCCTGCAAGTTGTATGCCGCCACAAGCACGAGTATGTGCTTCGAAAAAGAGCAGAATGACGGCTAAGGGACTCCTATGCACGCTGCGTGGGCGAGACCTAAAAAGAGTGGTGGTGTGCAGTGTATGTGTTGTGCGTTAGTGTTATTATGGTAGAGTGAAGAGGAGGGTGTTGGTTTTACAAATGATGGAAGGATGATTATATGTTTGTTGGTGATAAAAGGTGGTCTTTTAGGAGTAATTAGAGCAGGGAGTGTATGTCTGGATGGGGTGTGGTTATGTATGGTGTTGAAGGGCGTTTTGTTAGTGATGAGTGGATTGGTTAGTGGTATATAATAGAGTTGTGTACTTTTTGTAGGTGACGGTGAGTATGTGGAAGTAGTTAGAATAGAAGGGTTTATAGATGTGCTTTGGTTGGTTTTGTAGTGTATACTGGTACATTGGTTTGTGCATAGGGTTGTGTGTGTGGTGTACACTTGGTGTGAGTGTGTTACTATGTGGATGTAGATGGCGTGGGGTGGGTATTACTGAATGGGAACATGGGCAGCATTTTTGGCCCTGGACCCGACCAGTCTCGAACAGGCTCAAACAGGCAACTGCTGTTGTCCTCTTTGCCCTGAACAGGCTCATGCAGGCAAATGCCCTTGTCCTCGCCCCACTTAACAGGCTCATACAGGCAACTGCACTTGTCCTCGACGCCCGTGCTTAGACACCCTAAGCCTTGGTCTTTTATAGCCCTATTGATCAGGTGACCCCTTCTGCCAATGGGAACCCTAAGACTATCCAATCACAACACCAGCCCTAATTTTCAGAACCAATAGGAAACTAGGACCTTACAGCCAATCTGAGCCATACTTCAAGCAATGAAATAAAGTAAACAATTAAGTAATTAAATAAATATATGAAATAGACCTCTTTGTGCATTTCAGTAAGAAAATTAACTTTGTTTTCCACCATTCAAGGCATGGGCTTCCCAGTTCCAACATACAAGTGGTGATGACTCTTAAAAAAATTACCTGACAGTTTAGTCCTACATACAGACTGAAGCAATACAATATTCTTTCCCTTTCAGCTCAAAACACATTAGATTCGTTTTTCATACCCCACTGTTACTCCAGAGCCTTCACAGGGTAATCTTTAATTGTCCATGTCGCAGTTTTGTGTTTTTTCACAACAGATTGTCCATGTCGCAGTTTTGATTACAATTTAGCAATGTTAGTACTGCCATTTGTGAAAAATCCAGCTGAGCAATACATCAGTATAGTTGTACAGACCTCGGGTATGTAAAACATCTTATGTTTTTCCCAGTCATCTAAGCAGAAAAACAAAAACATTTTAAAGAGTTGCAAATGCTCACACGATTAATCTTCCACAGCTTTCTGATTTTTGTTCTTGACCAGCTTCTTGAAATCCTTTATGTGAGCTGTCTTTCTTTCATTAAGGCGCCCTTTGCAGAAAGGGGAAGTTGGAATGGTGATAGAAGAAAAAAAACATCCGTTGCCCACCGGCTGCATACCATAGTGATTGGCAGGTACATGGTGGTTGTTGTTGGTGGTTCCTCAGCCAGGGCTGTCAGTGGCATGCCATTGTATTTATTTTTTGTTTACCTGCTGCACTCGCAGCAGGTGGACGATGCTCCTGTGCTCTTGAGGAAGAGCCGCCCTTGCATGGATGCCCTAATTTGTATGGGCACAGTGATTCAAACAAGTAGTGGAGCTCTGGGCGATAACAATAACAAATATGAGTTTAACCCCAAGAGTTTTCCAGGTCAAAGCGTAATTTAGCTCCAGTCCAGGTTTTTGTTTTACTTCTTGGACTTGTAGTCCAGTTTTAATGGAATAAACAAGACTACACATCCTAGAATTCAAAGAATAAACCTGGCCTGGGGCAGTACATCACGCCTGGACCTGAAAAACTTGGCAGAACAGAACCCCTGATGAGTGACCCTTGGCAGGGCTGCTTCCAGTACAAAAATGACGAAAATCACCTAAAGCCACTATTTTCCCGTTCTCAGTACATACCTTATACAGTAAATATAAAAAGAAAACACTTTAAAATGTGTTCTGGAGCTGCCTTGAGAATCAATGACCCTCTTATCGCTCCTGCGCTGAGAGGTCGCTCCACAGCCTGCTTGCCGAGACCTGGTATCGTTGAGATTCTGCCTTCCACCCTAAAGTTGTTTATTGTCTCTCTGCCCTGAGCGCTGCTTCGCTTTACTTCCGCTGCTTTCTCGGTTACTTTAAACGCGATTACCCCCGGCGCTGTGCTCTGCCCTCCCCCCCGCTGCCATTTTGTTTGTTTTGTTGTTGTCCTCGTCCCCGTGAGCCCGCCCCGTCTCCCAGCTGAGCCGCCCTCGCCCCTCCCCCTTTCCACTATCCATATATGACCGATGAGCCTCCGCGCAGCGTCCGCGCCCCTTGCGCGCCGAAGGTGCGCCAAAGGTAAGCCCGTCTACGCCCGTCCGCGCCTGGACCGCGCCAGACCCCCTGGTCCTCGTAATGCCCACCCCTCCCGCATTACCTACGATGCCACCACCCTCCTAGCCCTCAACCCCGGCCGTTCCCCCTACTGCGCCCAAGCCGCTCCTGGACACACCCATGGACCCTTCTCCTGCAACTCCTGCAAGTTCAACGGCACCAAGAACAACTCCTCATCTACGAACACACAACAGATATCCGACCCCAACCACCTACAATGCATCCTGCTCAACACCCGCTCAGTCCACAGGCACGCCATCGACCTCTGGAATCTACTAGACACCATCTCTCCGGACGTCGCCTTCCTAACAGAAACATGGATGAACGCCTCTTCTGCCCCAGACATCACCATTGCCATCCCGGAAGGCTATAAGATCATTCGTAAGGACCGTACCGGCCACACAGGAGGAGGCATCGCTATCGTCCATAAGAAATCCATCCGCATCTCAACCAGCTCAGACGTCAATCTCACCAACACTGAACACCTTCACTTCCAGATCCACATCGACCCCAAGACCACACTCAGAGGCACCCTCCTTTACAGGCCACCAGGACCCCGCGCACAATTTAGTGAAGACATCACGGACTTCATCACTCCACACGCGCTCCCCTCCGAGGATTACATCCTTTTGGGAGACCTCAACTTTCACCTTGAAAAGAACAACGACCGCAACACCACCACCCTTCTGGACAATCTCGCCAACCTCGGACTCAAACAACTTGTCACTACCCCCACCCACATCGCAGGTCACACACTCGACCCTATCTTCACCTCCAGCAAACATGTCTCCTTCAGCCACACCCCAGCTCTCCTTTGGACTGACCACAGCTGCGTTCACTTTACCTACAACAAGCCCACATCCAACATCCACCCCCAACCCACTCTGCAAAGAAACTGGAACAAAATCACCATCGACCAGATCTCCTCATCGCTTCTGCAAAACCCCCCAGCCCACTCCTCAAACCCATACCAAGCAGCCACCAACCTCACCCAATGGTTATCCAACAGCGCCGACATCCTAGCACCACTGAAAAAACGACAAATCAAACTAGGCAGCAAGAAGGCCTCCTGGTTCAACGATGATCTTAAGAAATCCAAGAAACTCTGTCGCTCCCTTGAGAAGGCCTGGAAAAAAGACCCAACCACCAGCACCAAGGACGCCTTCAAAAACGCCACCCGCATACACCACCAACTGATCCGGAATGCCAAGAAAGCCGCTTTCAAGGACCGACTAGATAACAACGCCCACAACAGCAAGGAATTATTCAACATCGTCAAGGAATTTACCAACCCCTCAGCCAACTCCAACGACATCACCCCCTCTCAAGCCCTCTGCGACTCCCTAGCCTCATTCTTCCACAACAAAATTGCAGACATCCACAACAGCTTCGACAACCGACCCGAAGACCAACCCACCCAGTCCCCTGCAGGACCCCCACCCCCCTTGAACATCCTCAATGACTGGAAGCCAATCTCCACTGTGGACACCATCCGTCTGATGAACTCTATCCACTCAGGATCCCCCACAGACCCATGCCCTCACCACATCTTTAACAAAGCAGACTCCACTATAGCACCGCACCTCCGAGACGTCATCAACTGCTCCCTCAACTCCGCAACCTTCCCGGAAAGCTAGAAACATGCCGAACTCAGCGCCCTCCTGAAGAAACCCACAGCTGACCCCACCGAACTCAAAAACTACCGCCCTATCTCACTCCTTCCATTCCCGGCCAAAGTCATCGAGAAAGCGGTCAACAACCAGCTCGCCGCATTCCTCGAAACCAACAAATCCCTCGACTCCTCACAATCCGGCTTCCGAGCCAAGCACAGCACTGAAACCGCCCTCATTGCAGCAACAGACGACATTCGAACTCTACTGGACAATGGAGACACAGTCGCCCTCATCCTCCTCGACCTCTC
Organism: Lissotriton vulgaris; assembly: GCF_964263255.1. Classification (NCBI taxonomy): domain Eukaryota; kingdom Metazoa; phylum Chordata; class Amphibia; order Caudata; family Salamandridae; genus Lissotriton; species Lissotriton vulgaris. The sequence goes on along the minus strand of NC_141699.1, from coordinate 134,191,182 downwards.
CGCAGCCTTCGACACGGTCTGTCATAGCACCCTTTTACAACGCCTCAGAAACGTCGGAATCCAAGGAAAAGCACTGGAATGGATCACCTCGTTCCTCACAGGAAGAACCCAGAGAGTCCGCCTTCCACCATTCAAGTCAGAGGCCACTGAAGTCATCTGCGGCGTACCACAAGGATCTTCACTCAGCCCCACCCTCTTCAACGTATACATGAGCCCCCTCGCGGTCATCGCACGCCAACACAACCTCAACATCATCTCCTACGCCGATGACACTCAACTGATCCTATCTCTCACCAGAGACCCTAACACTGCCAAAACCAACCTGCATGAAGGAATGAAAGAAGTAGCCGACTGGATGAAGCACAGCCGTCTGAAACTGAACTCAGACAAAACAGAAGTCCTCATCCTAGGCACCTCCCCCTCCGCCTGGGATGACTCTTGGTGGCCAGAGGCCCTTGGAAAAGCACCCATCCCGACGGACAACGCTCGGAACCTGGGCGTCATCCTGGACTCTTCACTCTCGATGAACAGACAAGTCAACGCCGTTTCTTCATCTTGCTTCAACATTCTTCGCATGCTCAAAAAAACATTTCGTTGGATCCCCACCGAAACTAGAAAAACGGTCACCCACGCTCTGGTCACGAGCCGACTGGACTACGGAAACACCCTCTACGCCGGTACCACCGCAAAGCTCCAGAAAAAACTCCAACGCATCCAGAACGCCTCAGCCAGGCTCATATTAGACATCCCGCGTAAAGAACACATCTCTGGTCACTTGAAAAACCTCCACTGGCTCCCCGTCAATAAGAGGATTACTTTCCGGCTCCTGACCCACGCACACAAAGCACTCTACGAAATCGGACCCGAATGCCTCAACACACGACTGTCCTTCTACACCCCCTCCCGCCAGCTACGATCCTCCAACCAAGCCCTTGCCACTGTACCTCGCATCAACAAAACCACCATGGGAGGTAGATCCTTCTCCTACCTAGCAGCTAAAACCTGGAACTCACTTCCCACTCACCTTCGCCTTACTCAGAACCACCTAGCATTCAGAAAGCAACTTAAAACGTGGATATTTGACAAGTAATTCCCCACCCTTCTTCAAGCGCCTTGAGACCCTCTGGGTATGTAGCGCGCTATATAAATGTATTGACTTGACTTGACTTGACATAATTGAAGTAAACAAAGTCAGCAAGCCCATGTTAAAAATAAGCTTTGGCATAGCCAAAAGGTCTCGCATTGGGTACCTATCAGGCACATGCATCAAAGCTTTTTGCGATCGCAAACGTTGCGAATCGCAAAAATCGGCCGTTTGTGATCGCAAAATCAGCTTTTGGGATGCATCAAGGGTGAAGGCCCTCGCAATTTGAAAATTCGCAAATATTTGCGAGTTCTCAAATTGCGATTGCATTTAAGGAATCGCATTTTGCGATTCCTTAAATGCAATGTATGAAAGTTTTAAAAATAGCGATTTCGCAATTAGGGGGAGCAAATTACCATGAGGTTGAACCTCATTGTAATTTGCGAAAACTTTGAAAAATGCACTTTTGTGCATTTTTCAAAGTTTCATGTTGTGCACACACATGCCCTTAGGGCATATGTGTGAACAACATATGTGCACAGATTAATTTCAGGGGTCCAACAGGGTGTCCTTTGGACACCCCTGCACCCTTGAAATCGCATTCTCAATTTGCGATTCGCTAATTGCGAATCGCAAATTGAGAATGTCTTCCCATTAATTCCTAAGGGCCTCTAAGCCCATAGGAATGAATGGGGAGGCATTCCTTAATTGCGGGGACTTGGGGGCGTCCTGCCACAGGGGACCCGGTGCCCCAACACCTCCTGCACCGGCACCGCGTGACCCAGCGTGTCTTTCCCTCCACCCCTCGGACTCCAGTCTACTTTTGCGGACTGCCTTTTCCTCCTTGCCGCCACTGTTGTCTCCGCTGTCCCGGGAGGCCCGCTGGCTGGACTCTTGGGGGCGCAACATGTTCGCCTTGACCAGCGCTGCTCTGCTGGCCCTTAACAACTTATGTGTGTTGGCGAGGGCCACCTCTTGTTTATGGGACTAGTCCGAGTCTTTGGGATCCGCTGCGTCAGAGGAGACTGTTCAGGTTGACTTGCGGCACCATGCGTTGGGTGTCCGGGAGCTAGCGGCGTTTATTCTTCGCTTTGCTCTGGACATATCGGAGGTGCTGGGTTGTGCCATGGCTTCTTCTTCTGTGGCCGTTCGCCGCCATGCTTGGCTTCGGGACGGTGTGTTACCGCAGAATGTTAGGGAAGTGCTAGTTGATCTTCCCTTCGATGGCACTATATGTTATACCATGCCCCAGCAGACTCTGCCATCCAGAGGTTCTTGGCGGGGCTTCGTTGTCCTCCTCCTCATCCTCCTCCTTCTTCTCCCCCTCAGTGACTGGTGAGTTGATCTGGTTCTTGGACCTCCCTTTGGGCGAGTCGCCCTTGTTGTGCTGTGCGTTTTATGGCCACTCAAGTACTCCTTGCTTAGACTGTGGCTTGTTGGCTGCTGAACGGCCCTTGTTGCCTGTGTGTGTTTTTTACTTGAAGTTATCTGTACAGATTGGCTCTGAGATTAGGCCTTCTGTTTTCTCTTGGACTGCTTGACAATCCTTCTGCTGTTTTTTTTTTCCCCGCGGCTCTTTTGTTTTTCCTCTGCTGCAGAACTTTCTACCAAAGAGGGTTCCCACATCTTGAGACTTAACGTACCCTATGTGGGTAGTGGTAGATGTTATGTAGCTTGCGCTATGCTAGTGGGCTGTGGTCGCCTTTGGGCCTCTGCTCTCTGTGGTGTTTATGAATGTTGCAGATGTGACTCTCTTGCTGGATTGGAACGCCTTGGTGGCGCCCCGGGTGTCCTTCTCCGGGGTCGCATTGTGGTTTGCCAGGTCTGGCCTCCTGCCTGCAGCCTGGCGTTGTGGCTCTGGTTCTGCTTCTTTGAATCATGTGCTCGGCCCCTCGCTGAGGTGTGTCCGGGCTCCTCTTTGCCTTCATGTTCTCTGTCCTGGAGGCTGAGATGGTTTTGTGCTCCCCCTTCTTCAGGCGTCGCCTACCCGGTCTTCCAGGGGGTTCCGGGCTATTCTTCCTGCTTCCGACTTCTTCTTGCTGTCAGCGCAGTTCTGTCTGGTCTGTTGCCTTCCAACTGTGGTGGACTTGCCTTCTTTTCCCTCGTCTCCTTGGGCCCTCTAGGCTGTTCTTCTTCCTATTCCTTGCCCTGGTGTTGGATTAGGTTCTGTGGCTTGTAGGGGCGTAGGGTGCTTCGGCCTTCCCCGGGCCTGCTATTGGTTCCTCTGTTGAGTGTGAACGGGCTTCCTCTTTTCTTCTCCCACGCCCCTCTTGGGGTCGGTGGTGTTCTGCTTGTGGAGATTCCCCTTGCATGGAGGGCGGGGCTACACGCTCTGTCTGTGGGACTAGTCCCCAGTGGGGCCCTCTGATATGTCCAGGCTGGTGGGGTCCTTCGCAGACCCTCCTTCCTCGTGGGTATGGCTAGGATATCTATTCTACGTTAAGGAATCTGCGGCTAGTAGTCTCTATCAGATGTACGAGTTACTTACCTTCGGTAACGATGTATCTGGTAGAGACTTTTCTAGCTGCAGATTCCTTCACGGCCCGCCCTTCCTCCCTGTTCTGTGAGGACCTTTGACGTCTGCACTCGCCTCCCGGTGGGTGGCTATGTCTTCTGTGAGTGCATTCTTTTGTTCTTTTGACAGGATGATTTGTCTTGTTTCCTATTCCTCTCCTCCTCTTTGGCGGATGGTTCTATCGGTACTCCTGTGCCCCTCTGCTCTGGTTGCTCCGGGGTTGAGGCTTGCCTTTACTCTCGTCCCTCCCCTCACTCCCTCTTTGTTACTAAGGGTCCTGGCCCCTCTGCTAACCTATGGGTTGGGGTCATCTGGCCGTGCCTTGCCTTGTTCCTTTGGGGTGTTGTCATACTCTGTGCTGGGGTTGCCTTGGAGGTTTGTCGTTTCCTGTTTGTCTTGGAACTGGCTCCCCTTTGTGTTCTTGGTTGGGGTTATACTCCTGCTACATGTTGTCATGACATTTTACATTATGTTCCTTGCATCGGGGGGAACTGTCTACATGCTGGCAGGGTGGCTGCTCAGGACTGTGCTCTGTTCTTTCTTCTGTCCCTGCCTTTGGGTACTGCAGTGTTGGCACTGCTCCTTATGGTGTTGGTCACCATTCCTTTTTCCACTATTTTCTGCTCTTTCGCAAGCTGTTCCCGTTCTACCACAGTTTGTCTGGTGGCTCCGCGTTGTGGCTCGGAAAAGTTCTCAGAAGAAAAACTGATGGGGTGGACTTTTGTGACCTCGCTGATGTTACGTATGCGGACGACGCCTGGGCGGAGTCGCGTGATGCCTTCCCCCCAGCGCGCAGGGATGCTGTGGCAAAAAAGTTTTTCGGATCCAATCTCACGCCTGGGGATAATTCTACGTTAAGGAATGTGCGTCTAGAATCGTCTCTACCAGATACATCGTTACCGAAGGTAAGTAACTCGTACACCAATACCCCCACCACTACCATCACCAATACCCCCACCACTACCATCACCAATACCCCCACCACCACCAATACGACCACCACCACCAACACCACTAATACCACCACCGGCACCATTAATACCTCCACCAGTACCACCAATGCCACCAATATCACCACCACCGCCAATATCACCACCACCACCAATACCACCACCAATCCCACTACCACCACCAATACCACCACCACCACCAATACCACTACCACCACCACCAAATACTACCACCACCAGTACCACCACCACCAATACCACCACCAAGACCACCAACACCACCACCAACACCACCACCAATACCACCAACACCACCACCACCAACACCACTACCAATACCACCACCACCACCACCACCAACACCACTACCAATACCACCAACACCAATAAAACCACCAAAACCAATACCACCACCACCAATACCAGTACCACCGCCAATACCAATGCCACTACCATCACCAATACCACAACTAATACCACCACCACCAATACCACAGCCACCAAGTCCACCACCACTAATACCACCACCAATACCACAGCCACCAATACCACCAATACCATCACCACCATCAATACCATCAACGCCACCAATAACACCACCACCACTACCACCACCAGCACCAATACCACACCCAACACATCTACCAATACCACCACCAACACATCTACCAATACCACCACCACCATCGATACCACCACCTCCATCACCCCAATATCACCACCACCAACACAACCACCAATACCACCAGAAATACCACCACCTCCACCACCAATACCACCGTCAATGCCACCACCATCATCAATACCACCACCACCACCAATACCACCACCACCAATCCAATACCACCACCACCAATCCAATACCAACACCACCAATCCAATACCAACACCAATACCACTGCCAATACCAATACCATCACTAATACCTCCACCACCACCACCAATACCACCACCACCACCAATACCACTAATACCACCACCCCCACCAATACCACTAATACCACCACCCCCACCAATAACACCACCAATACCACCACCAGTACCAATAATACCACCACCAGTACCAATACCACCAGTACCAATACCACCACAAATACCAATACCACCACCAACACCACTACTAATACCACCACCACCAATACCACCACCACCACCAAAACTACCACCACCAAAACTACCACCACCAATACCTCCACCACCAATACCTCCACCACCAATACCGCCAACACCTATACCTCCCTCACCACCAATGCCATCACCAATACCACTACCAATACCACCACCACCAACAAAACCACCAACACCAATAAAACCACCAATACCAGTACCACCGCCAATACCAATACCACCATCAATACCACCACTTATACCACCACCACCAATACCACAGCCACCAATTCCACCACCACTAATACCACCGCCACCAATACTACTACCACCACCACTACCACCAGCACAATACCACCTCCACTACCACCAATAGCACCACCACCAATACCACACCCAACACATCTACCAATACCACCACCAATACAAGTCAAGTCAAGTCAAGTCAGAGAATTTGTATAGCGCACTACATACCCAGAGGGTCTCAAGGCGCTTAGACAGGGGAAGAGGATTACTTGTCAAATATCCACGTTTTAAGTTGCTTTCTGAATGCTAGGTGGTTCTGGGTAAGGCGAAGGTAAGCGGGGAGTGAGTTCCATGTTTTAGCAGCCAGGTATGAGAAGGATCTGCCTCCCATGGTGGTCTTGTTGATGCGAGGTACAGTGGCGAGGGCTTGGCTGGAAGAACGTAGTTGGCGGGATGGGGTGTAGAAGGACAGTCGTGAGTTGAGGCAATCTGGTCCGATGTCGTAGAGTGATTTGTGTGCGTGGGTTAGTAGTCGGAAAGTGATCCTCTTATTGACGGGTAGCCAATGGAGGTCTTTAAGGTGACCAGAGATGTGTTCGTTGCGTGGGATGTCTAATATGATCCTGGCTGAGGCGTTTTGGATACGTTGGAGTTTCTTCTGGAGTTTAGCGGTAGTGCCTGCGTAGAGGGTGTTTCCGTAGTCCAGTCGGCTCGTGACCAGAGCGTGGGTGACTGTTTTCCTTGTTTCGGTGGGGATCCAGCGAAATGTTTTTCTGAGCATGCGAAGAATGTTGAAGCAGGAAGAGGATACGGCGCTGACTTGTCTGTTCATTGAGAGTGAAGAATCCAGGATGACGCCTAGGTTCCGTGCGTGGTCTGTCGGGATGGGTCCTTTTCCGAGGGCTTCCGGCCACCAGGAGTCGTCCCATGCAGAGGGGGATGTTCCTAAGATGAGGACTTCTGTTTTGTCTGAGTTCAGTTTCAGACGGCTTTGTTTCATCCATTCGGCAACTTCTTTCATTCCTTCGTGTAGGTTAGTTTTGGCGGTGCTGGGGTCATTGGTGAGAGAAAGGATTAGTTGAGTGTCATCCGCGTAAGAGATGATGTTGAGGTTGTGTTGGCGGGCGATGGCCGCGAGGGGGCTCATGTATACGTTGAAGAGGGTGGGGCTGAGTGAGGATCCTTGTGGTACGCCACAGATGACTTCAGTGGCCTCGGACTTGAATGGTGGGAGGCGGACTCTCTGGGTTCTTCCTGTGAGGAACGAGGTGATCCATTCTAGTGCTTTTCCTTGGATTCCCATGTTTCTGAGGCGCTGTAAAAGGGTGCTGTGGCAGACTGTGTCGAATGCTGCAGAGAGGTCGAGGAGGATGAGGGCGACTGTGTCTCCATTGTCCAGTAGAGTTCGAATGTCGTCTGTTGCTGCGATGAGGGCGGTCTCAGTGCTGTGTTTTGCTCGGAAGCCAGATTGTGAGGAGTCGAGGGATTTGTTGGCTTCGAGGAAGGCGGCGAGCTGGTTGTTGACAGCTTTCTCGATGACTTTGGCCGGGAATGGAAGGAGCGAGATGGGGCGGTAATTTTTGAGTTCGGTGGGGTCCGCTGTGGGTTTTTTCAGAAGGGCGGTGAGTTCGGCGTGTTTCCAGTCTTCCGGGAAGGTGGCGGAGTTGAAGGAGCAGTTGATGACGTCTCGGAGGTGCGGTGCTATGATGGAGTCTGCTTTGTTGAAGATGTGGTGAGGACATGGGTCTGTGGGGGATCCTGAGTGGATGGAATTCATCAGGCGGATTGTGTCCCCAGTGGAGACTGGGTTCCAGATGTTAAGGGTGTTCACGGGGGGAGAATGTTTAGCCAATGGTCGGGTGGGTTGGTCTCCGGGTTGGTTGTCGAAGCTGTTGTGGATGTCTGCGATCTTGTTGTGGAAGAATGAGGCTAGGGAGTCGCAGAGGGCTTGAGAGGGGGTGATGTCGTTGGAGTTGGCTGAGGGATTGGTAAATTCCTTGAAGATGTTGAAAAGTTCCTTGCTGTTGTGGGCGTTGTTGTCAAGTCGATCCTTGAATGCTGTTTTCTTGGCCTTTCGGATTAGTTGGTGGTGAGTGCGGGTGGCGTTTTTGAAGGCGTCCTTGGTGCTAGTGGTTGGGTCTTTTTTCCAGGCCTTTTCAAGGGAGCGGCAGAGTTTCTTGGACTTCTTAAGATCATCGTCACCATCAATACAACCACCTCCATCACCCCAATATCACCACCACCAATACCACCAACACAACCGCCAATACCACCACCGCCACCAATAACACCACCACCAATACCACCACCACCACCACCAGCGCCAATACGACCACCAATCCAACACCAATACCAATACCACCACTAATACCGCCACCACCACCAATACCACCACCACCAATACCACTAATACCACCACCCATAACACCACCAATAACAGCACCAATACCACCACCACCACTACCACCCCAATACCACTACCACCCCAATACCACCACCATTACCACCACAACTACCAATACCACCACCACCACCAACACCACCACCAATACCACCACCACCACCACCAATACCACCACCAATACCACCACCACCACTGATACCACCACCAATACCTCCACCACCAATACCAATACTGCCACCACCAATACCTCCCTCACCACCAATGCCATCACCAATACCACCACCAATACCAATAGCTCCACCACCAATACCTCCCTCGCCACCAATACCTCCCTCGCCACCAATACCTCCCTCGCCACCAATACCTCCCTCACCACCAATACCACCACCATCAATACTACCACCACAATACCACTACCACCCCAATACCACCACCAATACCACCACCACCATTACCAATACCACCACAAATACCAATACCACCACCACCAACACCACCACTAATACCACCACCAATACTACCACCACCACCAATACCTCCACCACCACCAATACCTTCCTCACCACCAATGCCATCACCAATACCACCACCACCAATACCTCCACCACCAATACTGCCACCACCAATACCTCCCTCACCACCAATACCACCACCACCACCATCAATACCACCACCACCATCAATACCACCACCACCATCAATACTACCACCACCAATAATACTACCACCACCAATACCACTACCACCACCAATACCACCAGCGTCACCACCACCAATACCAGCATCACCAATACCAGCACAACCAATATCACCAACACCAATACCACCAATTCCACCACCACCACCAATACCACAAATACCAATATCACCACCACCAATATCAATACCACCTCCTCAGCGCCTCTCGCTCACTTGTAATAGCAGGGGGACTGTACAAGGCCAGAGCTGCAGCTGAGACCATCCCTCCCTCCCTCCCTTCCCTCCATGCCTGCCATAAAGCACAGCCCGCTCTGCACCAGGAGGTGAAGCCAGGGCTCTGCTATGGCTGGAGTGTTTTTTATTTGGCCAAGGATAGAAATGACATTATGCAATACCACACTGCTGTAGTGTAGTTCCTATATTCCCAATAGGCTCTGCGCATTGGAATAGTGTATCCTGTAGTTTAGACGTAGGACTGAAGTCAACTAGGTCTCTACCGAATATACTATGTGTGTGTGTGTGTGCCTGCTAGCTCAGAGGTCACTAGAAACTTTCTCGAATAAACAAGAAGGGATTAGTTTCTGACAACTGCTTAAAACACGACAACTTTGTTTCCCAAGAATAAGAAATATATCTCTAGAGTCGCGGAAACAATAGATAGTTATTATACTCAGTCAATCAATCGTGCATTCTTCGTTCCACCAGAGGTGCAGAGAAATAGCAAGACGGGCGTTTTCAATAAAAAGGGTATTTATTGAACAGTCTTCTTTCTCAAGCATAAGAAATGAACAGCTGCAATCGTAATACTTGCTGTAAAGTAAAGAGCATATAATACGAAGAGTATTATAAAATAGTACTGTAAAAGCATGATATGGTTTCTAAGCCATAAGATGCATAAAATACATACAGTGATAAATAATGACTAAAAGTACTCAACTGGTGCTTCTAAAATACGCCTACCCCGGTGTACCTAACCTAGGTCTAGTACAAGTGAAGAAGTAAGTGAGGTGTAGCCTAGTTTTAGTATTAGTTGCCAAGAATCTATTCCAAGAATTCTCTTAGGGTCTAATCAGCTCCGTACCTTGGTTTTAGAATGTAGGAGGTCTTGTATCTCTCTCTCTCTCTCTCAGGACTCTCGACAAAAGAAAAGACAGCGTCTCTCAGTGCGTCAGCTGGAGGGTCGGCTTCCTTCTGCACTTTCTGCAGCAGGGCGCGTCGGACTGCTCCAAACCACCATGTGTTTGTTTGGACAAGTGTGGGCATATTTATACCTTGAAGGTGCCGAGTTTGACGTAAGATTGGACATAAGAACGTCATCACAGACTTAATTCTCGGGGCGTGGCTATGCACGCAGCGAGGTCGGACATCTCTGGGTAGAGCTCCGATGTCAGCTGTGAAGCCAGGCCTGGCGCGAGTGATAGAGGCGGCGGAAACGGGCCGAGATACCCAGGCCCCGACGTGCAGCCCTCTAAACGAGAACCACACCCACACGAGCAACCCCTAACTGTTTCCCGGCCGGGAAACACGAGTGGTGCGCCAACAACACGACTCCAGCGAGCGACATCTAGCTGGAGACGCGACCATCGGCCTTGCAGGTGGCGCCGGCAGAACAGTGTGGAGCAGCTGGAAGGCGAAGTTGCTGAGCTCCTGGACCATGAGTGCACTGCTGGGGACCCATAGCTGATGGTGGCATATCTCCTATGGTGGGCGGAAACGGTGGCTGCAAATGGGGGCGGCTGAAGACCTAGACCTTGCGACGCACTGGGATTGCCTCCGTGAAGGTCTGTACCCCGCAGCTACCGGGCCTTGCCTAGGAAACACACCAAATTGCGGGGTCAAGGACACTCACGAGGCACACCCGCTGGCGGACGCATGAGATAGGGGGAAGGATCACCGGGAGCAAGCGCACGGCGCCGTGATTGCTAGTGCTGCGCCACAGGAGGCACCGGCGATAAGGACTTGGAAAAAGTACCGGGCACGCTGTGCGGAAACCAGCGGATTGGCCCGAGACGTCCCAGCAGATAATCTCTATTATTGGAAGTTTTGCCCTCACTCACCAGATCATACCTGGCTGCCCTTCAGTGGACACGGGCCATTGTAATAAGCAACAAACAAGAACAAAAAGCAAAAAAAAAACCCCGAACGCCTCCCATATCCCTGCCCATCCCCCACATACAAGCGCTTCCCTGTCCGCACTTTTTGGGACTAAGCCTGGTATTGACTGAGCTATCAGACACTGTTCTCACGGATCGGATATAACGCACACACCTTCGGCGCTGCCCATGTCTGGAGGCACCAGGACGCGCACTGGCTCCGGAGGAGTGCAACTACGGGGCAAGATGGACAAATTCACAAAACAAGCGGAGGCCGACCAAGTGACGACTAAACTTGACACTGTGTTGGCGACCATGGAGAGACTGGAGGAGTCGGTGCAATCTACACGCACGTCACTAGAAGCAAAGATAGATGGAGTTGCCATTGATCTCACACACTTGCGAGCGGACCACAGGAAACTAGCGGAGCACACCACGACTCTAGAGAGCTCCGTATCGGAACTTGAGCCCCGGGTCACCCAGTCGGATAAATTCATGAGAGACCTTCTCAACAGAGTCGAGTTTCTGGAGGATCGGGCGGAGGATGCTGAAGGATGGGCGAGACGGAACAACGTGCGAATAGTGGGAGTGCCGGAACGTTGGGACGGGAAGGATCCCACGATGCACATGGAAGACTGGCTGCGTACGTTGTTACCAGAGGGAACATTATCGCCCCACTTCATGGTGGAACGGGCACACCGAGTACCAATGAGACCTCTTCCAACAGGCTCTAATCCCCGACCACTCCTCCTCCGTATTCTGAATTACAGAGACCGGGACTCCATCCTGAGGGAAACACGTAAACTTCACAACATCCAGATTGACAACGCCAAAATTATGTTTTTTCCTGACTACACGGTCCAGGTGCAGCACCAAAGACACTCTTTCCTGGCGGTAAAGCAACGATTACGCCATCTTGGTCTCAAATATTCTCTCTTGTTCCCTGCTAAACTCTGCGTGGTGGCACATGATAAAACGCACTTTTTTACAAGCTCAGAAGAAGTGGAGGCATGGTTGGACAGTGGCACCGATAAGGCTCCCCGACGACTTGCAGAAACTTCTAATCTGAAACGGAACGGAGGTCCGAGGAGGAGACGCCGGAATAGATTGTTGCCGGTTTCAGAAGACCAAACACAGATGGGTGCCGGACCACCGGAGGACGTCATGCACCAGGAGCAACAGGATGCCTTACATATAGTTGCAGAAATCAGCCATTCGCCGACTGCACAATCGATACCGACTACCAGCCTTCGGGCCCTGCCCAGTGACGAAGAGGCAATTTATGGACTACCGGACTCAGTTTTCCTCAGAATTACCGGATGTCACGCCGCAAACGGTGGATCTGTTTGGCTGAGAAACCAAGTCGAACTCCTCCTCCCCTTCTCTTTTGTGCTAGCTCTGGGCACCTAGCGGGAGGGCTGAAACACCCAGCCACTTCTGACTCCAGCTGATTGGAGGCTCATCACCAAGCACTGGAAGAGCAAGGACCCACCGCACATTCAACATTGGTGCACCTCCTTTAACAACTGGGCGGTGGCGGAAGGTGCAACCCTACACAGGGAGGAGACAGCGGGACTAAGGGCCATTCCAATAGCACAGCCCTGGGATGATATTTTAAACTCCTTTCACCAAGCATGCCTTGAACAGGGAATCACCTAGGTGCCTGTTTTGCTGGACGTCATTGGCATGACGGACGAGAGGGGGCGTGGTGCACTTGGGAGGGGGGGCCTTGGTCTCAGTCTCCAGTGGAATGTCATGCTCACGATACAAGATGCTGACCGCACGTCACCAATGAGTGGATCTGACCCGCCCCCTATGCACGAGACCAGATGCCAATACTCTACAATAAACGCATTAAAGTTATGCCCACCCACCCCCACATTGCAACCCTCAGACCTGGGAGCAATAACACACACCCATCGACACGTATGAACACATTACCTGCCTACCCACCTTATTGACTTCCACCAGAATAATGCGCTTATTTTTTTTTTCCGTTTTATTGTTATAGATCCTTTTCATTATTAACCTATATGTTCGTTCTCCCCCCAGTTGACCAAGTTAGTGGTGTCCCGACAAGCTCCTTAGCGGACACGTTAGTTAAAATGTTTGAAGACCGCAGCGTCGAATGTATCACGTTTGTTCCTTAATTGGTTCGCAATACTCGCACCTAAATTTGAGGGGCCACTCCACATAACGGGTCTTCTAGGCATGATAAGTGAAAAGCGGAACTGCCACATGGGCATGACGCTGGGCCTTAATTGATACGCTCATGTGACTTGAGCCATATCTGTAACCAATCCAGGCGACAACCTACCCTTTGACACCCCACTGGGCACACAATTGCAGTACATGATGGGCCATGGCTTTGCGACAAATACCGCTAACTCAGTTCCTAAGCGCCATCTTTCTTTCAGCTGATGACCCATTGCTCTGTGGAGATGGGAAGCACTCTTCTGTATAACGTACTGTGAGGAACTGTTATTGATCCATGCATTCCGGTTTCCCTTTCCGCATTAATGGTTGTGATATGAGAATAGTTTAATGTATAATACTACTGCTGTACATAATCATTGCTGTGACTCGAAAGGATGACCTGTTACTCTCCTCAATATATTGCATTGTATTGTGACTATAAGCTGAAACCTTAATAAAAATATTCAAACAAAAAAAATCAGAGACTTAATTCTCTGAAAACTCCATGATTTCTTGGATAACTTAATATTCATGCAGGGGGAAGTCCCTGACTGCTGAAGGTGGGTTTTTCCAAGAAATCGTTGTAGATTTTCGGAACTGGTGGAAGTAGCCAAGCCGTCTTAGGACTACTTGAGCTATGTCTTAATATGGTTATGATTTCTATACCTATATAAGGATACAGTATTTTATACCTATATAAGGGCATGAATTGGGAAAATTACACTAGGGTCCTAAACCGCTATACAACACTGCACACTCAAATCATGGAGAGGGCAGGAAATAGCCCCCCTACCTCCCTCCTGCGCCACGACAGAGAATCATAGAGCAAAAGGTGTTGGAGCACTTTGTTAGTGTTTATAGCTCCGATCATATGTAACTCTCACTACACACTTTGTGTCTGTGTAATTTACAACACCTGCACATCTTCTTCACTGCACTATTTATCACTACTTTGAAGACATCACAGGCCGGTCTCTTCCTCTGATATTTACAATCTAACCAGTGGTCGAGAAGATCGCCCTTTATTGCAATGCAATAGGTCTCGCATTTGCGAGAGTTTAAGCTATTTGTATTGTAAATGACAATGCCAATAGCTCAAACTCGCGTAAATGTAAAACCTATTGCATTGCCAAGGCTTGTTTGTGTTGCAATCCATACCGTACACCAGGCTTCTCCATTCTCATGCACTCTGAGGCCATACTTGTTTTTTTAAAAGGTGACTCTGCAGCCGGAACAATAACGAAAATCTGCAAAACAGACTTCAGTAGTAATGGAAAGAACCCAGCACGAGTCTTCGGCGCACCGGTCACGGTTGTGAAAGCATGATGGCCATAGCGAAATAGCAATTTTACGAGACCGGCTGAAGTTCCGTGGGAAACGCAACATATGTGTTTATATTTATAATACACAAAAGAATGAGATGGTTGGTTATCTTCTACCTGCGCTAGTGAAATAGTAAAACCTACATCTATTTATATATTTTCATTACACATATTCTTTTAACATCCCGACCCACCCACTGCTAAAAGTCCGCAGCCTGCAGGAGCAAGAGGAGGAATTTCCCTCCCTTCTGCTCATGTTACAACTGGGACTGGAGAATGTTTTACATGTGCATCTCTTCTAAACCTGTAAACCATAGAGCCTGTCGTCTAAGTTGTTCAAAAGTAAGTCAGAGGTTAATTTAAAAAAAGCACCACGTTATGGTATTGAGCAAAATGAAGTCCGATGTATGTGCCATTTTTAAAAATACAGCAAATATAAGAGATAGAAAGTAGCTCAGAAAGACAGGCTGGAAAGTGCCTAGACTCATCTTAGAAGGCTGCAGTGTTGGCAAACTGCATCCGTTGTGCCCCTTCCCACCTCCTCCCGCATCGTGTGCTTGTTCCTAGCCCAGGAGAGGAATTGTTTGCAGTGAGTCAGATGTAAAACCAAGGTATCACTACTCCACGACACTGCTGCAAGAAAAATTCACACAGAGCCAATGAAAGTGTGCCAATAACCAGCTGTGGGGCGCTAGGCTGATAAAATCACATGTGCGCAATAGCGAATATGAAAGCGGGTGCCGTGCACAAAATTTACGGGCCTGTTTTCAATCACACTGGAATTCCAAAGGCAGGGGGAGCAACTGTGCGAAGGAGAGCCTTCCCATGCCGCTGTGCAGAAACAAAAGAAACAAGCATCGCTGGGCGCTGAAGCTGAACACAGGCAAACATTCACATGAGCAGGAAACAAATAAAAAATAGTTCCCCAAACGAACAGATAAACAACCGAAGCGTAATAATACAGTACTTGATCCCTGCTTTGTGGGAGGAAACGAAAGACAAAGAGGAGGGACAAAAAGGAAGGATTGACCACTGGCAAACAAGGACTTTTAAAGGACACTGAAACAAACAAATGGAAAGCAGTGGGTGAACTGTAAGCCCACAAATAAGTATATACAACAGGTCTCGAATGTTCGACTTAATAAATAAGGACAATTTTTATAAAAGTCCTATTTAAGTATCCAGGCCTTTGTAGATCCTTAAAATATAAACAAATGTCTGGTATTTTTCTCTGGGAAAGATGGCAAACGTAAGTGTGAACATCTTGAGTCCTGTTTCTTGTTTAGTGACCAGGTTTCGCCCCAACTTCATTCTCTGCAATGTCCACATGTGCTTTGTACAGCATTACCTTTTAAAGAAAGGCTAACACATATTTAATACATGCATATAACAAGGGTTTGAATTATTTATGAAGAGAGTGTGTGGTGTTATGGCCAGAGTTGCAGAATGCGGAACCAAGTTCCAGGCTCTGACTCCGCTCACAATCCTTTGATTCTGGGCAAATCACGTAATCTTTTTGTGCCTAAAATAGAATCATGTTTCTCAGTGCATACATACCAACAGCCTCAATTGAGTGGGAGACTCACGTTCTTTTAAAATAAGTTTTAACTTTTATAATGAAGTCACAGCTGGTGTACATTTACGTCTAGTACAAACAGGTGGGTTTATGCCTGCAAAGCACAGATTTACGAGCAGGACATTCTCACTTATGGCATTACAAGTTATCATATGTCAAAGGACCTGTCATTGTTGAATATATGACGTTACAATGCAAACAATTACAACGCATGCTTTTACATCGCCATTTTTACATCCTGACTACCATTACATCTCATGATTTTATAACTCATGCCATTACAACGCATTTTTTAAAACTACCATTACAACGCATAATACTTTTAGGGCAACAGTAGGGTAAATGTTGGATAGTGTAGGGGTAAAAATGACTATTCCCACTCCAGTGAGTGCAATAGAAGAGTAAGTGTTGGATAGTGCAGTGGTAGAAATTACTTTTCCTACTCCAGTGAGTGCAACAGAAGGGAACGTTTTGGATAGTGTAGGGGTAAAAATGACTATTAAACAAAGGGAGTGCAGTTCCTTCATCAATGGTCCTTGCTCCTCGTCGGGCCGGCGCTGCAATGCTCGACGGGCTCACCGTTTCCGGGGCTCTTTGTCGGAGATCTTTTTTGGAGAAGCCGTTGGGTGCGTGCGGGTGTGGGGGCAGTGTGTGGTTATGTGCACGTGTGAGGTGATATAAAATAGGTCAGGCTCAATCCTAATCTAAATAAGTTTAATGGTGAAGGTAGGTCTTGCTTAAATAAAAATAGCTGGATGCCCTGTGGGAATGTGATGTTCCTAACAGGCGGTCTCTAAGGTGGGGGCCACGTGTTTCGTGCTTAGTTGTTCCAAAAGGAATCGGAGGCCCTTCTTCAGGACCTATGTGAAATATAATGCACGACTGGAAAACAGGCTCCAAGATTTTGGGGAGTAGCCTGTTGTGGGGTCCTAGTAGTCCTGTACTGGGTGTAGTTGAAACCTGCAAAAAAATTACAAGAAACACAGGGTTAGGGAAAGGGAAGGGAACAGGGATAGATGAGAAAACAAGTGTTTTTTTTTATCTACAATGGACAAGGAGGATCACGTGGCCCCTGTCTAAGAGACACACTACAACCTGTTAGTGGAATCAATGATCCCAGAGGTGTTTGACTGGGTATAGGCTTAGCTGGTGAGTGTTGGACACCAGCCGACCTCTGGAGTTGCAGTAACGAGGTCAACAGTTAATGTGCTTAGTGGTGAACCACATTATTCATGCAGCAAAAGGGTGCTGTTGTCTCAGCCGACCTCAGAAGTGGTGGTCACGAGGCCAACTGTGAGTGTTTTCAGTAGGAAACCACATTAATCATACAGCAATGGTACCCATGGGAAATTATCCTGATTTCATATTACCGGAGGGCTGAGAGGTAAGAGATTTATAATGGCATGACATACTGCACAGTTATATCTGTACAAAGTGTGGGCTTAATCTGTGCTCATATATAAGCCTACAGGGTCACATACGTAATTGTATACCACAATGCGGATGTTCTTGTGCCCCTCATTTGTTAAATAAACATGTAAACACAATCGCACCTAGTGTAGGCGAGGCACAGTCAGAATTACCACAATGCTTAGATGTTGAGTTATAAAACATTGCGTCGCATAATAGTAAGGAGCAAACATGGTAGCAGATGGTGACTCTGGCATGTACAGAGGAATACCTAGCTGGATGAGCGAGAAGTACCCGCCTGACAGTGCCAAGGATGGTGATAGTCACCGCAAGTTATTTAGGCAATGGACCAGACAAACATTACAATTTAAAGCAAACAAAACATTTCAGAGGAGGTTAGTTCTCGTTCTCCCGCAGTGTCACTCCCCCTTAGTTCAGGATATATTGCCCGACGGGAGTGACAAGGAGCCCAATGTTGTTCCACTCCTTCGAGGTAAAGGAGATATACGTTAGTGCTGCTGGATAGGTAAAAGGGGGGCTCTTGAAGCTTACCGTGACCCCAGGGGCTTAGTTGTAATACTCACAGAAGGGTGGAGGCAACTTGCTGGTATGTCTACCCTCGCTCCGGTTCCCCATAACCTCTAATCCAGGAAGCGCGTATTTGTGCGGGAGGTCTCGTGGAAGGCTAGACCGTCAACTCGAGCCGCCATCTTGGGGTGGTGTTTGCGTTTGACAAAATTTTATTGAGGCCAAACCCTGAGTGGTGTTTTGAGGATTATGCAAAATCATGGATGTAAGCATGTTTGCTTCGAGTAGCCTATGTGAGTTACCATATCCAGCGATGCTTAGATAGCACCTTTTCAGGATATATTGTCCCTATAGGACATTTCATATGTAATGCGAGAGCCGATATATGAAAGTTAGCATGCACGAAGTGCCAGTGTCACAGTTGCGTCGTGAAGGCTATGTGGAATCATGGGCGCTATCTTTTACCAGTATGAGTTACCATATCCAGAGATGCTAGGGCGGCACCATTTCAATAAATATAGTCCCCATAGGACATATCATGTGTGATCTAAGAGCAATTGTGCAGCAGACGGTGTACATAATGTGCAGAAGAAATCTCTTTAGGGTGCAGGGTGTTGTAGGGGTAGCTAATTGGAACCAGATATTGGCCCAATGTAATAACTATGACCCTGACAACACGTTCCATCATCCCACGGGAATCACTGTGTCATATGTGATGTATTTATGGTAGTGGTGGGCTGGAGTGGTCGTACCTGGGCCATGGGGGACTTAAATTGAAGGCAGGCTTTATGTGGTGGGCGTAGGTAATTGAATCCTCACCTATTGTAGGCGGGAGCCAGACGGACAGACGGTTGACCTATGTCAGACAAGTACGGGCCGTGGAGTGGGTGAGGCCCCTAACTGAAAGAAATTATCAAAAGAACTGGTGTTTTGACGGAAGCAGGTGTTTACTAAGTGAGTTATAGTGCTGGATGAGCAGTCCACTAATGGTACTTTCATAGCCTAGGGATTAGTTGTTCAGGGTTGCCCACGGGATATCGTCATTCAGACCTCGTGTATGGGCAGATAGCTTAAAAACCCAGCGTTGATCCTTCCTGAACAGGGACTCCTTGGAGATGTTTTTGTTGTTTTCTAGGATGGTCCATTGAAACTCTTTGGATGAATGTCTAGCCTCTGCAAAGTGTGTGTATAACTTTGTTGTTGTTTTTCCGCACCGGATGTTTCTCCTGTGTTTTGTGATTCTCGTTTTGACGGTGCAAGTGGTCATGCCAAGGTGTTGACGGTTGTAAGGGCATGTGAGCAAGCACACACAGTTGTTGGTGTTGCAATTGGTGTGTGTTGTTTGTGTCCATACCCAGGTGTCTGTTAATGCAATCGTTTTAGTTGCTTTTGTTAGAGGACATACCACACACTGCCCACAGGGAAAATGACCTGTAACAGGAGGTAATCCCCAGAGGGTGTACGCATGTGTTGTGTGGGGATTGGGTCTTGTGTTCACGACCATGTCTTTGATATTAGACGTGCTTTTGTAGGCAAACCTGGGTTTCTCAAATGTTTTTTCTCCCACCTGTAGGATCCTCCAGTGTTTGTTTATCACCTTTTTCAGTAAATTGGATTCTGGGGTAAAGGTGATCAAAATCTGATAGCGATACCCAAGTTTAAGCGATCAAACTGGGGAGGAAGAAGTTTCCTAGTTCACGCAGCACGGACCTGGAACTTACTCCCACTGGATATAAAAAACAGCCCAACATTGGAAATATTTAGAAAGAAAATCAAAACATGGCTATTCGGTGTATAAATTGCGCTAACCACAGACCTGCTCAGGACAATGGACAAATCATAGCGCCAAGACGCCTCCGGGCATTCGTGCGCTTTAGAAATGGAAAAATCAAATCAAATCAAATCACAGATGAGGATTTCAGTGGTGGGTTTTTCTTGTTTGTCTAGAAGCGCCAGTCTGAGTGTTCTGGGCTCTCTTACGGGCATTTTTTTTTATCTGTTTGGATGGATATTGACGTTTGGTTAAATTGGCATTGAGTTCGGAGGCCTGGCTTTTGAAGTCCTCTAGCTCAGTACAATTCCGCCTCAGTCTGAGGAATTGCCCATAGGGAAGGTTTTTCTTAAGGGCCTTAGGGTGGAAACTCTGGTATTGAAAGGGACAAGGACTGTCAGTGGGCTTCTTGTAGGTGGTAGTAGTGAGCTTGTTGGGGGTGTCTCTTGATCAGGAGATCCAGGAAGGGCACTTCACTCGAAGCACTGTGAGCTGTGAGGTTGAGGTATGGATTTAGACCATTGATCCATTCTAGGAACAGTGTGATAGTATCACTAGAACCTTTCCAAAAGACCAGAATATCGTCGATATAGTGATGCCACAGTTGGATGTTGTTTCCTTAGGGGTTGGTTTCAGTAAGGATGTGCCTGCCCTCGAAGTCTGACAAGTAAAGACATGCCAGTCTTTAGAGTTCAACAGCTTGAATACCCATGCAGGGATAGGGCACAACAAATTTTGAAGCATGTACAGGCAATGCAGCAGCACCACCATTTTAGACACAGCCACTCTCCCCAAAAATGAGAGCGGTAGAGTGTTCCAGAAGGTCACCAACAGCTGTAGGGCCTCCACCACCCAGTTCACATTAAGGCGTAGTAATTGAGAATCCTTAAATGCCACCTGCACACCCAGGTATCAAGTGCTCTGTTTCGCAGTGCAATTCAAGGCAGGGAAGTCGTTCCAAGGGGAGGGCAGTCAAGCACTGCCAGTGGGAAGAGCAGGGATTTGTGCTTGTTGAGGCGCAATCCAGAATAGCTGCCAAATTCCTCCAGGAGCAGCAGTGTAGGTATCTCCTCTCGAGGTGAGGCAATATAGAAGAGGGCATCATCAGTATACCAAGATATCATGTACTGTGTCCCCCCGTCTGGATGCCCCACCACCCAAGTTCCCTCCATGCCCTAAACGCCATAGACTCAATAGCAATTGCAAAGAGCAGCAGTGACAATTGGCAGCACTGGTGCATACTCGGCTCCAGCCACCCCATTTCAGAATGACACAGGACTACAGGGAACCAAGCGCATGGTGCAGTATATAGTAGTTTGACCCAGCGGCAAAACCTTGGACCAAATCCCATTGCCCTCAGCACTTCCTGCAGGTATCCCCAGTCAACGGTTTCAAAGGTTTTCTCAAGGTCTACGGACACCAGGGCCAGCTCCTCATCCCTTTGTTTATCCTCAGGAAGGATATGTGTTAACTGTCTTTCATACCTGTGTTATGAACGGGTATGAACTTGCATTGGTCCTCATGGATCAAGTGGGGCATGTGTGGCGCCAAGTGTTTCACCAGCACTTTGCACAATATTTTTACGGCCGAGTTGATCATGGTGAGCGGGCGATATACTGCTGGGTCCAGGCTTTCTCCTCCAGGTTTAACAAGCATTGTTATAGCCAATAGGTCTCACCTTTGGGACCTTATAAGTGTTTAGCCATGCAACAGTTGGTGTTGTTGCACTAAGGATATTGTGCTGCAGAACTAAATATTTATAAGGTCCAAAAAGCAAGACCTATTGGCTATGCCAATTCTTGTTTGGGGAGTTGGCAAAGTGGCATCTGGAAAACATAGCCTTTATCGTCCATTTAAAAGCCACCAAGCTGATAAGGTCAGTAAATCGTCTGCCACTTGTCATTTTTACCTTGGTCAGTTGTTGAAACTCTTGTGTCACGTGTATATATATCACATGCATAAGGTAGTTTGATTTTCGTTTATTTTGATTGCGCTCCAATTCACAATAATAACGTTTCTCCACGTCCTTTGTTTTTCCCTCCTTTCCATTTTAATGTGTACAGCCGATCGCCTTTTTTGTTAGTGAAGAATTGCTTTTATTTAAGTGCATTGCAGTGCCTAATTCTATTGCTGCATGCTGCATTCTGTTGCATACGAAAATGTGTGACCTTTTGTTCAAACTTTGTCCAAATACAAACAAATCAATATATTAGGAAAAACAACTATTAGATTCTCACTCAGACGAGAACAAGACTGAGGACTATACAAAAAATATTTCTCACAGAGTTTTGCAGCCTCTTCCAGTTTAGCTAAACGGCAGGAATATATCCCCCTGCTTAAGAATGGACTTAATGTTAACTTCAGTCTGCAGAGAATATTGTTTTGCCCTTTCTATGTGCAGAATACCTCCATAACACTGTGGTTGATTCGATTAATTACACCACGATGACTCCGAGCAAATTGCTTTTCGACGACATGTTTCTCTTAATTATCTAAAATGACTGTTAGAAGAGCTTAGCAGAAGGAAAATTTCATGACAACGCATTCAGGGAAATAAAATAATTAAGGATTTTTGCTTTTGTAAACGAACCCTCTCTTAAAAAAAAATACATCGCCTAGAAGGGTCTGCTTTTCAGGAAGTTGAGAGTTAGGACGTGTTGAACATGATCAAACAGAAGGAACCGACCTGACACCGCCGGGTTTAATCGGTCACCGAATCTACCGGCCCGGGCCTCATCACAAGTCATTCCTCCCGTCGTAATGGCATCCACATTTAAGCTATAACCTGTGGCAGCGCGAGCGCCAATTTATGAATCAGCTTGACGAGAGCAGATCTTAGTCACGCGCAGGTGCGCAAAGTGTTCTGGGAAGGCTTAATGGATGAAAAGTCGGAAAGGTTAAGTAGTACTGACAGAAACATAATACCCACAAGATAGGGCTCACTTCCTCGGCTTGACACTAGGTTTGATTGCTGTTCGGAGAACTGCTTCCACATAGTTTGAGGGAACTGAAAAGGCCAACCATGTCCAATTAAATCCCTTATTGGTAACGAAGCAATCTAATTAACAGTTAAAGATCAGATATTCCTAATAAAGTCAAGGCTTCCTCAGGGCGCCCCGGTGGGGAAGGCGGTGTTAGTGTGCAGCAAACACAGAGCACTTTCTCCCAGGAAGGTTACGATTAAGTTACAGGGCAAGCAGATGCGACTGTAAGTCACGCATCACTGTTTTAATAGTGTATATCTGTCTACAAGCCTGCAGCTGTCTCAAGCAGTTAAGGCTACCCATATTTGCATTGATGATGTTTGACATGAAGTGTTCTTTATTTAAAAATAACAGACTAAGGTGAATATTTAGACCAGTGTGCAAATGGAACAAGTATTTGCAAAGCAACAAAACAGGTCTCCCAATCTTCAGAGTAAGAGCTACTGGCGTTTTAAATGACAATCCCCCAGATTCATCAAAGCCACATTCTGCAAATTCCAAATTGCGAAAATTACCGAATCGCAATTTAGAATTTGCAGAATGGGATTCATGAAGAAATGCGATCAAAAAAAGCAAATCGCAATCGGCCGCAATTGCCGTTTGCGGTTATGCCAATCGCAGAAAAATTGCAGAATCGCCCTTTTTCCGTGTTGAAATTGCGATCTCGCAATTATCAAAATCGCAAATTGTGATCTCACTAATTGCGTGATCGCAAAAACGGGAAGTCGCATTTCGAGCACAATGATGACATCACAACCAGGAAGTAGACAGTTCACTCCCTCATTCTGCTCACTGAGCCTGAAAGTGGAAGCAGCACTGGCCAGAGCTCCGCTACAGACCACCTGCAGCAGCAAACCAGGAGACAAACAACCCCAGAAAATGTCCCAGGAAGCAGCAGGGAGCAGTGCCCCTGGAAGGAAAAGGAAAATTAAATTTTCCGAGCAGGAACTTGAATATTTAATTGAGGGAGGGAAGCGGAAGGGAAGGTTAGAAATACTGGAGCATTCATTATGTCGGCGCCTACGTGTGATTCTGCCTCCCCGAAACTGATGTCATGAATGGCGTGTTTTACAGGCTTAAGACAAAAATCCACTGACACCAGGTCGACGGGCAGGTGATTTCTACTGTTAAGGCAGCAGAAGCAAGGCAGCAAACTACGGAGCGGGCACTGACTTTAATGCCAGGAATCCCACTACCATTACTTTTTCCATATACACATCACGTATATATGAAGACCCCCCTTGGGTGTTTTTTGCTGCACGGATAGAAGCCTACCTTTGAATTAAAATTGTGTCTCCTGAAGAAGGCGGTCCCCTGCCGAAACGCGCGTCGAGCTCTTATGCTTGTTTCATTTTTCTGTGATTATTTGTATGCTTTTGTTAATATATTTCGTTTCGGGGGAACTTTCTAAACGTCGCTCATTGCTGCGAGCCCTTGTGGAGAGAGCACTCTCTGCTTCTGTTGCCGGAATCCTTTGTTTGCCTGACCGCCCGCCTCCCGCCGCCAGACCCCAGTACCATCACCGGTCCGGCCGCTGTGTGGAGCGCGGTGTGTGGTCATAAACTACACGACCCAGAATCCCTGGAGACGCAGTCCGCGTCATTCACGCGCCAGGCGGCGCTTAAAGCTGAGGCCACCCCGGTCGAAGGGGGGAACTTTCTAAACGTCGCTCATTGCTGCGAGCCCTTGTGGAGAGAGCACTCTCTGCTTCTGTTGCCGGAATCCTTTGTTTGCCTGACCGCCCGCCTCCCGCCGCCAGACCCCAGTACCATCACCGGGTCCGGCCGCTGTGTGGAGCGCGGTGTGTGGTCATAAACTACACGACCCAGAATCCCTGGAGACGCAGTCCGCGTCATTCACGCGCCAGGCGGCGCTTAAAGCTGAGGCCACCCCGGTCGAAGGGGGGAACTTTCTAAACGTCGCTCATTGCTGCGAGCCCTTGTGGAGAGAGCACTCTCTGCTTCTGTTGCCGGAATCCTTTGTTTGCCTGACCGCCCGCCTCCCGCCGCCAGACCCCAGTACCATCACCGGGTCCGGCTGCTGTGTGGAGCGCGGTGTGTGGTCATAAACTACACGACCCAGAATCCCTGGAGACGCAGTCCGCGTCATTCACGCGCCAGGCGGCGCTTAAAGCTGAGGCCACCCCGGTCGAAGGGGGGAACTTTCTAAACGTCGCTCATTGCTGCGAGCCCTTGTGGAGAGAGCTCTCTCTGCTTCTGTTGCCGGAATCCTTTGTTTGCCTGACCGCCCGCCTCCCGCCGCCAGACCCCAGTACCATCACCGGGTCCGGCCGCTGTGTGGAGCGCGGTGTGTGGTCATAAACTACACGACCCAGAATCCCTGGAGACGCAGTCCGCGTCATTCACGCGCCAGGCGGCGCTTAAAGCTGAGGCCACCCCCGTCTCGCGGGACGCGAGCGGGACGCCGGGCGAAGCCCGGGCCAAGGGCGGGCCCGTTTCAGCCCGTTACAGACTGTGCAGGACTGGACTGGGCCACGGTATTTCCATTTATTGTCATATATTACTTGCTTTAGTACTATACTGTTGAACATTACTTCTGTATTAGCCCCATATACACCTGAAGTTCCGTAGCACTTGATTCCATTCAACAATGAATAAACGGACCAGAAGTAAAAAGACCTCTAGCCTAACTGACATCACTGGCCCACTAGACTTATTTATCACTAAGACTCATGAGGTCATAGATAATAGTATACAGATACTACAACGCAGGGTATCCCATGAACTGGAGGTTGCAAGAAGGTCGTCCATGGGGCCCCTGGCCTCTGCACAAACCCCTCAAAAGGGTCCAACCGCCCCCCTGCTTAAGCAGGTTGACAATATGAACGTACAAATTCATACAGTACCAAATAGTGTTGACTTATCCGCTACCCAACTCTCTCTGGGGTCCAATTCCTCTGAGGATCTGGAAACGACACCGGACCTACAATTCTCCCAAAATGCACAGGATATCGAAGATATTGTAGATCTTGACCCCACAGGTAACGGGGAGGGGGCTATAGCAAAGAAGCCAAACATAAATATGGATAATGCCCCACATGAGGCAGCATTAGCTGTGCAAAACACCAAGACCTCTCTTAAATCTACCACTAACATCATCGCGCCTGGTCAACCAACTTCTATTAATAATGGCGCTAACCGCACAGCAACACCCCATGACTCTTGCCCTAGAGAGCCTCTAGGAACACAAACACAGGGTGCTGACATACAGAAACCATGCTCTGCTTGTATAACATTACACGACTTTATTACAAGCAGTCTGGGGCGATTGCTAAAACATCATCTGCAACCCCTAGAGAAGAGCATTATGATTATAGAGAAACAACTAGCCAAACTAAATGCTCCAGCATTTAAGCAAAACACATTAGGCACGCTTGTTAAGGGACCTGGAACTGTAAATAACACAAATTCGAAGGCCCAACGTCCAACTTCAACAGGCATTCAGCCTAAGCCTCAACCGCCCAAAAAAGCTGTAAATCCAGAAGCTCAAAAACCTGACAATCACAATATACAATCTACCTCACATCCTGTGACAACAGAAGGGACGGGAAAACAAAAAGGCCACATCGAGAACTCCCAAAAAACTCCGGCTCTGGCGGAGTCCACTATCCAAACACCGAAACAAAAGGACACCATACCAATATCTCAAAAAACCCAACCACCTCAGCCACAAGCAAATGAGAGGAAGGCCCCAAGGTATAGACGCCCGATACATCTCCCGCCTGAAGCTACCCCGTATACTGTTATACTCACAGGGGTCACAGAGCTGGCTGATGGTACGGATGAACCCCCCTGGTCCCTGCGAAACAAGGTACTACAGTGGTTAAGCCAAAACAGACCCCTCCACGCACACAATCATGGCAGAATCGTTTCCATGAGGAGAGTGTTCTGGATTGGTGAAACCAAAAAATCTTTAAAGGGTGATTGCATTGTACTCAATTGTGAGGACCCCGATACAGCTGATTACATCTCCTCATGGCCAGCTTTAGAAAAAAGGGGGGGCGTTGACGTACAACGTCTTTCCTTTTTTTACCCCCCTCTAAATATCCCTAATTATGGTGATCCAAACAGTTGGGAGGAACCACAGGACTGGACCTGGACGCAGGTGGGGCACTATAATGGGAATAGAAATAGCTTCAGGAACAATAAAAACAACTGGAATGGAGGGTGGGACAATCATCCCTGGCCATTGAGAAGAGAGAATGCACACCCTGATTACTGGAGGGGGATTCCCATGAGGAACAGGTATGATTGCTTGGATATGGTCGATTGACCAATAATGACAACAAATCCCAAAACTATAAATCTAGGTACTCTTGTAGAAACCCGAATTAGTGAAGAGCAGACCGTCATTGTTAATAGACCATCAGTAGGGTACACGCCTGACCCTCCTACACAGAATACACTTTGTACCCCCACAACCCCACAGATTGCCACTCAAACACATAGGGAGCAAGGATCAAATTTGGAGGGTATAGAGAGCCCAATCCCTCAGGTAGCGGAAATAGAACCCACCAGACACAAACTAAATTTGAAAATTACATCCTGGAATATAGCAGGGCTGAGTAATAAAGTAGGGGCCCACCCGTTCTTATCATTCATGGCAAAACAGGATATAATATGCTTGCAGGAATGCTGGGACCGGGAGGAAACTTATATTGAGGGCTTCAGCACTCATTATATCCCGGCGACACAGGGTAATCGAGGCAGAGGGTCGGGGGGCCTTTGCATCTTTACTTCCAATTTGCGTAACATAAAACTATCCACATATCTGTCGAGTGGTTCCAATGTAGAGGTAGCTAGATCCCTGCAAGGACTTGTAGTCAAAGCAAGGGGGTGGTCCCTCTTTCTGGTGAATATATATATAAACATGCCCAAAGCCGAGCCCAAAGCCTTAATAGCGGAGCTTAATGCAATGCTCGTGATGGGTGATCAGAACGCAGACTGCATTATGATAGCAGGAGATTTTAACTGTCACCTGTGCCCCTATAGTGCTACAAAAAATTGTGGAATTTACAATTTAAGAGGGGATCCCACCACACACTTCGAACACTCGATTATTGGGAATATGCTTAATCAATTAATGCATGACTGGGACATGGGGTTCGTTAATGAACTCTGTGAGCCTTATGTAGCTTTCCAGACAACATTCTTTGGGCGGGGGCCAGGCACCACAATTGACTACATCCTAGTGACCAACAAGAATCAGGGTTGCCTGGTGGGCTTCAACATGGAAGATCTGGCACTAAGTGACCATTTTCCAATTAGCACCACAATCTCGATTGACAAAGATGAGTCCTCTGAGCTAAGCATACCGAGCATCCTTCATGGCCACTCGGTCTCGCTGGCAAGAAAGAATGGCTATGCTATAAAGTGGGGGAAAATCGATGGTACAACTTTTTTAAAAGACCTAGTGCAGAAAGAAATGAACCAATTCATGGTCTGCCTAGAATCTAATACCACTCCCCAGCAAATTATAGTGGCATATGGGAATATTGTTGCCACTATAAACGATAAACTTACAAAAAAATTAAAAAGAGGTATAGCAAAGAGAGAACATGGCTGGTTTAATTCTGCCTGTTCTAAAGCTCACAAAGACCTATTACAGGCTCTAAGGACACTTCCCAAGGATAATAATGTGATTAGGCAAGCCAGACGTGTTTATAAGCACACGTTACGTGAAAGACAAGATGAACTTAAAAACCAGGCCTGGGAAGCCTTAGTAAAGGCAAGCTCCACAAGGGACAATGTCTCTTTCTGGAAGGAAATTAATGCTCCTTTCTTCTCACAGGACAACAGGACAGATTCGATGGAAGTAGCCATAACTGAAGATTCCTGGGTTGACTATTTTACCTCTTTATATAAAAAAGAGGCACTAAATATGACCCTAGAATATAACATCCATAATAGCAACCAAGATAGCTTCCCTTTAAACACTGTTTTTTCCCCTGCCGAGGTTGAATTAGCAATTTCGCAAAGCGCAAATTTAAAAGCCCCAGGCCCAGATGGAGTCCCCATTGACTTATTCAAAACCAATGTAGAAATGTGGGCTCCATTACTAGCAAATGTACTAAATGCGTATAGCATATTGGGATTCCCTGATTCATGGCATGAGGCCATAATCATCCCAATATTCAAAAAGGGGAATAGACAGGACCCAAAATGCTACCGCCCTATTTCCCTGCTGGATACATTAATGAAAGTGGCAGGTAGAATTTTACTAACTAAACTACAAACTTGGTCCAAGGATAAAGGGATTCTTTCTAAATTGCAGTACGGCTTCAAAACTGGAGTTGGTACTGTAGAGCAGGGTCTCAATTTGAATTTAATAATAAACAAGTATGTTAGTAAGAAGCAAGGGAACCTCTACCTCACTTTTGTCGATTTATCCTCGGCATTTGATTGTCTCGACCACGCTGTGCTGTGGAAAACTTTGACAAAGCTGGGAATAGATAAAAACATCTTACATTTTATACAGGAATTATACAGGGATGCGGGCGCAGCGGTTAGGTATGGCAAAAATGGAGAGCGAACAAAAAAATTCCCTATAGCGAAGGGCGTTCGTCAGGGTTGCATCCTCGCGCCTTTTCTTTTTAACTTATATATCAACGAGATAGCAAACGTTTTAAATGATCTTAAAGTCGACTATCCCAAAATAAATGGTACCCCAGTATCTTTATTATTGTATGCTGACGATGCTGTGATCATGGCTCGCACACAGCTAGGCCTCCAGAAAGCCATAACAGGTTTCTCATCTTTTATGTCCACAAGAGGCCTAAAAATAAATGAAGGAAAAACATTTACAATGTCATGCTCCTTGCGAAAAAACACACCAAATTGCAAAATCTTTATAAACAGCAGCAAGATAGCAATGACTAAAACCTTCTCCTATTTAGGAATTATATTTAATAACAAGGGAACATGGGCACCAGCCATAACCTCAAGGAATTTAGCTTTTGCCCGCACAATAGGCGCCCTTAAACACTTTGCTAAGAGATTGGGCAGGAAACCTGTGAATATATTACTTAAGATATATGCTGCTAAATGTGTGTCCACCGCCGTATATGGGGCAGGCATATGGGGCATAGCAGATAGCACACAGATCCAAACAGTGGAAAACGCCTTCCTTAGATATTTACTCTCAGTTCCTCGCTCCACGTCTACCACTGTGTGCCACAACGAACTGGATAGAATCCATATCATAGACCTGATAAAAGTAGCTCCAGTAATGCTGTGGTTCAAGATTTGGACATGTGAGGACACAGGGTTCAATAGGGAAGTAATTACTGATTGTTTAAACTATTCGGCATCCACCAAACAACCATGGCTAGCTTATGTGAAAAAGTTCCTTTTTTCCATCGGCAAACCAGATCTTTACACAAACCCCATAACATGCACACAAATATCAAAAAAATCTTTAAAAACGGCGTGTTTAGATTTACTGGCGGAACGAAGATGGTATTTAGATGGGCACAAATCCACCATAGTAGCTCACCGTAATATCTTACACGGCCCGGGCATCCATGCCTACTTAGCACCAATTTATTCGTGTTTCCATAGAATGCTCCTGACCCGAATGAGGACGGAGTCGTTCTATAGGCTTGTATCTTTTCCCATCACAAACATCTGGTCGGCAAATATGGAAAAGTGTCCATGTGATGATATATCAAGACAGTCAAACTTACATTGTATATTTTTTTGTAAGTATTATGAATGGGGGAGAAAAAGATACTTGATACCACTGCTAAAGTCATGGGGGGTGAGAACCTGTAAGACTGCACTGTTTAGACTATATATGCTGCAAGATGAAATTACTATAGTGACAGTGATAAAACTCCTTACGTTTATCGTAAAATGCAGGGGGTCTATGGGAAATGTATAGGACTTCGTGGATAATGTATAAAACTGATAAATTCGTATTATAATGTTCCTTATAAACACCGCATAATACGTATACAGCAGCAGACTGTATGAATACCAAGAGTCCTGTAAATGAATTTTAAATGAACTTGTATTTTATTCATTTTACTCAGATGATGTTTTATCATACGAAATTTTTTATATGAGAAAGAGATGTATAGGTTATTTGTGTTTTTGTATGTCATGCTTTTATGGTTTTTTGTCAAAACACCGAATAAAGCTATCTTGAATTGAATTGAATTGAATTGAGGGAGTCACAAAGGACCATGACCGACTTTTCGGTAAGGATTCACGGAGGGTGCCTGAGGCGGACAAAAGGCGCATTTGGCTGCGCATCCACGCTAAGGTCAATGCAGTGGGAGAGACCCAGCGCTCCATTGACGAACACAAAAAGAGGTGGTATGACCTCAGAGGGCGTGCAAAGGAACGAATTGCAGAGAGGTAGGGGGAGCGTCTTGCAACAGGAGGAGGAGAGCCCACTGTACCACCCAACACCCCACTGGAGGACACCCTTAATCCCGAAGCATGCGTGGGGGTCACCCGGCTGGACTCCTCCCGACCCACCCAACAATCCCAAGGTAAGTGCCATGCGACTGCGACCCTGTCCCCTGACAATGGCCATGACTCCAGAGCTACCCATTAGAAAACCCCAGTTATGCAGGCCATGCACACCAGAAATGCCCAATTGCATTGTGGGACTTGTAGTGTGACCACAATTTCCAGATAGCCCCATACAGCCAGACCTGTCAAGTGAGAGTCATTCCTAAAGCCAGTCAGGGAATGCTAGCCTGCATGCATGTAGCAACCTCCCATGTGCAAGAAACATGTCATTAAACACGGTCCCATTTACATCACAGGTGGCACAGAACAACCCAGCAGCAACAGTGAGGCCCTACACATTGACGACAACCCCAAGGACACCGAGGGAGAGGGCCATCCTTCCCTTCAACCAGGACCATCACAGCCAGCACCAGCAGCAGTAGTACCACCAGCTGCCCCTGGGGACAGTGCCACCCCTGCACCCACAAGCGCGCCACAACCACACTGTGTAACACCCATGCCAGTGGCACAGCCCACAACAGTTGCAGCCAGGAAGCAGACAAGGCGAACAGCCACTGTGAGATCACAGTCTAGCGGACTGGTGAGGGAGCAGCGCGACACAACACCACGCGCTGGCAGGGGGGTAAATGTCCGGGGTCCTGGCCTGTCCATTGAACGTCGGATGCTCCGAGTCCATCAGAAGCAGGCACGTCACTTGGCAGCCATCCACCTGCAGCTGAACAAGACTGCACGTAATGTAGGACAGCTCACTGACAGCATGCAAACCATGACTGCTGCTGTCCGTGGAAACAGCCAGGTCCTGTTGTCCCAGCAAGATGTCACCCGCCAGCGCCACCGCCAGCTGCTGACCCACCTGTCAGCTTACACACGCTCAAATCATATTATCGGGAATACCACCTCCCAACTATCGCGTCGCTCCCTAGCGATGCAGATTCAAATGGTGCAATGCTGCCAGGACGTCGCTAGGGCACTGGAGCAAGTCACCACAGGCTTACAGGGAAATGCTTTGGCATTTTGAAAATGTTAAAAAAATTCCTTCCGATCTTGCCTCTGGAGCATAGAAAGACCAATGTGCAGGCCTCGATAGGCTCACGCCTGGATTATGCGAATGTGCTCTATCTGGGACTGCCAAAATGTCTTCTCTCGCGCCTGCAGATGGTGCAGAACTCCGCTGCAAGAGCTATCTACGGCCTCCAGGGGAAAATGAGTGCATCGGAGTTGCTTAAAAAGCTCCACTGGCTTCCTGTTTCAAGACGGATTACTTTCAAGGCACTGACACTTGCCTTTAAGGCGCTCCACCATGTAGGGGCCAGATGCATTAGGAAACGCCTGGCCTTCTATGTGCCTTCTAGAACTCTGAGATCAGCTTCCTTGGCTATGGCTTCTGTTCCTTCCATCAGGCGGGCTAGAATCGGAGGTCGCTCCTTTCGCCACTTGGCACCTCGATGTTGGAACTCTCTGCCCGCCTCTCTAAGGAAAATAGCAACCTACTGGCTTTTAGGAAGGAGCTGAAGACATGGCTTTTTACCCAGTAATTTTCCTGCTCGCCTTCTCATCTGCCCTGGATTTTTCTTTCTCAGGTTTTATCAAAGCACCGGGACACTCCTCGGAGTAGCCGTGCGCTATAAAAAAAATCCGTTTAACATAACAGCAGTGCAGGGTCTGCAGGAGACTGACCATGGCCAAGCTAGTGGGGGGATGATGCCAGTGAGGGCAATTCCAGCCACAGCAGCCTGTCGTTGCCGCTGGTGACGGTACCCCGTCGCAGCACCAGGCCCACTGCAGCCTCACGGGCTAATGCTGATGTGGAAGAAGTCGAAAGGCGACTGGGAGCGTCCGCCCGGAGGCACCACTGACTCTTTGTAATGTACCTGCAGGGCCATGCTGATGATACAAGCATACCCTCTTCACAAACATGGGGATGTATGAGTTAATACAGCTCTCATGCAATATAAACAATAAGATTTGATATGCACAAGTTAATCTGACTCATGTCATTATTTAATTTGTCATGCATGAGTGAAGTGTTGGGTGAGGAGAGTGGGTGCACTAGAAACAGCTCATTGTGATTTGGTTGCGGCGCCTGTGTCCTTCAGCAGGATTCTCCCTGCGTGCATGACGCACATGTGCAGGTGGCCGGTTGTCCCCTTCCGACTCACTGCCAGAGATCTCTACAGGTATCCTCCGCTTGGTAGCAATGTTGTGGAGTATTGCACACACGGCCACAATGCGACAGCAGACCTCAGGCTGGTATTTGAGGGCCCCACCAGTCTTGTATAGTATGTAGAATCGGCTCTTCAAAAGCCCTAATGTCCGCTCAATGCAATTTCTTGTGCGGATGTGTGCAGCATTGTAACGCTGTTGCTGTGGTGTGGCAGGGGTTGAGGTATGGGGTGAGGAGGTACTCACGGAGACCGTAGGCGCTGTCACCTGAATGAAAGGAGCAGAGGGTGAGTGCCTGTTATGCGCAGCTACATGGTCGCAATGTACTGTTTGTGGGCATGTGTACTTACCTAGAAGGTGTCCTTCGCCAAAATCTCCCCTGGCCAGTCGTGTGTGCATGCCGCTGTGCCGGAATATGAAGGAGTCATGTGTGCTCCCCGGGTATTGTGCCACTATGTCTGTGATGATTGTCTTAGCGTTGCACACCATCTGGATATTCAGTGAGTGGTAGGACTTGCGGTTCCGGTACATGTATTCTGTTGGTGCAGGTGGGTAGATGTGGATGTGGTACAGTCAATGCATCCAATTACATGGGGGAATTGCGCAATGTTGTAAAAATCAAGCTTGGTTTGATTTAAGTCCTGTTGGGTGGTCGGGAATGTGATGTAATGGTGTAGCCGAGTCAGCATGGCCTCTAGGAAAGTCCTTAGGCAGCGGGACATGGGGCTCTGGGAGATCCCCCCTGCATATGCAACTATCCCCTGGAAGCTTCCAGAGGCCAGGGGGTGCAGGATGTACAAGACCTGGACATGGGTGGGCACAGCATTGGTCCTCCTTGTTCGGTGCTGTATCAGGGGGTCAAGGTCCCGGATGAGCTTTGTAATCATTGCCCCATTCAGCCGGTACTTTGAGTAGATTTGCTCCGCAGTTTGGACCAGAAGTGTGATCCTCTGGCGGAATATTCGCTCCTGGATCCTGCGTCTGTCTGTTCCTTGCTGCAGTCTGGAGCCTTCGCCGCCTAACCACCATGTAGAGTCCTGGCATTGTGAATGTCCTTATGCTCCTACTGTGTCTCCTTAAGTGTGTTTGGTCAGGGCCGCACCTGTGGCTAGTTTGGGAAATTTTCTTTTTTTTTATTGACTTAATGGTTACCACCTGGTTTGGGTTCTCCTTAAATTGCGCATCGCAAATAGCGATTTTGTGGTTTTTCGCAATTTGCGATTTTTGATGAATTTGGTTTGCGATTATTTAGCGAATTTGCAAATTAAATCGCAATATCATTGGAATCTCGCAAACTCCGATTCGGAGGAGAGCAAAGCTACTATTAAAAAAAAAATCAGCACACTCAGCTGCGTAGTGCAGCCACCTACTTCAAACACCCACTGCGCGCCTTATAAGTTTCTGGGGAACGCAGACAAGCTGATGAATTTGTTGTCTGGAGAGCACAGAATGCAGGCAGTCTACACTGTGACATGTGAACACCGCATGTTTGTGAAGTCATTGACACTAATTTCATTGAAGCGCAACCGCATACGCAAATAAATATAATTACAAATAAATGCAGGCAGGAAATAAGTGTAGAGATCTGGCCTCAAGAACGCGCCTCTGCTGCCGATTGGCCTGTTCCTTCCTGACCGTCCAAAAGAAAAGTGCCCCCCCTTCTCCCCACACGTAACTTTCTGCTCTCTGCCATGTGCTTATTCTGCCAGTGTTGGCGCGTTGTTAAGTGAGAGAGAAACGTTCAGTTGTCAAAAGTAGAGGGGCCCTTTTCACGACCGTAGGTGTATATGTCAGGTACACAGATGCACACAGGCATTTCGTGGGTGCACGAATTTGTCATATTAATAGTGCTGCAGTGGGCAACAGAAAGGGTCCCTGTTCAGTGATGTCATCAGGGACACTGGGCTAAGGAGGAGCCCACCAGTTCTCTATCGAGGGCCACACACAGGCTGCAGAGGGTAATCAATGTTTTTGTGCTGCAGACAGGATCATTGTGCTGTGTTATGCCAGGGTAGCTGCAGTGAGCTACACCCTGCACTGCCTTGATGAGTTATTGTCTGCAGTACTGCATGTTTATAGGGTGCTAAATTGACTGCCCCTGTGAGCAGTCCTGCGTCGGACACCACCCTCTGATGCCCTCAGAGGTGCGGTCGTGAGGGGTCCCTGTGCAGTGTGTAGTGATGTCACACTGCTCAGTGCTGCTCTGCGTGTCGGTGTGCAGCGATTGAATAAGACTGGGTAGGTGTTGTGTTGCAGTGCGCCACTCTCTGCAGTGTTGCACTGCTGTGTCAGTGTGCAAAGTTACACTGCTGTGTCTGCTTTGCGTGTCAATGTGTAGTGATTCAGCAAGGCTGAGCAGGTCTCCTGTTGCAGTCTGTCTCTTTGCACTGTTGCAATCGGAGAGGGTACAGCGCTGAGCGACCCTGGGTGTTCATGTTTTTCATTTGAAAAATGTATCTCCATATACAAGTAAGAAGAGAGAGTGTGGCTTCCCTCTCAACCAACGTCTGCAGTGGCGCCGCCAGGCACCAAGGAACGCATCAGCAAGAAATGATTTGTGCGCCATTTCCAAGAGTGAATTGTACACTGGGGGGCATGGTGGCTAAGTGAAAGCATATGCAGCGTCGCGCACGCGGCGCCAAAAGTAAAAGCAAATGCAGCGTCGCGCGGGGCGCCAAAAGTGAAAGCAGATGCAGCATCTGCTTGTAAGCACGCGCCCGCGCGCATAACAGCAAGCTCATCGCCACACTGGTAGCATTTTCGGAAGCCCTACTAGAGTCTCACCAGAGCAGCGCATGCTCGCTGACTCAGCGAGACCTAAAAAAATACTTATCTCCTCTTCCTGCATAGTTGGAGACAACTGTCCCCACTCATACGCCTCCTCATACACCTGTAATAGGGGTGGTGCTAACTTTTCCGTGTATGCCTGGTAAAATTCAGATGGGAATCCATCTTACCCAGGTGCCTTGCCCCGGGTAGCTCCTGCAACGCCTAACAGATCTCCTCAACTGTCACTTATGCATCCAGCTCCTTCAACCCCAATGGAAGGAGGCGATCCAGTGATCCCGCGGGGTACCAACCTGCGAACAACTAAATACTCATCAGGGCCCATAAACACACACACACATACCCATTATAGGCCAGTGAACACTGCTGGCGATCAATTTATAGAGCTAAGACAACCTATATACTCATTTTCTAATAGTTTATACTCACCAATATAAGACCTATTTATGACTGAATGATCTATTTTAGTTGATTATGTTTGATAATATAGACTCTTTCACCTATTATTTCATTAAATAATCACAGACTCAGGTCCGTTTTAAATGTTTATCAAAATTATTCTTAAGAGCCAGCAAATAACAGTGTTAACTCCATGTCTCTGAGGAAGTATAATCAAATATTCCAATTTAGTATAAGACTTTAGCAATAACGAATACCTCAGGAAAAGAGGACAGTGAGAGAAGCACATTGACACATGTACACAGAGATATATTTACCTTGTATGGTATAAAATGAGATCCCTCTGGCCAAGAGTTAATGGGTCCCCGGAAAGTTCAGGTGACAGAAGGATTAGGGATAGGTTCAGGAGAGGACATATGACCTCTTCCAGATCCGACGACTGCGTCTTACCCCTCTCTGATACTAACTTCCTCCTCAATTCTTCTGCACTCTTCTTCTAATTCTATTGCCTCCTCGATTCTTCCACAATCTTCTTCTAAATTTCTATCACCTACTTGAGTCTTCTGTGTTCTTCTTCTAGCCTTAAAATTCTAAGTCTGCTTCTCTTGAGTTTCAATCAGCATTCGGACAGCATCTCTGCCTCTCAGCGTTCTGGCTGCAATCTGGCCTACCTAATCTAAATAACTACCCCAATTATACTTTTCTTGTACCACCCGCAAATGTTTCAACCTTGTGAAATTCTTTATTCTGATTGGACGGGCAGAGGGGATGATCATCACACCATGCTATGATTTAATACTCTTCTTAAGAGCATTGTCTTATGTTCCCGCCCATTAATTTGTTTCTCCCAAGCTTTATTTCCCACCCATGTTCATAATGTTTCGACAACAATGTATAACATTTTCACAGTTGTCTATTGAATCTTCAGGATGTTCAGTTGGTTCCCAGGACATGTAGAGAGAGTGTCCATGTTCGGGTCCCAAGACTTGAGGTCTCTGTTTCAGAATTGTCCCTTTCGCGTATGCGATTCAGATCACGTGGTTTTCAGACTTTAGTGCTCTTTTAGGCCCAAATGCGAAATAATAGAAAGGTCAAGAGAGCAAATATTAATTTCAAAATAAAATGATTTCACTGTATCCACCTATTTCTACTCTATTCCCATTTACTTATAATGACTATATTTGCATTAGCATTTAGTATATAACTCGTTTTAGTTTCAGCGAGGCAGATGCTTAGCACATGAGCTTCAAAGTGGCCATTTTAATTGCTATTGCGCAGAAGCAAACTTTTCCCTCCAAGCATTTAGAAGTCATGCAGCGCACGCATGCGCAGTTCATTTTCCCGCGTTAGCAGCCATCTTTAGTCACACTCGGGTTACTTGTTCGTAAAACACATAGGCAAGCTTCCCCCTTTCTAGAAAATTTAGGATTTTGTGTACAAATTAGTATGACATACATTATTAATACTTTTGTTACGGGTTATATGAGAGGATTGCATCCGAACAAGTCTCTTATTGCACAAGTCCTTGCTCCATCAATCCCCTCTCTGATGGCATTTATGCCATCAAAAACTACTTATACCCAACCAGATGCCAACTTTAGCACATCTCAGTTCCCTTCTCTGCCTTTTCAGTTTCAACATCCTCTTTGTCCTTCAAGTTTTTCATTTTCTTGTACAATTCTCCTTTCATTTATTCAAGCCTAATTTCTTCATACTTTCTATTCTTTCCTTGCTTGTTTACTTTGTACTTTCTTCTCCTTTTACTACACTTGCACCAAACCATTATTATTAAAACTATCATTGTTATTCTAAGTATAGGTAGTATTATTTCTGCTACCACTCCTTTACCTGGGTTAGCAAACCATGAACCCATTGATGTTAGACTATTTGTTAATTTCTTCCATACACTGTCAACTTCCAGTGGTTTCAAATCTTCTTCCAATTTTGTAATATTTTTAATGTATCCTCCAATGTCCACACTTTTGTCAGGAATGTATGTGCAACAATGTTGCCCTTTCAACATTTTACAGACTCCACGCTCTTTTGCCAATAATATATCAAGGGCAAGTCGATTTTGCAAAACCATTGATCTGATCGCCACTATTTTGGTATTGATCATCAGAAACCGACCAGCAGTATCAGTTGACAAACGATCAACCACTGTGGATAATTGACAAATTTTATGTGAATTTAAGACTATTCCCACTGAAGTTATCAATGCACTAAATATGTCACCTACTATTTCAGAGAAACTAGCTCTTCTATTTCGGATTAGTTCAATATTGTTTTCATTGTTTCCAGTGATTCTTTTAACATGATAAACTATAGGGGATACTATTCCAAAATATCAACTCCCATAACAACGTGCAGGTAGCTTAAAATAAGCTTTATTCCCACATACATAATAAATTCCACGAAAATACTGGATCAGTTCCCCCTTTTAGTCCCCAACCTCCAAGAATCAAGAAGTTTTGTTTACATTCACTGGACCCAATAAATACACTGTTATAGTCAGTCTTTAACCTATGGAGACAGATCTTCCCCTTCTTTTCGAAGTCTAGGGCCATCGCAGCATGAGTCCTGCCACGTGTATAAATTCTTTCTTTTTCAGCCCATGGTGGAATATGACTTTTCTGCTCACTGGCTTTGTTTGAAAATCTTGTCTCCTTTCTTCTACTAAATTCAAAAATATATTTTCTTCTTCTTTTAATGAACATGTTACATTTTTCTCATGAGCTTGTGCTATATCTATTTTCTTTTGTGTTAGGAAAAATTCACCCATACATTGTGCAACCTTGTTACTAAGTACTGGATTCATATTCTTTCGAATAGGAACCTCTGGAAAGATCAGATCTAAATTTGAATAATCATATTTTAATGTTCCTGTTCTATAGAACAGACATGTTAATACACTACAGGATATGCCATAAGTTAGGGGTAAATGGTGATATGTGACACCTTCTGCTATTGAAACTGGTAATTTCATACATACATAACAATCACTCATTTTCATAGTATCTACATATTGAAACAATAACTTGGTGAAAACGTTTAAAGTGTTATTATCTGTTACTATATGATGTATTTCTGACTCATCTGATGCTTCTAGTTCTACTCTATCACTTTTTATGTTAGCTGATTTTCCATTTGTCTCTGTACTATTTTCTTTTCTATGCTCATCACATACGATATTGCTATAGTTAAACACAACCATACTATAATCACTAATAGGATGCTACATATGCACATTCTACAGCATGCTTTCAATACAATTTCGTTTTGACCTTTCAGCAACTCTTTCCGTTGCCATTTTAAGAAGATTTCTCTTCTTCGTTCTTTTACTTTATTTCTGTAATTTTCTTTTATTATTTTCAAGGGGGTCTCAATTCTGTTTCGTCAATCTGATCAGCGTCTATTTCCTCATCACTTTCTTCATTTATATAAAGATTCTAAAGTTCTTCACGAATCATTCATTTCTTTCCTTATTTTGATCACTGGGATCATAAAAGATTGCATTACTATAAAAAAAACACTCAAGAACAGTACATAATCCAAAGACAAGAATTAAAAAGCCATCATAATTATCGCACTATTTTACAAATTCAAAGTGCTAGTAAAGGATAAAATTCAAACTGCTATATGCTTTTAAAAATCACATTTCTTATGATTAATAAAATTAGGTACGCTCAATACTAAATTGTGGTTATCTGTGCATTAAATTTTTATAGTGCCTGCGCCGCATCCGTGTTAGAGTTCAGGATGTGACGAGTGCGCTTGTGCCAGATCACTGTTAAAAATGCAGCTACTGCAAATACAATTGGAGGTGCTAAGTCCGTTTTATGTATTCTGAAGGCTGGAACGCACTGCCTGAAGCCCAGATTTTTGAGAAGGGGGACAAGCCAGTTCTTTCTAGATTTTGAGTAGGCATTACAGAATAGTAGGACATGTAATTCACTTTCCAACTGGTATGAGCATGCAGGGCATTGTTTAGTAGATAAGAACTGAGACCAGGTGCTTGTGAATGCTCTGAGGGGAAGAGTGCCGTACCTCCACTGCAAAAATAACTTTCTGGTAAGGACAGGGCAGATTCCATCAAGGACCTGTTCCAAATGGTAGGAGTCTTTGGATTGGGTAAATGAGTTTGCTAAAGACCCCAGCCTTATGTTCCCTAGTAAGGTGTTTAGTTTTGAATCATAATAATCCTTTGCTAAGCATTTGCGTGAGACCTTACTACAAGCGTTTTCCGGGTCTAGCCATAGTTCGGGCCTTCACATGACTTTTTTATATATTTAAACCAGGGTATTTTCGCCATATTTGGTAGACTTAGAATTTCTTTCAGCTCCATCCTATAATTCAAAAGCTCTGGAGTAACCCAGAGCCGTCGCCAGAATGTTAGTGGCTTTAGACCTAGTTCTTCTTCAATCGATCTCAGGCCCAGGTCAAATCTAAGGGGTAAAAGCGGGGTGCTTGAGGGTAAGGCTACCAAATGCCTCATAAACTTGCATTCTGTAATCAACAAGTTTTGGCCGGGTGTGTGCCCCCAAAGTTCCCCGCCATGTGTAACTGCCCCCCGCGCCTGTATTTTGTAGATTTCGAGCAGAGGACCTAGTGGTTTAAAAGTTGATCTATTTATTAACCTAGAAATACCACACGTTGACTGCACCATTTTAAGGTTTGTCTTTGTTCGATGAGTGTCCCAGGTCATATTTTGGTTGATGGTCACCCCCAGATACTCAAATGTATGAACCCTCTCTAACCTCGTTGTGCCTATGGTTGGGTTTGGGCGAGTCGTGGCTGAGAATTATAAATTTGGTATTAAGGGCATTGATCTCCAGCCCCCTCTCCACACAGAACGCCACAAAGCCATCTAGAACACGTTGTATCCCCATCGGGGATTTAGACAACAGCAGGGTGTCATCCACAAACATGATTACGGGCACTCTGCTGCCGTTAAGCCTTGGGGCATCTGTGTCCTTAATCCCAGTCAAGTGGGTGATTACCCCGTTGACAAAGAGGCAGAACAGGGTTGGTGCGAGCACACAACCCTGTCTCACCCCTCTGCCAACGGGGAATCTCGCTGAAAGCAGCCCATTCTTGCCACACCTGACGCGTGCAAAATTGTCTTGATGAAGTCTCATCAAGACATTCAGGAGATCGGGTGGAATGCCCAGCTCCACTAACACGGACCACAATTTGGGTCTTGAGACCAGATCGAAGGTGGCTCGCAGGTCTACAAAGACTGTGTATAAGCTGCCGCCCTCGATTATTACGGTTTCCCAAAACAATAAGTTGAGACGGAAAATCGGATCTGTTGTGGAAGTCTTCTTTCTGAATCCTGCCTGATAAGGGCTCAGAATAGAAAACTCTTCAATCCAGTTCTGGAGGCGATCTAGTATCAGTCTCCCAAAACGTTTTTGTGGCACGTCGATGAGACTGATAGGCCTGTAGCTGGCTGGGAGGAGAGGTGAGCCCTTTTTGAATAGCGGGACAATCTCTGCCCCC
This sequence comes from Lissotriton vulgaris, assembly GCF_964263255.1. Taxonomy (NCBI): domain Eukaryota; kingdom Metazoa; phylum Chordata; class Amphibia; order Caudata; family Salamandridae; genus Lissotriton; species Lissotriton vulgaris. The sequence goes on along the minus strand of NC_141699.1, from coordinate 134,148,945 downwards.
CGCCAAGTACTAGGTACCTCCATGCCCCTCAGGACGGCATTAAACATCACCATTAGGTACGGAGCCCATACATTTGGCTCTTGCTTCAAAAGGTCGCCCGGGAGCCCATCGAGGCCGGGTGCTTTGCCAGATGCCAGCCTAGAGATTACAACCCGCACCTCTTCCTCAGTGAAGAGGTCCCCATCTGACTGTGGGGCAGTAGTTGGCATTAGGTCAGTTAGTTCCCCATCTGTCTCCATATCGGCGCCCTTGTAGAGAGCATGAAAGTGTCCTTCCCAGACCTTGGCTGAGATATTAGGTTCCAGGGCCGAGGATGGCTCTTTGGACCCCGTGTTTACAACTTGCCAAAATTTACGGGGATCCTTGTCTGCCAGTATGGTGGTGAGGTTCTCCCATTTCTCCTGTTCTCATTCCGCCCTGGCGTGGGAGGTCAACCGCTTATAATCCCTTCTCCTTGCTTGATCTAGTTTGGCCTTTCGGCAAGCAGCGTTATACCGCGAAGAACGGTGGCTCGTTGTGCCCCCAGTTTTACCTGGTGAAAAAAGAACTTCAGCCATGATTTTAATGAGGTCCTCATAGGCGGACCGAAGTTTTTTTATACATGTCACAGGTGTGGGGTTGCTCCACTAGTGCGCTAACCTTTTCGAGTGTGGGAATAACACAGCTATACAACTTTGAGACCTTGACCGGATTAGTGGCTAGTTTATCCCACCTCACTCTGCGTCTGTTATTGACTAGGGTCAACCCCGAAGCGATCTCATCTCTACCAACTGGGTTTTCGTTGTCGACACCAGGCAGAGAATATTCTAGTTCAAGCGCGTTATGATCGCTGTCATCCCTGTCTACCACCCTAAAATCCTTAATTTTAGACCAAGCGGACAGTTGAACTAAAATATAGTCCAGTCTTGACTCCCTCCCTGCTTTGTTAAATGTGCATTTGGAGGGAATATCAGAATGGTAACGTCCATTACAGGCCCTAATTGCATGTTTCAGGGTTAAAGCAGTGAGCTGAACAGCTAGAGGGGTCCAGGCTCTAGGTGGAGGGGACACCGTGGGGGTTACTGACCACAACGCGTCCTCTTCCAATGTAATTCCATCTGATATTCCTAATAACGGCTCATAGTGGCAATTTAGATCGCCTCCCACCACAAAGGGTATATCCTTAGCAATATCATTGAGGAACGTGGAAAGTTCCTCGATGGTACTTGACTCCCGAGTTATGTTCACCGGCCTAGAGTAAACATTTACCACTGCCAATTTGATAGAATTGGGCCATTCCATGATGACACATTGGACGTCCTCGGAGGCTGTGGAGTGAGATGTAGCCTTGCAGCCCAGGTGGGTTGCCACCCAAATGGCAAGGCCACCAGAGGGACGCCCTTTGCCCCCCCCCCCCCCCCCCATCGAGCAGGAATGGAAAATGCAGTGAAACCAGGGCGCTTATGTTCCTCTCTTGCCCAGGTTTCTTGGAACAAGCAGACATCCTTAGAGTCAATAAATGTGCTCTAGTCTGTGGAATCCAGCTTGTTTCCCAAGCCAGCCAAGTTCCAAGACAGTATCTTTAATGGAGCAGATTTATGATTGGAGATGGAGCTTGGGGTAACCCCCTGCCCGGTTTGCTGGCCAATGATGTTACGGTTTGAATTAGTTCCCCCTGTCTAGCTGGGGTTTGGATGTTTCTAGGTATTGGCCCAGATGATTTGGGATTGAAAGTGGAACTTGGAGTAATCCCCTGGCCGGTTGGGGTAACCGGCGATATTGCATTTTGAATTAGATCCCCCTGTATGGATAAATGGTGCTTTTTTTCTAATGGTAATGATAGATCCACAATTCAGGCAAGGAGAAGGGATTATAAGCGGTTGACCTCCCACGCCAGGGCGGAATGGGAACAGGAGAAATGGGAGAACCTCACCACCATACTGGCAGACAAGGACCCCCGTAAATTTTGGCAAGTTGTAAACACTGGGTACGAAGAGCCATCCTCGGCCCGGGAACCTAATATCACAGGGACGCGCGCGGGCGGGCGCCGGGCATAGCCCGGGCCAAGGGTGGGCCCGTTTGAGCACGGGCGAGACCGGACCGGGCCACCCCCCTTGGTTTTTCTCTCTTTTACCTTCCTCCTACTAATTTGCCCTCGCCCCAAGGAGTATGGCTATGAGAGAAACGAGGAGCAAAACTATGCAGGCTGGTGGTCATCCAACAGGTACTCTGGACAATTATTTTGTCAAAGCTGGTTCACTTCTCATTGACGAAATCACCATACTGGAAAGGCGCATATCCCAGGAGATTGAATGGGTAAGAAGATCTTCTATGGGTACCATAGCACATGCCAGATCTCCTGAGAATGGACACGACTATATGGACGATGAAATACGGGACAATGGGGAGGTGGGCCTGCCCAAAGTAGTAATTTTGACTTCGCAACATAGGGATAATGAACTCCTAGGCACCGAATATACATGACAATTGACCACACCCCCCATTCAACTACACTCTACCTCTCCTTCTCCTCCACCAACTACTCCAAATAATGAAACCCCCAGTGTTAAAGACACCTGTTTGAAACGTGGAGCTAGGGAGGGTGCAGTACCTAAAAGGAAAAGAGTGGTACAGAACCCTGGAGGTCTTAAGGCAAAAGTTGCCAAGCATAATAACTTAGGGGAGGCTAACACCTCAGTACCCCTACCACCTAATGATACCACAACAATATCTCTAACCACTCCACCAATGCGAGCTACTGAGCAGGTGAACTTTAGGCCCACAACAACGGAAGGAGGTACCTCCACCATCGCCAATATTGGCGCTCTCCTACGTTCACTGCTTAGCCCCCTAGAAGCACGTCTAACTAGGATTGAAGCCAGACTAACAACCATAGAGAAAACTTCGGCGTTATTAGTAGATGGTCTTAAATTAGATAATAAGACTGACAGGGGTGGGGCTGTACCTAAGAACAAGAGGGGAATAGCAACAGCAACCGCTACAAAGGATGCTAGTATAGTTCCAAACACTCCAAAACCTCAGCCGTCCATCACCCTCTCTGCAACTTCCCAACCTAATGGGGGTGTAATTTCAACTAATCGCCCTAAGTCCAATACCAAATCTAATCAGGGGGTGGTTGACAAAACAAATAATATTATGTCTATGGATCTCCCCCCTGAGGCCAGTCCATTTGTAGTTATCCTTGCAGGTATACCGGAATTAAAACCTGACATCAAAGAATCTGTCGCCTCATTAAAAAACAAGGCGGTCAATTGGCTTACCCTAAATAGACCCCTTCCAGTATGGTGATTTCGTCAATGAGAAGTGAACCAGCTTTGACAAAATAATTGTCCAGAGTACCTGTTGGATGACCACCAGCCTGCATAGTTTTGCTCCTCGTTTCTCTCATAGCCATACTCCTTGGGGCGAGGGCAAATTAGTAGGAGGAAGGTAAAAGAGAGAAAAACCAAGGGGGGTGGCCCGGTCCGCTCTCGCCCGTGCTCAAACAGGCCCGCCCTTGGCCCGGGTTACGTTCGCGCGCGTCCTGCGTTGCGGGGTTAGTGAGGTAGTATATGACCCTACTAGGCAGGGGGCGTGGACACCGAGGGAAGAGGCAGCAGCTGTGGGTGGAAAAGCCTGCTGGTCCTCGCAGTCCCTCGGTGTTGGTCGTTTCAAAGTACTCAGCCCTGTGAACAGCGCCCGTGAAGCGGGGGCTGTGAAAAGTCACAAATTAATCCAAATTGATCCAGCCGCAGTCCTCGCAGATAAGGCACAGCAGGTGAAGGCAAGCGTGGAGAACAAGCAGAAGTGAGCGGCACCCGAATCACACAGGTCCATGCAGGGCCTTTGAATTTATTATTCAGTATTTTAAATATCTGACTGTCAGAAACACAAGCAATCTTACCTGTTTGGTTGTTTGCTTGTAGATTTTGCAGAGTCGTTATGGACCGACTTACTAGTATCCTAACTAATAACCTGTGTTTGGTATTTTAGTCACTAAGGCTACTCAGTTAGAATTCAAGGAGGAGGGCCGGATCGGGGAAGCTAGCTGGTCCTGGTTGTCGACCTGCGAGGCAACAAGGAAAAATAATAGCTATCCCTTCAAGAGTAATTGTTAAATCCTAACTTTCTATTCGCTAAAAATCTTTCCTGTCACTTTAGAAAATGACCTACCTGAAGTTGAAGTTGAAAACAAAGTTTATTTAGACAATAGTCTATAAACCATACATAGACAATGGATTACACATAGTGATAAAAGATCTTTAAAACTACAATTCATTTTACACATTTACAACACTTGTAAAACCATAGCATAAAATTGGGAAACACTGTACTTTTTAATCTCTCTCGCCCTCCTTTGCTACCTCCATTACATATTCTCTAGTTGCTTTCAGAAATTTCCCCAATGCAATTGTAATATCCAAGAAAGACATTTCTGTAAGGAGGTCAATGGCATCTGCACGGGAGGTCACCTGATATTTTAAAAAAATTGGACGTAAAAAGGTTTTCCGAATTGCTAAAATCCATGTACAATCAAACAATATATGTAAAATATCATTTCTTACTCCTAGACCACATTTACAGGTTCCGTCCGGATGGATCAGGGCCATTCTTATTTTTCTTTCAATCTTCCATGGGTTTAGGCCCACCCGAGCCTTTAAGATTTCGTGTCTTAGCCATCTATTGGGCAGTAAATCCAAATATGGGAACCGGACCTCCTTTTCCCATTCATTCCTTACCCAATTCACTGATTTTTTTAACCTCAGATAATCCAGGTCTTGTGATCTTGAAAATTCAAGCCCTTTGTCTCTAAGCATTTTTTTAGTGCAGACTATATTCCACAATGGTGGAGAGAGGCTCAATTTTAAGCGCGCAGCTACCGTCTGGAGACGTCTGGAGACCTACCTACTATCTAGGAATATCTGAAGTTGCATAATTCTAGTCGTCGTGAAGTGAAGGTTTCTTTTCTGCTTGATTGATTGAGGAGTTGGTCTTAAAAGAAGTTATGTGTACCTGTGTTGTGAAAGATAAATCTTAAAATAAGTTACTGATTTTCTTGTTTACTTCTCCTACAATAAACTGCAGTTGTTTACTCTAAATGATGTCTCACTTACTCCTTGTTATCTCCTAAATCGTGTATCTTCACGACCTGTATTCAAAAATAACATATGCAAAATTCACAACACACTTTCAAATGTTCATGCCCCTCTTTGTTTTACAAACATTCAAGAAATGTATTTTCCAAAACTCTTGTACTCTCTACATCCAAATTGTCTAATCTAGATCTTTTTTCCTTTCAGATGCAGTTATAAGAAAATATGTCCAAAGTTTCTTCAAGGTAAGTTTTCATGGGCGTCTTCTTAACTCTCTTGCGTTGGGTGCCTAAGTTGTAAACTAAGAAATGTTCACTTAGGTTTTAACCAGTGCTTTAAATGGAAAAAAATAAGTGCAGGTACTCACCAAATTGAGATGTGTACTAGGGGGGCGGGGCTTGGGGCGGGGCGATGGGGGCGGGGCTATGGGCAGTGTAATGGTATCCGGCCAGGGGCACACATTTAATGTGATTGAGATTTAATTGGTGTGCAGCTGTGCATAATTATACGAAAGCCTTTCTGGTATATATTTGAATATTGCATTTCCCTTATACGTACAAAAGGGTATATTTATTATTAAAGTGGGCTTCTCATGGTGCAACAACTAGATCACCTATGACTTGCACAAGATATTTTCCTTAACATTGTTTGGAAAGGTATAACTATTCTTAACCCTCTTATTTCGTTGCCACTTAACAGACATCACCCAGACAAAATGCAATTGTGTTGAAACACTGCGGAGAGAGCAGATCTGCACTGGGGAAAGAGTGGCATTGCACTTGCTACAAGCGCACCCTTTCATGTGCGCTTCAAGTGCAGAGTGTGGTAATACAGGGCTTGTTGGGCTTGCAGCTATACATCTGCTATGCTGGACACTGCAGACAACACTCACTCATGCAAGAATACGCACAGGGTCACAGAAGCATTCATGCAGACAGGGGATTCAGTACATGCGTTTTAGAAATGCTTACATTAGCTCCTGCCCACATTACTAAACCTTAACTCCCCTGGCTGTGCACAGCATCACTATCACCACTTTCCTCTTCAGTTTGGATCCAAACATTTGCTGGCCTATTCTGCTATGCCAGCAGGAAGTCTTCTCTGCGATTTCCTGAGAGTCACAAGATATGCCTGTTAGCCGGCCCGCTCTCACACCTACAGTGCTATGGACTCCACAGTGCCTGAGTACACACTGCAGATAGCTGCAAAGGTTTTATGTGTGACATTTTCATAATTTCAGTGTAAATATGAGTGACATTCAACGACTATGAGTGACACTTTCCCACAGGCAAAATCAAGCAGCGAAGATGTGGGAAACCTATACATTTCAGAAATTACACCCATTTGAGCAACAAGAAACTCCAAGAAGATCTTAAAACTATTGCAGAGCACCTGAAATGAAAGGGCACTTTGGCACCAGATTGTACCAAACGGGATGTAAGAGGCCCTACCTACACACATGATCTCAGCTGCTTACTAATACAATGTCATGATTATTCACACTTGCTTTCAAATCAATCAGCCCCTGCCTGGTGTTCTGGAGGGCACCAGAATATTCTGCATATGGTCTGGAAGACGCTTGCACTAAACTCTCGAACCAAAGCTAAGGAGAGTCCTGATTAAACGCACCCCCAGCAGCCCTGGTTTAATGCACCCCCATCAGCCCTGGTGTAATGTACCCCCAGCAGCCCTGATTAAATGCACCCCCAGCAGTTTCATGCTGTGCTGTCAACGAAGTGAGGGCAGAGCGAAGGTTCTGATTAACTTCACCCCCAGGGAACTAGGTCGAAGGGGGGCGTCTGTCTCTTTAACCCTTTCGCTGCTGATGACGAGCTCAGCTCGTCATCACCCACGGGTGTCGTGTGCTGATGACGAGCTGAGCTCGTCATGAATATATGGCATCAGTGATTTTCCAGCACAGGGCAAAAATCCCTGCAGCAGCCATGTGGTTAATAAGGCACATCTGTGACCTCGAACCACGACCAAACCCTCATCCGAGGAAATTACAAGAACATTTGTCTGACGCGAGCTGAACAAAAAACAGCAGCTTCATGTGTAAGTGAACAAACAATATCGGCAATAACACTGTTCTCTGCTCAGTGCACCAAGCCCAAGGCCCGCTGTACATCAAACATACCACAGAAACAACTAATATACGTGCCTTTATCTCAGGGCAGATGCTCTTAGTGGAAGAAATCTGCTTGGCGCAGGTTCCTCCCCCACCAGCACTGCACCCCGTTATGAGCCTGTCCCGGTCTGACTCTGGTCAGAGCAGACAGAGAGTCACAGGCTGTGTCAGTATTCACAGTGTGTGTCCGCCCCTCCCAAACTTCCTGCCAGCTCCCTGGCTCTGGATGAATGCCTCCTGGCATCCGCTCAATTAGCACATTGTGGGGGGTAGATTAGCACTCGATCAGAGTGCTTCACAACAAAAACGGACGGACCCACACGTTGTCAGCTGTGTTGTGCTTTTTGTAAATGCCAATTTCACGGAGCTTAGTTTACATTCAAGTGAGTACCGGTACTCTCTTTTGGACACAGAGAAGTTCCTGTACTCAAGCGCCGAAAATGTAGAAGTGCCGGTACTCAGTACCGGTGAGTACCGGCCCATTTAAAGCACTGGTTTTAACTTGTCTGTTCTTTCTTTCAGCTCCGTAAATTCTGCAGAGGAACAAAAGCGGCGAAAACCGGGAAACAAAGTCCTGCTGGGCGAGCGGGATCTTCCGACGGGAAGCAGGTAGGCGACGAGAGTCTGTTCAGCTCCAAGGTAAAAGGCAAAGAGCTTTCCTGCAAATGGGTGTGGCAATATATAGTCTTGCCACACCCAAACGGCTGCTGACGTCTTGCGCGCGTTTAATTACGTGCATCTTTCGTTCGCTGCATTTCTCGGCATAACCATTGTTTCTCACAGCGTCTTTCCGACAGAGAACTGTTCACGCTGCACAAACCTGATGTTCCAGCATTTTGTTTTAAGTACTCGAGTTCTCAACTGAAATCATACGTACAAATATACTTGACCAAAGCATAATGTTATTTTAGAAACATAGGGGCAGATTTATGAAGGCCTTGCACCGCCGGTGCGTCATTTTTAACACGGGAAAAAGTGACGCACCGGCGGCGCAAGTCCTTCATAAATCTGCCCCATAATCTCATTCTTAAACATATAAGTCTTCTCATGATACCCTAGTGCCAAAACAATCCCGCACTCCACATACTCGCTATATATCATACTCATTGATGTGCAGGATGCACGGGATAGGGGTGGGTTTCATGCAGGGCCGGACTGGGAACCAGAACCGGCCCTGGCAAAGTGCTCGGCCGGCCCCCCTCCCCTCCTCCGGGAGGAGAGGGGAGGGGGAGAGGTGCGGCCGCGCTCTGTGACAGGGCCGTTTTCAGCCGTTTTTGTTATGGGCCGTTTTTGCAGCATAACGGCCCTGTAACAAAAACGGCCCCAGGGGCCCAAAACCGGCCCCCAACCATGCGGCCCACCGGGGAATTGCCCGGTGCCCTCAACGGCCAGTCCGGGCCTGGTTTCATGATGGGCATAAACCTTCTAACTGAGTGTCTAATCCTTACACCTGGATGCACAGAGTCAGAGTAGCCAAAACTTTAGTGGTCACAAAGGGTGTCATGACACTGACTTCTTGGTCTGGGTTTTTCCTTTGACTGCCCTGATTGACTAGTAACTTCATTCACTTCTTCAGGTTCTTCATTTATTGTCTTTAGCTGGTATCTTAATCTTTTGACATACCTAGGCCAATTATCACCTTTTCTAACTCTATTTGTCTGTACTGCACTTTCAATTTCCTCGTCACTCTCGATGGTACTTTTATTCATGTTATGTTATGGCACAATTTGATTTTCCTTGTCTTCTGAGTCCCTTTCTAACTAACCTAGTACAGGATTTCTTATTGTGATTAAATTTGCCTGAACGTGTTCAGCTTCCGCTATCTTATCCTGTTCAGGTTCTACTTTTGCTTGTTCTTCTTCCTGAACGTGTTCTTCTTTCCTTAACTGGTCCTGCTCAGGTCTTATTGCACTTGACTGATTTGCAGCCAGAACATGTTCTTCTAAACCTATCTGTCCCTCCTCAGATTTGTGAATCCTTTGGTTCACCTCTGTGTGAGTATATTTTTCTTTCCTTACCTGTTCCTGCTCAGAGTCTCCAACAATTTCGAATTCAGTTTCCTGAGCTTGTTGTTCTACACCTGTCTGGTCCTCGCTATTTTCTTGCTTTTCTAAACGTCATCTGCTTCTTGTATTGATAATTACATCAGGAATGTCAACCACTGGTATCCAATCCTCCTGACTAGTGCTTGGTTGTTCTTGATCAACTACTTCAGAAACTGTTATTCTAGATTCTTCAGATGCACAACCTTCGGCACTTTCAACTGTTGGTATCAGTTGAGGATTTTCCTCATCAAGAGCTGGTATTCTTTTGGTATGACTAGGTTGTACCCAGTTAGGCAAACCTGCATACTTCTCTGCTGTAGTTGTGACCAGTATGACCTGTTTCGGTGTACTCCACCTTGGTGCAAGACACATCACTCGGTGTGATTCTTCACCACCACCCAATCTCCTGGATTTAGATCATGTGCTTGGTCCGGCTACCTGGCAACTGCATCTTCTCCAACCTGGTGAGAGACAGAACGCACCAGGTCAGCCAATCTTTTACAATACCAGATCATCAGTTATGCCTAACAGTTTGTGTCCTGATATAAAGGCTTATCTCATTGTTCTTCCCATGAGTATTTCATGGGGACTCAACCCTGTGTTAGTGTCAGGATTGTTTCTGAGTCCCATCAGAACAAGAGGTAGTGCATCTGGCCAACACAGTGAAGTAGATGCGCACACCTTTGCCAATCTTTATTTTATTGTGCCATTCAATTGTTCTACCACTCCAGAAGCCTCTGGATAGTATGCACAGTGCAGTTTTTATTTAATTTTAAATGCTGCACAGATCAATCGAATTATTTCATTATTAAAGTGAGATCCTCTACCTGATTCCCAGCTACTGGGAAACCAAAGCGAGGTATTGGTTCCCTCAACAATAATTTTGTAACTGTTATACTGTCATTTCTTCTAGTAGGATATGCCTCCACCCACAGTGAAAACAAATATACTATGACAAGGATGTACTTCAATCCCCTACATGGTGGTAATTGAATGAAGTCTACATGTAACCTCACAAATGGTCCTTCTGCCTTTCTAATTCTTCCCTAACTGACCACTGTCTTCCTTCCTGGGTTGTTCTGTTGACAAATTAAACATATCTGGCAAAGGGTCTCTGCAACAGTCTTAAACTTCAGGTTACACCAATCTTGTCTAAAGAGTCTGATCATGGCATCTCTACCCATGTGTGTATCTCCATGGTATATTCTGGCCAATTGTGAGAGTAAGCAGTCTGGCATGATTAGTCTTCCATCTGGATACACCGTCTTCTCCTTTGACATCCTACTTTTAACCAACCTTCCTTTTCACTTATTTCTACTTCATCCTGTAATTGTCTCACTTCATCCCTTGTCTCTATGGCTGAGATAAGCATAAATTGGCATCTATTTCCAGTTGTTTCAATTTTTCTTGTTTACTGCCAATTTGGTTTTGGCACAGTATTGAGCAACTTGGTCAGCATAATGATTACCAGCAGTCACATGGTCATTTCCAGACTGATGTGCAACACATTTGACCACAGCTACTTCTTTTGGCAATTGTATAGCTTCTAAAAGCTCTGTCACATATTGTCCATTTTTGATAGGGGTTCCTGATGAAGTCATGAAATCCCTCTGCATCCAAAGTTGGCCAAATCTGTGCACAACCCCGTAACCATCAGTGTAAATGGTTACTCTCCAATTCTTCCCAATTTTGCAAGCTTTAATTAAAGCAATCAATTCAGCTTTTTGTGCAGACTTGACTCCTGGTAAATAGGATGCATCGACTATTCAAACCAATGTACAGACAACATAAGCAGCACTTAACCATCCTTCCTCATGCCTCAGGCACGAGCCATCTACAAATAGCTCATTTTCACATTCTTTCAGAGGCTCTTCCTGTATGTCTGGCTGAGGTTTGGTACAATATTCAGTAACGTCTCGGCAGTTATGTTCAACTTCATCCCTCACTTCTTCTTCTACGTATACATCAGGTAATAGTGTAGCTGGGTTTAGGGTAGTACACCTGACTACTGTTACATTTTCTGCTCCTAATATGATTCTTTCATATTTAGACATCTGACTTGGGGTAAGATACTGAGTTCGGGTTCTGGGCAGTAGAATTTCTACTGAGTGAGGGACATAAACATTTACGGGTTTCCCATTACAATGGACTCACTTTATACAAGACTCATACAAGCAGCAGCCACTGCTTTTAATCAGCCAGGTAATGCTGAGGCTACAGGGTCCAAAGTAGCGGAAAATTTGCCACTGAACGTCACATCAATCCATGTCAGAGTTAGTACTGATAAAGCACAATTATCTTGTTCACAACAAAATAATGCAAATTCTTTTGTATAATCTGGTATTCCAAGAGCAGGGGCTTTGCAGAGACAATGTCTTAATTTTACAAAAGCCTCCATGCTTTCATCATTCCATACTATAGGGTATTTTGCTCTTTTTCTTGTCATTTGTATTAATGTTTTTTCCAGTAAGGAAAAACCTACAATCCACTTCCCGCAATACCCTACTACACCGAGAAATATTCTGTGGTAACTGCATCTGTTTTATTATTTTTATTCTTTCAAGGGTAACTCTTCACTTTCCTCTTTCTAACAGATGTCCCAAGTATTTTACTCTCGTTTGGCAAAACTCTAATTTTCTGGTTACACCTTATGTCCTCTATCAGCCAGATGGTTTAACAAAGCAATAGAATCAAGGACACAATCATCTTGTGACTTGGATGCAACTAGCAAGTCATCAATATATTGGACCAAAACTCAATTTCTGGCCATCACTAGTGTTTCTAAACACTTTTTCTGAATTTGATTAAAAATTGAAGGGCTTTCTGTGTACCCTTGAGGAACTCTATTCCACACATGGATACGATTTCAAATTTGAACGAAAAGAGATATTGACTATCTGGGTGTAACGGGATGGAGAAGAATGCATAAATCAATTACTGTAAACCATCCAGCATTCCATGGTATTTGGCACAGTATTACTACAGGGTTTGGTACTACAGGGCAACAAGGCACCACAATTTTATTTATTTTTCCCAGATCTTGCACTATCCGATATTGCCCGTAAGGTTTCTTAATGCCAATTATAGTTGAATTACAAGGACTACTCATTATTTCTTTTAAAATGCCTTGTTGAATCATTCGCTCTATATCTGCATGACACCTGCTTTTATTTCTGGGCTCATTTTATACTGTCTTGTGTAAACAGCATTTTCTTTCACAGTCACTTTTACTGGATCTACATTTGCCATTAACCCTACTTCCTTTCCAGTAAAATCCCATACCTCTGGATTTACTGTTAATTTTAATTAATCTGGTAAGTCATCTTTTGTCATCATCGAATACAACTCATCTACCTCAGTACCTTGCTGTGCTAGCATTATTTTGTAAATGCCATCCTGATCAGGGGGGCCTGAATTGCAACACCATCTGGTGTACAGTAAATTGTACAGATAATTTTGCACATTAAATCCCTTCCTACTAAATTTACAGGACTAGAATCACATACTACGAATTTGAGCATTTCTCTAAAATTACCAATGCAGACCTCCATAGGTTCTGTAACTGAAGTTCTAATCTGCTTATTTGAAACACCAACTACTTGGATTGCCTCACCTGAGAGGGGTAGGTTTGCAATGTCTGCTGTTCTCACAGTAGAACGGGTAGCACCAGTATCCAATAAAAAGGTAATATCTTCGACACATGGGCTTTGGTCCAAAATTTTGTGTGTGGATGGAACTCCCGTACACAAAACCTTTAGCACAAGTGGTAGTAAATATTCGCATTTCGAAGGATTTCCCACTGGGAAGAGGGACGAGTCAGGGTTGCCCCCTGTCTCCGCTACTTGTTGCACTGGTACTGGAGCCCCTGGTGGCGTGGGTATGGCAAGATATGGTCATTCGGGGACTGAAATGAGCAATGGGGTGGGACGACTGTATTTCGCTTTATGCGGACAACATACTCCTCCATTTGTCGTCCCCTGCACACTCCATAAACAGCCTACTAGATATCTGTGCGGCTTATGGACGGGCCTCGGGATATGCAATAAACTGGGCAAAGTCCCTCATTTATGTACTACACGGGGCCGCGCCGAGGCTCCCACGGCACTGCGATATACAAATTGCGACTGAAGGATTCAAATATCTTGATATATAGATTATCACATAGTCACACACGCTTCCTTGCAGAAAATCTCGCAAGACCACTGACATGACTTCAAAAGGATGTCAAACATTGGCGTTCCTTGCCGTTAACACTGCTCGGGAGAGCAGCCCTTTTTAAGATGATGGCGCTTCCTCGGTTTCTATATGCCCTTTAAAATACACCATTCCCGGTTACACCCACATATTTCTTAGCGATCTACGCTGAAGTAACCAAGTTGCTATGGGACGGCAGAACGAGTCGGATTGCCATGCACAAACTCATGCGAGGGTAGAACCATGGAGGAATTGCCCTGCCTAATATATAACAATACTACTGGGCTTCACAACTCATGGTCGTAAATCAGTGGCTTCATGTACCACAGGACGAGCCAGCATTCTGCATGGATAGACATCTACTCGACAAAGAAGGAATTCTGAGGACATTATACAATAAAACTCAGCGACCGACACTTACAGGCCCTACGTCCCATACAATTCAAATATGGTTTGAGGCACAGCGCGCAATGGGATGGGAGGCTGTAAGCACACAGGCTACACCTCTATGGGACACCCAACGACTAGGTAAACTGAGCAATACAAAAGGATTCCGACAATGGGACCTAATAGGCAATATGAAGGTTGAGGATATCTGGAAGAAAGGAGAGGTTATCCCATTTGACCAATTGCACATAACATATGGGTTAGCACAGACAGAGACCTTTAAATACCTGCAGGTTAGACATGCGCTCCAAAGCGTATTCCAGGAGGGCGCACAGCTACCAAAAGCCTCACCTCTGGAAGACAGACCCCTCACAGACCATCTGAACGAGAAATCCATCTCCCTAGTATACCGGAAAAAATTAAACAACCAGCCAGACCCCATGGTAGCCCTTAAGGAACAATGGGAGAGAGAACTGGGACCATTAGACGAGGCAGATTGGCAGGAAGCATTGGCATCTCCCAGGGACATAGAGATTCCCTCGAGACTGAGACTGCTACAATTGAAAGTCCTACACAGAACATATTACACACATATGCTTCTTCACAAACTGGGCACTACTGATACTTCACTCTGCCTGAGACAGTGTGGCCTTCCTGGTACATTCATACACACCATCTGGGAATGTCCCAAAATTATGTTATATTGGGAGGTGGTCATGAGCACAATGTCACAAGTCATGGGGGTGGAGCTCCTGCCAGAACCGAAAAGATGCCTAATCAATATATGGGAACCAACAGACCTTAACCACACAGACCAAGACTGGGTAACACTTGGTATGGCACTGGCAAAGCGAAATATAGCCCGTAACTGGGGATCAAGGCAGACTCCTTACCAGCGAAATTGGTGTCAAGACATGGGCAATACAATGATAACAGAAAAAGCAGTTTATGTGCATAGAGGATGCCTTAAAAAATGGGCCCGGGTGTGGGGAAAATGGAACACCTTCCGTGGTGATATATGTGAACCCCCGCAAGAGGACACACTATCTGATGTTAGCAACTAATGGAGACTAGACTGAAAAGGGTTTGTGTCAAGACTCAAGAGACAAGCCCATATGATTGTATACCTTATATATATACTAGCAAATAACATGAAAATATATCAGAGAAAGCGAAACTGTATACCTATGTAGAATGCTTATATCTACTGCCTGTTGTTATGTAAACATGTACCATTGTATTTTACTGTAAAATAAAAATAACTAACGGTAATATCTTTTCCTTCTACCTTTCCATCAATATATGGACCTGACTGATCTACCGGTAGGCATGACCCAAGTATGCACTCCTCTTCCTCCCCCCTCAGGCACCGCAATTGCTCACCTTCAGAAGAACAACTGTTCTGCAAAAGAAATTGTGATGTTACTGAATTTAGCTTACCACTTTCTCCTGGAAATCCGGCGCACACACTGTACTTTGTTCTGTTCACAAAATTTGGCATTGGGGCAGGTGGTAACAACCAGTTGCGGTTGACTCACGATCACCTCATTCTGCTTCTGTGGATTAAAATTTTGATTTGGGCCATTATTATTTCGAATATTTTTTCACTTGTTTTTCTAATCCCCCAATTTTCCACACCCATGGCAAGGAAATTTATTCTTTGCTTCCTCTATGCTCTTTTTCCCTTTTTGTTTTCCCCCACTATTTTCATTCTGTCCTGATCCTCTATTTTGATCGTTGTTCTGGTTATTTAATTTTAGCCTTTGCTGCTCTGCCAATTTTACTTGTGACCGTATTACGTTTTTTTCTTACTTTTTGCGTCCATTTTCTATCTCATCTCCGCAGTATTTTGCATACTTTACATCAATTGGTTTTCCTTGCCAACACAACATATGATTTTGAATCATCTGACAAATCTCAAGTCTCAGACCGGATACAAAACGATACACAAAATGTCCCATGCCCTTGTCACCAATATTCTCAAATTCACTATACTGTTTAAACACTTGTAACAGACGCTCACAGTAAGCATGTACAGTCTCATTTATATCTTGTGTTGTTCTATCTATTTTTATCCAATCAGTCTCTTTTGGATGAATTTTCCCTTTTAAGAAAGTGATCACTTGGTGATATTTCTTCATTACTTCCTCTGCAGGGGCTCCCGTTTTCTCATCCCTTGGGTAATAATAATAATACTAGTATTTATAAAGCGCGAACAGCTGCCTCAACTAGGAGGCGTCCCGGCGCTGTGAGGGCTCGACAAGAAAGCTAGCTGGGAGTCTACTAGTGTACTCTTCACTAGGCCAATCAACAGTGATTTTACATTCCGTCCATAAATCTGCAGGTACTACTATGTCAAATAGGCCATCCAGATCTTTCAATAAAACTTTAGAGACTTTCACAAACCTTTCAACCTGTCTATACCATTCAACTGGCTTTTCTCGTAATTTTGGAAAATCATTTGTAAATGACAAAATATCTTGCCTGTTCCATGGAACATGTCCATATCCTCCTCCTGGTACTTCTCTCATGGGGCACAATCTTTCTGCCTTTTTAGGTTCCCTTAATAAATGTTCTGATGTGGTTCTGTTTGCCTGTGCTTCCTCCTTTTTCATTGTCCACCTTGTTTTCCACCTGTCCAAATCTCCCCACTTCTGCAAAATTGTCATTAATTCTTTAACCTGTAATATTTTCTCCCTGACACATTCAAATTCTCCAAATCTTTGTCAGTAAATTCTGCTCTGTAAGGTTTCTGTAATACTTTTGATCTCCCTATCTCAGCTCCCGAATCGGAGGCAAGCTCGGTTGATTTTTCATGAAATATCTTTACATTTCTAGTGATGCTTCTACATATGAACAACAATTCTTCTTAACAGTATGTATTTAGCCTGTCTATTCTCAAATTTCCTGCTATCATTTCTCCCAATTCGATTTTCAATGTATAAATGTCCAAAATCTTTGGTTGCTGACTTGGTTTGTCCATTTCCTATGCCCACCTTTCTAATTCTTCTGGCGACACTATTGTAGCACTTCTAGTTCCTGTGGAGGTTTCTAATCATATTTCTTTTGAACAACTAGGTGTAACTCTTCTTGGGGTTTCATTTATCTGTTCTCTTATTGGCAAATCCATTAGTGAAATTACCGATTCACATTCACTAGCTTGATCCTAAAGTATTATGTTCTCTCTCCTAGATTCTAATATAGGAGTAGCCATTACTGATGGTTTTGGTCAAACTCCCTTATCTCCATACAATAGGACAATGTGTCCTATAGTCACTGGTATAGTTAAGGCTTCAGGATGTACACTCAATTGGGTTATTTTCTGTATTAATGCTTCCCTATTTTAATTTATTGCTTCTCTTTCATTCTCTTGAAGTATTCTTTAATTTAATGAGTCATGCAATACCTGTGGAACTAAAGGTGTTTCTAAAAACAGGGGCACTTGGAGTAGTTCTACTGAGTCCCTCCTGATACGGTGGAGGATTCTTTGTTAAAATATCTTCCATAAATTCATCTTCATATTCCCCACAACCTGTCATATGTTTTGTTTTTCTTGTACATTTGTTTCCTGACTGTTCCTCCAACATTAATACAGGATAGAGTCCCTCTGTGACCATTGCTTGTCTCCATTGTTTCATTTGGTCTTCTCAGGTGTCACACTTTCTTTTAGGATAGAACCCTCTATAACCAGACAGTACTTCTAGATCTGTCTTGATCAAATGCTTTCACTTCCCATTCTTCTAGAGCTTCATACTGTGTTAACCTAGGTCTGGGTTCTAGTTCATCCATCCTTGTCCTCAAATTCTGAAGGATTCTCCCATTAAATGCACCATTTTCTGGGAAAGCTAGTATTCCATCATCTTTTGTATATTCAATCCAATTTTCTAACCACACACAGGTGTGATAGCCTCGTCCCATCATCATAAATGAAGCATGGGTTTTAGGTGGTGGGATAAGAAGTCCTTCTCTAGTCTTAATAGATTTATCTTTCTTGAAATAATTTTTGATTCTCTGAATAAGCGACATTTTCCTTTTCTCTCTATACATATTTTGATTTGGTCCTCCTATATATTCTTGTCTTCCAAACCCTAAATATGTTCTGTCTGGGCGATTCCCTATTAAGGTTGGATCGTATTTCCACATACAAACTCCGCTGTCTATCACTATTACTGTTTCTATTTTGATAACTAATTAATCCTTTTGTTTACACTGTGATTCAACAATCCTACCACAGCTTTAATACTCTTCATCCAATCAAGTTTGAACTTATAGTTTCACTTAGCCAATACTAGCGTGGCTCTATTGTGACTTCTATATCACTCCTTACTACTGACCCCTCCTTTACAATTCTCAGTAAATCACACGCCTGCTGTTTCAACCAATCCCAGCGCGGCACTCTGTGACGTCTGCGAAACTCCTGCAGCTGACCCTCCCTTCACAAGGTAATACGAACACTTATTTTCTTTAAATTTTTCATCAAAATATTCATTAATAACAACATAAAACATTTGCTACTCTGTTTCATAAAACTCAAAGAATGGTTGATCTCTTACACTACGAGTAAAACCTTCCGCTTACTCTTCATACACTGCGAGTAAAATCCTTTTCCGCTTACTCTTCAATCAAGCTCGGAAGAACCTGCTACTCTTCTGGCATTACCCTTTTTAGGTGATATAACACCAAAATTTCACTAGCAAACTCTTTTGCTAACAATCACTTTCACTTATTCACAAATCAATTTCTAGAAACCAGACGAATAACCTCACTGTGGGTGGCTTGCATTACTCACCCGCTATACACTTCCAGGAAATTTCCAGACAACATAAAACAAGTTACAACTAATGTTTTTTTAAAAACATAAATCAATAACCAATAATCACATAAATCGATAACCAATAATCCCCAAACTAATCAATAAAAACCATACCTCTGCTACCAGCAAACTGATCCAGTAGGTTACCAACCTGCGGACAACTAAATACTCATCAGGGCCCATATACACACAAACACATACGCATTAGAGGCCAGTAAACACCACTGGGGATCGATTTATAGAGCTAAGACAACTTATATACTCATTTTCTAATAGTTTATACTCACCAATATAAGTTTCATTTATGACTGAAGGATCTATTTTAGTTGATTATGTTTGATAATTATGACTCTTTAACCTATTATTTCATTGAATAACCACAGACTCAGGTGCCTCTTAAATGTTTATCAAAATTATTCTGAAGAGCAAGCAAATTACAGTGTTACCTCCATGTCTCCGTGGGAGTATAATCAAATATACTGATTTAGTATAAGATTTTAGCAATAACAAATACCTCAGGAAAAGAGGACAGAGAGAGAAGTACATTGACACATGTATACAGAGATATATTTACCTAGGATGGTGTGAAATCAGACCCCTCTGGCCAAGAGTTAATGGGCCCGCAGAAAGTTCAGGTGACAAAAGGATTAGGAACAGGTTCAGCACAGGACAGATGACCTCTTCTGGATTCAACGCTTGTGACTTAACCCTCTATGACACTAACTTCCTCCTCGATTCTTCTGCGTTCTTCTTCTAGTTCTATTACCTCCTCGATTCTTCCACAATCTTCTTCAAAATTTCTATCACCTCCTCGAGTCTTCCGTGGTCTTCTTCTAGCCTTAAAATTCTAAGTCTGCTTCTCTAAGGTTTCAATCATCATTCGGACAGCATCTCCGCCTCTCAGCGTTCTGACTGCAATCTGGCCTACCTAATCTAATTAACTCCCCCATTTATACTTTTCTAAGGGCTTGTACCACCTCCAAATGTTTCAACCTTGTGAAATTCTTTATTCTGATTGGACGTGCAGAGGGGATGATCATCACACCATGCTATGATTTATTACTTTTTCTTAAGAGCATTGTCTTATGTTCCCGCCCATTAATTTGTTCCTACCAAACTTTATTTCCCACCCATGTTCATAATGTATTGACAACAATGTATAAAATTTTCACAGTTGTCTATTGAATCTTCATGTTGTTCAGCTGGTTCCCAGGACATGTAGAGAGAGTGTCCTTGGCCGGGTCCCAAGACTTGAGATCACTTGTCCCTGCCGCGCATGAGATTCAGATTGTTGGACCCGGGATCACTGGTCCACCTAGGGTAGCCTAGCACCAAGTGGAGAGGCCTAACTCCAGGACTTCTGTGTTGTACTTGCGACACACACAGCACAGTAACTCAGTGCGCCCCCAACTTAAAAATAACACCACACCGTATTTAGAAAAGGTAGAAAAGCTTTATCTTTCCTTTAAATTAGATTTTCAGTTACCTCACCATTTGATAAATCTGCATTTTAGACATTACCATTAAATTACATTCTTTTGTAAATTCATGAAAATAGCACAAGATCTAGTTACATTAGCGGACCTTACCTAATCGTAACAGTCAAAAGCAAGTAGGTGTAAGAATTACATTACTGTAAAGAACACATTTGTATTACAAATGAGAGCGGTAAAGGTTCCAGAAGCAGCTCCGCAGTAATTTCACTTTTGAGCAGAATCATGCAGTAGAATGCCTAGAATGAGCGAAGGTAGGCCAAAAACAATAAGTCATATAAGCATTGAATTCGTACTACATATATCTCAGGAAGGCAGGTCAATACTTTGAAGTAAACAGGCTTTAAATTGAATGTATACACTTCCACTTAAGGTAAATAGGACTCAATTCCAGCGTTGTTGTAGGGTTCCTGCTCCTAGTCAGGCATGGCTATCTATTTCCTCCAACAAGCAACCATGCTCTCAATCTGTCACTGGCTTGTGGCCTCACTTAGGATGGCTGTAAATAAACAGTACACTCCCTTGCTGCAATTTTACCAACTAGGAACCCCTGCTCGTGCTTTAGATCTGCAGGGTTTATTTATCAGGCCCTTCAGTCACGATTTCCACTGGGCCGGATAGACTGACCAAAGATACAGCCCAGCAAAGGTTACGGCGTGCTGAGTCTCCTCCCTCCACCTCAAAATCCCAGCTTACTTTAGTGATGGCAAGTCTGTCAGATAAACCGGCAGAACGTGCAGTGCACTCGACCGAGCCTCGGACTCCCGTTAATGTCTCCACGCTGACCGTAGGACTCCGGAGGCTGGTCCCGCACCAAAGTCCTGTCAGGGGGTCGATTCTGGCCTTTCCCCCTACTTCCATGACTCTCTTTCCCTCAGCTTTCTACACAGGGAAGAGCTCCGATTAGGTCCGGCCTCCTCTCAGCCTGCCCCTCACCTTCCGGCGCCTCGCCTCTTCCTGACTCGCTAGGCCTCCGTTACCTGGCAACCATTGCAGAAGCAGCTCTCTTGCTTCACGCTGATGCCGGTCGCCTCACAGCACAGGGAGGCCCAGAGTGCGCGCTCCTCTCAGCAGCAGATATCGGACAAGTGGCGGTGAGTGCAAATAGGCGCGAGAACAGCTGCGCAGCCCAGGGTCCGTCTCAATGAAACTTTTGCAATGCCAATACCATAGCAGGCTTAGGAGTACAGCATCAAGGCAGTTCCTTCAGGGTTCTGGACGGCAACCAGGATGGGGAGAATTAAGGCAAAGGACTTGGGCCCCCTTCCCCAGGCCCACAATACGCGGTACATGAAAAGTAAGCGAAAACAAATTAGAAACACAGAAAAAATGATTACACTGTATACCATGATTAGCTTCACTGCACCCCCTTACTTTATAATATCTATAGCGTTAGAGGTTAAGCAGAAATAGACAGCTGAGCAAAAGCGGCGGTAGCAAGCAGAGAGCATGTTAAAACCAAAGCGGCCATTTTTGCAATAATGCGCATGTGCGAAAAAATCCCTCCAGAACTACGAATGCGTCACATCACATGGGTATGACCGACGCATGCGCAGACTGAAATCCCGCATAGCAGCAACCAGTCAGTGTGCAAGCTTTGTTAGGATTAGAAAACACATAAGCAAGCGTCTCTGGGACACCCGCGTGTAATGTGAAAGTGCGATATTAATACACAAAACCGAGTTGGTTACTATTATAAAAGTTAGGCGAGGGGTTTGTATCCAAGCAAGTCGCATAACGTGTGAATCCTTGCTCCATCACCTGCACCTCATTACTAATTAGTAATAATGAGGCGCCCAGAGACCTAAGGTCAACACCCAAAAATCACGGTGGACACAAAATTGGAAGGCAAAAAGGGAGAAAAAATATGGAGGGACTACCCAAAGGGCTGACAGGTCTAACACAGATCACGTGGTTTTCAGACTTTAGTGCTCTTTTAGGCCCAAATGCGAAATAATAGAAAGGTCAAGAGAACAAACATTGATTTCAAATTCACTGTATACCACCTATTTCTACTCTATTTCCATTTACTTATAATGACTATATTTGCATTAGCATTTAGTATATAACTCGTTTTAGTTTCAGCGAGGCAGATGCTTAGCACATGAGCTTCAAAGCGGCCATTTTAAGTGCTATTGCGCAGAAGCAAACTTTTCCCTCCAAGCATTTAGACGTCATGCAGCGCACGCAAGCGCGGTTCATTTTCCCGCGCTAGCAGCCATCTTTAGTCACACTCGGGTTAACTGATAGTAAAACACATAGGCAAGATTTCCTCTTTCTGGGAAATATAGGATTTTGTGTAGAAATTAGTATGACATACATTATTATTACTTTAGTTACAGGATATATGAGAGGGTTGCATCCGAGCAAATCTCTTTTTTCATGAGTCCTTACTCCATCACCAGTGCCAACCCCCGTAAGAACGGTACATAGTGGTCCGCCTGGACAGCCGGGTTATCTGTGTATACCTTCTGTAAGTGCTGCTTGAACACATCAAATATGTTTGTCTGGTATGTGCCCTGCCCCCTCCAAGTTACGCAAGCAGGTCGTTAGTGGTGACGTCTGCTCCTTCCGTAAAATCCAGGCCAGCAGGCGTCCATATTTATCCCTCTCGACATGGAGCCACTGGTAGTATCAGCAGAACGTGCATTTGTCAAATATGTCCCATAAGTCCAGATTCACGTGGCATCCTCCACATCCGAGACCCCTGAACTGTGGCATTCCATTGTACCACACAGCTGACCGCAGATTGATCCAACAGAAATTGGGCCAAATGGGTCACCTCAGCCTCCAGGAAAGTGAGCATTTCCGTCACTAACACCTTGTCCACCCTGCTATGTGTATTATGCATGGTTGAATAACACGTAAAAAGCTTTTGGGTCGGGTGCCTTTCTCGCCAAGCATCTCGTAGGCCCACCTCCCGCATCACTGCCAAATTTTTCGTGTCTTCCATGGTTTGTTCCACTTCCAGACAGGTGTCTGTCCAGGCAAGGGCCTAACACACAGTTCAAGTCCCCCACCACAGTGGTGGCGCGTCAAATTCTGGAGGTATTAGGTCTTGCATGGATTAGAAAAACCCAGGTTTGTCTGTGTTTGGAACGTATGTATTTAATATAGTGATACCACAACTATCCAGCGTACCTCGCAGTAGCACATATTGACCATTCACATCTGCCTCCATATATGTGAGGGTAAATGGTGTCCCAGGACCACCCACACAAGGGTACCCCTGGCTTATGTTGAATAGGAAGAATGAAATGTCTGACCCCACACTTCTTTACCACCTTGGTGGCCCCTGTAGTGTCCAGATGTTTTCCTGTTTGTCTGCTCCCCCAATAGATGCGTGTGTGCCAGTTCTCCCTCACTATTCTCCAGGGCCTCGTGGCACCTCAAGGTAGGACCCTCGCTTATCTGTTTGATCTGCCAGCAGCTAATTATTCCCCTGTCGAAGACCTTCCGACAGGGGTCGCAGAACTAAGGAATGTACCTCACCACGGGGACACATCCCTCCAGGGATTAACACTGCAGACGACCCGCTGATACGGTCACCAGGCATGTGAGCAGGGCCTTCCCAACAATAGTCCTCTAGCTCAATCCCCGCCCGGTGCCTGCAGACTCCATCCAGCTGTCCGCAGGTCTGCTGCTCCAAGACGCCGCCCGACTGTGGCCCGCATCCACGGCAGCTCACTATGCCGATTCCGGTGAGGCCCCGACAGCCCCACCCGGTGCTGCTGGGCCTCAGATGGTATCATGGTACCCCTCTCGGTTTCCGGGCACTGGCCGCTGGCTGCCTTGGTCTGATTAGCAGAAATAGGGAATCCAGGCTCACAGGTGAGAGCACAGCCTGCAGCCTCCCCCTCCACTTGCAGGGCCTCTCGACCTTGGCATCTCCACTGCAGCTTAGGCTGTGCCCCCAAGCAGCTCCACGGGACAACGCCGGGCCTCTCTCCCCCCCTCGCCACAACTCTTGGGGTCTACCTGCAGGGAGGGATCTTAGGCCCCCCTTGCCCAAGCAGAGATCTGGGCCGACTATGCCCCACGATGTGCTCCGCAGCTAGGTGCACAGCCGCCAACTGCAAAGGCCTCCTTACTTGCGGCCGATTACCCGCCAGGCACTAGCGACCCATGCGAAAGTCACTGGTTCTCTCGCTCTCCAGCCACCACAGCTCGCTTGGGTTGTCTCCGTAGGCGCAGCTCCGCTGTCCACTGCGGCTGGGATAAATTCAAGCTTGTGTTAGATCAGCGATGCAGGATAATGCAGGATTACTGGGCAGGCCAGCCGGGAGCTCGGAGGCTCATGTCCTGTCGGCCATGTTGCTTGGCCACGCCCCTCAACTCGTGATTTTTTTTCGGCAAAAACAGCTTTAACTGTCTTTCACCTGAATAACCTCTGCTTCAATAGAAATGAAGGGGAAACATACTTTATCCTATTTCTTGTTTTTTCAAAACCTCCCACTTTCTTATTCTAAAATGTTGGCATGTTTACCTTTATAGTTGTAGTATGCTGGTCTTTAGTGTAATGCACATTTCCTGCTTCTCTGCCTTGCTGCTCAGCCAGTGTGGATGTACTGTGGAATGTTGGTATGTGTTGTGGGTTAATAGATTCAAGCCTGTGTGGGCTCTGTGACTCTGTACTGAAGACCTATTCTATATCTGGTTCTGTACTACTCTATGCTTGATAATTGTAAATTTGGTAAACACTTTAGGGGCATATTTACAAGCCCCTTGCGCTGCAGGTGCGCCACACTTTTTGATGCACCCGGGGCACAGTGTCGTGACCTATATTTACAAGAACACGTAAAACCACCCTGCGCTGCTTTTCGTGGTGGCTTTTCATGGCAGCTTTTCGTGGCCTTGTAAATATGGCCCCTTTTCATGCAGCACTTTGCGTGAAAGGGGCATGCCATGCAGGGCACAAGTCCTGAAAAAATAAGTGGGGAACGCTGTCACCGGAAGTGACGTCACGACAGGAAGTGACGTCACGAAAGGTGGCTTGCACCATCGGGCTCATTGCCTCTCCTCGCTCACCCCTTAGATGCGATTGCATCTGAGAAGCCAGCGTGTGAGCAACGTGCTGTGAGCTCGGAGCTCCTCATCCCAGAGAGGCCAAAGAGTGAAGTCCAGCTGTTTGGCAGAGGGGACGGCATCCACCCGGTAAAATAAGTGGGGGTATGCCGTCCACCTGCGTGGTATCCCGACTCGAGCCCTGATGCCATGTAAATGTAAATGTAAATGTATAGGCATTTATATAGCGCACTACTTACCCGGAGGGTCCCAAGGCGCTTCGACCGCTGCGAAACCCTTCCCTTACTTCCCTGGGAGATGGTCCCTTAATGGGTATCTCCAGGGTGAGACCAGGCATCCCCAGCGGTCTGGTGGGGCCGTTAGTGAAGATGAGGCAAGCTAATGCCCAGAGTTGCCGAGTGTGCTCGCTGATCAGAGTGGGCACCGAGGCGAGAGAATTATCGAGTCCGCTGACCCTGGTCCAGAAACCTGCCATGGTGTTGATGTGGGTGTTACCACGCAAAACCCATAGATTTTGCAGGATTCTCAGATTTACAACATTTTGTAAACCTGAGAATGTGTCAGAATCCTATGTCTCCCCAGGGGAGACGAAAGGAGGCCCAACAACGAGAAATACTTATATTTCGCCTAATTTGTTCCTGTCTATACATGCTGCATTCTACAGCACACATAAAAAGATAACACCTCACGTGATTGTTTTTGTGCAGGAAGGTGTTCCTTCCTGCACAAAAACAATTCCCCCTAACCTAGACACCTTTAAAACCATGGCGGAAGGGTGCCTGCGTTGGCGCATGGCACCCAATCGAGTAGAGTGCCAGCCAGCGCAGGTATGCCACATGTTGTAAATATGAAGCATGAGTGCCCCACTGAGAAAATCTCCCACTGTTTTCAACTACAACCCTATTGTTGCCCACTATAAACAACTGGAGGCGCAATTTAAATTACGCACTAGACAGGAGCAATATGCGGCCTACAAAAAAAAAAGGACAACATCCTGGAAGAAGCAAACACTTATAGGGAATGCAAAATTTAGCAAACCATGGGAAATGTAAGCAGGAACAACATGGTAACCTTAATGCTTTTACACTCACTATTCAGAAATCAGTGAGTGCTTTTGCCTGAAAAGTTAAGGACACGACTACAGGGCCTTGAATGGACCCATTTCAATGGCCATTGCTTATATCCTTACAAAAGGTAAGCAGTATAGTAAAAAGACCACATCCCTGAAAGTAGAGCCGCAGCACACATTTTGTTTTCCAATCCACACATTTTGGTACCTCCAGGATTGGTGCACTAGTTCCAAGTCCAGGGAAAACAAAGACAAGAAAACAAAAATAGCTCTTCACTGGCAAACTCTGTAAAAGTGGTGCTAATGTGTTTCAGTGTGAATAAAATCAGTTTGGCCAGTTTGCTACCACTCTGTCTTACTTTATTTAGTTATTTATCTATTTTTCATATTTTTGGCCTTTTATTCCCAATGCTGCACTTTGGAATTAAAATGTCAGAAAAATACTACATTTCCAGCAAAAGCGTCTTTCTTTTTTGGATCCATTTCACAGGGAAGCAAATAAAAGAAAGGAGAGTAAAGGAAGTGAGAACCCCGTCTCGAAGTCACGGTTTTCATGGGTGTCCGCAGTGGGCGGCAAGGAGGGTCGCTCCAGGGGGGGGCAAGCGCCCCTCCTTGCCCCCCACTGCAGACGCCCATGGAAGCATCCTTGTGCTTTTAAAATGATGCAGCTCAGCACAGCGAAATTGCTTGTGGCTCTGCGTCATTTTGTTGTAAATATGCCCCCAGTTGGTCAACTTCCAACACAGGTCATTGCGACCGTACTCTATCTACTACACCCGTTTACGATTGGTGTTAAATTGGTGGCTTGACGGCGACACTCTTTTGTCCATTTTCAGTTTTAATTAAACAACGTGTGCAGGCACGCGCAGTTCACTTTGTGACGCCCCGTAAGTCCGCCCACGTTCTGTTGCCATAGTGAAGGGACGCTCAGAGTTGACACAGACTGTGCCGGGAAGAATGGACGATCGGCGGGTGCAATGGCTGCGGGACCGGGTGTACGCCGCGTTCAGCTTGTCCGACCCTACCTGCTTCGAGGACTTGCTGACCCGGAACGACGGAGAGAACGAGCAGCGGATAATGGAGTTCCTGGAAGAGTCTTCGCCCGAGGAACAAGCCATAGCCCTGCTCTTCCATAGGACCGTGCAGGAGGAGCAGGTGGAGGTGGAAATAACCATAGGTGAGGGGTTTCAGGGTCAAATGACCACGCAAAGCGGGTGACAGGAGGAGCATGCCCTTTTCGGGGAGGTCAATGAATGGATAAGATTATGAGTGTACGTGGGTGGGCGTGAGGGGTCTGTGGTAAGTGGAATGGGCTGTGCACACAGGATTTTTTTAGACGCTTAAGTGGGGCGTGGGGCAGGGGTGATGGGGCGGCAAAAGTGGGCAGGCGCGGGAAGATCAGTGGTAAGTGGGACATTAGGAGAAGGGAGTCCACATTTATATGGGTCCCATCGAGTTGTCAGTAAAGGGCCGAATGAAGTCACAGCCACAGCTAGCACGAGGAGTTAGGATGAATAGAGCCTAGCTACACAAGTCAAAAGTCAGATAAGCCAGGGTGATAGCTTGGCCACCTTGGGTAAATTAAGGACGACTGATGCGAGATTAATTGTGTGAGGACAACCGAACCAGAGTATCGATGACGAGCAATTCATAGATGAGGCGTGAGGACATTCTTAAGGGTGGCCAGAAAATAGGGTTATCCAGTGAAGAAGGTGGGAAACCAAAAGAAAGTTGTTGTGTGAGGATAGCAAGTCACCGGAAGGACGCGGACACCAGTTAAGATTGATGTATGCAGCCAGATTGTTGCAATCTCCTTAAAGATGTCTTTCGGTGTAGGACTCCACACTATTTCTGTACTCATATAAAGCTACAATTGAAGGCTCACCCAGAGCCTTTTCTCTTTTTTTCACTCCACCTCCCCATCGGCCCAACTGCCATTTCAATTAAAGAATGCAAACTCAACATTCCACGTTGCATCGTTCTCTCTAGGCTGCCCAGGGAAACACGAGGAAGATGGTTGTCAGGCATGGAACAGGTGTAGGGTTTATTCTTGACATGTTTGCCCTGTGAAAAGCATAGGCACGAGACGTGTGAGAACAGGTAGAAGAACATAGACAAGTGATGTAGAATACCAGAGTGTATGTTGGAAGTGATGGCAGTCTGCATGTTTGAGAAAAGAGGCATAGTGGATGGGCTGTTAGACTGTCCTCATTCTCCCTTTTAACAACACGTTTGCACATCATTAATCAGCATAGGACCCCATTGATACTTATATGTTTAATACTACGATCTGAGCCACCTTTCAGTGTCCAACTGCTGCACTTTCCACACTGCGCACACCAGTGTGACAGAAATATTTAGCTGGAACAGGCAAAGAACACAAACCCTACAGAAGTCTTAAATGTAAAGTGAGGGGAAAAAAGTCTGAATACACCCGAGAAGTGGTAGCACAATGCGATAAGCGAGGAATCAAGTAAATGACGTCACAGGTGAGACATGAGTGCAGCCAACGAGACAATAAAGGTGAAGTCGTGCAATCCATGGCCGAGGACAGAGCACACCGGAGGAGTAAGGGCATCTAAGGCATAGGTGAGAACATCAGTTATTTTTGTAGTGAGGGGTTGTGGAATTTGTTTTGGTGATGTAAAGGCACACCAAGAAGTGAACAGTCAAAACGAGTTTTTATTTTTGTAGCGCTCAGCTCCATGGTGATCTCTTTGCCTCCGTTGGTGTAACTGACATAGAACACCAACACAATTGCAGGACATTCTCATGTAATGCACTGATTACATCGATACCATTCCCTAAAGAAGCTAGAAAAAAGACTCGTATGGCAAAAGCCTCCTGAAACCTATATAAAACACACGTTTATTTTATTATATTTCATAGACTTTAACATAGCCTGAGGGCTGTTTGGGTCTGGGCCGCGGTACAAGGAAAGGTGGAGGGTTTATCATTCACCAAGTGGAGCCTGTTTCTAGAAGAGGAAGACCAAAAGCTACTCGAACAACAGTGGTTTCATTTATTTCCGGAATTAATTATCCTCCTCTCATGCAGCCCCTTTTCTCCTCTCCCACTTTTCCCGATCTCTAGCCCAATTTGTCTACTCGAATTCCTCCCCTGTTTACTGTCCACACCAGATCCCCTCTGTTAGACACAGTCGAGCACTGGGCAGTATCACCTGCTCCCACTTGCAGCATACATTACAAGACACTACAAGCAACATTAAAACAATAAAGAAGAATTTGCAAAGTGAATGCACAGGCATAATACAATCATAAATATGCAGTAAATATATCATAGCAGATTTGGTACATTTGGAATATACATCATGGCTTCCTGATGAAGGCTAATAGCCGAAACACGAGTAGCAATAACCAATTACTTCTAGCCATGTTCTCAGATCAATATTAAGCTATTTTGTATTTTTGCACTTCTTTTGATCTATTTATCTACTGTATAATTATATTGAAATGTACTGTGACCTAGAGAAAAAGATTATAAATTGCACAGTAAGAGATCCACAGTTGGGTCTAAAATAATGAATGTTTACAATATTATATATTTATAAATAATAAAAAAATCTAATTTTCAAGAATACTACTAAATAAAATATATGTTTTTTCTACTATGCACATGCTATATGTTCCACCTACCCGGGTGAGAGGTAACCACACATCTTCAGCAATGCTAACCATGACCGGTCTAGAGGGGCGGGTAGTGGTTTCAACAAGACACTTACATCAGTGAATGCTGCTATGCGGCTAGGAGAGGAAGGGTGTATAGGACTGTCACCTTCCACTTATCTGCCTCCTGGTATACACTAACAGCGGTGTGGCACAGGGCGACTCACGCCATGGTATGCAGTGCCCATTATGGATGCTAGCAACTGAGCATTTCGTCATTTTGCCAGGATCTAGGTCTAAGCTAGGGCCGTCCATGCGTCCTGAGTGTGGCGCGACGGGCAAAATCCAAGAAGGGAGGCATGCGCAAGCTCTGCTTAGGGTAGAAGCTGCGCCACACTACTGAGATAGTTTGGTTGGGGTCCCTGGCATGCACTGGAATAGCTTACTGTAGAAGCTGCGACAGTCTTTGGGGGGGTGTTCACCCCTCCCCATCATTTTGGTCATACACTGAGGAGGCATGAGTTGACTTTCATGGGTAGGACGGCACTGCTGTAAGATATGGAGTCCTCCACGGGTATGATGAGCAGCTAATTGGGGGTCATTGAGTTAAAGGGGTCATGGATTACCCCTCGTTTAGTATGGCGAGGAGCCCGGTCAGGGGAGGCCAGGTATCCTCGTGCAGGAAATTTAACAGTGCCATGTGTACAAAAAGTCACAGTTAAGAGGTGCTTTAGCGTATCAGGCACAGGTTTTAGCATTCCAAGTACTCAGGGTGTTTTGATTAAGAAGGGGTTCACCTGTCCGGAGTGAACAGGGACCTTGCACCTGGGAGAGGCCTGGGAATCAGCAGGATGTAGGGTAAGATGCCTACCTTGGTGGGGGGCCTGGGGTGACGGTGGCCACACCCAGTGCTGTGGCGGAGTTACAGGGTGATCCAGAGGCTGTAAGGTACAGAGGAGTACCCTCTGCAGGAGCACAGTAAGGGTGCTAAAGCCAAATATCCCCAGGGAGGTCCTCGTGTTGGACCCTGGAGGAGCGACGGTGCCCCGTTAATCCTACTGGCGGTTGTGGACCCGAGCAACTAGGGGTTGCCTGCAACTGTCCGCCCTCCTTAGCTGGGGGGGCGTGAGTAAGAGGGTGGACTGGTGGTCCACCGGTGGGAGGGGCTATCTCCTCCCCCAAATCTAACAAACACCGGTTGGCGAGGGCCATGGTGTATTTTGGCTCATCAGGTGGGCAGGCGTCTTCTGATTGATCAGTAGCTCTTCTTCCTATTTCAAGTCTGAACAACTGGTTGTATATTTCCCAATATCAAGATTCTCTACACGGATTTCCAATCCCGAAATGCAGTTAATTTAAATTGCTGTGTTTCTGCTCTTGTGTCAGTCACCTGGCTGCTCCTCATTTTATCCATTACCTTTAATTCTCAATGTCCGACTAGCCAGGAAAAAAAATCAGAGCTCGGTGTGGGTTGTTGAGACCCTTTGCTCAGCAACTTCCCATGTTCGTTTCAGGAAGCCCCTTCCTCTTTAGCGTAAATATGTTTTTATTCCCCCAGTCAATTCCATTCAGCACGAGGACACCATGTTCCCCATGATTATGATATCTAAAAGCTATAAAACCAGTCAATCAATTATGGCACAAATGTGGACATGCACTAATGTTCACTTAGTAATGGGCCACATCACATTTAAGTATTGCATAATGGTGGTAATTGGACATTCTTGGCACACTGATGTTCACTATTGGGTAGTGCTTGCACTGGCATACTGACCTTCATTCTTATATACGGTGCACACTTTTGGCACACTGATGCCCACTTGTAGAGTAATGCCTGTGTTGGCATAATATTGTTCTTTCTTGACATTTATTGTGGACATTCTTGGCGCAATGGTGACCAAGCCGAGTGTAATACTTGTACTGATATAAAGTTGGTCATTCTAGGCATTTGTATAACACTAATACTACATCTGTCTGAGGCCTCAACTAGTTATATTTAGTCCGGTGTAATCTATCTGCATACCACCATGCACTCACTTCTTAATTATTTCTTATGTTCCATCCATCCACTAATTTATTCAACTGTTTACTAATGCATTAATTCACTCGGTCCATACTTGCACTGCACCATTTTCTCATTTATCCATCCATGCATTCACTCTTCCATCCAGCTGTTGGTTCATAACTACATTAATTCACTATTCCATTCAACAAACACCTTTAAAAATTTAACAATCAATGAAAAATCACTTTCACTTATAAATATCCCAAACCTTATTGAGTTTGGTCCTGTGAAAAGAGTTTCTGAATTTTCTTTCAATGTGTTACATTTTAAATTCTACACTGTATGTTTTAATTTTGTACTTGGAGGGCATTTGAATCTAAAGCTGACATTACCTCATTTATGGAGGTGATCTCCGTTGCACTTTAATTCAATGCTAATGATACCATTATGTAATACTATTAATAAATTGAAATATCCTACATGATATTAATACACAGAATAGTTAATTTGCCTGAAATGGGATCTTATGTTTATATGGATTCTTTGGTCTTTATAACCTTATGTTGATGCCTTTTGTTAGATGTGGGGTTCTCTAGTTGGCATAGATAGGTACCTGTGAGAAATAGGGACCCTTGCAACTAGTCAGGGTAAGGGGCTACACTCCTAAGATAACCCCTGCTCACCCCCTTGGTACCTTGGCACGAGCAGAGAGGCTTATCTCAGAGGCAGTGTGTAAAGCGGTTGTAAACACATACAGTAATACAGTGACAACACTAAAGATGGACACCACACAGGTTATATTATAAAGATAGTATTTTTATAAAGACTTAACACCAGACCGAATGACAAACATCCACAATACTGTACTCAGAAATAGTCTTTAAATGTTGTAAAATAGCTCAGTTCTCTCAAGTTGCAAATGCTACACTTTAGTCTCAATGTACCTTAAATGCGTAGCGCAGGGAAAACCAGGGGAGTGGATGCTTCGGCTCCTTACTGCTGCGCAGGGGAGTTGATGCTCGCTTCCTTACTGTGTGGGAAGTTGATGCGTCGGTTTCTTACTGCTCTCCGGTGCGATGCGACAAGATGGCACCTCGGTGCAATACTCTTCTCCAATGCGATGCAACAACATGGCGTCTCGGTAGCGACGCAACAACGTTGGTGTGATGCGTGCATTCCCGACGGCCGTGCGGCGGCGTGATGATCTTTTGAGCCGCGACAGGCCTTGCGACGCGCTTCTCTGGTGATGCGATGTTGTCCTCTGTGGCAGCGTCCTGCTTCTCCGGCGATACGCCGCGCTTAAGCGATACGATGATGACAGCGGCGGCACGCTTCCTCGGCGATGTGATGACAGCGGCTGCTGCGGCGACATGCTTATCATTGTTGCGTCGTTCTTCCAGCTTCCCAGCGATATGCAGTCTCTCAGAAGGCCCAGCACAACAGCAAGCACTTCAATTCCCAGCAAGGGAATTAAGGGGGGAGCTGGTTGATGAAGTCTTGTATCCCTGAGACTTCAGGGAGGGGGCAAGCTCTAGTTCAAGCCCTTGGAGATTCTTCTTCAAATTGTTAGAAAGCACACTCAGTCCTCTCTTTGGTAATGAGGCAACCACTGCAGGCCAACCCCCAAACACACAGCACAGGGGTTGTCTCCTCCTTCAGCTTCCTGATACGTCTCCTCAGCAAAGGTTTGTCTTGATTCCCAGAAGTGATCTAAAATCCTTGGGTCTGGGTCCCAATATTTATACACCAAAATCCTTTGTCTCTGAAGGCAGAGACTGTCTAAACCTAACCTAAACCAGTTCTGGTCAGTCCTGACGCACTTTGTTTACAGAACTCCTTCTCTTCCTTTCAGAGTGTAGGTCAGGGGCATCAGACACACCACAGGAGGTGGATCCAGCATTGTGGAGGGAAGACACAGCCCTATTCAGGTCCCAGGTGCAACTCCTCCCTCCATCTGCCTGCAGATCTCTCTATTCAGCACTGTGCTGACTCACCCTCTCTCCTGGAATCCCCCAGCCCCTGTCATTCAAACTCCCGACAAGGAATACACAACTTAGCAGAGGCAGGCTTGGATAGTTAGGCAAGAAAATATGTACTTTCTAAAAGTGGTATTTCAAACACAGAATTTTAAAACCAACTTCACTAAAAGATGTCTTGTATCATTCTGAGTTCAGGCATACTCAACTCGAATTTCTACCTAGTTCCATGAGTCAGTTTGGATTATAAAATGTAATTAACTGTTATGCATCACGCTCAATTGCACTCCACCTCTGTTCCCGTGGAAGTAACCTCTTACTGATAGGGGCTACAGGTTGATCTAGGCCCTCTTCATTAATCTGTGATAGAACAGCCCCCACACCATGCTCTGAAGCGTCTGTTTGCACAATAAACTCTTATGAGAAGTTGCCAGGAGCACAGGTGCCTTGAACATGGCAGTCTTCAGGGCATCAAAAGCTCTCTGACAGGTGTCAGTCCAAAACACTCTCCTGGGCTGCTTCCTGGAAGTCAGCTCTGTCAAGGGTGCAACAATGCTGCCATAACCCTTGACAAATCTCCTGTAATACCCGGTGAGTCCTAAAAAGGCTCTCACCTCTGTCTGGGTCTTGGGGGGGGGTTTCCAAACCAGGATGGTCTCAATCTTGGGCTGTAGGGGCGCCACCTGGCCACTCCCAACCTGGTGTCCCAAGTACACCACAGAACCCTGCCCGATCCGGAACTTACTCGCCTTGATCGTGAGGCCTGCTCTCCGCAGCGCCATGAACACTTCCCAGAGGGGATGCAGATGTTCTTCCCAACTGGCGCTCAGCACTGCAATGTCATCCAGGTAGGCGGCACTGAACTCATCCAGTCCAACCAACACCTGGTTGACCAACCTCTGAAAGGTGGCAGGGGCATTTTCCTCCCAAAGGGCATAACCCAGAATTGGTAGTGCCCATCTGGTGTGGGGAATGCTGACCTCTCTCTTGCCCCATCAGTCAACGCATTCTGCCAGTACCCAGACGCCAAGTCAAAGGTGCTGAGTTACCGGGCAGAGTTGAATCTCCCAACCAATTCCCATCAGTACTCGTCCCACCACGGGGACCGTCACTGTTCTCAGAGGTATGGCTTCCGGGTACCGGGTGGCATGGCCCACCAAGACCAGGATGAACCTGTTGTCTATGGCTGTCTTGGGGTCCAGTGTCTCCACAATGCCAATGCCTACCCTTTCAAAGGGGGTGCTGACCACAGGGAATGGCTGGAGAGGAGCCTTGCATTTCCCCCCACTCTTTCCACCTGCCTGGCAAGTCTGATGTGGTCCTTCAATGAGTGTCACTGGCTCTACTTTTTTACTCTTCTTTTTGATGTATTGATGACAAGAACTCTCACTAGAGACAGCTAAAGCTGTCGATAGTGAGACCTAAAAAGGGCCTCTTAGAGCAAGGACCGTGGGAGAGGTAATGGAATTCAAGTTGGGACTGTTGAGTAAGGCAGCAGGACAGGTTCACTCATGCTTCACTTGACCTCAATATTCTCAAAGTGCAAATGTTCACTCTTTCTGCAGATGACGGGGAAAGGAGACCCCAAAACCCCCACTTCTGTCCATGCACATTCTGCTGAATGCTGGACACAGCAGACTTTATTAAGAATGACCCAAGACACTGAGAGTACTTCACAGACTAAGATTTTCAAAATGCATGTAACACAGAATTATTGCATTGAATACTTAAAGCTTTGCAATTACACTGCCCAGACCATTCACAGCATTTCAGAGATAAATCTCTTCAATTCTCATTAAACTAGGCATCTAAACATTTTTAGTTAGTTAAATACATTAAGAGCAGTTCAGGGCAGGGCAGCCTGGAGAGATGGAGCGAGAGAAAGGCCGAAAGAAAAAGAAAGGTAGGGGAGTAGTTGAGACAAAGGCAGAGTAAGAGATGGCAAGATGGGGAGAGAGACATAGAGAGGGAGAAAAAGAGCAGTCAGGGGAGAGCGAGAATAACCCAGGGAGAGACTGAATAGAGCGGTGTGACAAAAAAAGGAGAAGACATATAAATATGTAGAAAAAGCCAGTGTGAAAGAGGCTGGGAGAGTCAAAGAAAGACTAGTAGAAAGATAGAGAAAGGGAGAGACTGAGCAAGAAAGAGAGTTAGGAGAGAGAGAGATAAGAGAAAGGAGAATCCTAGAAAGAGAGAGAGAGACACAGCATGACAAATAGAGCAAGATAAATAGGGAGAGATGAGGGAAAGACACGACGAACAAAGAACTCAAAGACTGTGCAAGACAGGAAGAAAGAAAGAAAAAGACTGTTGAAGACAGAGAAAAACAGAGATAGACATGGAGATGCTGAAAAGATCAGGAGAGAGAGCGAAAGACAGGTAGAAATAAAGACAGAGAGTGGGGGCTAGAGATGGACAGATTCAGGCAGAAAAACTAGAAGAGACAGCAAGGGAGGGCGGAAAACAAACCTTGAGAAAGATTGAGATTAAGGGGCAAAGATAGTATGGGAGGGATGTAGACAGAGCGAGACAGAGAAAGACAGTGAGATGAAGACAAGGAGTGACAGGGTGATAGGTTTGCACAAAATAGGCAGAGAGAGAGAGAGAGAGAGAGAGCGAGATAAAGAATTGGAGAGACTGGGACACCTTGAAATTAATCTAACTACGTTTCCTTACCTCTCTCTATCTATGTCTATTTACATCTGTCTATCTATCTATTTTTACTTCTACCCTGTTTATCCCTTCATCCATCTCTCCATCTGTGTATTGCTATGCACAGCTGTTTATCTTTAACACTCTCGCACTCTATCTAGCTGTACATTGCTCTCTCTATTTGTCTGCATCTCTTCCTGTTTCTATCTCTCCCTCTCCCAATCCTTCTCTCTGTCCCTTCTCTGCCTCTTTTTCTGTCCCTCCCTATATCCCTTTCTGTACAACTGTCCCTCTAGTAGTCCCTAGATGTCTCCCTTTTCTCCCTCTCTCTTTATTTCTGCCCCATCCTCCTGACTACTCCCTCTGCTTCTCTTAAGTGCATTTAAATGAAATTAAATGTCTCCTAGCATCTGTGGCGACAAGTATGCATCCTGGATAAAATCTGACCCTGCATCTGCAGAGACAGAAGTGTGCTTTGGACACAATTTTATCCCACATCTGTGGGAACAGCAGTCTCAACCTCTCTGTGAAGTTTCTTCTGTGTTAAACATGTGGCTGTTTTCCATGGGAGGTGTTGGACCTGCGATGGGCAAGCCCAGCACAAAGGGGTAGCTTGGCTCAAGTGACAAGGCAGTGAAGGCTTTTGTGTTAAGCCGGCTCAGACCCAATAATAACCCCCTGTACAACCACACTAAAAAGAAGGACACCACACCACTGTTGTAGAAAAATACGGTTCCTTTACATAAAAGTCCTTTGTGAGGGAAAAAGGTTCAAGTTCAAAAGCACATTTCCATTCCTTGCAGTACAAATTTCTGGGTCTCAATGTAAGAATAAATAATGTCACGAATAAATAAAATAAATAAGTAAGTTAGATTCCACAAATAGATATTGGTCAATAAATAGTGTCAGTAAATAGAATAAATATCACGGATAAATATGAATCAATATATAGAACACATAAGATAGGTTTTACATTTGCACACAGAATCAATACTGGTTCGTTCTGACTTTTCAAACACTTGTTTGTTCTGGTATCGCTGCCACCAATTAGTTAATTTCAGAGTCAATACATTTACCCAAGGTTACAGTAAGGAAAATTCACTCTTACAGTTTGTGCTGACTGGAATGACAAGGCATACAGGCTTTCTGGGTTCAGAATCACAAACTCGGCCACAGTCTTTGGGGCAATAAAGGCACTCGCTGGGCAGGCGCTGTAGGCGCTAGGTCACTTCACACGAGGCTGACTGGAACGCCAGTCAGGGACAACGCTATGAACCTTGGCCACTCTACTGCCTGCGCTACCAGCCGCCTCAGGGGTCAACAGGGCAGGTGTCAATCTGGGGTCAAGTCTAAGTGCTCCTGTCTCTGCTAAGGTCCGGTCAGGAATCAGCTAATCCAAAATGGCCGTCAGGGACTGGTCCTTATATAGCCAGTGCCCTGAGGTGCTGGCACGAGCCAGAAGGTTCCAGAACCTTCTCTGGCTGTGACAATAACATGGTACTTCTGAGGTGCTTTATGGTCACTCAGAGCCACCGTATTAGGGTTATAGAGCAGCCATTATGTGTACCTGTGGAAAACAAGTAAATTCCTGTCAGAAATGCGTGCCAAACAAAAGGGTGCTAAAACCTCAAAAGGCCAGGTTTCACGGAGGCTCCAATGGGAGTCACTCACATGAGGGAAAAAAGGTGTCCCCCATCTTAGGGTCATACATACTGGTTGCCAAAAACCTGGTGAGCAACCAGGGTCAAGGAACATCCAGCCCCTTGAAACAACACACAAAAAGTCCTGGTAGACAAGAAAAGCGACAAATTTTGGGAGGTACTGGGGAACAAAATAAATCATAGTGGTGAGGGGACTCTCAGAAGCAGACGGGTCTAACAGGAGGGTATAGCAGTGCCAGTGGTTGGCCATATGTGGTGGTTGACCTTCTCCAGGTCTGAGCTGGAGTACA
The DNA here is from genome assembly GCF_964263255.1 of Lissotriton vulgaris. Classification (NCBI taxonomy): domain Eukaryota; kingdom Metazoa; phylum Chordata; class Amphibia; order Caudata; family Salamandridae; genus Lissotriton; species Lissotriton vulgaris. Next base: position 134,110,509 of record NC_141699.1, on the reverse strand, counting down.
TTTCTGACTGTTTCGTGTCATTTATGGCTTAGTACCTTTAGAAGTGCAGTTTATGAATATCAATGGGCTATCTATTTGTACTAGGGAACATATCCCTCTCTAATTCCTTCTTAACCGTCCCCAAACCCCTCCTTGCTTCCCCTCTAACCTCCTCCCATTTAGTAACAGGTATTATCCAGCCACTTCCCCCGTCCCACCCACATTTATTACTATAACGTATGCATACTTGTGCAGAAATCTCTGCAGTCTGCTTGGAGATCACACAGAAAGGATAGGAGAGGTGCAGGTGCATTTAGGTCAGTGAGTAGCATTTTGTAGTACGTTATTAGTACTATTGGATTAATGATAACTGTCCTACAAAATGCGGTTTGTCTCAATAGCCCCTATATGCCTTATGTCATTGAAGTTGTTTAAAGTGCTCAATTAATTCCTCATTACCTAGGGATCACCAAGAGCTGGAACAGCCTGACATTGCACTGTCCTATGTGCAAGGCTACTGGAATTATTCTGGAGGGGGAGCACCAAATTATGCAGAAGTGCTGAGTAAATTATGCGTAAGAAAAGGCAAATTTTGCAGCATGATGCTGCACATTTTTTGATAGTATTACTTCATAATCCTCTTGTTTTTACACATGGTAATACTGTCTGGCCAAAGATTGCAACTCTTTAGTACCAGTTTAACGGCCAACTGCAAACATAAGTAACTGAAAGATGATCAGTTAACCTTTAAGAAGGGCCTTTCACTGAGTGATAACACTAAGTCATATTTTCAGTAACTTTTCATCCATTTGAGCTAGAAACAATTTTTGTTGTTAAAATCTGCAGATTATGCAGCAGATGATGGATTATGTGGAAAATGCGGCACATCCATAATTATGCAGAAAAATATGCAGCCACTGCAGACTCCTATACTTCCAGTGGCCCTGACTATATGGCATCCCAAGTGCAGCATGCAGTTCAATTGGCTGGATAACGGGCTAAATTGGGAGAAGAAACTATTGCAGGAAATGCATCCTCAATTACATTTCATGAAGCCCTTATAATGGCAAATAGTACACAGGTTGAAATCGCTTAAGTCATCAGGTAGATGGGGGCACCTCTGGGACCGAGTGGCCAAAGTGGTACTGCGATGAAACCTCTTTTACACTTGTTATGTCACTGTGGTGTATTGCTCCTTTAAAAAAAGAGGTGCAGATTATCTCTATAGTTAGCTGGGGTAAAGTTGGATGTGAAACGGTAAATGACGACCATAAGTTCCTCACTTTTGCAGATAATTTTTTGTTGATGGGTTCTGGTCAATTTCTGCAGCAAGCACGGTTGGTGCAAATGGCGGGAGAAATATAGATACCATCTGAACCACACAAACCTATGCATTCTAGGAGGCTTTAACATATGGTGTAACAAGAAGAATCTAACCACTTCTATTTATTTATTTATTTATTTATGGGCTTATATAGCGCTATGAATAAACTCCCAAGGGAGTATCTCCGCGCTGTAACTGACCGGTGCAGAACTGAAAAAGGGAGCGCATAGTTAAAAGTGCTGTAAACAAGGAACACTTTAAAATGAACCAAACAAAAACGTTTTTAAATGTTTTCTAAATTGACAGTGGTCATTACATTGCCTTAGTGACAACGGAAGTGAGTTCCACAATTTGGGACCCACAACAGATAATGCTCTTCCACCCAACCTGGTTTTCGTAATCTTGGGAACATTTAGTAGCAATTGGTCACTAGATCTAAGGGCACGGATGGGAACATAAGGAATAAATTTGTTCGCCAAATACTCAGGTCCCAATTGGTTGAGGCCCCTGTGTATAGTACAACATGTTTTAAACTTCACTCGTTGACGTATTGGCAACCAGTGAAGCTCATGAAGTAACGGTCTGGAGGGGGATCTAGGGGGTGCATTTAACACCAGCCTAGCTGCCGTGTTTTGCACCACCTGCAAACGGTCCAAAACCTCCTCGTTTGCACCTGCCAGAAGGCCGTTACAATAGTCAAGCCGACTAATGATCAGAGCCTGAACCAGAGTTTTCCTATCGCAATCCATATTTTTTGGCCCAGCTCACTCTGCTGGAAACACTTGTCATATTTGCCCTCTTGGGAGAGGCCACTGTAAAAGACAATTCCCCTATAAGCTGAAACTACCACAACATCCTCATCTTCAAAATCAACACTTTTATCATCAACAACACAAAAAACTAACAACAAACACTCATACAGACAATAGGAGAACTAGATCTCCACAAACTCAACTCCCATCTCAAAAGGAAAAACATATGTGCTATCAAGACGTATACACTTTGTACAATTGTGTTGCTTGGATATGCGTTTACCTTAAAGAAATGAACAGAAAAGATGCATTTGGCAAAACAGGAGCAAGTTGGTTTAATTAAACACAGTGGCTGGGAGAGTTACGACAAAACACGTCTGAGGAAAGTCTCTCCTTTCAAAGTTTCGGCTGACCGTGAGGTGCAATAAAACAATTTCTGGATTCTTGAAAAAGTGTCTCAGTCAAAAATGATCAAGCTTGGACATCTGTTAAGGACACAGATGGCGCTTGACCTCGGGGAGAGCTAGAGTGGGCCAGTGTGTGTGTGTCCAGTGTGAGGATCGTGTGATCACTACGTGTGTTGTGCATGTTGTGTTCTTATCGACTTGCGGTATCTAGCTTTGTGGTATTTTTGGGGAACACAAACATTTGGCCAAACTGCATTTATTGGGCCAGTTTCCTTGGACCTGTTTGTGGTGCAACTATTTATCTGCGGGTTCGAGACGGGTTTTCCCTGGGTGCGCCTTTGTCTTTGGGCTAACTTAGACCCCACCTGAGACCTGTCATTCGACAGGCGTTGGTTGCAGGACCTGTCTGACCTTGTATCTCTGACCCTGGGTTGATGGGGAGAACTCCTGAAAATAATATGGCGATCACTGGTATTTTTATCAGCATTCTCAGCATTGTGCATACAGTTGTTGTAGCGTACATCGACATTGCCTCTACTGATATTGACGTAGTTATGTATGCCTAGAACATGGCGTACATCAAGATTGTTTCTACTGTTAACAACATTGTTATGCATGCTGGATTATGGAATACTTTGCCATTGTTATTGCCAGTATCAACACTGTTGTGCTGGCAAAGAATATGACACACATTGACATTGCATTTTTGGGTATTGACATTGTTATGCAGGCACAGGTTATGGCGTACGTTGACATTGCATTTATTGCTATTTCCTTCAGGCCAGCACATATCATGGTATTCATTGACATTTCATTCACCTATTCCAATAACTACACCTCCACTGCACTGGGCAAGATGCTACTAGTAAAGACCACCTGAGCACAACAAGACAAAATCACTCTACACCACTATCGAGCCTACAGAAGAACCATCAGAACCACAAAAAGGCAAGAACGAACTAAAGCCAACTGCTCTTCTAAGGAACTTCACAAGATTCTAGCAGAATTCTGCAATAAAGAGTGCCAATACACAGAAACACCACAATTGCTAGACATTTGCAACACATTTACCACAGAATTGATCTAAAAATTAGCAATATAGAAAATTGTTAAGGAAAACACAGACACCACCATCCCAACATATATCCTAACCAACATAGAAAGAGACAAAAGCAGCCTTTTTCACAACTTACTTTAACACCCTCTCTGAAAAAGATTTCCTCAATATTATTAATCACAAGCAAATTATCAGGATCAGCTTCACACCTTGTGCCTCCAAAAATCTTTAAAGTTATGTTGGCCCAACCTTTGCATGGTAGGTAGGTAGATGCTTACTAAACAAGTCTCATGAACTAAGTTCATTCTAGCCCAAGCTGAAAACCTCCTACATTAGACCACTCCTCAAAAAGAAAAACTTAGACCCTTCTGCCCTATTTTATACTCTACAACAATATATGAGAATCAATATATCTTGTGCTTAGGATAAATGGCAAGACAGATGTTTTTGTCTCTCGTGTTCCTTACATGTAACCCCTAGTTGGTACCTTGCCTAACCGCTCAAACTGTTTTGCGTCAAAAGTCAAGCTTTTATCATACACCCTACTGTGAGGTTACATAATAACATACTAGTCTTGACTTCTTATGCACCTGTGCTTAAGCTGTCTCTATTCACATGCCTCTTTCCCTTAGAACACCTATATGGGTCATTGAACCTTTTGACCTTTTCAGCCTGATCCCAAATGATTTTAAGTTAGAGCTACGTAATATCTCTATTCCCTATTTTTTCACAACAGAGATATACAATATTTCTCTGCCTATGTTTTCACTTAAGACTATTGCATTTTTACAACACTCAAGAAGTTCCAAAATGTCCGAGCACCTTTCTTGGCAATAGTACCTTTCTACTCCTTCTCTGCAATATGCTTCCACATATTGTATTGCCCTCAAGCTCTTCTAGCACCCCTTCCCTTCTGGCATGTTTTGGCCGGTAAGAGAAGGCGCTCGTTAGATCACCGGCATCTCACCACAGAGACTCTCTTGTTGCTGCTTGCTCAACCCGTTCAGAAACTTTACTAGGACAATCGTAAGTAAATCGAAATGTGCTTTTAAAAATATTAACTTTCAGCCTCAAGATTTTTGATCATGGGTCTTTCCAGTTATTTGTCTAAGATACTGTGCACTTAATAATTGCATTTTCGAAAAGATTTTGATTCTTACCTCCATCATGACCCCTCAGATTTCAAATGCATTTTGGTACCCATTTTCGGGCACCGATGCACCTTTTCGAAATTAATTCCTGCTGATAATATGGCTGCATAGATGCATAACTATGTCTCCTACTTCGTGTCTATCCCCGTGTAATTTTTCTACCTACCTGTTCCCATTCTCACCTTTCCTTTCTGTTATTTTTAAGAGATTGGACATATTATTTCGAATTATTGGAGAGTATTCTCTGTGATCTGCAAATACTCCCACAGTTATTCGGTCCAATACTAACATCGAACTTGCTTCTTTATCCCTTTCGTCTTTTCCCTCAATGATCGTTGAGCACAGGTATTTGTCTCTCAATGGCATGAAAGCACAACTAATCTGATGTAGCATTATGACTTTGATTGTCCTTTGTCTTAGAGACAATGTATTGTTGCTTGCTTTCCTATGTTTTTCGGGCACGGGGCATCTTAGGATCAACAATCTTAACCATAAATTTACCCATGATTATCCTCTAGGTGTAATTTATTACAACTAACTGATCTAATGGCATATAGATGTGCTTTATGTGAGGAAATCTTTTTTGGATTTTCAAGATGTATGTGTGGCAGATTAAAAATTCAAATCATGTTATACCTCAATACAAGAACAAATCTAATGTTATTACCTATTCAGAACTGACATACAACATTGGCGATAACTCTTTCTTTTGTTCTTCCTCCTTTGTAGCTTCCCTTTCCCCTGCTCCTAACATTTTCATATTTTCATTCACACCAATATGGTTTCACCTACTTATTTTTGCCAGTTTCTTTGCTTTATTACTCTGATTATTCTTTGGACCCTATTATGATCTCATAATTGATGCATATGTTGTTCAACATGTGTCATTATGATGATCCCATAATTGATACATATTTTGTTCAATATGTGTTAATATGATTACTATGCATGCTCTGTATGACCTATGTTCATGATGTACTAATCAGCCTTGAAAAAGCCCTTGGCATGCCAGCCATACGGGCAAAATACCTGTTGGCTGTTAGCTGTTACTTTCATTTGGCTGAAAATATTTACAAAACTAAGAATAATTTACGGCGTCTCTGGACATTGAGACCCTTATCCCAGGAATTAAAGCACATATATTGGGCAAAACATATCTCTCTTACAATTACTTAAATACTTTGGTGGTGTTTTGGGTGTAACAACCTTACCGGTTTATCTTGGAAAATGATCTGGGCCTGTCTAGTTGTGCGTGAACCCCAGGAGCTCAGCCCTCATATAACGTAATCACACAAAATATCAGGCTGGACAACCCAGTGTTGGAAGCAGTCAAGCTGACTATGATCGTTAGAAATACTGACCTGCAGAGCTGCTCAAAGCTGCGAGCCTACTGAAAACCCTAATGCATCTCGCTCATACCCCTTCATCTAACACACTGCTATGTTCTGCATACCGGAAGACGATAAACACACCTGAGTGTTCATCACGCATGACATTGATACACGTCACACATAAGTTCAAAAAAGAAAAGGTAACATCCTTCCAGCAGCACACCCAACACTCAGTAGCCTACTGCCATGTAGGCAAGCCTTCAATGACCCACATAGGTCGAATTTTTTATTTTGAAAATCTCCATATGGTAAAGTGTAGCAAACATTAAAAAAGTTTATTAAACTTTAATAAAAATAGTGAAATATTTCTATGTTAACTATTAAGGAAATTTTTGTTATACATTTATTTAAAAAGTATAACAATAAAGCTGTAATGAAATTTGTTATTTATTAATAAGTATTAACTATTATGTATAGGTATATATATATATATATATATATATCACACACAATAATCCTTTCTATATATATATTCATTTTTATATTTGTCAAAACAATCTTCGCTCTTCCTCCACAGCAAGAGGTAACTTTTAAAAAGTGTTTATTTGCGCACCATAGTGCAAAGCAAAAGAAAAAGGACGGTCATATCTTTATATTTATTTACTCTCGGTCCTGCACATTGTACGAGAAAAGAGAACGCTCTCTCAGGATTTTGCTGCAAAGTGCTTTTATTGTGCACAGAACTTATTACAACGCCCAACGCATTTCGGTCCTCTTGTTAGATCTTGATCACGGGATAAACAGCACTTGAAAATAGGCATTATTTATTGCTTTTGTTACTCTCATTTCCTGTTCCGCCGCACTTCATCTTGGAACATGTAGTCGGTCATAACTGGCATTGAGCGAAGGAAGATTAATCTTTCCTGCTTAACATGTGCCAAATGCCATGCTGCTGCTGTACGCCCTGCGCTCTAGTTAATAGCACATGTCAATGTCTTCTACTCTGAGCAGCTTGAGAGACCTCTTATGTCAGACTTAAGAGGTTGTGCCAGGGCAGATACAAGTGCACGCCAATTTAGAGCCCAGAGAGTGTTCATTCATGCGGTTAGGCTCAATAAATGAGTTTTCAGCACTATTACATCCATTACAGATAGACAGAGAGCCAGCCCTAAATTGCTTCAAAGTTCTTTTCATGCTAATTGGATACTTCTGAAATGCAAATTAGCATTTTGGCTATTCAACTACAATAGCCACAACAGCTGCTGAACTATTCATATTTTGTTCAAAATCCAGCACTTTTCCTACCTAGAAAAAACAGAACAAAGGCAACAGGTGATGCATGAGCTCGACCTATCTGTGAACACCAAACACCTCTGCTTGTCCCGCAACCGTGATGTGAATTGACAATGTCTGTCAGCTTCAGACAGCGAATCTTGGGGCTTGAGACTCTGCGTTGGGGAACATCCTCCCATCACCCTGCGGGCCTGTTTACATTTGTGAGTGAACGTCCCGCCGTTCTCTGGCATACAGCTGCATCACAAGACGCTCCGCCGCGGCATGCAGGATTATTATGATCCATACGGTCAGTGGTTCCCAATTTTTTTTGACCCTTGGCTCCCTTGACCTAATTGGCAGTTGGCAGGGGCTCCCCACCATTTTTTTACCGGTGGGGGGGATGCAAGCCCGACCTCGGGAGTACTCCCTGTTGTCTTCCTTAAATTAATTGGGATGCTATGAAGGTATTATAATCATATTTGTAACAAAATAAGAAGATAACAGTTGTTTAATAAAAACTTGTTGAGTGTGAAACAATACAAGATTAATAGCCAAATATGTTTCCATGCAACTTTTTTTAACCACCCAACAATAGTTCAAACATTTTTGTTTAATAAAATATATTTTCAATGAACAGGTAAAACAAGAGAGTCCGAAATTTACCGTAACAATCCTAGTGAGATGGATGTGCTTGTTTTTCCTTACATAGCTCCTGAAATTTTGGAGTTATTTTTGAGATATCGCAACACGCATTTCTTTTTCAAGGTTAATTTATGCCCTATATTTAAACTTTATCACTGCAACTGCTGAGAAACCAGCTTCCCAAAGGTACGAAGTAGCAAAAGGGATCAAAACATGCAGGGCTCTTTGGCTTATCATTGGATATTCATCTCCAGCTTGGCACCAGAACTCAAGCAGTGACTGAGACTGGAACCTTACTTTCAATGCTGAGTCACTTGAAACATCAATAAGCTGTTCTGCTTCCTCATTGTTGAAATGCTGAGGTATCCCAGCATTAAAGGGGTCTCTCACCCATTTTATTGGCTCCACTTCATCCTCTGGAAAATATTTAGCAAGGTAAAAACTCAGTTGAGACAAATACAGAACAAAAACTCATTGTCCTGCAGAAACTGGTCCAATGAAGAAAACATTTATAGTCACCTTTACCTACACTGCTTTTCCAAAGGATCACTTTATTCTTAAAGCCTGAAACTTTGTCTGACAGTTGCAAGATGTTAGTATTATTGCCTTGCAAGGACTTGTTCAGTTGAAGCAGGGTCTATTTTTTACCCCAGGCCAATTCTGCCCACCTTTGAGGCATGAGACCCTGATAAGCCCCCACCAGCTAGCATAAAAGGAATCTGTTAAATTGACCAAATTGTCCCAGCTGTTCTTTTTCTATGAATAGGCCCCAAAGGTCTCTCTCATACAAATCTTCTCAACGAGGCTCAGCTCCCCCGGAGCCCCCACTTCCTCGATCTGCACCTCTTCTCTTACACCCACGTAGATACCGCAACAATAGCAATACCGCAAGAACATGGAACTTCCCGAGCTAAAAGAGACGTCACGCAATACCTGATGGTTGGGGCCACTTGCCATCTGTCATCTTTCATATTATTGTATCTGTTGCTAGCCTTAATGTAACTAAGACATGCAACCAATATCTTCCTAAATGTTTCTCTTTCCTATAACCGTTTCCCTGAAGTGACGCAAATCCTGGTCAATAGATGTGCAATTTCATTATGATTCATGGTCAAACATCCTGTGACCTTTTGAGAAACTTTTTGTAGCATGGGTGGCACTTCTCTTTTCTTAAATATTTTCCAGACGTGACCAAAATGTGTCATGTCCTATAGGTTAAAGACACCTGATAATGTTGTCACTTTGTGGTCAACGGTTCATCATTGAAAGAGTATAAAGATCTGCTCCTCAGTCCATTCGACAGACTACCTAGCTGCAGTGACCCCTTGGGTCACTGACGCCTGTGTGGTCTCCTCCAGTCCTCTATCTAAGCATCTTTGGCTGAAGCTCTAAGTGTTTCTGGCACTTTAAAAGTGTCTTTTTCTCTCTCCTCTGTGTTGCCCTTATTCTAAAACATTATTGCAATTGCAAAGCAATAATGTTGTTTCTCCTAACTTAACATGTGCATTACTAGCATTGAAGTCAAGTGTAGTTTGCATTTTGAAAAGATTTCTATAGATTTAAAATATTTTTGCATTGCCTGAGTTTCTCCTTCACTCCAGAAATGTTTGTTTCATTCCCTAATTAATTTCAATTGTGCCTTTTCAATAATCCTGGTCTCTTTAAAATGTTTAACATGCATGAATTATACTCTTCAGGAAAGCTTGTTTCAAGTTCTCTATACACTCCGTCAGAAACGGTCGCTCACTTCTGCCTCTGCCCACTGTACCTACTCTACCTGGGTATCGTTAGCGCTTTTCTGTGCCTGCATTAACTGTACTGATTTGTGTACTTGTTAGCGCCTACATTGTTTGCCTGCACTGTTTGTTCAACCTCAAGTGCCTGTGCTCGCTCGATCGCCTTATTTCCTCATTACCTGCTGCTGTGACCCTTTTCATAGCGTGCCCCGCTCCCCAGGCGCCTCGCTGACCAACTCATTCCATTGAAGCATTTCCCCATCCCGGTCGGCGTTTCAGCCCCAGCCGCCATTATTGATTGTTGTTGTTGTGCCCGGAGCCCGCCCCCTACACCACGCACCCGCCTCCATGCTGCTCCTCCCTCGCCCCTCCCCCTACCCACCTACCTATGACAGATGCATTTGCGTGCAGCGTTCACGCGCAGCGGTCGCGCCCCAGTTGCGCCGAAGGTGCGCCAAAGGTAAGCCCGTCTACGCCCGTCCGCGCCTGGACCGCGCCCAGTGCCAGACCCCCTGGTCCTCGCACAACCCACCCCTCCCGCTTACATACGACGCCTCCTCCCTCCTAGCCCTTAACCCCGGCCGACTATCCAACTGCGCCCAAGCCGCTCCTGGACACACCCATGGACCCTTCACATGCTACTCCTGCAAATTCGACAGCACCAAGAAAAACTCCTCATCCACTAACACACAACAGATATCTGACTCCAACCACCTTAAATGCATCCTGCTCAACACCCGGTCAGTCCACAGACACGCCATCGACCTCTGGGACCTACTAGAGACCATTTCTCCTGACGTCGCCTTCCTAACAGAAACATGGATGAACGCCTCATCAGCCCCAGACATCACCATTGCCATCCCGGAAGGCTACAAGATCATCCGTAAGGACCGCACCGACCAAACAGGAGGAGGCATCGCTATCGTCCATAAGAACTCAATCCGCATCTCAATCAGCTTAGACGTCAACCTTGCCAGCGCCGAACACCTTCACTTCCAGATCCACACCGACCCCAAGACCACACTCAGAGGCACTCTCCTCTACTGACCTCCAGGACCCCGTGCACAATTCAGCGACGATATCACTGACTTTATCACCCCACACGCCCTCCCCTCCGAGGAATACATTCTATTGGGAGACCTCAACTTTCACCTGGAAAAGAGCAATGACCGCAACGCCACCTCCCTTCTGGACAATCTCGCCAACCTCGGACTCAAACAACTTGTCACTACGCCCACCCACATCGCAGGTCACACACTCGACCCTATCTTCACCTCCAGCAAACATGTCTCCTTCAGTCACACCACAACTCTCCATTGGACGGACCACAGCTGCGTACACTTTACCTACAATAAGACCACAACTCACAACCATCCTCAACCTACTCTGCGAAGAAACTGGAACAAAATCACCATCGACCAGATCTCCTCATCGCTTCTTCAAAACCCCTCTGCCCACTCCTCAAACCCCGACCAAGCAGCCATTAACCTCACCCAATGGCTATCCAACAGCGCCGACATCCTAGCACCGTTGAAAAAACGTCAAATCAAACTAGGCAACAAAAACGCCTCCTGGTTCAACGATGATCTTAAGAAATCGAAGAAACTCTGTCGCTCCCTCGAGAAGGCCTGGAAAAAAGACCCAAACACCAGCACCAGGGACGCCTTCAAAAACCCCACCCGCATACACCACCAACTAATCTGGTCTGCCAAGAAAGCCGCATTCAAAGACCGACTAGATAACAACGCCCACAACAGCAAGGAATTATTCAACATCGTCAAAGAATTTACCAACCCCTCAGCCAATTCCAACGACATCACCCCCTCTCAAGCCCTCTGCGACTCCCTAGCTTCGTTCTTCCACGACAAAATCGCAGATATCCACAACAGCTTTGACAACCGACCCGGAGACCAACCCACCCAACCCTCTGCAGGACCTTCACCCCTCTTGAACATCCTTAATGACTGGAACCCAATCTCCACTGAGGACACCATCCACCTGATGAACTCCATCCATTCAGGATCCCCCACAGACCCTTGCCCTCACCACATCTTCAACAAAGCAGACTCCATCATAGCACCACACCTCCGAGACGTCATCAACTGCTCCCTCACCTTCCCGGAAAGCTGGAAACACGCAGAACTTAGCGCCCTTCTGAAAAAACCTACAGCGGACCCCACCGAACTCAAAAACTACCGCCCCATCTCGCTCCTTCCATTCCCGGCCAAAGTCATCGAGAAAGCTGTCAACCACCAGCTCGCCGCATTCCTCGAAACCAACAAATCCCTCGACTCCTCACAGTCCGGCTTCCGAGCCAAACACAGCACGGAGACCGCCCTCATCGCAGCAACAGACGACATTCGAACTCTACTGGACAATGGAGACACAGTCGCCCTCATCCTCCTCGACCTCTCCGCAGCCTTCGACACAGTCTGCCATAGCACCCTTCTACAACGCCTCAGAAACATCGGAATCCAAGGAAAAGCACTGGAATGGATCACCTCGTTCCTCACCGGAAGGACCCAGAGAGTCCGCCTCCCACCATTCAAGTCAGAGGCCACTGAAGTCATCTCCGGCGTACCACAAGGTTCTTCACTCAGCCCCACCCTCTTAAACGTATACATGAGCCCCATCGCGGCCATCGCACGCCAACACAACCTCAACATCATCTCCTAAGCCGACGACACTCAACTGATCCTCTCACTCACCAAAGACCCTAGCACCGCCAAAACCAACTTACATGAAGGAATGAAAGAAGTAGCCGAGTGGATGAAGCACAGCCGTCTGAAACTGAACTCAGACAAAACAGAAGTCCTCATCTTAGGCACCTCCCCCTCCGCCTGGGATGACTCTTGGTGGCCAGAGGCCCTTGGAAAAGCACCCATCCCGACGGACCACGCACGGAACCTGGGCGTCATCCTGGACTCTTCACTCTCTATGAACAGACAAGTCAACGCCGTTTCATCATCTTGCTTCAACATTCTTCGCATGCTCAAAGAAAACATTTCGCTGGATCCCCACCGAAACCAGAAAAACGGTCACCCATGCACTGGTTACAAGCCGCCTGGACTACGGAAACACCCTATATGCCGGTATCACCGCAAAACTCCAGAAAAAACTCCAACGCATCCAGAACGCATCAGCCAGACTCATACTAGACATCCCGCGTAAAGACCACATCTCTAGTCACCTGAAAAACCTCCACTGGCTTCCCGTCAATAAGAGGATTACTTTCCGCCTCCTAACCCACGCACACAAAGCACTTTACGAACTCGGACCCGAATGCCTCAACACACGACTTTCCTTCTACACCCTCTCCCGCCAGCTACGATCCTCCAACCAAGCCCTTGCTACCGTACCTCGCATCAACAAAACCACCATGGGAGGGAGATCCTTCTCCTACCTCACAGCTAAAACCTGGAACTCACTCCCCTCTCACCTTCGTCTCACTCAGAACCACCTAGCATTCAGAAAGCAACTTAAAACTTGGATATTCGACAAGTAATTCCCCACCCTTCTTCAAGCGCCTTGAGACCCTCCGGGTATGTAGCGCGCTATATAAATCTTTTGACTTGACTATTCTGTGTCTTTCTGAGTCTCTAGCTGATTTAAATGTGATTTTTATTGGATCCTCACTCCAGCTTGCCTTATAGTTCTCATCAGAAAGGCTTGATTCTAGGCACTATGATTTTATAACAAATGTACTCCATGTCTTTGAATCTAGCAGTTTTTCATTATGCATTTTTCAGAGTTACTCATTTCAGCTTGCCTCGCAGCATTTTAGAAGCGATTGCTATTTAGCATGTACTCCTGGCAGAGTGAAGCCAGGTTTTCTTAAGAGTGTTCACTAGCAATGCGTTTTATTGAAATACATGTGTTTTGTGTAATAAAAGTGCCACTCCAACGTGAAATGTCATCATCTCACTATATTGTTCCTTCTTTCTCAGTGAATTATTGAGACGGGACCCCAACTCACAGTGAACGTGACCACACACTTAACGGGGGCTCGGAAGGGCCTCCAGTTCCCCTGTCACAGTGCATTCAGTTTTTCAAATAGATCAGAAAGAAAAGCCATTTGTATTCGAAAGTCTGCATCAATAAACTTGTCAGCAAAACAATGTTCATCATCATGTAGATATGAGTAGATTTAATTCCTCAGCTTATACACTCTAAGCAGGGAGTTACTTAGAGACAGCCACTGAGAACTGCTGTAGAACAAGAGGCATGAGTGTTCGGCTCCCATGTCCTCACACAGTTTAGCAAAAAATCTTGCTTTCAATGGTCTTGTTGTAATATAATTTACCACTTTGATTACTATTTTCAGAATACCATGTAGTTCTTCACCGAGGTTTCCTGCTGCCGGAGCTTCTCTTTAAATTATGCAGTGTGTCCAAACAGCATTAGATGTTTTAGATCATATGCGATTTTGAAGTCCTTGGTAGTATTCTGCCATTGAACGGCCCCCATCTGTACAAACTCCAACACATCTCTCTTAGTCAATTTTGATTCTGTTGCATAAAATCATCCACAACCGCATACAAGTCTTGACCTGTAGTTCCACCTTTGATTTCTTTACAGAACAACAAATCCTCAACAATGTGTTTTCCGTATAGAAACCTGACATACAAATAAGATGGGTATCATTGTTGTTGTCTGTTGCCTCATCCACCTGGAGTGCAAAGTACAAAGTCTTTGCCTCTTAGATTACAGATGGGCTGATCGTTAAAATCTTCAGCCATCCCTAGAACCACTAGCAATTCTGATAAGACAAACACCACTACTTAAAGGAATACATTGGAAAGAGGGCTGGGAGGACCAGCTATCCCTTTATGCGGACGACATGCTGGTGTACTTTTTTTTTTTTTTTTGGGGGGTTCAAATCTGCTTTATTGTATGAGACTAAGTGCAATACACAGCTTGTTTTGCCCACACCCCGGAGGCCGGCAGCAGAGTGGAATGGTCAGTACACAGCCATGTAGCCGGCATCCTGGGGGCCCGGCGGCGCGTCATACATACATGTTAAACTTGTTCCGCAGCTGGTGTTGTAGGACAAGCAAGGATGAGCAGCAGTTGAACAAAGTTTTTTCGAGAGAAGATTCTCTCCGTTTTGTTGAAGGTCAGAACAGTAAACAAAACACCCCAACTAGGTAGCAACTAAGAGGCAGTTCACGACTGTGTAGTAGGATAGGTGATAGTGTTCTGGCGTGGCAACCCAGGCAAGCAGAGGTGTGTATGATATCTCGTTTCCATGACACCTGCCCTAACACAAAAGAAACCAGCAAGGGCTGGTTGGAAGGTGTATAATGCCCTGGAATGTCACCCGCTGGAGATGTAAGAGCGTGCAGTGGGTATGGGATAGGGTATGCATGTACTGATAAGGGGGAGCGATAGGCCAGCCAAGGCGGGACAGTCTGAAATGTCAATGACCGCACGGGGGCACAGGCGGGCGAGGGAACCCAGATAGCCCAGCAGTAACTTTAGGTTAGGTCTAGAACAGAGCACGGGGCCCTAAGTTATGACAAGTTGACTTTCCGACTGAGCGCTGTCGTCCGGGCGTGTGAGCAGATAGCGCACCAGCGGATCCCATATGTCGCTGGGACGACACGAGGGAGGCAGCAGTTCAGCAAAAGTAGTATGCTGATCTTGGCAGTATATCAAATCTGTAAGCCAGTCCTTGAATTTGGGCGCCCTTCCTCTGCCCCATCGGCACGCGACATGCCGCTTGGCCAAGAGTAGGGCAGTGTCAATGAATTTCCTGCAATCTCTAGGCATCTGCATCGTATACCCAAGGAGGGCTATCAAAGGGTCCACAGGGACCGCCTCCCCCACCATCTCCGCAAGAGCCTCAGTCACTTGCCGCCAGTAGTGAGCCACCTGGGGACATTCCCACGCCAGATGAAGAAAATTGGCATGGTCGGCACGACAGCGCTCACATCGGTCATCATCGGTCAACCGGAATCTACGTTTCCGCACCGGCGTGTAGTACACCCGCTGAAGGAATTTATAGTGGATAATTTTTAATCTGCTACTGGCAGAGATGCGGGAAGTGAGTGCACAGCAATGGTGCCATTGTTCGTCTGACACATCAGTGGCAAGCTCAGTAGACCAGCGCAGTCGAGCATTGGATTCCGGCTCTGGAGCAGCACTGCGGAGCTGACGGTAGAGTCCAGAGACCAAGTGTGTCCCGTCCTGCGATCCTTATAGGAAGTGTAGTGGAGGCAGGACCTCGGGCTCATCGGGGTATTCGGGTAAGATGTCCCTCATCCCCGCACGCAAACGAATGTAATAAAAGAGCTCGAGGGGAGTACGCTCATGTGTTTTGAAAAACAGGTCTACCGATTTGAAGTGACCCTCATGGAACAAATCACCCCAGCAAGTGACATGGAGTTTATCACAGAGTTGTCGGAAACCCGTTTCCGATAAGAGGGTAAGTTTTGGGTGATAGGCAAGCGGCAACCTGGGTGAGTAGAGCAGTGGGCACGACAAACTTTTAGCTATGCGGTGCCACGCATCCAAGGTGCAGGAAACTGAGGTTATCGGCGTGGTTATGGACGTCTCAGGACAGTGCATCAGTCCGTTGAGCGGGAGTGGGTGCACTATCCAGTCTTCTACCGCTATGTGCGGCATGAAGGGGGTAGGGGCCATCCAGTGGTAGGCAAAGTGCGCCTGTGCACACTGGTAGTATGCCTCAAAATCAGGGACATCAAAACCCCCCCTGTCATAGGGAAGGGTTAGCGTCGACCATTTTAGCCGGGGGCTCTTGCCTCCCCAGAAAAGCCTGCGCAACTCCATTTGGAGCGTCTTGAAGAAGAAGGCGCCAGGGAAATAAGGAATATTGAGGAAAAGATACAGAAAGTGGGGTAATATCACCATTTTTATGAGCGAAGCTCTTCCGGCCATGGAAAGTGGCAGCGTGATCCATCTGTCGACGGAGGCAGTCAATTTGGTTATGGCCACTCCATAATTGGATCGCAGTGTCTCGTCCTTATCACGAGAGATGCGGATTCCCAAATAGCGAAGATCCGCACGACACCACTCCAATGGGTAATCGAGAGGGAAGTCATGTATCGCATCTGTTAGGGGGAAAAATTGTGACTTGGCCCAGTTGATGTGGACTCCTGACACCCCGCCAAACAGAATAAATTCTCGAAGTAGGGGATTGAGATGCGTCTCAGGATACTTAACGTACAGCGTAATGTCATCCGCATAAAGGGATACGTCAATTTGTCGCTGCAGGCACTGCACTGCCCCAGATCGATGCAACTGACGTAAGCGACAGGCAAGAGGCTCAATCGCAATAGCAAATAACAGGGGAGAGAGTAGGCATCCCTGACGGGTGCCTCTTGTGAGTGGGATAGGTTGTGACAGGCGTCCGTTAATTAGCACCCTTGCCGTGGGATCCGTATAGAGGAGGCGGACCCAAGATAGAAACAAGATAGGGAACCCCATGCTGGCAAGAACCGAAAAGAGGTAAGGCCACTCGATCGAGTCGAACGCCTTGGTGGCATCGAGGAATACAGCTGCCACAGGAGTGTCAGGGTGAACCGTGCGGAGCAAGGAGAAGAGGGTGCGAAGGTTATGGGACGTAGATCTGCCTGCTACAAAGCCAGACTGATCAGGCAATACAAGTCTGGTCATTAATAGCGATAGCCGGGTGGCCAGTACCTTAGCAAGTATTTTAACATCGCAGTTTAAGAGGGAGAGTGGACGGTAAGAATCGCATGATGTGGGATCTTTATCTGGTTTTAAGAGGGAGGTGATCACCACCTCGCGCATAGAACAGGGAAGTACCCCGTCAGCAAGGGATTCCATAAACACCTCGCGGAGCACAGGTGCCATTATGTCGATGTAGGCCTTGTAAAACTCGGCAGGTATGCCATCGAGTCCTGGAGCCTTGCCATTCTTAAGGGACATGATGGCCTCGCGAACCTCATCGAGCTCAAAAGGCGCCGCAAGAAATTCCCTGTCCCCATCGCTGAGCCAGCATAACGCCACATCGTTGAGGTACGCAGCATATGGCACGTCTGTCTCTGCCGTGGAAGTGTAAAGTGAGGAGTAGTGTGCCGTGAATGTGTGCAGTATCGTATCACCTTCACAGTATTTACGGGCTGTCCAATGTTTACCCCGGTATTTCGCCTCCCTGGCAGTCTCCTCCTCATACCTTGACAGTGTCTCCCTAAAGGTAGCATGCAGTTCTGGGTCAGTTTCTGATATCATGCGGAGTTCCAGAGCCCGCAGTTCCTTTTCCAGTGTACTAATCGAATGTAAAATATCACGTAGTACCCCGTGGCTCTTAGAGATGCAGTACCCCCTGATAGTGACCTTGAACGCCTCCCATATGTGTTCGACTGACTCAACCGACCCCTTATTTCTAGGAAAGAAATCCGCTATCTCCTCCCCCAGCTCAGTGCGAAACAGGTTGTCAAGAAGTACGTCAGGGCGTAGTCTCCCCTGCGGTCGCGGAGTGTCCCACCCAGGAGTACGGAACTGCAAAAACACAGGGCTGTGATCAGAATAGGTTCTTGGCAGATGATTCACCCCCACCAGCTCCGCAGCAATACCCCTGGTGATCAAAAAGTAATCCAAGCGTGCCCATGTCCCGGTGTGAGAAGTGAAGTGTGTACCCTCCCTTCCATGAGGATGCAAGTGTCTCCAGGCATCTAAAAGACCACCCTCCTCCACAACTCCCTCCAATGCCTCTCTGGCCCTAGGCTTATAGGAGCTAACACCATCCGCTCTGCCTAAGGAGGGTATCAGCGCTAGGTTGAAATCCCCACGCCAAACTACGTGCCGTGCCCCAACAGCCACAATCTTACCCCATAGAGTGGTAAAAAAGGCAGGTGTATCAACATTTGGTGCATATATGGACAAAAACAGGTATAGGTCGCGGCCTATTCGGCCCCACAACAGAGCATAACGGCCCTCTCTGTCAACCACTTCCCCAAATCTTTGAAAAGGCACATTTCGGGCGATGAGAATTACCACACCTCTTGCATAAGTCGAATACGAGGAAAAAGTACGGTTTCCGGCCCACCTGCTCCCAAGAGTTGCGCTGCCCTGTGCGGGCAGATGTGTCTCCTGCAACATGGCAACCTGTATATGATGTCTATCGAGGTAGGCAATAACATTTCGGCATTTCTTAGCATTATTCAATCCCCGGACATTCCAAGATAAGCATGTCAGTTGCGCATTCGCATTCAAAGCAGCCATGGACAGAGCAACAATGAATATGGTAGTGCCCGAGAGGGCCGCATAGTGTGACCACCTCCGCCCTGCCAGTGCCAGAGCATACACCAGGTTATTGTACACATACATAGTCTAGTCAATGAAAGCCTCTCAAAGCCCACCCTCCCCCCACCCACCCCAGCATCCCAATCATGCCAGTGGCCGCACAGCCCCCCCCAGTAGTCCCCCCTCCTCCCTTCCCCCCCCCAACTGTAGTAGCATGAACAACAAAGACAGTAACAGGACCATGGGGATCACCCAGTAGGGGTAAAACATAGAGTGCGCAAAGCCACTTCCCGGTCCTTAGCTCCAGAACTGTACCGCCCTCGGTGTAGACTAGGGCCGAGAAAGTGGTCCTTGGTGTACATTACCACAGGGGTGCAGAGTCCATGCAGGTTCATCGTTCATGAATCACCCCAACGTCTGCAGTCCGATCCGCAGGGTGAGTGCCAACCGGCGTAGAGAAGACACGACTCGTAGTACATATGGACAGCTAGTCGTCGTGTTGCGCTGGTGAGAGGTCGGCATCCTCCTGCTCACCTGCAGCAGCACCGTCTTCCCTGCGTGCCCTCCGTATCGATTTCAGGAAGTCCTCTACTTTTTGCGGGCTAGTGAAAAATCTTTGCTTACCCTGATGGGTAACTCGAAGTCTCGCAGGGTACAAGAGAGCATAGTCTATCTGGGCCTCCCGTAACTTTTTCTTCACCGGCAGAAACTTGCGCCGTTTATCCTGAACCATCGGCGTGAAGTCTGGGTAGACGGAGAAGGTAACCCCGTTATACTGCAGCGATCTTTGAGTCCGGGCCGCTCTGAGGGCAGTGTCGCGATCGCGGTAGTTCAAGAACCGAGCAATGATGGGCCTTGGTGGAAGGCCAGGCTTAGGCACAGGCGCCAGGGAGCGGTGGGCCCTCTCCACAATATATTGAGGCGAAAAAGCATCCTCCCCGATCGAGCCTCTGAGCAGTTTTTCAACGTACAGTTCCATCCTACCCGTATCTGTGGACTCCGGCACATTGGTGATGCGTATGTTGTTCCGGCGGCTGCGTGCTTCTAAGTCCTCGTTCTTTGCCGCTATAATCCGGAGTAAATTATCCATCCTGGCCAGTTGCGCCGTATGGGTCGAGGCGACATCGGTGTTATCGGATATTCGCTGCTCCGCGGTCGTGATTCGCTCCTCATGTCGGTCGACCTTGTGTACCAGAGCATCCAGCCGGGCCGTGACACCATCCACTTTCTCGACGACAGTGGCGAAACCCTGTCTCATCTCCTGAATCAGGTTGGTAAGGTCCACATCATTAGTAGGAGGTGGGGTAACTTGCGGAGAAGATGCGCTAGGCCCAGGATTCACCTGCGTCGATTTGGCGCCTTTTTTCACGCTGTCAAAGCTCAGCTTAGGTTGGCGATTCTCAGTCCGTCCCATGGCGGTGTCCGGGGACGGCTTCCAGGCCGTGAAGCGGAGTGGTAGTACAACCTGCTTCTGTGGGATATATGAGCACAATCCACCCGGAGAGGGCACAGCTGACAGCGGGCAGGAGAGAGCAAACGTGGTGCCACCAAAGGGACTGTAAGGGGGGCGCAGTTTGTAAGCAGTTCCGCGCGTCTTCCAAGCGCTATAATGGTGAAGGGGTCAAACAACAAATGCCAGGCAAGTGTGGTATTAGACGCTCCCCGCCCAGTGCCGGCAGGGAAACGGCCCGGGTATGTGTTGCCACAGCAGTTAGTAGGATCCAATCTAGTAGGGCAAGGTATGGCGATTCCCCACTAGGTAATGCGCTGCAAAGGGTTGCGTCCCTCAGGGTGGTAGTCCAGGGTCTCTCCGCGTGGCATCCACGCACCCACAAAGCAGGCGATAGCTCTCCTCACTCTTCAGACAGTGCAGAGGCGCCGCATCGGCAAATGCAGCGCGTAATGGTGGCGCCAGGTACAGAGGGGCCAGTCCTAATCCCCGATCAGTGGGCCCGACAGCCCGCGCTGCTCAATCTGGAGCGTCAGTCAGGCGGAGGGCCGTCACGAGAGCTCCGGGGGGCTGCTCGGCCTTGCAGTCCCCTCTGCCGTGTGGGGAGCAGATCCTTCCTCAGCGCCGATGACGGGAACTCGCAGCAGCGGGGGGTTCTTGCGGCAGAGAGATCGGCAGCCGCTTACCTCCGTTCCGGCCCCCACGCGATGTCCCCACAGGATAACAGCGACCGCACTGTGATGCGGCCCAAAGCCTCGTGGCAATCCCCAGGGTCGCGTGAGCAGCAGCGGCCGGCCACACGCTCACGCCAGCTCCAGAGCGAATACCGGGCAAGTTTCAGAGTCCCGTAACTCCGGCCTCGGAGCACGTAGAATCTTCAGAGTTGGGTCGATTGTTGATAGCAATGACCACCTGTAGCAGATTCTGAAATGTGGAGGTGATACAGCACCCCGTGGCGCAGGATTTATGAAGGATTATCTACCAAGGAGCGGGAGCTACGCGCCTAGGCAGCCATTCCGCATTTGCGCTGTCTAGCGCCCCCCGACATGCTGGTGTACTTGACAGACCCAGAGCGTGGTGTGCCGGCACTCCTAAACCTCTGTGATGACCATGGCAAAATCTTGGGGTATACGATAAACTGGAATACATCAGAGATGTATGTTTTGAAAGGCCCGGTCTCGGCATTGGGCGCAGACTGCCCCTTAAGGCTAGCTGGCTCCTCCTTTAAATACTTGGGGATCCACATTACAATGGACCCAACGGAATTTGTACAAAAGAATCTGGCGCCACCCATGGAGCGGCTTAAACAGGACGTCAAGTTTTGGGCGGGATTGCCCTTAACAATGCTGGGTAAAGCAGCGCTATATAAAATGATGTCCTTGCCCCGTTTTGTGTACGTACTAGAGAAAACGCCGTATCCAGTGGCACCGGGGTACTTCAAAAAGGTGGCAGCAGTGATATCTGGTTTGCTGTGGGGCAACCGCCCGGCACATATTGCGCAAGTCAAACTGCACAGGGGTTGGTACGACGGTGGAATTGCTCTGCCGAATCTTAAATTGTACTATTGGGCGGCTCACCTTAAGCCCATTAACCAATGGATTCATGTCTCACAGACTGACCCGGCTTTCCAAGCAGATAGGGCACAACTAGGTACCAATAGTATGCTAGCCCCGCTCTATGACCAATGGCGAGTGCGAAAATTGGTGGGACCCACTAGACTCACCGCCGCAGCGCTGTGGCATACGGCGCTGGCGACATTGATCTGGAAGGGGAAACTAACCAAGCTCACCCCGCTCTGGGACTCTTGTGCCTTGGGAAATTTGAGACACAGCAAGGGCTTTTCTCGCTGGGACACCATAGGGATATCCACAGTGGGAGACCTGTGGGAAAGGGGAGAGGTTATAACATTTGACCGCCTGAGGGAACTGTACGAACTTGGACCACAAGAATCCTACCGCTACGTCCAGATACGTCACGCATTACTCTCTGCAATTCCCCCTGGGGAGGGAATACCAGAATCATCCCCGATGGAGGATCGTCTCCTAACGGACTTTATGATTGAGCGAGCGACGTCATTGACATACCGCAAGCTCATTAATAACTTGCCTGACCCTCTGACCTCATTGAAAGATAAATGGGAAGAGGACGTAGACGCACTGGACGAACACGACTGGAATGAGGCGCTTGCATCCCCAAGGGAGGTGAGCATCTCGGCCAGACTGAGGCTCGTACAACTCAAGGTTCTACGCAGAGTATACTATACCAGAACAATACTGCACCGCATAAGCAGAGCACAACACCCTTACTGTCTTCGTGGATGTGGGGAGGAGGGTACCTTCTTTCACACAATCTGGGACTGCCCACGCATCCAGGAATATTGGAGACAAATAATGCGCACTGTGTCACAGACCCTGGAGACCTCTCCAATCCCCGAGCCACGAACATGTCTAATAAATGTATGGGGACCAAACGACCTGTCCAGATGTGGCCAACTTTGGGTTACGTTGGGCATGATAGTGGCCAAGTGGGACATTGCACAGCGCTGGGGGGCGGCAGAACTACCAACGAAATCACAGTGGTGCATGAATATGGATAGGGTGATAGTGACAGAGAGGGCAGTATACTTGAGCCGCGCATGTCCGGGAAATGGAACAAAATCTGGACCCCATGGAATGTGTATAGAGGGGAGATCGGTGATCCTCTGCCGGAGGATGACCCGTTAGAGTCAGATGAGGAGGGGGAGGAAGACTGATGTGCCCTGAGGGTGTTGCAATGGGATGAGGCCATAGGGAATGGGGTAAGGGTTTGAGTCCCGGAGGTTAGGTATTGAGGGTAGACAAGGGTGGGACTTATGGGAAGTCACGTACAGGAAAGCGTAGGCGTTCCCGACTTTTCAGTGCATGCTTGACTCAATGGGTATAAACAGAGGCACGTACTAAGGGATCGCCTGTACGTTCAGTTAAATACCGCTAATTACTCATCGATGACCGCAATGTGATTTCTTTGTTGTTTTTCTTTTTGTTGTTTTAAAAAAAATAGAAAACTAAAACCTCTATTGATTAGCAACGTATCGCTATTTATGTGCCTTTCACTTTGCCTTACAGTAATCACTTTTCTTCTAAACAGCATAACCAGTTTGTGGACTTAACCTGGTGCACTATATCCAACAGTGAATGATTGCGGCCGGCCCTCTGGGTTGTAGGCCAACGGCTGTGTAATTTTGTGAAGGTACAATAAAGGTTTAAAAAAAGAAAATCTTCAGCCATATCATTTATCCTCCGGCTGATAGTATTATTAGAAAGAGGCATGTTCAGCAGCTGTTTACCCGCATCTTCCCCGAGCATGATTGTTACCATATGAACAGCAGCAGGCAAAATCAGCTCTTCTGAAATTGTGTGGAGTTTTTTACTCTGTGCAACTAGATAGGCCACTTTATATGAAGACAGGAAGGCGTTACTATTCATTTTGGTTTGTTTCTCGAAAGTTGAGTTTTGTAGTTTGGCTTCTGCAACTTTTCTTACAAAAAATTTCCTTGGCTTTCTGACCACATTTGGGTGAAGACTTTCAAGATGCCGCTTAAGTTTACTTGGAAGCATGGATTTCAGAGCCAAAACTTTCAAACAGATTGCACATTGAGGACGGTCCTCATTATTAACCTGAACACACTTGAAATCATAATCCAGATACCTGTCATCGTACTTTCTGTACTTTGCTTTTCGTTTCCCGTCCTCTTTTTTGTCAGAAGAACCTGAAACTTCACTTTGCTCAGACAAATTTGGCATTAGAAATCTCTTCATTGTCAATAAGAAAGATGGGAATCAGTTCCTCTCCTCTTAATTATTCAGATGGAGAAGAGAAGAATTTGCAAAAATATATAAGAAAGGTCTTTCTATCTGTAAAGTTCCTAGTCGTCTTTTGTTTTCCTTTGCTGAAGTATTTCCAGGTTTCTTGGGGGTCTCATCCACAGTCTCCATGGAATAATAAGCCAGAAATACAAAACATCCACGTAAGACGAGTATTAGTAGAACTAAAGTTATTCTCTTCCTAATGATGGGTCTATTATTTCTGTTATTTTGCAATAGTAGCCCATGATGATGGTGACCATTTGGACTTATTATTCCTATTGGTACACTGCACAGACAGAAAAATAATTCAGTTTTTTAATGAAATATAAGATCAAATAAAATGACAAATGGTAAATTTACTGCAATTTAGTGCAGCGGTTGCAACCAACAATAGAAAATACGAGCAACTCTAACTTAGGGCTCGATTAGGATGGTGGTGAATCTGCATCCTCCGGGCCAGTGGAAGCCACCACTGGCCCGGAAGATGCGGATTCACTGCCGCGGTCCCTGTAAACACCACCCACCAGATCCGCCGCAATGTTAAGGATACAGGATGTGACCGCCAGAGAGGCGGTCACATCCTAATTGGCATGGAGGGACCGCCGCTGCCCTTGCGGACGGTCCCTCCACCTCGGGGGTGGCGGACGGACGCAGGTCCGTCCGCCATCCTAATGACCCCCTAAGTTCCTATAATCAAAGTTTAAACCCCTGTGAAATCAAATAGAAACAAATTTGGCCCGAACTAAATAAAATGCTGTACTTTTGCATGCATCAATGGGAAAGCAAATAAGAACACATGGGATGAATGAGGATCCACCTACATTTGCATACATTTCCACACCTCGTGGGTCAGGAGAAATCGTTCCTGCATATTTCTTCTGTTATGCCTGGTCAGAAACTCCTCAAAGCTGCAGTGCTAATAGCACGTCAGGTGAGCAGATGGCGAGGGAGCACTTCACAGTGCAGCTCTGTCCCGCAAAGGGCACCTAATATCAAACAGGCTTTGAAATCCTGATCACAACCACAGTATGACTGAGTGGCTAGTATTGTAGGATTTAAGTCTAAGATTGGCATGGCATTTGAATAAAAATAATAAACAGTGCTTCAGGCATCAAAGGTTGCTAAGAGTATAATAACATCTAATGTGCAAAATGTTTCTACTATCATTTGTATTGCTTTCACGTCGCCCTGCCTCAAGTATACCATCAGAGCTATATTTCCTTGTAACAATGAGTATCCATCCTCATTGTGACCATGGACTTGCATTACAGAATCTGAATCAAATCAAAGCTTCCAACAGTTCATGATGAATATGGGTAAAGCGTACCGCACAGCGTGGGACAGTATGTTCCCCTGTACTTGAAATTCTCATTGCCTCACAAAACCCTGAAATAGCCTTTTATGTTTTTTTACAACTATAACTATGGAAATTGTATTGATAGCGTTGCAGACAAGATTCCTACCTGTCCTAGGACCTTGATTTCTTTAGTTTTAACTGGCTTTTTACAGTACAAATGATGCTGGTGATACGGGTGTAAAACGGAGTTTGGGCATTTGATTAATAATTAATTAAATGCCATGCCGATCTTCTGCCCAACCTCCATTTTACACCCGTATCGCCAGCATTATTATTCATAACGGCGCGGGATTGGCTTACATTCGAGTCATTGTATGTCTGACCGGAGTAGAGTGAGCAGGAATTATCTCTTCTTGTAAAAACTGTATGACACTCTCCTTACTTGAGCAATCTATTTTAAAGAAATAACACTGTGGCTTGCAGATATTGAGCTGCTCCCTATGTGTGGTGCTGGAGAAAGTATAAAATATTTTAACTCCAGCTGCAGCCAGTCATATGGATGGGAAATCTTTGGTGCTGAAAAACTGAGGCATTGATGCGCTTTTCTTTAAAGACACAAGTGTCATGGATGGTTGGAAAATAATTTAGAAAGGCTGCTTACTGTGCCAGCAGGAATAAATACGGCTTTGGGAGGCTGACTTGTCCGCATTCTCCTCCGCAGTACCATTTTGCAGGCTCAGAAATGTATAAATCAGTACGCGGGTATAAATGATAAAACGGCGCTGGATTCCTGGGTGGTCCATGCTATGAGTCTGTTGCACAGCAGCATGTCCGGCTTTAGCACTGGTGGTGCCCAGTGCAAAAATGTTTTGGCGCCCCCCCTTCCCAATGACCACCTCTGCCACGAATTCCCTCCCTACTACCCTTTAACAGTCTCCATAACCACTCTCTCTCAGATGCGGTTAATACATTTTATGGCGTCACTCTTAAAAGTGAAGGCAGGGCCGGCTCTAGGGCGGTGCGACCGGTGCCACTGCACCAGCTGCTGACTTTGCACAGGGGCGTAGAAGCACCTGCTGCCCCGTTCCTGGCCTCTAGCAGTGTTCAGGCAGCAATTAAAATGTCAATAAAGCTCTGGGGATTAGTGTTCTTTCAGGTTAGATCAGAGTTTTGTCTAATAGAAATTTTGTCTCTAGGAAGTTGTTATTCTTGGTTAGGTAGTGCAGAGGGTTGATATGCCTGCTGCACAGAACACGTACCGTGCAGATCACAAAGTGAATGTAACGTAAACAGGTCCGTGGATTACTGCGTTTGTCAGAGATTACTTTTGTTAGTTGCAGTTTACAGTGAGCTAAAGTCTGTCATCAAAGAACTGCTGGCAGACTTCAAGGTATAGATTAGAACATATGGGTTTTCCCCCCAGACTTTCATTATTCTAATGTTGCGAAAAGGGTTCACCTGTGTACAAATCTGTTATTGTCATTAAAGAGAGCCGCAATCCATTGTGTTACATTTTAAATTCAGAGTTTGTGCTTCTCCAGACCAAGTACTCTTCAACTATACTGCTTACCAATATGGATGACATGTGAATTCACCCCTTGTTATCCTTTAACTTATGTAACTTGTCCTATACACTGATTTGCACACCTATGATTGATAGTCTCACAAGAGTCCAGCAGTTAAACGTACTCTGCTGCACTCCCACAACAGCACTGAGAGCTTCCCGATGGCTAAGTCTAGCTGTATTTCACTGTTGCTAACAGACCAACAATTTCTTTCTTTTTAACTCGAACATGCCATCCTCATGATGCCTTGATGCAGGGGTACCTCCCCACTTGCATCCCCTTAATGTGGATAGGAATATCTATGTAATGGCGTGTGTCCATATGGGTCATAAACTGGAAAGGAGCAGTTCAAAGGTAATGCTGGGCCGGGTGAAGTATTTGAATCTGATGGAGGGTGGTTCTTTCTCCCGCCACACATTTCAAAGGCAGAAGCCACCTTTAATTGACAGACAGTTTTTTTGCTTTGCTATATATACATAGTCTCAAGTTACCGTTCCAATAAGTGCAAGGCTTTACATTTCTTATATAGGAGCAGCAGGAGTTCTAGAGTTCCTTTGCATTCCGGCTGCCATCCACCCCAGGGGACAAGGGAGGGTGGAAGCATACAGCGCTCCAGGACCATGCAATCCTAGCTAAACTTAGTCTACTGATTAATTATTAGGAGGAGCTGAGGAGCAGGAGGCAGAAGTAACGTGTGCACGGCTGCTCACAAACACAAGAATGCACTTCGGTACTGCTGCGCGTCGCCACGAGCGTAAGAATTCTTCATCCCTGCATGCATGAAACACTACACATGCCGTTACTGGGTCCCTCTCCCTGCAAAACGTGTGATTAAGGAACTTTGCTTGTTCGATTAAATTTAAGAGAACAAAACAAAGCACGAATGGGTCATGGGCTTCTTGCGTTAAAAACCAAAGCTTTACCTGTGAGCTTATAAACCGAGCTAGCACGTGCTTAACTATTTATTGAACATTCACTGTGAATTTCCAGTCCTGAAAGCAGATGTTGTTCATTGTCAATGGTTTTCAGAAGAGGCAGTGTATTCTTCTCTGGAACGTTGTGAGATGTTCATGATAACTTTTTGAACACCACAAATTTTGAGTAGTTTAAAAAAGTGTGAATGGCCTTCCCCACTCTAACGTGCTCCGTTTTTACAGTAAAAATAATGCTGGTGATACAGGTGTAAAACGAAGGTTGGGCAGAAGATCGACATGGCCCTGCCAATCTTCTGCCCAACCTTCGTTTTACACCTGTATCACCAGCATTATGTTTACTGTAAAAAAGGAGCACGTTAGAAATCATACATAAAATATAAGCCAAGTCAATGCCTTCTCTCTGAGAGAAGGCCTTGGCTTGGCTTATATTTTATGTCTGATTTCTGACTCCGTTTTTGCAGTAAAAATAATGCTGGTGATACGGGTGTAAATTCCCAACCTTGTGAAGTTCCGCCATCTCTGTGAAAATTTCACTCGGTCGTTGTATCCCTGGAAATGAGGTTAAGAGAGAATTCCTGCGGGAGAGATATGTGGCAGCGCGGGACCGTGAAAAATCTTGCAGCCTGACTCAGCCTCCTGAAGTCTGTGCCCTCGAGTTCAACATAACCCTTTTTTTGTGAGAGAGCCAACATTAAACCTTTCTCTCAGTGTGTAAGGTGGACCTAAAATGAATATCCTATTCACTGGAAATTAGAGGTGGCCAAGCCAGCAAGTAAAAGAGAGCCGAGCTCAACCATCAAAGGATTCAGCGTGCACATCATACAGTGAATGATAAGAAAAATAGGCGAGCCCCACTGGCAATCCCAACACTTGTTATATTAAAGTGCTCGTCTGACTGGACTTAACAAACAGAACACTTTTAGGACAGGCTCAACACTTAAATGGCAGTTAAATAATTAGCAAATCAAAGAGGTTTTGGAGTCCCCGCAGGCTGCTCCTCCAGGTAAAGGAGATGCATGTGAATGCAGCATGGCTTCAGACAGGCATGTTATCTCACTGTTTGATCTTCATTTTCTAGGGAAATATTCCAAAAGAAAAGCACACGTAAACCTTATGACTACGCGTAGCTCTCTTGTGTTTTAGCAGTTTTTGTCTTACGAAAACTGCATTAGTAGGAGAGAGAAAGCCAGTGTCTAGGATTATTGACTCAGCTATTTTGGGGGTCACCAATCCCCATAGCATAAGAGAAGAGGCAGACTTTTGGCTCAAGCTTTGATTAACTCGCCCACCTCGATTCAAAATGTTATAAGAATGTGATAGGAATTCGGAACTACCAGAAGTATGCGATTCTGCTGCCGCAGCATTTTCTGCAATACTGTGGGTTTGTCCTACTAACAACATAACCCATCATCTTCTGCATAATTTGCTGGTTTTAACCAAACAAATTGTTTCTAGCTCAAATGGATAAAAAGTTACAAAACAATCTGCTATACCTGTTGCTACACAGTAGCAAGCCCTTTGCAGTGTAGCGGCAGAGCCAGTTTCTGTTGCTGATTGCTGTATTTATGTTTTAATCTGATACAACTGATGTGAAAAATGTGCCCAGAGGGCCGGACTGGCCATATCGGGTATCGGGTATTTCTCTAGTAGGCTCGAAGGGTGGGGGCCGGTTTTGCAGCAATGGGGGCCTGTAGTTACTGGGGGCCTGTTTTGCAGTGAAGTTGCAATATCAGCCCTCTGTAACAAAAGCCACACTTGCCCCCCATACAACAACACTGCCAGGACTTTGACGTATACAGTAAGTGGGGCGCCTTAACTGGTAGCGGTGTGTGTTAGGTAAAAAACAACAATAATGAAGGCGTGCAGCAAGGTCAGAGGAGACCCCGAAACCTCTGCAGAGAGTGGCGAGGTCCCACTCAGTAATTATGACAAGAATCCTGTGCACACGTTAAGCGAGGTGTATACATGTATCATGCTTATTCAAAAGAACACAATAGGTAGTAAATGAAACAAAGTGGACACAATAGAAAGTCTTTTTGTTCTTCAAAGGATTGTATTTGACCTTCCATTGTTGAAAGGCAACTTCAAAAGCAAATGACCAGCCGACGCGTGTTTCGTCAAGCGGGCACGGAACCTGTGACTCTTCAGGGTTGGGGGTGAGATGAAAGACATAGTACAGGATGGAAAAATATGTACATGGCGTATTGTTTGTGAAATGGTGCATAGCGCAGAAAATCACCTTACGTGAGTGAAAACCCTTATGGATGTGAAAGCAAGAAAAAAATACTTCTGATAGATACATCTGCCAGTGGATTCCTCACCTTGTGAACAGTCGGAAATTATTTTTGTAGCTTCGCGCCGACGTGGACAACGTCACAGAGGCACGGCATCGCTCGCGACTCCGATGACGTCACCGACACCATAATAGAGCCACGCCGGCATGATGACGTCAGTTCCCTTTTCGGGGAATCTCTGTAGCTGTTGGTAACTTTGTTACTGTTTTTCTCTGTTTTCTTGCTTCTTTGTTTCACTGAAGATGTCGACTAAGAAGACCGTATTCAAGCCATGTAGAGAGTGCGGCAAAATGATGTCGGTCACGGGCCTGCACGAGGGCTGTATCTGGTGCCTGAGTTCGGACCATGATACCGATAGTTGTTCTTTGTGTAGGAAGATGAATCCGAAGGCGCTTCGAGAGAGGGAAACTAAGCTTTTAATGGCAAAATTAAGAGGAAGTAAAGATAAGAAGTCTTCGAGATCTCGTTCGAGAAGGGCGAGGTCGAGATCGAGGTCAAGATCACGATCGGCGTCGCTCTCGAAGTCGTCATCCGGTCTTGCTTCGAAGTAAAAAAAGAAGCATAAGAAGCAAAGACATGAGTCTCGGCGTCATTCCAGGAAGGATTCGGACTCGAGACCGAAGTCGCCTAAGAGGAGGCATGAGAAGGATGTAGTGTCTCCGTCACCAGAGGTCTTGGATCCAGAAGGTGAGGCTTCGCCTTCGGAGTCGCAGGTTCAATTGCAGACTCCGGTTGTGAATTCGTCTCCGGCGTCGTCTCCAGCTCGAGAGGATGAAGAAGTCCCTTTGGATGAGGGTTCGATAACACGACCACCGGTGGAAGAGGAGGCGAATACGGAACCTCTGAAGGATCAGTCTGTGGGTTCTTATCCACATTTCCCTGCTCCAGGTCAAGACCCTACTGCATTTTTAAACGCTATGTATGGTGTCTATTCCAGACCTTCAGGTCCTATGGGTCCTCTGGCGTTTAATTTAGGAATACCCCACTCCTATGCTTCGGCTCCTTTTATGCCGGATCCGACGCCGTCTTGGCATTACTCGGCGCCGCCGAGGTCGTCGACGCCGATACCGATACCGACGTCACCGGCTCCGAGACGACCTCAAGAGCAGTGCCCTGGGCCTGCGGATTCGATCTCGACATCGATACCGGCTCCGTCTGAGTCATTCACGATCCGACGGTGCGGCTGTTGAAAGAGAGATCCAGAAGGGATGCTCAGTGCCTTATAGAAGAGCAAAGATATAGAGAGGCTGAGGCTGAGATGGAAGAAGGAGAGCTTCAGGAGGATTGTTTTGAAGATCTAGGAGAAGCTAGTGGTTTGGAACTTTCTCCAGAATGGGAGCTACCTTCTGTGTCTGATGCCCCTTCAAAGGATGTAAGGCCATACCACATGGTCATGAGGAAGGCTGCAGAACTTTTAAATTTGACATTGCCTACGGTGGAATATAAGTCCAGTCTATTGACTGAGATATTCCATTCACCAAGTTCTGTTGTTGAACTGTTGCTTCCCTTTAATGAAGCATTAACTGAACCTATTTTGGAGGTTTGGAGCAAGCCTCTTATTGC
This sequence comes from Lissotriton vulgaris, assembly GCF_964263255.1. Taxonomy (NCBI): domain Eukaryota; kingdom Metazoa; phylum Chordata; class Amphibia; order Caudata; family Salamandridae; genus Lissotriton; species Lissotriton vulgaris. The sequence goes on along the minus strand of NC_141699.1, from coordinate 134,078,675 downwards.
TCCTGCAGTGGCTAAAAGTGTTGCAAGGAGGTATAGAGTTGCACCTGGGGATCCGGAGTTTTTATGATGGCATCCTTCGCCTGAAAGTCTGGTTATTCAGGCAGCCTGTTCAAAAAAAGACTGTGGGTGCTTTCCCTCAAGTGCCTGGGGAAAAGGAATCCAAGAAACAAGATCAGACTGCGAGTAAGTATGGCTTTAAAATCAACTATTGCCACTTGCCTTATGGGTAGATACACACATGCCCTGATGGATTCTTTGCGTTTGTTGGCTCCTAAAATTCCTGATGACAACAGGAAGGATTTTGATTAAGCATTGGCTGATGTGCAGGCGGCTGCTCGTCAAGTGATCCAGAGTGGACTTGACACCGCTGATTCAGTTGCTCGCATCATGGGAACTGCGGTTGCCTCCAGAAGGGCTGCTTGGCTGAAGTCATCAGACTTTTCGGCGGACGTTCATGCTGCGTTGTTGGATTTTCCCTTTGACGGTGTTGGTCTTTTTGGAAAAAAAGCTGATGCAGCCTTAGAAAGATTTAAGGACAGTAGGGCTACTGCCCAATATTTGGGGCTGCAGATAAGAGGATCATCTACCAAAAGATGTAGAGGTTTTGGACGTTCTTCCTTTCGTCCCTACCATCAAGGTCATCAGCAGCAGCAGCAGCAACAGCAGAATCCACTGTACAAATCATATAGGGGTAGACAAAGAGCTCAAGCCTCCTCCTCCTCCACCTCTTCCAACCCCCTAGCCACAGAAAAGCAGCCCTAGAGCCGCCATTCCGGATCATGTGGGCCCAGTGGGGGGCCGGCTCACCCTTTTTCTACGGGATTGGGAATCGATTACATCAGATCTTTGGGTTCTCAATCTCGTAGAAAATGGGTATGCTCTTCCCTTTCGGGAATTCTCTCCGAATTACCCTCCTTGCCAAGGTTTCTGCACTGAGGAACACCTGTTACTCCTGCAGGAGGAAGTCCAGACGTTGTTAAGAAAGGGTGCGATAGAGATGGTTCCAGAGCAGGAAAGGGGTCAGGGATGCTAATCCCGGTATTTCCTGATTCCCAAGAAGGATGGCAGACTTCGTCCAATCCTGGATCTCAGGATCTTGAACCTTTATCTAAAACAGGAGAAGTTCAAGATGCTCACCCTTGCACAGGTTCTTCAGGCGCTGATGGAAGAAGACTGGATGGTGTCAATAGACTTGCAGGATGCATATTTTCATATCCCTATCCTGCAGTCTCACAGGAGGTATCTCCGTTTTACGGTGGGATCGCAACATTACCAGTTTGTGGTTCTACCGTTTGGTCTTACAACTGCGCCTCGGGTCTTCACCAAGGTGATGGCTGTGGTGGCAGCACATCTCAGAAGATCGGGGATTCCAGTATTTCTGTATCTGGACGATTGGCTGATCAAAGCAGAATCCCCAGAGAAGGTGCTCCATCATCTGCAAGTGACAACTCAGTTGTTGTACAGGTTGGGTTTTTCAATAAATGTACCCAAATTTCACCAGGTGCCCTCCCAGCGCAACCTGTTCATAGGTGCGGTACTGGATACAACTGTGTGTCGTGCATTCCCTCCTCCTCAAAGGATTCGCGACATACAGGAGTTGATTTCTTTATTTCACAATGGAGCGGTCGTTCCAGTCCTGAAGGTCCTTCGCCTGCTCAGTCTGATGGCTTCCTGCATTCTGTTGGTCAACAATGCACGCTGGCACATGAGGGCACTCCAGTGGTGCCTCTGCAGGCAGTGGTTTCAACACAACAGATCTCAGGGAGTCTGTGAGGATCTCCAGAGAAACTGCAGCGGATCTGTCTTGGTGGGGAGTGGAAGGCAACCTGTCTCAGGGGAAGCCTTTTCAACTGCCTCAAGCTGTGGCCACAGTGATAACGGATGCATCCACTCTAGGGTGGGGTGCTCATCTGGGGGATTTGGAGGTCAAGGGTCTTTGGTCTCCAGAGGAAAGGTTGCTTCACATCAACCTTCTGGAATTGCGGGCTATATGTCTGGCGTTCAAGGCCTTCCTCCCTTCCCTTCGCGGTCGGTCAGTTCAGGTCCTGACGGACAACACCACTTCGATGTGGTATGTCAACAAGCAGGGGGGAGTAGGGTCGCAGTGTCTCTGCAGAGAGGCTCTGCGTCTCTGGTCCTGGGTTCAGGATCATCAGATTTGTCTGATGGCAAATCATCTGGCCGGAGTTCTGAACGTGCGTGCAGACAGTCTTAGTCGGCAGTTCTCAGCCAACCACGAGTGGAGGCTTCATCCAGAGGTAGTTCGTCACGTCTTTCGGACATGGGGAACTCCTCAGGTGGACCTGTTCGCCACTTGCGAGAATGCTCACTGCCCGTCATTCTGCAGCCTCCAGTATCCGATGCAGGTAGTCTTGGGGGACGCGTTTCAGTTGAGTTGGGACTCGCAACTCCTTTACGAGTTTCCTCCCATACCCTTGATTGCTCGGGTTCTGAGGAAGGTTCACCAAGACCGGGCCCAAGTTATATTGGTCGCCCCGGATTGGCCAAGAAGGGTGTGGTACACAGATCTTCTCCACCTCTCCTCGTGCCCGCCACTCCGTCTCCCTTTCAGGGCAGATCTCCTCTCTCAGATGGAGGGGCAGTTTCTACACCCCCACCTCCAGACCCTACACCTTCATGCCTGGAGATTGAACGGGGCAACCTGAATTCCTTTCCTCTCCCACATGATGTGGTGGATGTCATTCTTTCGAATGTATGATTAAACAACTACCCCTTAAATATCGAATGTCTAAACCATGAAGGCTAAACAACGACCAAAGCCAAACAACTGTGTACTGAACCACGACTTGCTTAACCACGAAAATTAATCTATTGACATATACTCTGAATCTCACTACTTTCAAAATAACGCATTTTTTAAACACGATCCAAAAAATGCAAATAATTTAAACAACACTTCTTTTAAAAAATATTTTTTATAAATTATCTTGTGCCTCTACTGTTCCAGACTGTCCCAGGGAGTCACGCTGAAGTAATGTATTGCTGCAAATCAGCCCATATCAAAGAAAATTAAGTAATGCTTATGCCACCACTATTAGTAATTGTGTTGCCTCTTTCCGAAATCTCTTATCTTGGAAATTGTGTCATTACTTCAGCTGGTCACTAATTGATATTTGTTAATTGTGCGCTGTCAAAATATGTGTGTGTATTATTAACCGTGCGGTTTCAAGTTACAATTAGCCACTAGATGTCAGTATTCCCCAAATTACTGTACAAGTACTGTTCATTTACATCTAGTAACGTCTGCTTTTAATTAGTCCAGTTTCATTTTTTGCAGTAAGTAGTGGATTTAAATTCAAGGTATTGAAAACTGGACATACTTTTTAACCTCCTACCCTTGTCACATACTTGAAATAAATACCGATGGATCATTAATTTTCAATTGTAGTGCTTGCCTTGATAAAGATGTTCTTATTTTAGTAAACATGATATTGTTTTCATTCTTTAATTAAACCAATTATACTATTATGATCTTTTTAAACAGTTTACCATATTCCTGTACTTATAAATACACTTACCTGTGAAAATTGGTTGTAAATGAAGTAGTGGTTAAGGAGGTCGTGGTTCAGGTACAGGTCGTTGTTTAGGATTCGTTGTTCAGCTCAATCGTTGTTAGAAATTCGTTATTAAGGTCGTTTCCCCATTCTTTCAGCCAGGCGTGACTCCACCAAATCAATCTATTTCCCAGATGGTCTAAATTTGTCACTTGGTGTGGAGAGAAATCTGTTGACCCTTTGAAGGCTCGTTTGTCTGATATTCTGCAGTTTGCTCTTTCTTTGGCGCAGCAAGGGTTTCCTGTTGCCACAGTTAAGGTTTATCTTTCGGCTTTGTCGGCATTTCTTTGTTTGCCGGATCAGCCGTCATTGTTCAAATCTCCTGTGGTTTTAAGATTTTTGAAGGGCCTTACAAATAAATTTCCTCCTACTCCCTTTATTGTGCCTCAATGGGACTTAAATCTAGTGCTTACTTTCCTGATGGGTTCTCCTTTCGAACCTTTGCACAAGTGTCCCATGAGACCTTTGTCTTTTAAGACGGTCTTCCTTGTTGCAATTACCTCAGCAAGGAGGGTAAGTGAGCTTCAAGCTCTTAGTTCAAAGCCCCCATTCTTGACCATTCATGCTGAACGAATGGTTCTTAGGATCAGGGTTGCTTTTCTGCCTAAGGTGGTAACTCCCTTCCATCGAGGACAGTCTATTACCCTTCCTACCTTCTATCCTCCCTCTCACCCTTCCAAGGAGGAGGAGAGACTTCACCGCTTGGACCCGAAGAGGGCAGTGAGCTTCTACCTGGACAGGACAAGAGAGTTCAGGTTGGATGACCAGCTGTTTGTTGGATTTGCTGGTTGCAAGAAAGGAAAAGCTGTGCACAAGCGCACACTTTCAAGATGGATCGTACTATGCATCAAGATCTGCTACTCCCTGGCGGGTAAGGAACCTCCAGAGGGTATTAGGGCTCATTCTACTAGAGAAAAGTCTTCCACATCTGCTTTGCGTACCTTTTGAGGACATTTGTAGAGTGGCAACTTGGGCCTCCCTCCACACTTTTGCGAAGCATTACTGCTTGGATACAGAGGTGAGGAGGGACGGCCACTTTGCGCGTTCTGTCCTTCAGGATTTCCTGGTAGAGGAGAGTGGACACCCTCCTCCGGGAGTGGGGACTGCTGTAGGACTCTATTCACAAGGTGAGGAATCCACTGGCAGATGTATCTATCAGAAGAACAAGTAACTTACCTTCGGTAATGCTTTTTCCGGTAGATACAGTATCTGCCTGTGGATTCTTCACATGCCCACCCGCCTCCCTGTTGTCCACTCTTCTATACCTTAAATAATGGCAATGTTTTAATGTATATATGTTATTCTCAAAAGTAGTGTTTTATTCTACTTGAATTACTGAATTGTCTGTACACTGTGTGTGTTATCTTGATTATTGTATACTGTGTATATATGTACTGTTGTCGGTCCGTCCATGTGCCTCAAAGGCACGGAATAAAGGGCGGAACTGACGTCATCACGCCGGCGTGGGCCTATTATGGTGTCGGTAACATAATCAAGTCGCGAGCGATGCCGTGCATCTGTGACTTCGTCCACGTCGGCGCGAAGCTACAAAAAGAATTTCCGAATGTTGCTGATGCAAGGGGATATTCACATGTTAGTTAATGACATCACACATGAGATAGGTAGAAAACCAGGTAAAAAAATATAAAAATATGGTTCCGCGAATACTGAGAAGAAACACAAGACCTCAAAAAACAATCAATATCAATAATCTAGAAGTCAGTACTGTGGCTAGGAACCCAAAAAAGAGGATAACGTGACGCGTGAGGTGGTGACAATTGGACTGGTAGGTAACAGTATCAACAGTAAGAATTAAATAGGTTTAGGAACAAGACAGCCATACAGTTTGGAAAATAAGTCTCATCGGTTATGCCGGCAACATAAATGAAACAATAAAAAATCAAAAGGACGTTCCATTCAAGAGAACAAGCAGATTGGCTTGTTAGACAGAAAAATTAAATCAACATTTCATTCATGGATAAAGGGTAAAGACCCTGACGATGCACCCAAAGCAAAACATTACTACTTAGTGAAAGAACAGTGTTAAAACTGTCCAGGAGCAGTCCGCGACAGATATTATCAGCTCATATAACCTACATGACATGCAGAAAGTGTTAATGTTTAAGATAATAGAACGAAAGGTTCATAATCAAGTCAGGCTTAAGAAAGACTAGATACCCTAACGATAAATGACTTGCATAGGTAATCAATGGTCTCGATAAAGGTGTCGTATAGGCCAGTCTAAATCCAGAAATCTAAGAGCAAAAAGCGATCACATGGTTTATGTAAAAAAGGTTTCTGATAGATACATCTGCTGTGTGGATTCCTCACCTTGTGAATATCCCCTTGAGTCAGCAACATTCGGAAATTCTTTTGTAGCTTCGCGCCGACGTGGACTTGGACGTCATAGAGGCACGGCATCGCTCGCAACTCCGCTGACGTCACCGACGCCTACAATAGGCCCACGCCGGCGTGATGACATCAGCTCCCTTTTTTCCGCGTCGTCGACGCTAACGGTTTTGGGATACTCTGTAGCTTCTAGTAACTCTGTTGCTGTATTTCTTCGTTTCTCTGTTCTCTTGCCTCTTTTTTCTTTTAATATGTCGACAAAGAAGACAGGTTTTAAGCCCTGCAGAGAATGTGGAAAGATGATGTCCGTTACGGACCCACACCAGGACTGTATTTGGTGTTTGAGCTCCGACCACGACGTGAATGGGTGTTCGTCGTGTCAAAAGATGAATCCAAAGGCCCTGCAAGAAAGGGAGTCTCAGCTTCTTGTGGCTAAACTGAAGGCCGATAGGTTAGGAAATCTTCGAAATCCCACTCGAAGAAGTTGTGATCGAGGTCGAGATCGAGGTCTCGGGAGGTCTGACTCGAGGTCGACATCACCCAAGAAGATTAAATCAAAAGTAATTTCTCTACAAGATATTTCGGATCAAGAAGGCGAGGCCTTGCCTTCGGAGTCGCAAGTTCATTCTCCGACTCCGGTTCTCGATCCGACTCCATCACCATCTCAAGAAGAGGTCGGTGAATTTCTTGTGGAGGATGAGGTATCGACTCCTGTTGTTGAGACAGATTCGAATCTACCTCGAGGTCGGCCTGAGCATCCACCTTTTGCAGCTCCAGGTCAGGATCCTTCAGCGTTTCTCAACGCTATGTATGATGTTTTCCCGAGGTCTTGGTACCCCTCTGGAGCGCCTTCGGTCCCATGGGTCCAATGGCATTTAATTTGGGGGTGCCTCATTCATATGCCCGGCACCTTTCATGCCGTTTTGCCGGCTCCGACCCCGCTGTGGCAGTACCAGGCTCCACCGAGATCGACGCCTATGTCGACGTCGCCCGCTCCAAGCAAATCTCTGGAACATCCTTCTAAGCCTTCGGATTCGATTCCGACGTCGGCTCCGGCACCGTCGGAGTCGACTGTGGATCCCGCTGCACTCCGTGTTAAGTAGAGATCTAGGAGAGAGGCTCAACGTCTCCTGGAAGAGCAGAGGTATTGTGAGTCTCATTCTGACTTGGAAGAAGGTGAGCTGGATGAAAATTATTTTGAGGATCTAGCAGAGGCTAGTGGTCTTGAATTTTCCCCAGAGTGGGTTTTACCATCAGGTTCTGATGTACCGTCTAAAGATGTTCAGCCATATCATGTGGTGATGAAAAAAGCAGCGGGTCTTTTAGGTTTAAAATTGCCTACTGTTGAATTTAAATCAAATCTGCTTACTGAGGTTCTTCATTCTCCGAGCTCAGCTGTGGAGCCATTGCTCCCTTTTAATGATGCTTTGACTGAACCCATTATGGAGGTGTGGAAGAAGCCTCTTTCTGCTCTTGCTGTCTTGAAAGGTGTGGCGAGGAGGTATAGAGTGGCTCCTGAGGACCCTGCCTTTTTGTCGTCTCACCCTTCTCCTGAAAGTTTGGTGATTCAGGCGGCATGTTCTAAGAAGTCAGTAGGTGCTTTTCCACAAGTTCCTGGGGACAAGGAAGCTAAAAAGCAGGATCAAGTGGCCAAGAAAACTTTCTCTTCCGTGAGTATGGCGTTAAAATCAACAAATGCCACTTGCCTTATGGGAAGATATGTCCACGCTCTTATGGACTCTGTACGTACATTGATCCCGAAGGTTCCAGAAGACTGCAGAGGTGACTTTGAGGAAGTTTTATCTGACACTCAAGCGGCAGCTCGTCGGGTTATCCAGAGCGGCCTTGATACTGCAGATTCTGTGGCAAGGATCATGGGCACTGCTGTTGCCACAAGGCGTTCAGCTTGGTTAAAATCCTCAGATTTTTCTGCTGATGTACAGTCTGCTTTGTTAGATCTGCCTTTTGATGGTGAAGGACTCTTTGGCAAGAAGACAGATTCGGCCTAGGAGAGATTTAAGGATAGCAGGGCGACTGCTAGATCTCTTGATCTTCAAGTTAGAGGTTCTACGACCAGGAAATTCAGAGGCTTTGGTCGCTCTTCTTTTCGTACATTTAGACAAGGTCAGCAGCAGCATCAACAGCAGCAAAATACCTTGTATAAGTCGTACAGGGGAAGGCAAAGGGCACGTCCTCGAGGGCGTCAAGCCTCTTCCTCCTCCACCTCCTCCAACCCTCCAGCCACAGAAAAGCAGCCCTAGATCCGCCATTCAGGATCATGTGGGTCCGGTGGGGGGTCGGCTTACCCACTTTCTACGGGATTGGGAATCGGTTACATCAGATCTTTGGGTTCTCAATCTCGTAGAAAATGGGTATGCCCTTCCCTTTTGGGTATTCCCTCCCAATTAACCTCCTTGCCAGGGATATTGCTTAGAGGAACATCTGTTACGCCTACAGGAGGAAGTCAAAACTCTGTTGAGAAAGGGTGTGATAGAGGTGGTTCCAGAGCAGGAAAAGGGTCAGGGATGCTACTCCCGGTATTTTCTGATCCCCAAGAAGAATGGCAGGCTTTGTCCAATCCTGGATCTCAAGAACTTGAATTTTTATCTGAAACAAGAGAAATTCAAGATGCTCACCCTTGCTCAGGTTCTTCAGGCTCTGCTGGAAGAAGACTGGATGGTGTCGCTCGACTTGTAGGATGCGTACTTTCACATCCCCATCCTGAAGTCGCACAGGAAGTATTGATAGAGCGCGCAGGTCACCCGGGTCACTGAGTTTACCAGATTTCCACGCACTGGGCCCTGGCGTGAACTTATGACAATGCCTTGCATGAACCGGGTGAAATCCTTAGCACGCTACTATGAGTAATTCGGGGGGGTGACTCTTACACCACTTACTATTCATGTACCTGACTTACCACAGGCACATTACTCCTGACGGATCAGGAGCTAGCAGTGGACAGGTGACAAGATTCCAAAAAGGAGTAGAACATCTTATACACTTAGTACATTATCCACACTTTATACGGTAAAATGATCACAAACACCTGATGAGTTTTTAAAGTTTACAAAGAAATTTCAGAATGAATATGCCAAGATAATGAGGCAAATACAAATCAACACATCAATTATTAAAATCAATGCCACAAAGTAACTATGGATTAGGGCGAGTACCATTAGAGTAATTGGGAACACTACAGGGTAAGAGTATTAAGAAACAAGCTATTCACTACAAGTTAAAACCTAGGGCATGGGACATGAGCAGGACCTAAAAATGTGTACTTAAACTAGGCTACTTGTGCTATTCTTACTAAATTCACTGCAACCATGCTAAAGGAGAGGGAAAAATGGAACACACTAATGAAATATGACAATTAATAATATCCTACAGGTAGGGCGAGAAGTGGAACATTTCTAATAAACAATTGCATATAATTTGCTATCAAAAGTGACAGGGCAATATCACAGGCAAGAGTGCTTTATTGAGAAGGGAAGAAAGAGTGATAGAAAGACATAAACCCACAGTCAATAATTACCTAGGTAGGAACGAGGACTAACCCTGGCCACGGGTCATTTTGGAAAGACGGGGACAAGGACCCTCAAGGATAGGAATACCAAAATGCGAGCAGGTACAGCTCACGGATAGTCAGGACAGGATACCCCTCAGGATTTGGGTCAGGACTGGGCTCATCAAGGTATGACCAACACCTACAGCTTCGGATGCAACGCCTGCGTTACCCCATCTCTGCAAGTAATCCGCCAGTAACCCCGATTGGGTTTTCGAATCTTCCCAGCAAAGTGCTCTGCCAGTACTTAAGACTATTTCCACCCCTAGGAGCTTGTGGAAAGTATGGACAGAGTGTTCCGCAGCACTCTATATCAAACACCTATAGAGTTCGTAGGGTCAGTGACAGGTCTGCTACTCGGACAAGTCGGACAATTTCTCTAAGCTACACTAGGCTAGTTATACTGTTTTGGGACCCCTAGACCACCCACAAATGTTGCAAGTGACAAAATTCCCACGTTATGATTGGTCAGGAGAGGTGACTTTGTCATTGTCACCACCTAGAATTCAGTGTTCTCATCATTAATATTAAATTTTGCATACCCGCCCCTTGGGTTCACGTTCCCAGGCATAGGAATATAGAAAACAATGGCAGTGCACAGTATATAGCAACAATGTAGCGCGGTCAAGGTAGACTGCAACATCTTCGAGGTGGGTTCCCAGGCGCATCGTGCTTCAGGAGCCAGCTGGCTTGTTTCAGCTTCTGCGCAGTGGGGTTTTTCCCATTTCACGTGACGGGGTTTAGAAGAGCTTCAATATGGATCGGCTCCCCGTCCCCCCGGCCCATTGATACGCGGTACATGAAAAGTAAGCGAGAACAAATTAGAATCATACGAAAAAATGATTACACTGTATACCGTTATAAACTTCACTGCACCCCTTACTTTATAATATCTATAGCATTACGGTTTAGTGCAAAAAGACAGATAGGCAGAAGCAGCGGTGGCAAGCAGAGAGCATGGTTAGAGACAAGCGTCCATGTTTGCAACAATGCGCATGAGCAAAACAAAATCCCTCCAGAATGCGAGTGAGTCACATCACGTGGGTATGACCGACGCATGCGCAGACTGGTTTTCTGCAAAGCAGCCATTTCCGTAGTGCAAGCATGGTTAGGATGAAAAGACACATAGGCAAGCCTCCTGGGGACACCCGCGTGTTGGGGAAAATGCTAAATAAATGACGGACAGGTTGAATTAATATGATTACAAGTTAGGCGAGGTTCTTGAATCAGAGCAAGTCGCTTTACGTGCGAATCCTTGCGCCATCAATCCCCTCTTTGATGATATTTACTATCATCACTATAAAGGAAACAGATGCCAACTTTCATTCTTTCATATCATCCATCTCTATTTCAATAGACTTATTGTTGAGTTTTCTTTCGGCTTCTCTATGAGAGTGGTGATTCTTTGCTTTTTTATAGATTTGATTCCTCAATTCTTCTAATTCTAACTCATCAATATTTCGTTTCACTCCTCTCTTATTTACAGTGTACTTTTTGCATTTTTGACATTTACAGCAAATGAATATGATCAGTGCAACTACACCTATTCCAGCTATTGGCATCAGTATTTTCCATAGAAGATTTTTACCTAAGTTAGAAAACCAACTACCTATAGAGGAGAGACCTCCAGTCAGTCTCGTCCAGGCACTGTCAACCTCTAATGGTTTGAGTTCCTTTTCCAAATTAGTTATATTCCTTACATATTTCTTAAGTTCGATACTTTTGTCAGGTATGTAGGTGCAACAATGTTACGCCTTCAGCATCCTGCAGACTCCGCCCTCTTTTGCCAATAAGGTGTCAAGAGCAAGGCGATTTTGTAAAACCATTGATCTGATCGCAACCATTTCAGTATTGACCAGCAGGAATCCAGCAGCAGTGTCAGTTGATAACCGATCCACTACTGTAGACAATTTGCAGATTCTGTGAGTATTCAAACTACCCCCATTCCAGGTATCAGTGCACTAAAAATATCACCTATAATTTCTCCTACACTTTCACGTTTTCTACGCGCTAAGCCATTAGTCTCTTCATTGCTTCCAGCAGCATTATTCACATGGTATATTTTTGGGAAGACAATGCCAAAGTAGCAGCTTCCATACCAGTGATCTGGCAATTTGAAATAAGCCTTGTTCCCACATATATAATAAATTCCGGGAAACACAGGTTCTGACCCATTTTTGAAACCCCAACCTCCAATTACCTTGTAATTATGTTCACACTCGCTGGAACCGATGAATACATTGTTATAATATTCTGTCCTTTCTCTATGGAGACAAAGTTTCCCTTTTCGTTCAAAATCCAGCAACAAAGCAGGATTAGCTTCGCCTTGTGAGGTGTTTTCCATATGCTCTGCCCACCTAGGGACTCTATCCTTTTCGTCATTTGCCTTTTTCTGAAACTTTTCCCTCCTTCTGTCTGCCATTTTTATAAACATCTTTTCCTGCTCTTGCAAGGAACAGGTCAGATTAGCTTGTCTTGCTTCGTTTAAGTCTATTTCACCTATGGTCAGGAAATATTCTCCCATGTAGCGGGTCACCTCACTTCTAATATGTACAAGGTTCAGGTTTCCCCGAATAGGGAGTTCTGAAAAGATCACGTCAGTGTTTGAGTAGTAGTACTGTAAAGTGCTTCTATAAAACAAGCTGGCTAATATACTACAGGAAATTCCATAGGTTAGGGGTAAATGGTGATAGGTCACACCTTCAGCTACAGAAGTGGGTAGCTTCATGCAGACATAACAATCTTCTATTTCCATAGCCTCTACATAATGCACTAAAAGGTTAGCGAAAACATTTAAATGTGTCCTGTTTCTCATTTTGTGAAAATGCAGTCCACCCTCATCTGATGCTTCTAATTTAGGTCGTGTGTGTCTCATACTAACTGCATTGTCACGTTTTTCTAAACTTCGTGGTGTTTCTTCAGTCGGTACAGCGTCTGTGTCTAGCGTCTCAGGTTCAGTAGGGGACAAGTTAGGATCTTTACTTATCATAAAAGGTATAAAGACTGTTAATCCTATCCATATCACTATCAACATAGCTATACTACATAAGCATATTTTACAGCAGGTTTTGCAACAACTAAATCTGGACCTTCCATTGACACTTGAATCAGACATTATAGCTTACAGGTTTTTTTTGCAACCCCTCTTGGTCTCTTTACACCAAAGGCTCACTCGGGTTTGTCTCAAGGAGGGTCTTCGTCAGAACTCTGATCAGCAATGGACTCTTCGTCACTTTTGTCACTGTGGTTGGGCTCATCAATTTCTTCCAATACCAAGTAAGTCCATTCAGGGCTCCGATACAATCTGTTCTGTTTCTTTACTCTGTCGCCTTTTCTGATAGACTTTCCTCGGGCTTCTTTCCTTTCACTTTCAGCCCTTTTTCGGTCTTTTAGTTTTTCTTCAACTGTCTTTATTCGGAGTCTCAGTCTTTTGATTTATCGGGGTTCACCCTTGCTTTTGTAGCTTTCAGTGGTCGAGGAAACTTGGCCTTCCTCGTGCCCTCTTTTGATTTCACTTCGTTGTGGCACTCTTGTGTTGGCAGAGTCTATTTCCCTTCCTGTCTGACTAGTTCCAGGTCTTTCATCTATTTCTTATGCCTGGTCCCTAAGCTGGCCTTGTTCAGGTTGGAATTGTATTTGTTCTTTAATTTCAGGCGATCTGGATTCTGTCTCCTGAACACGTTCATCTATTTCTATCTGCTCCTGTTCATGCACTTCGTTCCCTTCATTTTCTTCCGCATGAACTTCAACTTTGACCACTATCTGTCCCTTTCCAGACTCCGGAGTTTCAGGAGGAGTGTCGATGGCTTGATCTGTCCCTACTTGGCCTACTTCCTGATCAGGTTTGATGTGAGTCTCGATGACCTGACCTTCGTCCTCTAGTTCTGTCTCACCTGCACCATACCACTCACTGTCTAGGTAGGAATATTTTCTGGTTCGTATTGGATCAAGAACCTGGTCGTCGGCAGGGAACCAATCAACGTCTTGACTTGTGCTTGGTAGTTCGATGTCAGCGAGATCCGGACCCTCTTCGGGAGTCTCCTCAGCTGGACTACCTTCAGCTTCAGTCGCGTTTTCTCCAGTTACCCGCTTCGTGTGGCTGGCATGGATCCACTTCGGTACACCAGCACACTTTACAGCAGTTGTGGTGACAAGGATCACTTGTCTAGGCTTTCCCCACTTTGGTCCAAGGCAACTCTTCCGGGTGTGTTTCTTTAACACCACCCAATCACCAGGTTGCAGTTTATGTGCTGGAGTCTTTGGCCAGTCGTCAGCTGTCTCTCCAATCTGGTGAGAGATAGAACGCACTTGGTCACCCAGCTGCTTGCAGTATTCTAGTACCAAATCATCAGAAATACTTAGCAGTTTGTGTCCAGGTACCCATGCCTGTCGCATCACTCTCCCCATTAGCACTTCATGGGGGCTCAGGCCTGTTTTTCGGTTCGGAATACTTCTCAAACTCCTCAGCACAAGGGGCAAAGCTTCTATCCAGTTCATTTTGGTGGAATCACACATTTTCGCCAGTCTGGACTTTACCATGCCATTTATCTGTTCAACTATCCCAGAAGCCTCTGGATGGTATGCACAGTGCAGCCTTTGCTTCATCTTAAATGCTGTACAGAGTTCGTTTAGGACATCGTTGGCAAAATGCCCACCTTGGTCTGTTTCAATCGTCTCAGGAATTCCATACCTAGGTATCAACTCCCTGAGTAACAGTTTGGCTACAGTCAAGGCATCATTTTTCTTTGCTGGGTAGGCCTCCACCCACCTGGAAAACAGGCAAACTATGACCAGGACATATCTATATCCCTTGCATCTGGGCATTGTTATAAAGTCCGCCTGCATCCTGACAAAGGGACCTACTGCCTTTCCAATGGTACTCTGTTCTACTACAGTCCTCTTTCCTGCATTGAATTGCTGACACACTAGGCACCTCTGGCAAAGCCTTTCCGCTTGGTTTCTGAATCTTGAATTATAGAACACCTTGTCAAACACACGACACATTGCATCCCTTCCCATATGTGTTGGTTCATGTATCATTCTGACCATGGGATCTACCAGGCTGTCGGGCAGTACAGGCACCCCAGTTGAGTTTACCACCACACCATCATTCCTTATTCTGCATTCATTCGCCCTCCATCTGCCTTTTTCTTCCCTGTCTGTTGCCTGTTGTAAGTCTCTCAATTCCTCCCACGTTGACACATTTTCAAACAACATCAGTTGGCAGCTGTTTCCACCACCCCATAACCCAATTTGGAGGGACATTTGGTGTCGGGCACAAAACTGGGCGATTTGGTCAGCGTACCTGTTTCCGGCTGTCACATCATCATTTCCGGATCTGTGAGCCGCACATTTGACCACAGCCAATTCTTTGGGCAATTGAATAGCTTCCAGTAAGATTTGTACCATCTTTCCATTTCTGATAGGGGTACCTGAGGAAGTCATGAATTCTCTTTGTAACCATAGTTGGCCGAAGTCATGAACAACCCCATAACAGTACTGGCTGTCGGTATAAACAGTTATTCTTTTGTTCTTACCCCGCTTACAAGCTCTTGTCAATGCGATTAGTTCTGCTACTTGGGCAGACTTTACTTCACATAGGTAAGTCGCTTCCAGGGTTGTCGTCAATGTGACTACAGCATAGGCAGCACTCAGACCTCCATTCTCATGTCTTAAACACGAGCCATCCACAAAGATTGTAAGATCCCCATCAAGTAAAGCTATTTCTCTTATGTCAGGACGGGGCTTAGTGCTGAATTCTGTTAAATCGATGCAGTTATGCTCCATTTCATCTTCTGCTTCTACGTCCAGAGGAACAGGTAACAGTGTTGCAGGGTTTAAGACATTGCACCGGGAAATTATTACATTCTCAGCACCAATTAAAATTCTCTCATACTTAGTCAGCCGACTAGGTGTGAGATATTGGGTCTTGGTTCTCGTCAGTAGGATTACAACAGAATGTGGAACATACACAGTGACAGGATGTCCCATGACAATATTCTCACTCTGTTCTAGACTGACGCAAGTAGCAGCTACTGCCTTCAGGCATCCGGGTAATCCAGCAGCCACTGGATCTAAAGTGGCCGAAAAATAGGCCACGGGACGCCTGACCAGCCCATGCTCCTGGGTCAGGACTGAGAGTGCACAATTTTCTCTTGTGTCACAGAACAGTTCGAAGTTCTTGGAATAATCAGGCATACCTAATGCAGGAGCGGTACATAGACAATTTCGCAATTTTACCCAGGCGGACATGCTTTCACTGTCCCAACTGACTGGGTCTTCCACTCCCTTCTTGGTCATTTTTATCAAAGGTTTGGCTAGAGCTGCGAATCCTACAATCCATTGCCTGCAGTACCCCACAACTCCTAGGAACATTCTTACTTCTTTCTGCGTTTGTGGTAGGTCCATTGTTTGAATTATTTTGATCCTCTCTGTAGTGACTTTTCGGATCCCTTTCTCTATCTGGTGCCCCAGATATTTTACTGAGTTTCTACAGAACTGTAATTTGTCTGGTGATACTTTATGTCCTCCCTTTCCTAGGTGATTCAGCAAGGCAATGGTGTCCGTAACACAGTCAGTTTGAGTTTTAGATGCCACTAAAAGGTCGTCTATGTACTGCACCAAAACAGACTCTCTTGGCAGTACTAAAGATTCAAGGCATTTCTTTAGGATCTGGTTGAAAATCGATGGACTTTCAGTGTACCCTTGGGGGACACGATTCCAGACATAGACATGGCTGTCAAATTCAAAACTAAAAAGGAACTTGCTTTCTGGATGCAATGGGATGGAAAAGAATGCATGGCACAGGTCAATGACAGTGAACCATTCCGCATTCCAAGGAATCTGATATAGTATCACTGCAGGGTTGGGCACAATGGGACAGCAAGGTACAACAATTTGGTTTACCTTGCGTAGGTCCTGCACTACCCGGTACTTTCCACTAGGCTTTTTTTAATCCCAATGATGGGCGAATTGCAGGGACTGCTCATTACTTCCTGTATGATGTCTGCTTCAAGCAACCTGTTAATTTCAATTGCGACTCCTGCCTTTACTTCTGCACTCATTTTATATTGTCTTGTTCTGGGGTATACAGCATTTGTTTTTATTGCTATTTTAACTGGGTCCACATTTGCCATTAAGCCTACATCTCTTCCCGTGAAATCCCATACTTCGGGTACCACTCTTAACTGGAGCTCTTCAGGTAAGTCATCAACAGACAAGGGTCTAATTTCAGTGTCAGGTCTCACTAACATCAGTTTGTACAAGCCATCTTCATCGACAGTCTGAATTTCGACACCTTTTGGTGTGCAAAAGATGGTGCAGTTCATTTTGAACAACAAATCACGTCCTAACAGGTTCACAGGACTGGAATCACAGACCACAAATCTGTGCATTTCTTTAAAATTTCCTATGGAGATTTCCATGGGTTCAGTTACTGGAGTACTGATTATTTGATTGGAGACACCCACTACTTGGATTGCTTCTCCTGAGAGGGGTAGGTTAGGAACATCCACTGTTCTCACAGTGGACCGGGTAGCACCAGTGTCCAACAGAAAGGTGACGTCTTTTCCCTCAACCTTTCCTTCAATGTATGGTCCAGTCTGGTCTACCGGTAAGGAGGCGCCAAGTACGCACTCCTTGTCCTCCCCCCTCAGGCCCCGTCAATCTTGATCATCACAGAGGAAGGAATCATTTAACAAGTACTGCGGAATTACTGCATTTCTCTCATTCTCTCCTTCCCATACCTCCGCCCTTTCATTCTGCTGACCCTGATTCTTATAATTCTGTCTAGGAGCACGAGGTACTGGAGGTAGCTTTACCTGTTGCTGGTTCTTTCTTGTCCCCTCTTTCTGCACCTGTGGATTTAAACCATTTATAGGGGCATTACCGGCCTGCAGGTGTGGACACTCGTCTCTCCAATGCCCTATCTGACCGCACCCATGGCAGGGGAACTTCTTCATAGCCTCTTCCCGACTCATTTTTACCCGGGGCTTTCCTCCTCCCCCAGCATTGGTATTCTGGGCATTATTATTAGAATTTAATTTCCTTAACTGTTTTTCTTGCTGTTCAGCCAATTTCACTTGTGCCCACATAACTTTCTCCTTGAGGGCTTTCTTTTTATTTTCTATTTCATCCTCGCAGTACTTGGCGTACTTGAGGACATCATCTATGGGCTTTCCCTGCCAACTGATTTTATTGTCTCGAATCCATTGGGATATTTCAGGCCTTAATCCTAGCACGAATCTGTAACTAAAATGGGTCATGTCCTTCATGTCCACATTATCGATTCCACTGTAAGTTTTGAATACTTGCAGCAACCTTTCATAAAAGGAGTGGACGGTTTCATCGCGCTCTTGGGTAGTTCTATCTATCCGGGTCCAATCGGTTTCCTTTGCGGGCACCTTTTTCTTGAGGTATTGTATGACTTGATCATACTTCCTCATTACTTCGGGTGAGGGAGCCCCGGTTCTGGGGTCTCTCGCATACTCGTCATTGGGCCAATCAATTTCAATTTTGCACTCGGTTCACAAATCTACCGGTACTACAATGTCGAAAAACCCATCCAGGTCTTTCAAGAGACATTTCTGAACTTTTATGAAGCGCTCAACCTGTCTGTACCAGTCGACTGGCTTCTCCCGTAATTTCGGGAAGTCATTAGTAAATGACACTATGTCTTGTCGGGACCAAGGAACATGGACGTATTTTCCCCCCGGGACTTCTCTCATGGGACACAATTTCTCTGCGGGACCTACTTCTTTAAGCACGTATTCTGAAGCTTGGGATTTTGCCCTACTGTCTTCCTTTTTCTTTGCCCACCGAGTTTTCCATTTTTCTACATCTCCCCATTTCTGTAGGAGTTTCAGCAATTCTTTTATCTGGATTTGTTTTCCTACTACATTCAAGCTCTCTAAGTCTTTGTCGGAAAAATCTGCTCTGTAGGGTTTCTGAAGGATTTTTGAACGACTGACATCTATTCCCATGTCTGCGGCAGTGTCCATCAATCTCTCCTGGATCAATCGAGCGTTCCGGGTAAGGTTTTTGCTGATAAACAGTAACTCTTCTTCATTAAAGGAGTTTAACCGGTCTAATCCTACATTACCAGCCATTAGTTCCTCTATTTCTATCCTTAGTTTATAGATTTCTAAGGGTTTCGGTTGGGGTGTGGTCTCTTTCTCCAACTCTTTGGTCCATCTGTCCAATTCTTCTGGAGATACTACTGTGGCACTCCTGACCCCTGTTGTGCTTTCAATCAGAACCTCTTTTGCCCTACTCTGACTTCTTGCCCCTGGCATGCTGGTTCTAGATTCCCTAATGGGCATATCCATTAGGACTACTGACTCACAGTCACTTTCTTGATCATCGACTACGAGTGTCTCCTTTCTTGGGGGCGGAATACTTGGAGTTGGCATAATTGGGGTTATAACAGGAGGACGAGGACTGGCCAGTCTATCCCCGTAAAGAGGAATAGCGGGGCCAATAGTTACTGGGATGGTCAGTGAATCTGGATGGGGATGTATCTGGGCTATGGTCCGAACTAAATCATCTCGCTGTCTAGCTAGAGCTTCCTTCTCTCGCTCACGTAAAGCCTTTTCTGCAGAATTGTCATGCAACACTTGGGGTACCAAGGGAGGGTAAATACTTGGGGCTGTCGGAGTAACCAACCGAGGTGGGTCTTCTCCAAACGGGCGGTAATTCGGGACCGTAGAACTAGGTTTGCAAAACCCATCCCCATCACTGGTTTTACTATCCGTTCCCGTTCCATCTGTCTCACTATCCCTCCGACATCTAGGATATCTAGAAAACGGGTTTGGTGAACTCAGGGGCTCTGACTCTGCAACATAGGGAGGGGGGTTTTTCATCAACAAATCCTCTAGGTGTTCATCTTCAGAGTCCCCCACGGCCGTTAAGTGATGGGTTTTCTCTTTACATTTCCCTTTCCCTTGTTCTAATACCCCCATCATTGGAAACAATCCCTCTACCATCATATTTTGTCTCCACTGTTTCATTTTCTGCTCTTTGGTTTCTCTATGGACCCTCGGATACCATTTGCTTACTCCCTTGTCCATCCGGGGTCTATCTCTTTCCAGAGCCTCAATTTCCCATTCTTCTAGGGCTTCGTACTGGGTTAGTCTAGGTCTGGGATGTAATTCGTTCATGCGGGTCCTCAAGTTAAACAGGATCCTGCCATTAAATGTACCATCAATAGGGAATGCTAGGACTCCTTCATCTGCAGTATACTTTACCCAGTTTTCTAACCATACACAGGTATGATACCCTTTCTCAAACATCATGAAGGAGGCAGGAGTATTTGGTGGAGGGATGATTACACCCTCCCCGTTCTAATGGGCTTGTCCGTTTTAAAAAAAACTCTTTATTTTATCGGCAAATGACATTTTTCTTTTTACTCCATACATTATGCGCGGTCTACCTCGTAGAATCTGTTCCTTATAGAAGCCTAAGTTTTGTGGATTAGGTAAGAACTCAGGATACCACATACACCTTTCCAGACCCCTCTCAAGCTCCTGTTGATTAATTTTGTTTACCTTTGTGCTTCCAATGCTAACGCGACTTCTATTTCGCAGTAACCAATCAGTACTGTGTTTACAAAAATCCCTGTCCAATGGGTGCGCGGCCTTTTCGCGAGACGAGGTCTCACGCTCCGGCACTCACCCCTCCCTTACAATTTCAGCTTCACTACACACCCGCCGTTTCTACCAATACCAGCGCGGCACGGAGTGACGTCAGAGCAGTCTTCCGACCGACTCCCTCCTTCACAAGGTAACGGAAACTTTTAACTTTTCCTAAAGTGCGAGTGCAAATTTTAGTCAACAACACACAACGTTTGCCACTGTGTCTGAGTGTTCTAAATAGATAGAAAATTTTTCTTTCACTACAAGTAAACCACTTCTGTCTACTTTTCATTCACTCCGGATAGACTTCTCTGCCTAACCTCCCACACGAGTAATATAGAACCTGCTACTCCTCTGACTCATCCACTTCTTTCTGGGATATATACTAAGTCAGATTTTCACCAGCGGACTATTTTACTTACCATTCAAGCCTCGGAGACCCTATTACTCCTTCCGCATGTGACCCTTACTAGGTGATATCACAATGGAAGTTTTATACAAAGGACTCGTAGCTATCATTTATTCAGATGGCAACAGATCCTAATTAGTGCTTCCAGGTATTCCTAACCCTGCACTAATGACTCACGACAAGTGACCTTACCAGCCAACCGGATTCTGCTCACCGTTAGCTATATACTTCCCCGGGGATTCGGACTCTGCTACCAGAAAATTACTGATAGAGCGCGCAGGTCACCTGGGTCACTGAGTTTACCAGATTTCCACGCACTATGCCCTGGCGTGAACTTATGATGACAATGCCTTGCATGAACCGGGTGAAATCCTTAGCACGCTACTATGAGTAATTCGGGGGGTGACTCTTACACCACTTACTATTCATGTACCTGACTTACCACAGGCACATTACTCCTGACGGATCAGGAGCTAGCAGTGGACAGGTGACAAGATTCCAAAAAGGAGTAGAACATCTTATACACTTAGTACATTATCCACACTTTATACGGTAAAATGACCACAAACACCTGAGTTTTTAAAGTTTATAAAGAAATTTCAGAATGAATATGCCAAGATAATGAGGCAAATACAAATCAACACATCAATTATTAAAATCAATGCCACAAAGTAACTATGGATTAGGGCGAGTACCATTAGAGTAATTGGGAACACTACAGGGTAAGAGTATTAAGAAACAAGCTATTCACTACAAGTTAAAACCTAGGGCATGGGACATGAGCAGGACCTAAAAATGTGTACTTAAACAAGGCTACTTGTGCTATTCTTACTAAATTCACTGCAACCATGCTAAAGGAGAGGGAAAAATGGAACACACTAATGAAATATGACAATTAATAATATCCTACAGGTAGGGAGAGAAGTGGAACATTTCTAATAAACAATTGCATATAATTTGCTATCAAAAGTGACAGGGCAATATCACAGGCAAGAGTGCTTTATTGAGAAGGGAAGAAAGAGTGATAGAAAGACATAAACCCACAGTCAATAATTACCTAGGTAGGAACGAGGACTAACCCTGGCCACGGGTCAGTTTGGAAAGATGGGGACAAGGACCCTCAAGGATGGGAATACCAAAATGCGAGCAGGTACAGCTCACGGATAGTCAGGACAGGATACCCCTCAGGATTTGGGTCAGGACTGGGCTCATCAAGGTACGACCAACACCTACAGCTTCGGATGCAACGCCTGCGTTACCCCCTCTCTGCAAGTAATCCGCCAGTAACCCCGATTGGGTTTTCGAATCTTCCCAGCAAAGTGCTCCGCCAGCACTTAAGACTATTTCCACCCCTAGGAGCTTGTGGAAAGTATGGACAGAGTGCTCCGCAGCACTCTATATCAAACACCTATAGAGTTCGTAAGGTCAGTGACGGGTCTGCTACTCGGACAAGTCGGACAATTTCTCTAAGCTACACTAGGCTAGTTATACTGTTTTGGGACCCCTAGACCACCCACAAATGTTGCAAGTGACAAAATTCCCACGTTATGATTGGTCAGGAGAGGTGACTTTGTCATTGTCACCACCTAGAATTCAGTGTTCTCATCATTAATATTAAATTTTGCATACCCGCCCCTTGGGTTCACGTTCCCAGGCATAGGAATATAGAAAACAATGACAGTGCACAGTATATAGCAACAATGTAGCGCGGTCAAGGTAGACTGCAGCATCTTCGAGGTGGGTTCTCAGGCGCATCGTGCTTCAGGAGCCAGCTGGCTTGTTTCAGCTTCTGCGCAGTGGGGTTTTTCCCATTTCACGTGACGGGGTTTAGAAGAGCTTCAATATGGATCGGCTCCCCGTCCCCCCGGCCCATTGATACGCGGTACATTAAAAGTAAGCGAGAACAAATTAGAATCATACGAAAAAATGATTACACTGTATACCGTTATAAACTTCACTGCACCCCTTACTTTATAATATCTATAGCATTAAGGTTTAGTGCAAAAAGACAGATAGGCAGAAGCAGCGGTGGCAAGCAGAGAGCATGGTTAGAGACAAGCGGCCATGTTTGCAACAATGCGCATGAGCAAAACAAAATCCCTCCAGAATGCGAGTGAGTCACATCACGTGGGTATGACCGACGCATGCGCAGACTGGTTTTCTGCGAAGCAGCCATTTCCGTAGTGCAAGCATGGTTAGGATGAAAAGACACACAGGCAAGCCTCCTGGGGACACCCGCGTGTTGGGGAAAATGCTAAATAAATGACGGACAGGTTGAATTAATATGATTACAAGTTAGGCGAGGTTCTTGAATCAGAGCAAGTCGCTTTACGTGCGAATCCTTGCTCCATCAGTATCTCCGTTTTACGGTGGGATCGCAGCCCTATCAGTTTGCGGTCCTTCCGTTTGGGCTTACTACTGCGCCTCGAGTCTTCACCAAGGTGATGGCAGTGGTGGCGGCGCATCTCAGAAGGTCAGGGATTCCTGTATTCCCTTATTTGGACGACTGGCTGATCAAGGCAGAGTCGCCAGAGAGAGTGCTCCATCATCTGCAGGAGACAACCCAGTTGTTGTACAGGTTGGGTTTTTCAAAAAATGTACCCAAATCTCACCTGGTGCCCTCCCAGCGCAACCTGTTCATAGGTGCAGTACTGGACACAACTGTATGCCGTGCATTCCCTCCTCCACAAAGGATTTGCGACAAACAGGAAATGATTCCTTTATTTTTCAATGGAGCGGTCGTTCCAGTCCTGAAGGTCCTTCGCCTGCTCGGTCTGATGGCTTCTTGCATTCTGTTGGTCAACCATGCACGCTGGCACATGAGGGCGCTCCAGTGGTGCCTCCGCAGGCAGTGGTATCAGCACAACGGAGATCTCAGGGAGTCAGTGAGGATCCCCAGAGAATCTGCGGCGGATTTGTCTTGGTGGGGCGTGGAAAGCAACCTGTCTCAGGGGAAGCCTTTTCATCTGCCTCCTCCAGTGGCCACAGTGGTAACGGATGCATCCACTCTAGGGTGGGGTGCTCATCTGGAGGATCTGGAGGTCAAGGGTCTTTGGTCTCCAGAGGAAAGGTTGTTTCACATCAACCTGCTAGAATTGCGGGCGATACGTTTGGCGCTCAAGGCCTTCTTCCCTTCCCTTCGCGGTCAGTCGGTTCAAGTCCTGACGGACAACACAACCGCGATGTGGCACATCAAGAAGCAGGGAGGTGTGGGGTCGCAGTGTCTCTGCAGAGAGGCACTCCGTCTCTGGTCCTGGGTTCAGGACCATCAGATTTGTTTGATGGCAAATCATCTGGCCGGGGTTCTGAACGTTCGTTCAGACAGTCTCAGTCGGCAGTTCTCAGCCGACCATGAGTGGAGGCTTCACCCGGAGGTTGTTCACGACATCTTTCGGATGTGGGGGACTCCTCGGGTGGACCTTTTTGCAACTCGCGAGAATGCTCACTGCCTGTCTTTCTGCTGTCTCCAGTATCCGATGCAAGGAGCCTTGGGGGACGCGTTTCAGTTGGGTTGGGAAGATCAACTCCTTTACGCGTTTCCCCC
Organism: Lissotriton vulgaris; assembly: GCF_964263255.1. NCBI lineage: Eukaryota > Metazoa > Chordata > Amphibia > Caudata > Salamandridae > Lissotriton > Lissotriton vulgaris. The sequence goes on along the minus strand of NC_141699.1, from coordinate 134,054,602 downwards.
CCATACCCTTGATTCCTCGGGTTCTGAGGAAGATTCGCCAAGACCGGGACCGAGTCATATTGGTCGCCCCGGACTGGCCAAAAAGGGTCTGGTATACGGGTCTTCTCCACCTCTCCTCTCACCCGCCGCTCCGTCTCCCTCTCAGGGCAGACCTCCTCTCTCAGATAGAGGGGCAGGTTCTACACCCCCACCTCCAGATATTACACCTTCATGCCTGGAGATTGAACGGGGCAACCTGAATTCCTTTTCTCTCCCGCCTGACGTGGTGGATTTCATCTTGTCAGCCCGGCGTGACTCCACCAAGTCCATTTATTCATATAGATGGTCAAAATTTGTTACTTGGTGTGGGGAGAGATCTATTGACCCATTGAGAGCCCATTTGTCTGATGTTCTTCAGTTTGCCCTCTCTCTGGCGCAGCAAGAACCTGCTGTTGCCACAGTTTAGGGCTATCTTTCTGCACTGTCGGCTTTTCTCTGTTTGCCTGACCAGCCTTCTCTTTTTAAATCTCCTGTAGTTTTGAGGTTTTTGAAAGGCCTCACAAATAAGTTCCCTCCTACTCCTTTTATTGTGCCTCAGTGGGACTTAAATCTTGTCTTGACCTTTTTAATGGGAGCTCCCTTTGAGCCCCTTCACAAATGTCCTATGAGGCTCTTGACTCTTAAGACAGTCTTCCTCGTTGCAATAACCTCAGCAAGGAGGGTCAGTGAGCTTCAAGCTCTTAGTTCCAAGCCCCCTTTCTTGACCATTCATGCTGATCGAATGGTTCTTAGGACCACGGCTGCTTTTCTCCCAAAGGTGGTGACTCCTTTCCTCCTTAGTCAATCCATTACCCTTCCTACCTTTTATCCTCCCCCTCACCCTTCAGAGGAGGATTACACTGTCTGGACCCCAAGAGGGCGGTGTCCTTTTACCTGGACAGAACTAAAGACTGTTGTCTGGATGACCAGCTCTTCATTGGGTTTGCTGGTTGCAGAAAAGGAAGAGCGGTCCATAAAAGAACTTTGTCAAGATGGATCGTCCTCTGTATAAAGATCTGCTACTCTTTGGCCGGTAAGGATCCTCCAGAGGGTATAAGGGCTCATTCTACAAGAGCTAAATCTTCGACCTCTGTCTTGTCTAGAGGTGTTCCTGTAGTGGATATTTGTAGGGCGGCAACTTGGTCTTCCCTCCACACTTTCGCACAGCATTACTGCTTGGACACCGATGTGAGGAGGGACGGCCACTTGCGCACTTCTTGGTGATAGAGTTTTGAAAGATGTAATCGGACATAGACCACAGATCACTTATAGACGTGGCAAAAATCTGTAAAGCAGACTCAGCTCGACTGTGCCACGCACACCCAAGATTACTACATGGCTCATGCCTCACTCCACAGGATTCTTCAAATGCGGATGCTGTGGGGTCTGTAAATGGGCATGCCATGGAACCAAGAGTTTTTATGGCTTCAACAAAAAGAAATATGAAATCAACCACAACATCACATGTAACACAAAATATGTAACTTATGTCCTAGAATGCACCTGTAAAAGCCAATATGTAGGCAGCACCATTCGAGCTCTCAAGAAATGCATCAGTGAACATGTAAGAGCAATCCACCAGCAGGATGCACGCTACCCTATGGCTCTTCATGCTGCTTCATGCCCATCACAAGGCACGCACAAAAGATTTAAACTCTTTGGCATAGACATCACTGAGGCGAACATACCCGTAAACGCAGGCTCAGACGCCAAAAAGCTAGTTGGATCATGCGTCTACAATCAGTCCGCCATGGCCAGAACTTTATTCATGAGTTACAATACTTTTTGGGAACATGATGAAATTTGGACTATACATGGATAGCAATGATTTTCCAGCTTCTCGCAGTCCTATGTTTTCTTTCCCGACTAGCATCCACATCATAACAGTCTGTTCTAATGTGCCTTACATTTCATGGGATGTGGTTATGATGGGTTTTTGGCCCACCTAATCGTGCACTGTTCACCTGGTGCTCCGCACCTCAATCTTTTAACATACTTATAACACTCTTTATACTGTATGTTTACTTTATCTTTTATTTTTTGTTATTGCATCTCGTTTTTAACCATCTTCATATTGTTATTTTCAGTGTTCATAACAAATTTTACATTCTCAGTTATACATTGTTTATGTGATTTTTTAACATGGCATTTACACAGAGGTTCAAATACAAATAGTTGCTTTAAATCACGATAATAGCAACATGTACTTTAACACACATCTCAGGAGAACAGCAAGTAGCTCTTAATATTAAACCACCCGTATTAACATGGCGTCCGTTTAGACCGATAAATGTTACGAACATGATGATCCTTTCGTGGCTTACGAGATCACTATTGAAGCAGTAACTTAATGGTTACTTCACAAAGAGTTATTGTGGCATTATGTTAATTGATACATGAATCTGCGCACAGAATTTAGGGAAGCAGTAAGCTGTTACTAAAGGAATATTACCCGCATTAACATGGCGCCTGCACTGAACGTCACATTGAGTGCAGTGTTCAAAGAAAGTCCGTCGTTAGTTACTACAACACCGCAACCACGCGGAGTACGCAAAGTTTTTAATGGAGTTCATCCGGAACTCTGGAGAAACAGCATACACAGGGCTGCGTTTTTTTCGTGTAGGAGTGTAAACTCGGCATAACAGGTACGGGAAATTTTGAATAGCGGCGATTCTTTGGGCCATCCAAGAGAAAATAAAACAATAACACAGAGATTTTTTACATTTCAGAATAACAGAAACAGTGAAGATAAGGTAGGGCACTTAGAATTAAGATTCTAAGTTACTAAGTTCTCATTCTTTCATTTTTCGCGGTATGAGTGAAGTTCTAAGAGGTTTTGTTTACCGTTACAGAGAGCACAGAGAAAGCAAACCAGGTATGTCCTCTAAAGCAGTACAGGCACATTAAGCCAATAACGAAGGTTTTGTATATAGATGCAAACGGACGTTTATTCTTTTGTCATTTATACAGTATATTATTGACTGAGGCGAACACACAGGTACATCTACAGTAGTAGACAACAGGTACGACATTTACATAATTAAGTAAATACCCCGATGCACAACCCACGAAAAGATACTGATACAACATATATGTTTTTTATTTCAGAGTCGCCCCTGATGAAGGCACCACAGAGGTGCCGAAATGCATTGGGCTCTTTTGTAAATGTATGAGAAATGTATGGATAAATACAAGTTATGCCAAAATAAGTGAACATGAAATAATGTTTTATGTATAATTGAGAATGTAAAATTTGTTATGAACACTGAAAATAACAATATGAAGATGGTTAAAAACGAGATGCAATAACAAAAAATAAAAGATAAAGTAAACATACAGTATAAAGAGTGTTATAAGTATGTTAAAAGATTGAAGTGCGGAGCACCAGGTGAACAGTGCACGATTAGGTGGGCCAAAAACCCATCATAACCACATTACCAGACTCAGGAGTGACTATCCTGATTAATCGCGGCACCATTTGAGAATCAAGAGAAGATACAGCAAAAAAATAACGGAGTGCTCCTCACGAACCCAATTTACGCAGTTACATTTCATGGGCCCATGGCCTCATATCTTGATCATCGTTTCAGACACCATGTCACAATATTGTATGAATGTTCTAAAACTTTTCGAACAATGTTTGATTCTGAACATGATGCCGATTCTATTTGCTGTTATCATATGCTTCCGGGCATTTACCCTTTCTGTTGCGTCACGTACATTTTGTGTCAACTTTGTGTTTCTTTTATACACACGTAACCTTGAGTTCCTATTGTTGAAATTTCGTTTTCCATAATGTTGCTCTCTGTTTGTAGCTTGACTTTGTACATGATTGACAGTAGTAATGAAGCATTACTAGGAATATTCTGATGATTTGTACAGAAGGTTATGCCTATTAATATTCTTTCTCATTACTTTCACTTATTCCATTTTTATTACCTTTTTTTCTCATTTATACATTTATAATGCTATCAGCACCCTGGATTACATTGCCATCCCCGATAGTAATTCTTCTATCCAGTCCATTCACACTCAGGCAGGTTAGCTTACTAGTTGCCCATTCTCAAGCGATATACATTCAGGCCCCTTTTTTATGTCAATGATACCGGCGGTGTTACTCACTTCCTGTTCCTGCACGGGTTAGCGGTCTAGCGTTCTAACTAGGCACCAGGTTCTCCCGCCCTTTTTCTTTATAAATATCGAGTATTGGCACCTCCCACTGTTGCCAGCCCCTTAGGAAGACAGAACCCGTCTCTCCGCTGCCATATCCCAGGTAAGAGTCCCCCCCCAGATAACAGTACTTGACCTCGGCCCCCTGTTTACTCTCTTGCAGGGCTAGTCTGCAATCTCATGCCCTCGTTTTGACCTTATTTTTGCTAGGCATTAGCTGGTTTGAGACGGATGTACCCGCCCGTCACTGAGTCCACTGTGACTCACTATCGCTGATTATTGCAACCCAGACCCCAGATGCCGGGTCAGAAATATCACCGGCTTTACGGTGAGTCAATGTTTCATGCCCACACTTCTTAACTTTCTTGTGGGTTCCCTGCCTTCACCTGTTACTTACTGCCACCCCTGCCTTTTCTTTCTACAGGACCGTTACCCCATTTGTGCTTACAGGTATTTCTTTCACCTATAATTTGCTGCTGAGCCAGTATGCTCCCACCCGCCCACCACCCCCTTTTTTCTCTCTCTATGGTAACCTTACCGTTTTTTCTTTACTCACCTCGTGGCCGCAAATAGTTCTAAAACCTTTTTTACATAAACCATGTGATCGCTTTTTGCTCTTAGATTTCTGGATTTAGACTGGTCTATATGACACCTTTATTGAGACCATTGATTACCTATGCATGTCATTTATCGTTTGGGTATCTAGACTTTCTTAAGCCTGACTCGATTTGGAACCTTTCGTTCTATTATCTTAAACATTAACACTTTATGCAGGTCATGTAGGTTATATGAGCTGATAATATCTGTCTCTGACTGCACCTGGACCGTTTTAACACTGTTCTTTCACTAAATAGTAATGTTTTGCTTTTTGTGCATCGTCTGGGTCTTTACCCTTTACCCATGAATGAAATGTTGATTTAATTTCTCTGTCTAACGAGCCAATATGCTTGTTCTCTTGAATGGAACGTCCTTTTGATTTTTTTATTTATTCATTTATGTTGCCGGCATAACTGATGAGACTTATTTTCCATACTGCATGGCTGTCTTGTTTCTAAACCTATATAATTCTTACTGTTGATACTGTTACCTACCAGTCCAATGGTCACCATGGCACGCGTCACGTTATCCTCTATTTTGGGTTCCTAGCTAGAGTACCGACTCTGTTCTTCTAGATTATTGATATTGGTTGTTTTTTGATGTCTTGTGTTTCTTCTCAGTATTCACAGAACCATATTTTTATATTTCCTCACCTGGTTTCTACCTATCTCATGTGTGATGTCACTACCTAACATGTGAGATGTATTTCTTTTCTTGCTTTCACATCCATAAGGGTTTTCACTCACGTAAGGTGATTTTCTGCGCTATGCACCGTTTCACAAACAATACGCCATGTACATATTTTTCGATACTGTACTATCGGCCAGATTCATCAAGCTTAATTGCGCTCGCAAAGGGCCAGATTCTGAGAATCTGGTCCTTTGCGAGTGTAATTTTTGCATTTGGGATTCATCATCCCAAATGCAAAATTCGCTAATAAAGAATTCGCACATTTGCTAGGAATTGCATTTAAGGAATCTCTATTTGGGATTCCTTAAATGCAATTCATGAACCATTTTAAAATTGTGAAATCGCAATTTTGGGCCGCTATTTACCGCGAGGTCAAACCTCGTGGTAAATAGCGAAAACTTAGAAAAATGCATTTAAATGCATTTTTCTAAGTTGCATGTTACACACATCAATGTCCTTTGGACATGTGTGTGCGCAACACCAATGTAGATTACATTTCAGGGGTGCTACAGGGTGTCCTTTGGACACCCCTGGCACCCTTGAAATCCCATTCATTCCTTTGGGCCTAAAGGCCCATAGCTAAGATGGGGAGTCATCCGCAAATAAGGAAGCAGTAGGAATCGCAAAATAAATTTTGTACATGAATCCCGTTTTGCGAGTCTGTAATAGCGATTCCTTAATAATCGCTATTACTGACTCTTAAAACGGGACTTTGATGAATCTAGCTGTATGTCTTTCATCTCACCCCCAGCCCTGAAGAGTCAGGGGCTCCGTGCTCGCTTGACAAAACACGTGTCGGCTGGTCATTTGCTTTTGAAGTTACCTTTCAACAAAGGAAGGTCAAATACAATCCTTTTGAAGAACAAAAAGACTTTCTATTGTGTTCACTTTGTTTCATTTACTACCTATTGTGTTCTTTTGAATAAGCATGATACATGTATACACCTCGCTTAACGGGTGCACAGGATTCTTGTCATAAAACTGCCAGGACTGTTTTAGGTTCCCAACCCGGCACTGTTTGCCCATACAGGATTAATATGAACAAATATGTCAAAATAGTAAAATATTACTACAAATAATTGTGCCGCATCTCACCACATAATTTTCCTTTTTTTGAAGCGTGATTTATTCCATCCCGCCACATGATTTGATCTTGCCCTGCCACGTAATTCCAGTGGCCCTGGTTATGGTGGAGTGGGGGCAGAAGTGGGATTCACACTACTTTGCATACGAGTAGCTTACATAAGCGCTTATATATGGTGTGATCTTTTTATCAGGTAATAATTTGCCTTTCCTTGAAGCATAATTTAGTCCTCTCAGCCACATAAATTTGGCCTCTCCTGCAACATAATTCCATTGGCCCTGGTTATTGTTTGGGGGGTGTCTGGAGTTCAGAAGCGGGTTTGCTATACAATGCATATAAGAGGATTGTATGACCACTTACATATTTTGTGATCTTTTCCACAGTCTCTGGCCAAGTTAACAGTGGGGCACTGTAGTGGGCTGACAATCTTTTTTTTATTTGTTTGGGTCTTTATTGAACTATTATTTAGTTACAGCCATACAGTGTTACAAAATGTGTTGTAATGTAGCATGAGTACATTGCCCGTATATTGACAACATCAACTGTGGTGAACAATAGAGGGGAGGGGGTCAGAGGTACGAGGGACAAAAAAAAACAGCATCGCTTTACATAAGGAAGAATGCATTGAGAGGTAGATAGGACTTGTTACATATGCATGCACTTGCAATCTATGACCAGGGGTCCCCGTTGACCAGTATGTCCCTAACTAGTGGCTGTGAAGCCGGAAGTGTTGCTGGTTTCCCAGTGTATGTGAAGCCAGTCAAAGTGCAGAGACCTCTGGGTTGCTGGATGCACCAGGTGATACTAACATATCTGAGTATCATGTGTTCACCCATTCTGTGAAGAGGGCCCAAATGATTTTGGGCAGAGACTTCCAGGGCAGTAACTCCCAGAAGACCGACAGTTGCTCTTGTCAATATGTAGCATAGGGAATTCATGTGTCAAAAGAAGGAGCAATGGGTTTACCCCAGTGCATGGCAACTATACATTTTGCCAGTAGGAGCATCATGGTTAGCAGATGGCGTAATGCAGGTGGGGCAGCTCTTACGTAGCCCAGAAGGCCCCAGTAATCTCGTTTAGGATTTCATACACCCTATTTAAAAATTCAGCTATAGGAGGACATTGACAAGCTAGATGCAGAAAAGTGGCTTGCGGTTGTCTGTATCTCTAACAATTCGCACCAGTTCTGATACAACTGTAGAGGGGTGCAGTAAATATGGTAATGTAATATAAAGTGGATGAGTCTTAATTTGTAGTTTGGGGATAGGAGTTCTAGTTGGGCGCAGCAGAAAAGCTATTGTTCGTCAGTGAGTGGCGGGTCTCATTCTGAGCGCCAGCTGGTTTGTGCTATAGCTATCGTCAGTGGGGATGTGCTTTGAATGGTATTGTATAGGCGAGTAATGAGTTTCTGAGGAGAGGGAACATTAAGCATGTCCTCGAGTGTGGGAAGAACAGGGAAAGTGTTGTACAATCAACAGCAGGCAGCTCAGATTTGGTAATATAAGAGTAAGTATAGGAGTGAGCTAAAGAATGATGATGGATTAAACCCAGATGAGTTGACTGGGGGTGAGTGTCTAATTTGCTCAAACGCTGTGTCCATCATCCCTTTTGGTATCGCTTTGTTCGTTGGCAGGGTATGTCCAGAAGTGGGTCCCTTGCTCACTTTGCCACTGGATTCAAGCTAGCCTGGCTGATGAGGGCTGAAAGGCCGAAACCGGTCCTAGGATGCTTGTTTCAAGTCCAGGGAGGACCTGGCTTAGCAGGTCGGGCTGGACTGATCCCATGGGGCACAGGGTCAAGACTGATTTGCATATGGCTGGGTTCAAACTGGAATGGCATGGTGACCAAAAAACAATGGATTCAGGCCCAAATCTCTGTACTGGGGAGAATGTTTGACATTGTTCTGCATTCTGTCCATCATCTGTTGTTTTTGGATTTGTCACCCGAGTGGGACGGGTATGCTCAGACTTGAGCCCCGTGCTCTCAATGCCACTGGAATCAAGCTATCATGGCTGATGAGGGCTGAAAGCCCGAAACCGGTCCTAGGGGCTTGTTTCCAGTTCAGGGAGGACCTGGCTTGGCAGATCGGGCTGGACTGTTCCCATGGGGCACAGGGTCAAGGCTGATTTGCATATGACTGGGTTAAAACTAGAATGGCATGGTGAGCATAAAAACGATGGGTTTAGGCCCAGATCTCTGTACTTGGGTGAATGTATGACATTGTTCTGCATTCTGTCCATCAACTGTTGTTTTTGTTTTGCAATGTAGGCCCCTCTCATCACTACTTTGAAACCTCCCAAAGAACAGAGGGGGAGGAAACCAACCCTTCATTGAGTGAGAAATACTGCACTATCTCACTGCAAATCTCCCCCCAAAATGTTCGTCCAGTAAGGCGTTTGCGGGCAGTCGCCAACTGAAAGCCAAAGGGGTTGCCTTAGGTATGGACCATTTGAGGAGGACAGGGGCATGATCAGATTTTGTCTATGGCATATGACGAATTTTGATGGTCCATGTTGCAATGTCACTGGTTACGAGCCAGAAGTCAAGACTGAACTATGCATTATGGTGAGACGAGATGCAAGTGCCCTCCCTCCCTTCTGGGTGCTATTTAATCCAGATATCAATTAGCCCCTGTTCCTGAGTGAGGGATGAAAGTGTCTGCCCTGCAATGAAGCATACTGGAGGAACCTGGCCAGTCCAGAGTATAGTTTAATATTGAATTAAAGTCTCCTCCCCAGACTACTGTGTCACAACCCATCAAGGTGATTTTTGACCAGATGGAGCTGAAAAAATCAGGGTCCTCTACCTGGGGCCGTACAATGCTGCTAAAGTGATCAGTGATTTGCCCAGTGTTCCGCTTACAAAGACATATCTGCCGTCGGGGTCAATATTAGTATGGATGTAGTCCAGCCCAGCCCACGTAGTATGGCTACGCCTCTATCATAGTTAGAGTATGCCATGGAGTATACTGCTCCCCAATGATTATTGTGTAAGTTCGCACTTGATGTGCTGTTAAGGTGCGTTTCCTGCAGGAAGCAAATGTCTATCTTGTGAATTAGTAAGTACGAGTGGGTTAGGCGTGATTTCCTGTAATCATTGAGTCCACTAACATTCCAGGTGAGGTAAGAGATCGACGTCATTCGAGCTTTTGGTGTTCAAGTGAGTCGCATTCCGTGGCAGGTTTGGTATACCAGTTTATGTTAATGTTCAAAGGTGTATTATTTCAGTACAATAGGAATAGTGTACGTTGACCTGTCACCTCGTGTGAAGGGGATGAAAACTGATGTGCCTGGCTGATTGCTAGTGTCCTCTGTGTACACCCCAACCCAACCCAAAGCAAACTACTATAACTATCCCGACTCACCCTCCTCCCACACCAACCTCCCAACTAGGTTGTGAGCTCCTCCCTCCTCCCCACCCCAATGATAACAGATTCCCCAAATACAGTGTGTGAGTGGAAGTTCTCCGTGGTGAGCATGCAAAGCCAGTGTACTACCCTGGCTTTTTGGCAGGCTGGCCAAGGAATTTACATTCTGTAGGCAGCATAGAGTGCAAAATGTTCAATAATACAATTTCGATGTAGGTGGCGCAATTTTATATCCATTCTAAATGGAATGTTGAAGAACACTATGGAGTCAAGTTACTTAAGCTCTGAATGTCCAGAGAGGTGAGTTGGGATCGTCTGCATAGTGGATGCAACTTCAATCATTCTCACTAAGCATGGGCGAATTTTGCGAATCTGGCGTTCGCGAATTTGGGTATTTGCGAATTCGCAATCCGCAAAATCCGTGAATTCTCGCGAATTTGCGAATTTTTTTTTTGTGTTCGCAAGGGTTTTTACCAGTTCACGAGGGTTTTGTACCAGTTCGAAATTGCGCACTTACTTGTCGGCTCGCAACGGTTGCGACTATGTTGTTTCTACGTCTGGTTCATTATCACAGGTTCCCAGCACCCTCTGTTTCACCACTGCCACCCTCTGTTTCACCCATGCCACCCTCTGGCACATCAATGCCACCCTCTGGTTCAGCATCACTGTAGATTATGGGGGGGGGAAAGCAAGCAGACCTGCCCTGCTTCAACTGACATGAATTAATTTGGGGTTGATTTATTAATGTGTCACTGTTTTAAAATTCCAGTCTGGCACCTGCTTCCTTATCTGTAATTTGCTTTCTGTTGCAGTGCAATTTTTTTTTCCAGGACCTTTGTGGCCTACTTGTAGCTATTCTATGAGCCTGCTGTGAGGGTCAGAGCAGGGTCATAGAATTGTTGCAACTAGAAACTGAACTCTGGAGGGACCCCAGTCAGGAAGCACTACAGGGAATGGTTACTAATGATGAGTTTGAAGTTGAACTTTTGCACCTGCTGAGTGCTTTCAGTTTTGCAAAACTCGTTTTTCTGCAGAACAGCAACTGTAATGCCCCAAACAAACATAGGCAACTGAACTCTGGAGGGGCCCCTCAGGAAGTACTACAGGGAATGGTTACTAATGATGAGTGAACTTTTGCACCTGCTGAGTGCTTTCAGTTTTTCTGCAGAACAGCAACTGTAATGCCCCAAACAAACTTACTTGTCGAAGTTGATTTCTAATCCAAAAGTGATCCAAAGAAAGTCAAAAGGCCTCAAATCCAAAAAAGTGCAGGCAAATGACAACCTGAGGAGTTATTCTGATAAAAATCATCATTTTCAGAAGGTCTATGCTGCTTGCTAGTGGATTTCTTGTGCAGAATTGCAAATTTTGTAATTTCGCGAGTGCGAGATTGTTGCTGCCCGCCGCACCTACATGTTCGCAATTGCTAACTCTCGCGATGCGTCGCCAAACTCCCGCGGGATCCCGCAGCAAGATCCAAAATGGCGCAGCACTCGCAAAATATCGAGAAAAACAACTCGGCAAACGCTGAATGACGGTAAGTGAACGCTGCACGCCGCAAAATTGTATCACCAAGAAAAATAAATCCGCTGCGTCCGAATTTGCGGATTTTCGGTAAATTCGCGAGCGTTCGCGGATTGCGAATTTACCAAAAATCCACAAAATCCGCGAGCGGAACGGATTTTCCGCCCATGCTTAATTCTCACTCAGGCTGGCCTCGACCCCTGCATGCAGGGATGGCTTGAGGGAACGTGTGTAAAACCAGATTGCCCACAGGATTGGATGTTGACGCAACGCTACTATAGTGCTATATCAGAAAGAACTCAGTCACAGGCGAGGATGATTTGAGTCAGGTTTATATACTCTATGAGCTATATACAGATTCAGGTAAACAATGAGTTACACTACTCATGTAAACTATGGTTGTAGTCTGACCCGTCCTCCGCATGAGTGTCGTCCTGACACTCCCCAACGGAGGGCACTGTGCTAAGCAGTGGCCGACAATGCCACTCGACCCTTGAACAACTAGCCAGTTGTTTTTGAACCGTCCCCCGCAGTGATGCTGGTCTCAGCACTTTCGAACGTGGGGTACAGTAAGTCCTGGTTAAGTATGCACCAAACACCGCTTCGTAAATGTCCTACACCAAAGAGTCAGTTAATGTCATGTCAGTGCTTGTTCTGTGTGTTGACGCATACGAGCAACAGCTCGTCTCAGTTTAGCCCTCTCTGGGCTTGTTGGTACGTAAATGCGCAGGGGTAGTTAGCCGCTGTTCGCTCCCCCCGGTTTGTGGGTTTGGGAAGCGTGTTGGAGCGCAACTGACAGAGTCTGTTCCTAACCGGAGCAAAAGGGGCGTGTAATATGCGGAGTCAGTGTCGACCTCTCCGGGGTGTGGATACCAAGGCTGCAGGGCTATGAACACCGGAGGCAAGAAACGGGTTCGCTAACAAGACAGAGAACAAGGAACGCGAGCCCCTTCCCTTCCCGGCGTCTTCCTTCGGTATCGTCAATATCCGATGCGTTCTCCCGGCGCCGCCACTGTTTTATTCGTCACGTCTGTTCGCGCATGCGCGGCGCACAGACTCCCGGGACTTGTGGTTCTCTCAGCGGCCGTCCTTGTAGTTCACTGCACTCAGCAGTGCGCGCGATCTGTTTCCTGTCACTTGTCCTGTTTGATAGCGAAGCAGAACCTGACAGTACATCCCCCTTCACACCGGACCCCCAGAAGGGCCGGGTTTTGCAGGATATTTCCTGTGGAACGCCGCTAGCAGCCGTGAAGCTGAAATGCCTGCCACTGGCTCCCATGTCTGTTCCTCGGGGCCATACCCCTTCCATGCCACCAGATACCATAGCTTGCCCTTTTTCCATTTGGAATCACGGATGCCCTCTACCTCGTAGTCTCGTTCTGCCTCTACCTGCACAACCACACGGCAAGAGGGTGTCCTGGAGACGGAGGGTTTCAGCAGCGATATGTGGGATACAGGATGGATCCGCATTGTCGAGGGTAACGAGAGCCTCATTGTTACCGGGCTGATGCATTTCACGTTGCAATACGAACCAATGTACTTAGGATGAAACAGACTGCGTTTCCGGAATCGCATGTTGCGGGATGAAACCCATACGTAATCTCCAGCTTTGTAAACCGGCCCAGGTCTCCGGTGCTTATCTGCTTGGGACTTGTATTTGGCTTTCGCCTCCACCAGACATCTTTGCGTACGCACCAGCAGATCCCTGATGCGTTGTTCTCCTTGTTGTTTCTGGCACGGTCATTATACCTGCAGGGTGCGCCAAAGGCAGAAATCGTGGATAGTGCCCATAGTTGACATAGAACGGCGACATCTTGGTTGAACTGTGTGAGGCATTGTTGTATGCGATCTCTGCAAGCCAGAGGTGCTCCACCCATTCTTCCTTACCCTGGTCGATGAAACAACGTAAGTACTGTTTTAGGGTTTGGTTGAGCCTCTCGGTTTGGCCGTCCGTTTGCGGGTGGTAGCTCGTGGACAGGGCTGACTTGACGTGCAAGGAAGAGCACCTAGTTTTCCTGAATTGAGTTGTGAACTGTGAACCCCTGTCGGACACAATCACGTTCGCCAGGCCATGCAGTCGCACGATCTCTCTGAGTAACACCGAAGCCATCCTCCCTGCCGATGGTAGACCTTTACAGGCTATGAAATGCCCCATTTTGGTGAGGTAGTCGACCACTACCAAAATCACTGTGTTCCCTTGGTCAGATGGCAACCCAACCACGAAATCCAGGGAAATGTTTTCCCATGATCGTGAAGGCGTGGGAAGGGGTTGCAACATTCCCTGTGGTTTGCGGTGATCCGACTTCATGGCAGCGCACACGTCGCAGGAAGCGACCCATTCCACCACGTCTCTTCGCATACTTGGCCACCAGAACTGTCTCGATACATATTCCCTTGTCTTTTTCGTCCCCAAGTGACCCGCACTGGGCGACTCATGACAGCATCGAAACGCCCGTTTCCTCAATAGTAGAGTAGGCAACAACATGGCTGTCCCTTTGATACGAATTCCTTCCTTTACGCGCCACTTCGGGTGGTGACGAAGCCAGGTTTTCCATTCATGGGTGTGGATCCCTTCTGTACTTGCTTCATGAAGCTGGCAGGTTGTATAGTCCCGATCACCTTCTCAGGGTGAATGATAGAGGCCACCGGCGCAGGAGGCTCAGTGGTGCCGGAGGTTTGTCTAGAGAGAGCATCTGCTTTGCGGTTTTCGGCTCCTGGTCTATAGGTGATTACGAAATCAAATCCCGAAAAGAACAGCATCCACCTCATTTGCCTCGGTGTGAGGTGTCTTGCAGCGGTCATGAATTGGAGGTTTCGATGATCCGTGAACCCAGATACTAAGTGCCTAGCCCCCATCAAGAGGTGCCTCCACTCCGAGAAAGCGTCCTTGATCGCCAGCAACTCCTTTTCGGCTATGTGGTAATTCTTCTCCGCCTCCGTCAGCTTCCTGGACATAAATGCCACCGGATGAAGCACTCCCGTACCCTCGTCTCTCAGAGACAGAACGGCCCCAATTGCCATGTCCGATGCATCCGCTTCGACAACGAATGGCAAGTCCGGATTAGGGTGAGCCAACACTGGAGCGGTGCTGAACGCTCTTTTCAGGGCAGAGAAAGCTTCTTCCGCCTCTTGGGTCCAAGCAAACGTCTGCGATTTCCGCAGCAGATGTGTGATAGGGGCCACCAGTCCTGAAAACCCCTCGATAAAACACCGATAGAAATTGGCAAAGCCAATGAAGCTCTGCACTTCCTTGACGTTCTGAGGGGGCTGCCAATCCTTTATTGCCTTGACTTTTCTGTCTCCCATCGTCTGGCCATCCGGGCTCAACATGACCCCTAAAAACTCCACTGATGTGACATGGAAGTCACACTTGCTGAGCTTGCAATACAGCATGTTCTCTCTGAGGATACGCTACACGGTGTACACATGGATTACATGTTCTGTCTCACTGTCCGAATACACCAGGATGTTGTCTATGTAGACCACGACAAAGACGTCCAGGAGCTCGTGCAACACGTCGTTCAGGAAGAACTGGAACGCCGCAGGGGCGTTACAGAGCCCGAATGGCATCACCATGTATTCGTATAACCCTAACCGCGTCTTAAACGCAGTCTCCCACTCCTCCCCCAACCTCATGCGCACCAGGTGGTAAGCTCCTTTTAGGTCAAGCTTGGTGTATATTTTAGCTGTTTTCACCTGCTCTAACAATACGTTGATTAGGGGCAGTGGGTATCTGTTCTTTACGGTGATGGCGTTGAGGGCTCTGAAGTCCACACAAGCGCGGAGTTCCCCATTGGCCTTGGGGGTGAAAAACAGGGGAGAAGCTGCTGGGGATTTGGATGGGCGAATGAAACCTAAACTCAGCATGTTGTTCAGGTATGAGCGCAAGTGCAAGTTCTCGGGTTCCGATAACGCGTATAGCCGTCCTCTCGGCACGCTCGTACCCGGGACCAGGTCAATTTGACAGTCGTACACCCGATGAGGGGGCAGTACTTCGGCCAGCGTGTCATCGAACACATCGGCATAAGGCTTGTATGCCTCAGGAAGTGTTACATCTTTTTCCGCTGCTGTGGCTACAGTGTATGGTCCGCCCCACGGATCTTCCAGTAGCTCGCTTAACACTCCGCAATGAGCGATGCAATTGGCGGAACTCATGTTGACCTCTTGTTGTTCCCAATCTATTGATGGGTTGTGTTTCTGTAGCCAAGGTAGCCCTAAGATTACTCCGTACTGGGGGGCTTGTATGATGTTGAAGTCAATGGTTTCTACATGTTCTACACCATACCTTGCCAGCACCCCTCCGGTGTGTTGCCGTATGGGCCCTGAGGCCAAACTACGCCCATCAACAGCGTAAACATTCTCTGGAGTTTACTACTGGGTGAGGACGATGCGCAGATCCTTGGCCTTCTCAACATCCATGAAGAGCCCCGTGGCTCCTGAGTCCACCATAGCATCCACCGAGACCCATGCTTCCCTCACTTTTAGGCGGATGGGTATGATGAAATGTTTCTGTGTTGGAGGCATCCTCATGTGCATGGAAGGGACAAAACAACGACTCCTAGAATCCCCTTCTTTCTTCCTGGACTCCTCTAGTTTTCCGCCACTCCGTCGACGCCAGCGGTTGTCAACCAAGCTGACCTAAAATGATTTGTTTTCGGTTTGGCCGGGCATTCCCTCACGAAGTTTACCTTTTTCCCGTAATAAAGACAAAGTCCTTGTTTGCGTCTTGATTCTTTTTCTGCGGATGTTAAGCTGGCTCGGATAGCTCCTACATCCATGGGCTCGGTGCGTGGGTTCGTCGTTGCTTCGGAGGCCCCAGACGGTCCTTGCACCTGTAGGGGTTTGTCCTTTTTCTTATGGTCTCCCTTGCGTCCTCCTAGTCTATAGTCTAAGCGAAGGACCAAGCCTATGAGGTCTTCACATGTGGCCGGTTGCGGGTCGATCTGTGCTACCACATCCTTTAATTCCTCGCTGAGGCCTTGATGTAAGAGAGCCGCTCTCTTTTCGTTAGGCCACTTTGTTTCTGACACCAATCGTCGGAATGCGTTCATGTAGTGAACCAATCCAGAGCTGCCTTGCCGTAGTTCTAGCAGTTCTCTATCCACTGTGTAAGAATCAGCCCTCCTGTCAAATACCTTTATGAATTCTTCTTGGAAGGTATACCAATAATGAATAAGCGGGTCATCTCTGCTTACCAATGGTACTGCTCACTGGGCTGCGGTTCCCGCTAGATAGGATAACAGAAAGGCGACTCTCGCCTGGTTGGTGGGGAAGGAGCGGGGTTTGCATGAGAAGTGCAGGGCTACTTGTGTCAAGAACACCTGAACGGTGTTTGGGTCTCCGCTGTATCTTTCCGGCGTGGCTAGCGGTATGGATACCGGCATCTCCACCGTTACGGAGGTTTGCTGCGTTACTGGGGGTGGTCCGGCGTTGAATGGATTCCTTTGGATATGTTCCATTCTTGCTCTTATGTCTGCGGTTTCCAGCCTGGACGCTGCTAATTCGTTCTGTACAGCCAGCACAGGTGTTAAAGCGTTGTCCATCTCGGCCATGAGTCACAATTCAACCGGGAGGCAGTTTATGGAATAAGATCGGATATTTTGTAAAACCAGATTGCCCACAGGATTGGATGTTGACGCAACGCTACTATAGTGCTTTATCAGAAAGAACTCAGTCACAGGGGAGGATGATTTGAGTCAGGTTTATATACTCTCTATGAGCTATATACAGATTCAGGTAAACAATGAGTTACACCACTCATGTAAACTATGGTTGTAGTCTGAACCGTCCTCTGCATGATTGTCGTCCTGACACTCCCCAACGGAGGGCACTGTGTTAAGCAGTGGCCGACAATGCCACTCGACCCTTGAACAACTAGCCAGTTGTTCTTGAACCGTCCCCCGCAGTGATGCTGGTCCCAGCACCTTCCAACATGGGGTACAGTAAGTCCTGGTTAAGTATGCACCAAAGACCGCTTCGTAAATGTCCTACACCAAAGAGTCAGTTAATGTCATGCCAGTGCTTGTTCTGCGTGTTGACGCATACGAGCAACAGCTCGTCTCAGTTTAGCCCTCTCTGGGCTTGTTGGTACGTAAATGCGCAGGGGTAGTTAGCCGCTGTTCGCTCTCCCCGGTTTGTGGGTTTGGGAAGCGTGTTGGAGCGCAACTGACCGAGTCTGTTCCTAACCGGAGCAAAAGGGGCGTGTAATACGCGGAGTCAGTGTCGACCTCTCCGGGGCGTGGGATACCAAGGCTGCAGGGCTATGAACACCTAAGGCAAGAAACGGGTTCGCTAACAAGACAGAGAACAGGGAACGCGAGCCCCTTACCTTCCCGGCGTCTTCCTTCGGTATCGCCAATATCCGATGAGTTCTCCCGGCGCTGCCACTGTTTTATTCGTCACGTCTGTTCGCGCATGCGTGGCGCACAGACTCCCGGGACTTGTGGTTCTCTCGCCGGCCGTCCTTGTAGTTCACTGCACTCGGCAGTGCACCGCGATCTGTTTCCTGTCGCCTGTCCTGTTTGATAGCAAAGCAGAACCTGACAACGTGTTTCACCTCAGATATGTTTGGTGAACTTTAGGGCCGATTTTGCATCTGTAAAGAAAGATTTCCCCTTCAATTCGACCCTCAGCTTAGCCGGGTAAAAGAGGGCGTATGGGATTCCTGCCTGCTGCAGGAGACGATTTGCGGGTGTGAAGTCACGGCAGGCCACCTGAACCAGCGGGGTGAAGTCCGGATGAAACAAAATGTAGTTTCCTTGATGTTTTATGTCGCCCGATCCCTGTGCACGTGCAAAATTGTGTCTTGGTCCCGGTAATTCAGGAGGCACCCTATAATTGGCCTTGGTGTGCGCCCACTGGTGGTTTGTGACCCAGGGAGCAGGGTGCGTGCTCCAGGAGAAGCACGGACAATAGGTCCGGACTGAACAAGTCTCGCAGCAGCGCCTCTACAAAGGTTTCCATCTTGGAAATAGCCATGGGTTTGGGAATACCTATTATGCAGAGATTATTCCGCCTTGATCGGGCCTCCAAGTCTTCATTCTTAGCTTTGATCACATTTAGTACTTTTCTCATTTGTAGTAAATGTTCCTTGGGTTCTATTTGATAGTCAAGGGTGCCAGATGTTTGGTTCTCATGTTGTCCAGCCAGGATTCATGGGTATCCACTTGTTTCTTTGCCTGCTCTAGCCTAGAGAACAGGGTTTCCAGTTGCAGTCAATTGTTTTGAGGCTTGATCTGAACTCTAGTAGGATCGTCCGAAAATCGACGCTCTGGTGCTATGCATCCGCTTTGGCGCCAGTTTCAATGTCCAAGTCTGTCCCAGCATCCATCAGGAAAGTCACTCTCTTTGTATCAAAGGACAGTCTTGATTGCTTAGCGTAGTTTTTCCCCATTTTGTTGTGGTGTTGAGCATGGGGGTGATCACTGAATGCCTATACATAGAGAAAAGGATGATTTTATGCCTGCTTCCAGAGTTGCCTACTTCTGCTTTGCCCCGTAGAATCCGATCAGCAAGTGACAAGAGTGTGTTTCGGGCATTCAGGTCACGTTGGACCGGGCAGCTAGGTTGCGGGTTTCTATCCAAACGGCCTTGATCAGGTTGCTTAGGAGCTTTATGCTGTATCTATATACAGAGTGACCCAGTTCCGCTGGGTTCCCTTTACAGGACAAAACTTTCAGGTATTTGTTGCGCCTCAGTGGGCTGGAGATGGCTGCACTGAATCTGGGTAACGAGCTCGCTAGTGAAGGGGTTTCTGCTTTGTGGAGTGTTTCTCGTGCGAGGTCTGCTGCTCCATGCCCGGAACTGAGCCCCACTCAAGCCCCAGAAGGCTAGAACAGGCCCCAACAGCAGCCCCAAGGAATGCCAGCCACCGCTCGTTCTGGCTGTGCACCGCCAAGGTCTTGGCCGGGCCTCTTCCCCAGGCCGGTAGCCACTGAGCTCGCTTGAACAGCAGTCCCCGCTTAGGCAGTCCACCCGACCGTCCGCACGAAGGCCTGCTAGTCTACTTCAGACCCGAGCTGCACGGATCGCAGCTCACCATGAGAGGCCTAGACTACGGATCCACCCTAGGAACGCCCTGGGAGAGAGCCTAAGGGGGCCTCCTGTGTCCTCGCCACATCGGCCCTCTGATGTCTCCTCTGCTCGAACCCTGCAGCGATGGCGTTGGTCTCCGCGGCTTGGTGCAGCTCAGCACATCTTGTTCAGGACAACCACAAGCGATCCGATCACCAATTGCTTGAATCCCCCACGTCTCCGATAGAGGTTCTGGGGAGCACCGCCGTGGGCCTGCTAGAAATAGGCGTAGACCGCATCGCTCTTCCCGGACCCGACGAAGCCCGTATCTTGCTCACCAAAGGGCCGCAGTCGTCTGGATCTACACATTTGTCTCAACAGTTGATCGTGAGTGCGCAGCTTGTAAGTAAAACACTCTGATTGCCTTACAGGCATGGATATTTTCAGGATTATTACTCAGACGGCAGACCCTTTTAGCGAGCGGCCATCTTGCTGAATGGCTGAATCACGCAACCCCGGGCGGAGAATATTTAATTTTGTGATCCAATGCCTATGTGACTCCAAAGAAAGATATATAACCTTGCTTAGAATGTGTGTTAACAAGACTGAATACACTTTTTTGCTTGTCATCCCGAGAAAAACGAATAGAAAATTAATGGCCATAAGCCAGTGTACATTAGGTTTTAGATCTGTTTTTATTAGTTTCATATGAAAAGAAGGTGATACAATAACTAACCACCTACATCCACTGGCCAGTGATGGAACTTCAATTTAACGTAATATGCATGCATCACAAGAGGAGGAAGCAAGAAAAGGAAGGAAAGGAAAGGGACAGAGTGAGAAGTGTACCTTGCAGGGGACAATGTTATGTTGGGCCTGAATTAGTAGCTTTGTGTACCAAGTTGGTCTTGAATGATTTAGTGTGTGTTGTTGTCACCTGCTGAGGTTAAGCGGCGTATGCATAGGTAATGTGGACAAAACAGTTACCAGAATTCCTCAGAAAGATTAGTAAGACAAGTTTGCCACATCTTATCAAAATAGAGGGAGGTGGTGTGTGGCCAGTGCAGTTAGCTTCCCATCCTCAATATTTCCCTGTAGTTTGTGTAGCCAGTCTAAATGTGTAGGGATGTTTTCGGTGGCCCATCTAGCAAGAAGGATCTGTTTTGCTGTGCCTAATGCTAAGGCAATCCTGTGACCTCTACTGTACCGCAGCAGGTAGATAAACGGGTTGGGCAGACCTAAGAGGACGTAAGTAGGAAACCTAGGAATATTGGTGCCAAAAATGGCATTCACTGCATCCAGGACTCCACCGGGCCCTCAAAAAGTGTTACAGTTTGGGGAACTGCCATAGTAGGTGGCTAAGGGTGCTCTGTTGGCCACATTGGCCCCAGCAGCTGCCACTGCTGGTGGGATCCCAAATGGTGATTCTAGCCGGGGTGAGATACCAATATTGCGTAATCTTTAAAAACATCTCTTTACTAGTGGTGTTAAGGGCTGAGGTTCGTGCATGGTGCAAGATGCCATTCAATTCACTGTCTATGAAGGGATGTCCACATTCCTGCTCCCATCTGGTCCTTGTCAGCGAAGGCAAAGTTGTTTGGGGTATGACGAGAAAGGCGTAAGTATCGGACAGCATTTCTTGTCAGTGGCACAGGTGTGGAGCCATCTCTCAAAGGACGTGAGCAGCTGACTGGTATGTGGTCGGAGTCAGGGCTGTGCCACCCAAGGTGCCACAGTCCGGTACTGCCATCGTGCAGGTTATAAGCTGACTGTAACATTGGGAAGCCCATGTGCCCCTCGACATCAAACAGATCTGCAATTCGCTTGCGGTTGGCCTCTTGCCAGGCCTGAAATGCCACTCCCTAGGCTGCGGGAGGGAAGTCTGGATTTCCAATCAATGGTGTCTGTGGGGACAAGTGCGTGGACACACCGTGTCTCAACTATAATTTGTCCCACACCCCAACCGTGGCCCTCACCACTGGTGATACATAGACCCTGGCTGGCCTTTGGGGTTTTGGTAACATGGGGATCTTTCAAACATGAATGCCCACAGTTGCCTGGTCTATAAAGCACCAGTGTTTCTCCGTGTATGTTCAGGACCATTCCACAATATAGCACAGTTGCGCGGCTTGATAGCAGCAATGTAAATGCGGTATCCCCAGTCTCCCTGCCGACAATGGGAGATATAAGAAAACAACAGCGGTTCCTGTGGATAGTTGCTCAAACTCTCCAACTATTGTATATTGATTAAATATACGTTACTAGGTCGCCTCTTTCGCATGAAACAAAATAAAAAATAGAAACCTCTTTTTTTCTATACAGTATTACTTCTCACGTCAGTAGTGTAGGTTCTTTTCTATGTATTCACTTGGGTCACACTTTCACTTGTTATATTATGTATGTTTACCTATGTTCATATAAACTATGCGAATTTATGACCAGACTCACCAAGTGTATAGACAGCTTCTTCCTTTGAGGTCCTACATACCACCCACATTGCCATTGTGCCTTATACTCATCATAAGAGAGATATATATTTATCCACAGGAGCCACTGTTGTTTTCTTAAAACTTTATACCCAGGCTCCAAGTGAGTACGGTTCCCTTGTTTCCTTTCCCAGATGATGGGAGATAGGCATGGGTTCTGGTTATTCTGGCACATTTTCCCTCCCAGATGAAGTCCAAGATACGTGATTGTACCATGTTTAGCATTTGAGCAATGGGTTGAAGGGGGAGGGTTTGCATCACATAATGGATTTTAGGTAGGAGTGTCATCTTGACTGCTGCTATTTGCCAGCCAAGAGAGGCTGTAACTCTTCCATTTGGTAAGGTCTGAATGTGAGACCGCCAAGAGGCTCCCATAGTTGTCAGCAGCAGTGGCCGCAGTTGTAGGATTGATCTGCAGACCCAGGTAGGGTAGTCCATGATCTGTCCACTGGAATGGGAACTGCGTACTAAGTTGGACCCTCAGTAAATTGGGTACAATCAAATTGAGGATTAAAGAATTTTGTAGATTGGTCTTGAACACAGAGGCTCCACTAAATGCAGCCAATTCAGTCATCATGTCTTCTAAGGTGTCGTCTGGGTTGGTGAGGGTCAGGAGAATCTCATCAGCATATAACATAACCTTATGTTCCCTACCGCCCATTTGGATGCCTTCCTTTCGGGGATTGCTCCGGATCTGCTCTGCAAAGGCCTCATACAGTGTGCAAAGGTGATAGAGGGCATCCCTGTCTGTTGCCCTGGGTGATAGCAAAGGGCTTTGACATTAATCCATTCATGCACACCCTGGCTCCAGGGGCAGAGTAGCAGGAAAACTGTTTCTCTAGTACGAGGTGAGGTAGGGTCAGTGCACGCAATCGAAGGCCTTCTCAGCATCAATTGATAACAACAGAGTTGGCACGTGAGAGCGCTGCACTTTATCTAGCAAGTGACACAACCGTTTCGTGTTGTTACTACACCCTCGTTCCAGGATAAACCCGGCCTGGTCAGGATCAACCAACCTTTGAACATAGGGGGCCAGTCTATGGGACAAAACACTTGTGAAAATCTTCGCGTCCATGTTCAAACTAGAGAATGGTCGGTAAGATGCGCAACATGTGGGATCTTTGCCGGTCTTGGGGGTCACTCTGATAGTGGTGAAGCGCATGGAATCTGGGAGTTCCTCCTTTTGCGCTAAGCATGTTATAAAGCTGTGCTAGGATGGTGGCTACATGCAGTCCAAAGGCTTTATAGAAGTCATAGCCATCTGGGACCGGTACTTTACTGGGTTGTAGTTGTTGAATGGCTGCTATGATTTCTTGTGGTATAATGTCAGTGTTAAGTGCTGTGAAAGTGTCTGGTGGGGCTGCCTGGGACAAATAGGCCCTTGTGTCGGCGTCCAGTAGGGGGTCTGCTGCGTAAAGGGCAGCGTAAAAGGTCTCAAACTTGGTATCAATGTCGTCATCCTGGTATCTTGGGGAAGCTGCAATTCAAGGATCCTTCAGTCAACCGCTTGCCCTTGGAGGCGATGCGCCAACATGTGTCCCACCATGTTGCCACCAGCGTAGTACTTCTGAGGGATGCTGAATAAGACACACTCTGCTCTTCCTATGTCTAGGGCCTGTAGGTGTTTCCGCACCTCCGTCAACTGACGGCAAACATTCACCAAGCCAGATTGAGTGTGGGCTGCTTCCAATTCCTTGACTGGTGTTTCCAGTTGTAGCCGCTTGGGCCGTCTATCTGTGGAGATTGCGATAAAGGGGCCTCTGATCACCACTTTTAACGTCCTCCATAGAATGGAGACGGGGTGTTAGGTGTATGATTGATACGCAAAAAGGTGGTTATAGCTGTCGAGGTGTGTTCTTAGGTGAGGAGTTTTACATTAAGCTTAAAGACTGGAGGAGATGTAGAGTGTCTTCCTGGGTTATAACGTAAGATAATGGGGGAGTGATCCAAAGCACTACTGCATCAATGTCCACAGAGACGGCGTTAAGAGTAATGCGCTGGGATGTAGGGAAATAATCAATATGGGCGTATGCTTGGTGGGCCGCGTAGAAGAAGGTGTAGTCGGTGGAAGGAGGGTGCGTGTGTCTTCAGATATCCGTCAACCCCACCTCACCTAGCCATTGGCTAGTGCCCGTTGTATGGCCCCCGAACTGACCCACCAGCAGAGTGGATCTATCTTTCTGGGCTTCCATCGCTATATCAAAGTCCCCGCCCACATCTATATCTTTGTCCGGTGAGGTCAGTAGCTGGCCCAGGGAGTCCCTGAAGAAAGCGTCCTGATGGTCATTGGGCGCATAGATTGTGGCCAAAGTGTACCTGACACCCTGTATCAGCACATGTAATGCTAAGAGTCTCCCAAGGATCTTTGCAAAGACCCGCTCCACCTGCCCCGGGAAATGTGTAGCAAGCAGAATCGCTACCCCAGCATTCTTAGCCGCCCCGAAGAGCAGTGCTGGCAGTCGAATCCCCTGGAGCGTAGCCACCGCAAATCATTCTGGTTCAGATGGGTTTCCTGTAACAGGCAGATATCTAATTTTGAGTCTTTCAGGAGGGAGAGAAGAGCTAAGCGATTGGCCGGTGCATTAAGGCCTCGGACATTGAGGTTAAGTATAGAGCTTACCATTGAAACTCAGGTAAAAGTGTAGTCTATCATGCAGTCGAAGCAAAGTCATGTTGGGCCAATTAGTAGGTGTTTGCACATGTATCTGAGACAAGGGGGGAAGGGAAGGAGAGACAGAGTACGAGTAAACATGAGAAAGAAGAGGGAACAGCAAACCAAAAACATCCTCCTGCTTGGGGACCACTGGAAGGCTGGTCTATGTCGTAGGCGAGCGGATATGGAGTGCAGAACTGCAATAGTGGAATTTTGCCGGCACAACTGTGAACATGGTGCTGGGGGGAAACGCTGGAGGCAGTGGCAGTTGATTGGGAAGGAGAGGTCCATCCAATTCACAAAGACGCAGACAGAAACCGTCAGCAGTTAGTGCTCGCCGTCTGCTCCCACAGAGTCGCCCTCATGGTGTAGCAGCTGGAGTAGTCGGACTCGATCTTTACAACTGTCCGCTTCAGTTGGCTTATTCAGCAGTTTCGTCTTCCGTCTGGAGGAGCGCCGGCGGCCAGGGTGTTTCGGGATAGTGAGGCCACGCGTGCGGCAGGGAATGGAAATGGCATTTTGGAGAGTGCTCAGTATTCCTTGAGAATGCGAACCGCACAAACCTTCTCCCGCCACACAAACTGAAGGCATAAGGGGTGGCCCCATTTATATCTAATGTTCTTATCTTGAAGAAGGGCCGCCAAGAGACGAAGGGCCCTCCATCGCTGCAAAAATAAGTGGAGAGGGATCTTGGTAGAGCCACAGTCAATGACCCTTAAATTCGATGGTACACATGTCTCAATGCTCCTCAATGATGACTTCCTGCTGGCGAAAATAATGAAGACGGGTAAGTATGTCATGGGGTTGGCCTGGTGCAGAGGCAGGCCATCCGGCATGAAGCATGCTGTCCAGGATAATTTCCTTATACTTCAGGGAGGGAGCCATGTACTTGGAAAAGGTGGACAACAAAGTCCTCAAGAGTGCCTGGGACTGCTTGCAAGGGGGCTCCCTTCATACGAATGATGGAGCGACAAGACCTGCTCTCGAGATTTTCAAGTTGGTATTGCAACTCCAGATTCTGATTGCTTTGGTCCAGAAGTTCCCGACGATGACCATCTAGTTTCTCCTCCCAAGCGCCCTACCCCCGTTCCAGCGAAGCCATTCTTTGACCCACAAATTTCACATTTTGGAGGATCTCTTCAATCTCAGTGGCGATGTCCAGCTTAAGCTCTGCAAGTCAACCCTGAGGGTCCCAAACCACTGTTCCAAGAACGTTTTAGTAATAGGCGTTTCGTCATGGGCCATCTCTTCCACTCAAGTGTCGTCTGTGAGCATCTTGGAAGTGGTGGTGCCTGATGGCGAGTCCTTTTTTGCAGTTCGATGTGAAGACCTGTCTGTGCTTTGCATAAGGCCTTGGGCCACGTAGATTTATCCACAGTAATACTGGTGCCTCCCAACACCTCAGGGGGGACTCCCAACACAGGTGTGTTCTGCTGGTCAGTATGCTGGTATTCCAACGTCAGCCGCCACAGGTACAAATTACCATAGTCTCCTCGTGCCAGTGATCGAATACCCTGTAGGACAGCCTGGGCACTCAACTGCCAGGTGAAAACTACAAACTGATCGGGGAGCTCTTCGTTATGCAGGGCTCACTTCCTGCCCCCAGCGGGCCCATAGAGAAATCTGTGGGGTAGTCACTTCAGGGGGTTAAGCAGGCTGCTGGGTCATTGATTAGGCCCCAGGAACATTCATCAGGTTAGGTGCAACCGGCGCTCACTGTAATGGTGCCCAGGTAAAGAAGGTCTGTAAAGAGAGGAGGGGGGCTCTCCACTGAGACGGGCCAGCCCACTGCCAGTGGGCTGCAGAGGGTCTCGATCACTGACCCTCATCTTGTGCCTCCCTCGCAGTGAAGAGAGGGCAGACAACCACGTGTCCAGTGCCCCCGCGCTGGGCACCGCCTGGCCTCCACCACTCCACAGCGCGGGCCGGCCAACACACACCATTGCCACAGGAGCCTGTTAGCATGTGCTAGGCCTCTGCTATGGGCATCAAAATGTTTCACGCAGTTAGGAAGTCACAAATAGAGAGAAGTTAGGCTGATGTCCGGCGCAAGTGCAGTGTCTCAGCCAGCAGCGGAGGGCGGTGTGAAAGAGTTACGAGGCTGCAAAGTCACTACTAGGCCTCAGCCACGCTGCGCAGGCCGAGAGCAGTTGGCCGCCGCTGCTTCCACTGTGCTTCCCGGTGTAAACATCCGTCACTCACCCGCAATGAGGATTGGAAGGGTGCCTCTCACTGTCACCAGGGCATTATGGGTGGCCCGGAGGATCTGCTCTGCTAAACACTCCCGCACCCACTCCCTGATCCATTTAGACCCTCATGCACTCACAGATCGAGACACATGGAGGCACTTGCAAACCCACTCAGAGACCCACTCAAACGCTCACTCGGACACTCGTGTACCTACTCGGACACATGCACCCACTCACAGACCCCCTTGGACACTCATGCACCCACTCATACACCTATTGAGACACTTATGCAGCCACTCCCAGGCCCATTCAGACACTCACGCACCCACTCACAAAAATTTAGATACTCTTTCACTCACACACACACTGAAACACTCATGCACTCAGTCACACACTCACTCTAAAAGATTACACTTAGGAAATATAATAAAACAACTTGGAAATTCACATGGAAAAAAACAAAAGTTACAGAGACGTTATAGTTAGAAAATAGTATTTAAGAAAACCTTTGAAATTCACTGGAAAAAAACAAAGTTTACAGGAATTATATAGTTAGGCTCAGATTTTACTTGTACAAATCCAGCGAAATTCAGCAGTTCTAGTTACCTGAGCTAACTATAACTTACACCCCCCAAATGCACTGCTTATGACCTCACATATTACATCACTTATGACATAGTCAGTGGCATCACTGATAACTAACCCCTGGCGGAGCTGGCGTAGTACCACTATGCGGAGTTCCACAGAGTTGGGAAAAAACTCTGTGGAACTCCGCTCTTCGAATTAAAAATATTAATAAAACATAAAACACTTACCTCTGCTGTGGCGTCTCCTGGCTACTCTCCTCCTCGCCGTGGTCTCTCTCCCGCAAACCCTTACGTCTGACGTACATCTTGCGAGAACTGCGCATATGCACATGTACGTGCAGTCCAACCAAGGCGTACGTTCGAAGTAGGGGTTTGTGGGAGGACGGCCACGGCGAGGAGGAGGAGGGCAACCCAGAGACGCCACAGTAGAGGTAAGTGCCTTAAAAAAATATTTTTATTAGCAGAGGTGGAGGCGGGGAGCCTATTTTTTAACCCTGGGCGAAGGACTTCGATACGCCCACGGAGTGGGCGTAGTGTTGCCTACTTTGTCCTTTGCAAAGTAGGCGTAGCAGGCAACACTACGCCCACCCCGTGGGCGTAGCGAAGTTGCCCGCCACCCACCTCCCTCCCGCCCTCCCCTACATACCTAATTTTTGTAAATATTGAAATAAAAGTAACGAGCAGAGGGAGCCCTGGGGCGCAGCGCACAAGGTAAGTGCCTTTTTATTTACTTTTATTTCAATATTAAAAAAAATTGTATGTAGGGGAGGGGGGCAGGTGGCGCGTAGTGGGGCTACGTGAAGTGCGTAGGTGGGCGTAGTTTCTCGCCCACTTGCGTAGCTTCGCGTAGCCCCACTACGCATACTACGCCCAGGGTTACTATTTTTGTCAGGGGGTTGGCTAACTCTGATTCACTATGGAGTATGAGTTTTGCCTAAACTCCACATTATCAGCGAAGCACGGAGTAGGCAAAACTCTGCACATTCCGCTGGCGGAGCGGAGTTCTCTGCCCTCCCTTACTGATGACATCTCAAATGACACCACTGATGACATAATCCACAGAACCACTCAGACACCCACTCATACCCCCGCAGTACCTCTCAAGCACCCACTCCGACACAACCTCTCACATACCTATTCACCGAGCCATATCAGTACTCAAAAACCAATCATTCATCCATAGAGACACTCACACATCCACCCACTCATACTGCCACTCCCACACCTACTAACTCACCAATACAGTGACTCATGCCCCCACTCACACACCAATACAGCTGCTCACACACCAAGTCATATAGACACCTGCACACCCACTCATATACTTTACAGCTACTTACACACCCTTGCAACCATAGAGACTCACACACCCCATACTCACCCTTACAGCCACTCACATTGCCACTCACTCACCAATGCAGCTGCTCACACATCCCCTCACTTACCCATGCAACCACTCACACACCCACAGAACCACTTGCATACCCATTCACACATTCATACAACCACTCACACACCCACTTACTCACCCTTTCAGCCACTCTCACAGACATTCACTCTCCAATACAGCCACTCACACCCACCTACTCTCTTAACTATATACACATTCAAACAGCTACTCACTCAGCCATACAGCCACTCACACAGCTCAGGTAAGTGTAACTGCTGAATTTCACTGGTTTTGTACGAGTGAAATCTGAGCCTAGCTGGCTCTGTAAGCTTTGTCTTATTTATGTATATGTATATACTCACAACCGTGCTTCAGCAGCAGTATGCAGCTCCCGCTCGGACACGGACCTTTAACCCCTTCCATGCTCATGACGGAATGGTTCCGTCATGAGCATCGGTGCTCCTGTGCTGACGACGGAACCATTCCGTCATGAGGCCAGGGGCACGAAATCCCTCTGCTGCAGACAGCAGAGGGATTTCCTTTTCACCCCTCTGACCTTGGGAGCTGGGGAAGAGCTTCCCCAGCTCCCGAGGCCCCCTCCCTGGTTTCTGTTCAATGACAATCAGCGCGCACGTCGCGCTGTCGTCATTGAACACAAACCGAAACTAAAATGAGCCTTTAGGCTCATTTCAGTTTCACTTTCTACATGCTCAGTGGGCTATCTCAGCCTCCTGAGCACGTAGAAAGACGGGAGGGGTATCATTGGAAAAGGGAGAATCTCCCCTTTCCAGTGGTCCCTAGTGGATCCCTGCTTGGGGATCGCCCCAGGAGGGCGATCCCCAAGCAGGGATCCACCCACTAGACACCAGGGAGGGGGGAGCGGCCCCATGGGCAAGGGCCTTCATTCCCCCCATAAATAAATGTATAGTATTTAGTCTTTCTGCCCCCCTGGGGGGCAGATGGGGCAATAGCCCCCCAATCTGCCCCCCCGGGGGGGGGGGGGCAGAAAGCCCACTATACACCAGGGATTTTTTTTGGGCACTTATTTTAGGGTGGGGGCTGCCCGAAATGGGTGCGCCAATGCCCCCAACCCCCTGGCACCATTACAGCCTTTCTGCCGCCCCTGGGGGGCAAATGGGAACACTAGCCCCCAATTTGCCCCCCCGGGGGGCAGAAAGCCCACTATGCACTAGGGATTTTTTTTGTGCACTTTATTTTAGGGTGGGGGCTGCCAAAAACTGGCACGCCAATGCCCCCCCCACCACCATTACAGACTTTCTGCCCACCCTGGGGGACAGATGGGGGCAGTAGCCCCCAATTTGCCCCCCCCGGGGGGGGGGCAGAAAGCCCACTATGCACCATGGATTTTTTTGTGTGCACTTGTTTTTTAGGGTGGGGGCTGCCCGAAACAGGCACGCCAATGCCCCTCCCTCGCCACTATTACAGACTTTCTGCCCCCCCCCTGGGGGACAGATGGGGCAGTAGCCCCCAATTTGCCCGCCCGGGGGGGGGGGGGGGCAGAAAGCCCACTATGCACCATGGATTTTTTTGTGTGCACTTTTTTTTTTAGGGTGGGGGCTGCCCGAAATGGGCAAGCCAATGCCCCCAACCTCCGCCACCATTACAGACTTTCTGCCCGCCCCTGGGGGACAGATGGGGGCAGTAGCCCCCAATATGCCCCCCCGGGGGGGGGGGCGGAAAGCCCACAATGCACCAGGGATTTTTTTGTGTGCAATTTTTTGTTTTAGGGTGGGGCCTGCCCGAAACGGGCAAGCCAATGCCCCCACCACCATTACAGACTTTCTGCCCCCCGGGGGGCAGATGGAGGCAGTAGCCCCCAATCTGCACCCTCGGAGGGGCAAAAAGCCCACTAGACGCCAGGGATATTTTGGGGCAAATCTGAATTAGGGTGGGGGCTGCCCAAAATGGGCATGCCAATGCCCCTACCGCTCCCCCACACAAATTACAGCCTTTTTGCCCCCGAGGGGGCAGATGGGGGCATTAGCACCCAATCTGCCCGCAAGGGGGGGGGGCAAAAAGGCCAGTAGAGGTCAGGGATTTTTTGGGCAAATGTTAATGAGGGTGGGGGCATTATCATGCCCGTTTTGGGCAGCCCGCACCCTAATTAAAATTTGCCTAAAAAACTCCCTGGCGTCTAGTGGACTTTCTGCCTGCCCTGGGGGGCAGTTGGGGGCATTAGCCCCCAATCTGCCCCGCCAGGGGGGACAAAAAGCCCACTAGACGCCAGGGATTTTTTGAGGGGGCAAATATGAAATAGCGTGTGGCTGCCCAAAATGGGCATGCCCATGCTCCCACCCCCTCCCCGCAACAATTACAGCCTTCCTGCACCCCCTGGGGGGCAGATGGGGCAGTAGCCCGCAATCTGCCTCCCCAGGGGGGCAAAAAGCCCACTATGCACCAGGGATTTTTTGGGCACATTTTTATTAAGTTGGGGGCATTGGCATGCCTGTTTTGGGCAGACTCCACCCTAATTAAAATTTGCCCAAAAAACTCCCTGGCGTCTAGTGGACTTTCTGACCCCCCTGGGGGGCATATAGGGGCATTACCCCCCAATCTGCCCCGCCAGGTGGGGCAAAAAGCCCACTAGACGCCAGGGATTTATTTGCGGGCAAATTAGAATTTGGATGGGCTGCCCAAAACGGGCATGCCTATGCCCCCACCCCCTCCCCCACAAAAATAACAGCCTTCCTGCCCCCCCTGGGGGCTGATGGGGCAGTAGCCTCCAATCTGCCCCCCCTCTGGGGGAAAAAAACCTACTAGACACCAGGGATTTTTTTAGGCAAATTTTTATTAGGGTGGGGGTATTGGCATGCCCGTCTTGGCCAGACCCCACCCTAATCAAAATTTGCCCCAAAATCTCCCTGGCGTCTAGTGGACTTTCTGACCCCCCTGGGGGTAGATGGGGGCATTACCCCCCAATCTGCCCTGCCGGGGGGGCAAAAAGCCCACTAGATGCCAGGGATTTATTGGGGGGGCAAATTTGAAATAGGGTGGGGCTGCCCAAAACTGGCATGCCCATGCCCCACCCCCTACCCCGCTAAAATTACAGCCTTCCTGCCCCTCCCGGGGACAGATGGGGCAGTAGCCCCAATCTGCCCCCCCTGGGGGGGGCAAAAAACCCACCAGACACACAGGATTTTTGGGCACATTTTTCTTGGTTGGGAGCTGCCCAAAACGGGCATGCCAATGCCCCCACCCCCACCCGCAACAATGACAGCCTTTCTGCCC
The DNA here is from genome assembly GCF_964263255.1 of Lissotriton vulgaris. Taxonomy (NCBI): domain Eukaryota; kingdom Metazoa; phylum Chordata; class Amphibia; order Caudata; family Salamandridae; genus Lissotriton; species Lissotriton vulgaris. Next base: position 134,022,585 of record NC_141699.1, on the reverse strand, counting down.
CCCCTGGAGGGAGGATGGGGGCAGTAGCCCCGAATCTGCCCCTCCGGGGTGGGCAAAAAGCCCACTTGACGCCAACGATCACGCTGGCTTTTTTATGTGTGGGGGTGGGGGCTGCCCAGAATGGGCATACCAATGCCCCACCCCCCAAAAAATATAGCCACAATGTTTCTGCCCCCCCTTGGGGGCATATCGGGGCAAACCCAGCCCCGAAATCTTCCCCCCAGGGCAGCAGAAAGCCGACTAGGCACGGATTTGTTTTTAGCAATATGCCTACCTGTGGATTTTGGGCCCTAGCGCAGCTGCCACATAGGGAAACCTAGCATACCTGTACATTTATGAAAACTAGACACCCAGGGGAATTCAGGATGGGGTGACACGACTGCCTTTCGCCAGGTTCTGTTCCCCAGAATCCCTTGCAAACCTTAAAAATTGACAAAAAAAACGCATTTTCCTCACATTTCTGTGGTGGAAAGTTCTGGAATCTGCGTGGATCAACAAATTTCCACCCACCCCGCGTTCCCCCAGGTCTCCCGGAAAAAATGGTACCCCACTTGCTTGGGTAGGCATAGTGGCTGCAACAGGAAAAGGCCCAAATCGTACTGTGGAGAATTCAAAATAACCTATAGCAAAGCTACCTTCTTTTTTGAGGGGGGCACCTGAGTTTTTGGCCCGGAGATCGGCGGCAAACTTGTAAAACTACCAAACCCAAACAGTTCTGAAAACTAGACACCCGGGGGAGTCCAGGGAGGTATGACATGCGTGGGTTCCCCAATGTTTTCCTACCCAGAATTCCTTGTAAACCTTAACTTTAGGTTAAAAAATCACTTTTCCAAAGTTTTTTGCGTGGGATCTCCGTGCCGGCACAAATGTCCTACCGCCCAGCATTCCCCTTGTTCTCCCGAATAAAATGATACCTCATTTGTGTGGGTGGGCCAAAGGCCTGTGACTAAGGTGAGGTGCTTAATTTCTCAATCCCAAACTCTAAAATTTTTTAAAATTCATTTTTAGCGTGTTCTGCTTTGGGGCACCCACAAAAGTGAGGTATCATTTTACTCGGGAGAAAAAGGGGAACACTGGGCTGTAGGACATTTGTGCCGGCACGGAGATCCCACACAATAATGTATGAAAAAGTGTTTTTTTAAACTAAATTTAAGGTTTGCAGGGAATTCTGGGTAGGTAAACCTTGGGAGACCCACACATGCCATACCTCACTGGACTCCCCCGGGTGTCTAGTTTCCAGAAATGTGTGGGTTAGGTAGGTTTCCCTAGATGGCCGCTGAGCCCCGGGCCAAAAACTCATGGGAAACCCCTTGCAAAACCCGGTTGTTTAGTGATAGGTTATTTTGATGTCGCCTCCTTAGGTTTGGGGCCCTTGCCTGTCGCGGGTCCTTGAGCCACCCGCGCAAGTGAGGTACCATTTTTATCGGGAGACCAGGGGAAACGCTGGGTGGGAGGAAATTTGTGTGATCCCAGTGATGCCACGCTTTCCCACACAAAAATGTGTGAAAAATCTGATTTTTTTTTCAGCTAAAATCAAGGTTTGCAAGGGATTCTGGGTAAAGGAACGTTGGAGGATCCACGCAAGCCATACCTCCTTGGAAGCCCCCGGGTGTCTACTTTTCAGAAATGTGTGGGTTTGGTAGGTTTCCCTAGATGGCCGTCTAGCAAGGGGTAAAAAACCCAGGTAACCCCTCTTGCAAAAGCTGGTGGTTTTGACATTGTCTAATTGGCTTTCAGCATTCCAAACCAGGAAGTGTTGGCAGCCATCGGTAGAACCAAGTAACAAGAAAAGAGAAAAAGAAACGGAGGTCTGCTCAGGGGGTTTAAATAAAAAAAAGAAAATGTAGTGCGGGCTCCCATGCATCGTTGTATTGAGGCCCCCGGGTGTCCCAGATCCCGGGGGCACTGAAAAAATATGTGGGGGGGCCCAATCCCCCCCACACTACCCCGGGGACCGCCACCCACTGGGGCTAATTTTTAAATGTGTGGGGGGTCCTCCAAGTCCCCCCAAAGCCCCAGGGACCAAAAACCACCTGGGCTTTTATCAAATATTTGCAGGGGAACACAGACCCCCACAGCTCCGGGGACCACCAACCCGGTAGTGACGGGCGACAGGGTAGGTGTTATCCCCATTTGTGATGGCCCTTAGATGTTGCAAAATGCGTTGGTGTACAGGGAGTTTAGTACGACCAACGTATTTTAATGAGCAGGGACATTGCAAGATGTAGATCTCGTACTCAGTTTTACATGTTAACACCTGTGAAATTTGATGTTCTATGTCACTAAAACCATCCCTGTACGTTTTGGTGTTAACACCATGAGTGCACGCCTTGCATGTCTTGCATTTGTAAAATCCTTGATTCGTTTGCCACCAAGTGCTCTTTTTAACTGGTTCTGGATTGGTATCCACTATTTGGTCTTTTAGCGATGGTGCCCTGCTATAAGTTAGGGATACTTTTTGGGGAAAACTATCACCAATTATGGGGTCTTTGGTCACTAAGGGCCAGTGTTTATTGACAATCTTGTAGATGTCTCGAGATTTTCTGCTGAACCCAGTGATAATTCTGAAGTCTGATTTCCCCCTTATATCCTCATCATCCATTTTAGTATTTTGGAGGCTACCTTCAAGGAGTTCCTCCCTGGTGATGGTATTAGATTTGGTGATGGCCCTATCTATCATCTGGGTTGAGTACCCCCTCTCAAGGAACCGTTCCCTGCTCTCCATTTGAGCCTTCTTCAGCTCAACAGGATCGCTACATCCACGTTTCATTCTAAGCATCTCCCCATAGGGGATGCTTGATATGAGGTGCTTAGGGTGTGCGCTGGCAGCATGTAAACTGCTGTTTCCAGCAGCCGACTTGCGGTAAATCCTAGTTTGTAAATGATCATTATCAATGTACACCTCCGTGTCCAGAAAAGTTACTGTATCCTGACTAAGTGTGGCAGTGAATCTGAGATTTAATTCATTATTATTGATGTTATTGATGAACATCAGTGCTGACTCCTTGCTGCCTCTCCAAATAATAAACAAATCGTCAATAAAACGATACCAAGCAATAATATTGTTCTCAATTTCATTCAGGTATGTGGTTCTAAGAACCAGCTCCTCCCAAGCCCCCATGTGCAAACATGCGAAGCTTGGAGAGAAGCTGGCCCCCATCGCCACACCTTGTAGTTGACGGTAAACCAAGTTATTGTACATAAAGATGTTGCTTTTTAAACAGAATTCCAACATGTCCAGTAACATTATATTGTGTGCGCCATACCTTTCTGTACGTCTAGATAAGAAATGTTTCACCGCATTCAAACCCTGTCCATGTGTAATACTGGTGTACAACGAGGTTACATCCAATGCTATGAGCCAATCCCCTTGAGCCCAATCAATTTCTCTAATTTTAACCAGAAAATCACCAGTATCACGTATATAAGAGTCTAATTGCTGTACATAGCCCTGCAAACAATAGTCCATGTAAATCGAGGTTCGCTCAAGCAGACTTCCTCTGGCCGAGATAATCGGTCTACCAAGGGGGTTCAATGGGTCCTTGTGTACCTTTAGCAAATTCCACGAATATCATTACATGTTAATGAATTGTAATATGAGGAAAATGTCTTTTGATTATTATCGCTATATGAATCTTGCCTTGGTATTCGACCGCTGTCTGGAAGTATTTTGTCTATGTCCATACTTAACCCTAGCATGTGACCCAATTAACAACTGACACTGGCACTTTAAAAGAACGGCTCACAGTAGTGAACACTGTCATGTGAACAAGGCTCCACGGAGCCGAAACGTCATGCGGGGTGCTTGCACCTGAATAAATAGAAAATTGCACTCAACTTGGTCCGTGTCTGCGTGGTCTGTGGTGAGAGGGGACTCCTAACCCTCGGAGGAAAACGCTGCTCTCTGGAGATATATATATATATATATATACATCCATACTAATATTATAAAGAGAGAGCCCAAACCTTTGAGGCTGGTAATCTCAGTAACCACAGCACCAATCACAACACCCAATACAGCGTTGGAAAGGGCAGTTGCAGCAGAAGGACATAGGCTATGCAGACGTATAAAAAAGTATTAAAAAATTGCAAAAAACTACATCATCCAGAAGGCCGTGAGCCAAAATAACATCAAACAGGAAATGATGTAATAATGTGACTCACTATATTGGGACTGAGAGCCTGGAGCCAAATTGATCAGCGCAGACCAGGGCCGGTGTTCTGACTTCAACACCTCTTGCTGCAATGCTCGCTGCACCACTCTACTCCTTCTGGCCCACTGATCACCACACCGCTTCACTCCTCCCTGCACCTTTCTGGAGTGTTTGTCTTGGGGTTACCTTGGGGTTGCCTTTGTGATGATGTGATGTGGGGAAACGTAGATACCACAGCTGGGAGAGCAGAGTAGCCGCTCAGCTCAGTTTGACTCGGCTCAACTCCTGCTCTCCAGTCAACAGCTCCACTCCGCTTGTCGTCCAATGAAAAGTGGACGGCAAAGGTGAGAGCCGGGAGGGCAGGGGAGAGGGGGAGCGGTGAGCAAGGAGCGGTATGCAGCGGTAAACAAGGTGCAGTGTCAGGATTGCACTCTGCAGGATCCGTATGCAGCAACAATGCTCCACCTCCGGACCTTCCGAACACCCTGAATTAGATCACAGGGTGTTCAGACGATACGGTGAGGGAAAAACCCCAAAAGGGGAAAAAAAAAAAAAAGAATAAAGGGAAGAAGGAAGGGACAGCAGGGGACAAGAAGCTGCAAGAAAAAACATACAATGGTTAATACAATTCTTAACCCTACTCTCATTACAATCTCACTAGCCAAAAGACACTTTGATTCACCTGTAGGAAACCGTGTGCATACACCTTCATACTGCTGTTTCTTCTGACTTCCTTCTATCCTGCACAACACAAAAAACCTTATGAATAAATGTGGTGAACTCCATCTGCCTATATCACTAGTTCTCACTAGAAACATACCCCATAGCCTGAATGCTGAAAGCTCTGAAGAATAGTTCCAATGAAATATACAAAAAAGGTTCAATCCAAGAAAATAAATGCACAATGTAACGTGCAACAAGCCCCGTGCTTAGAGATGAAAAATAAGAGTCCCAGCTACTGCCAGCTGAATCCTCCTGTGCTATGAAAGCGCAAAATGTATCTCCACTGCACCAGAAGTAAAAAAGTTTAAACCAAACACGGCATTGCGTAGTTCCTTCACTACTGCCATCCGCTTTGGCGTTTATATTCCATAAGGTAATGTACTTTCAACGTCATGTATTCATGACGGTAATGCGGAGGTCCTCTCCCCCTCTGCACTCCACCACTTGATGTGATGACCAAACCCCAAGTAATGAGCACGCCTCGGAGAGGTTCTTCACAGAGTGTAAATCAAACAAAAGTTTGTATCTTAAAGTCCTCACAGCCACGAGGCACAGAATGAGCTCAGAACTCGCTCCGAACCGAAAGTAGCAAAATTAAACAAAACGCGCTAGCCAGCGCGTGCCCAAATACCGGAATGCTTCTTTCCTCCGAAGGACGGAGACTGAGATTCAGTGCCCTCGAAAATCAAACAGGATTACAGGAACACTAGGGAACAGCCGCTCCCGCTACCGACTTGGAATCACGAGCCCTGATCACCCGGCTCCGCCCTGTGATATCCTGCAGTACCGCCGGGAATCATGGGAACTGTAGTTCAGGCCCTAGGTATCATGGGAACTATAGTTCTGGCAGGCGCGCGATTGTCTAAACCCTGACAGTACGCCCTCCTCCCAAGTGCCTCCTAGGACCGGGCTTGGCAGGAAACCTTGCGTGGAAGGAACAGACTGCCCTAGGAGCATGTATGTGATGCCATGGCTCCCAAGAGTCATCCTCGGTCCCGTACCCCTTCCACGAGACCAGATACCAAAGCACCCCTCTGCGGAGCTTGGAGTCGCGTATAGTCCTCACCTCGTACTCCAGATTTCCGTCGCAAGCAACAGGGGCGGGCGCTGTTCTGCGCGATGTTAGGGCTTTCTTCAACAAGTGCACATGAAACACCGGATGGATTCTCAACGTGTTGGGCAACTTCAGTTTGTACGCTACAGGGTTGATTTGTTTCACTATGGGATAGGGTCCAATGAAACGCGGATGGAAAACGCTCCTCAACTTGAAACGTATGTACTTTGTTGAGAGCCACACCTTGTCCCCCACCTTGAACTGAGGACCAGGATCACGGTGTCTGTCCTCCCATCGTTTGTACACCTCTTTTGCCTTTAGCAGATGTTTTTGTACCCCTTTATGCACCTTCCTTAAGGTCTGAACACGTTCCCTCACAGAAGGCTGATTATCCAAATCAGCGGGGATATCGATCGGCAAAGTGTTAGCATCATAGCCGAAATTAGCCTTGAATGGCGACATGCCTGTTGAACTGTGCCATGAATTGTTGTACGCCAACTCAGCCATCCACAACAATTCCACCCAAGATTCTTGTGCTTCCTTGGAGTAGCAGCGCAAATACTTCTTTAAAGTCTGATTCAGACGTTCAGTTTGTCCATCTGTTTGAGGATGGAAGCTGGTAGAGAGCGCTGACTCAATACCCAACGCCTTGCACCACATGCGCCAAAAACGAGCGATGAACTGAGATCCCCTGTCAGACACTATTACTCTTGGGATGCCATGTAATCTTATGACCTGGGAGGCCAATAACTGCGCTGTCTGACCAGCTGTGGGGAGATTTACACTAGGTATAAAATGTCCCATCTTTGTTAAGTTGTCCACAACCACCAATACAGCGGTTTTTCCCTGATCCGAAGGTAAGCCTGTAATAAAGTCTAGACTTGTGTTCTGCCATGGCGATCAGGTGTGGGCATAGGCATCAACAGACCCTTCTTTTTGGTAGATTCCCCTTTTGCTCTGGCACAAGTGTCACACCTCCCTACCCATCGGGTAGCGTCTCTGACCAAAGACTCCCACCAAAAATGTCTTCTAAGCAGACTCACAGTCTTGGTAACCCCAGGATGTCCAGCCGCTGGAGCGTCATGACACCAACAAAAGGCTTTCTTCTGTATCTCATCAGTAGGTAAAAACAAACAAACACTCCCCCTGAAAAGGCAATCCCTGTCTCACCTTCCGACCCGGCTTGGCAGCAGCCCAACGGACCCAAGACCCCGAAGACCTAGAGCCCTTGATGTCGTCCAAGAACTTTTCAGCTCGAACCACACACACCACCTTGGCTGAAGGGATGATGGATTGTTCTTCCTCATGCTGTTCTACAGGTATCTCTTGTCTGGACAGAGCATCTGCCTTCCTATTCTCTGTGCCTGGACGAAAGGTCACCACAAAGTTGTATTCGGAAAAAAAAGCATTCATCGCATTTGCCTTTGCGACAGATGTCTCGCTGAGGACATATATTGGAGATTCCGGTGATCGGTAAATACCGTCACTGCCTGACAAGCCCCCAGAGGCAAGGCCTCCACTCCTGAAAGGCCCTTTTTATAGCCAAAAGTTCTTTCTCTGCTATAGTATAATTGACCTCAGCCGAGCTCAACTTCTTTGACAGGTAAGCAACAGGATGGAGCTGACCAGTGTGTGAATCCCTCTGGGAAAGAATTGCCCCTATGGCTTCATCCGAGGCATCGGCCTCAACTATGAAGGGATGTTCCAAAACAGGATGTGCCAACACTGGTGCTGTGGTGAATGCTCTTTTCAGAGCTTGGAACGCCTCCTCAGCCTCCCTTGTCCACACAAAAGGCTTTCCCTTTCTTAACAACCGGGTAATGGGGACAGCTGTCTGAGAGAAGTGTAAAATGACCCGACGATAATAATTGGTGAACCCCAAGAAACTCTGCACCGCCCTCACGTTCTTAGGGGCTGGCCAATCCTGTACCGCCTGTACCTTCCTTCCAGACATCTGCAATCCGCTTGGGCTGAGATTCACACCCAAAAACTCCACCTCCTGTACACCAAACTCACATTTGCTCAGTTTCACATATAAGCGATGTTCCCTTAGTTTGTCCAAAACCTTACATACATGGGTCGTATGACATGAGACATCCTGAGAATAAATCAAGATGTCATCTATATACATCACCACAAAACGGTCCACATACTCTTTCAAAACGTTGTTTATAAAAAATTGAAAAGCTGCAGGAGCATTACAAAGCTCAAAAGGCATAACTAGATATTCGTAAAGACCATATTGTGTCTTGAACACCGTTTTCCACTCGTCCCCCTCTCTTACCCTGACCAGGTGATACGCCCCACGTAGGTCCAAACGGGTATAGATCTTGGCCTCTCTCACCTGGTCGAGCAAGACTGAGATGAGGGGAAGAGGGTAACGGTTACGTATGGTATTCTTGTTCAAGACACGATAGTCTACACTTGCTCTCAAATCCCCGTTAGCCTTCGCTATGAAAAACAGAGGGGAGGCAGCTGGAGAGCGGGAGGGCCGGATGAACCCCAGACGTGAATAATGCTCGATGTATTCTTTCAAATGTGTGGTTTCAGGTACGGACAAGGCGTATACTCTGCAAGATGGTATCGTGGCCCCTTCCACCAAATCTATGCGACAGTCATACTCCCTGTGGGGGGGTAGGTTTTCTGCCTTAGTCTCGCTGAACACATCACTATAAGACACGTATTCAACGGGTAGTTGAACATCCTTTTCCACAGCGGTTGCTGCCAAAAAAGGGGTGGCTAACACCGCAACATGAGCTGGAGCACATGGCACTAAGTGATCCTGGCAATTCTCGGGTATGAAACAGAACGTTTTTGTCTGCCAATCCATCACAGGATTGTGTTTACATAACCAAGGCATACCCAAAATTATCTCATACTGTGGTGCAGCGATAATGTTCCGAGTCAAACTCTCAGAATGCACATATCCATGTAATACCAAAGACAACCCCAGCTCACTGGTTCTTTCAGTTATCTGCCTGATGTTAAAGGTTGCCCATCAACCGCTAAAACGTCTTCAGGATTCTCCCTAGGAACACGAGGCAAAGCCAAATGTGTTACCAGGCCTTCATCAACAAAATTGCCTCTTGCTCCGGAATCCAACATCACCATTACCTGATATTGCTCTAGTTCACATTCAAGCGTCATGACAACCACTAAATGCGATTCTGTTTCGTCAGTTCCTAGAGAGGACAAAGAGGTGAGTTTCCACTGATTTCCGCCTTCTACACTAGGTGTATTGTCCTCCTTCTGTTCTATATCCTGCACCGTCTTAGATACAGCCACCTTCTTAAATCTATTGACATTACTCGAAGTCTTGGGTTTGGAGGGGCATTCTCGAACGTAATGCCCCTTCTTCCCACAGTACATGCATAAGCCCTGTACTCTTCTTACTTCCCTCTCTTCTCTCGACAAAGGTGCCCTGAGTGCTCCTATCTCCATTGGTTCAGGAGTGTTTTCTGTTCCCCCGTTACCTTATGAGGGCTCCTTTCACCACTGTATGCTCCTCTTTCCCATCTTCTTCTATTACTCCCTCTTTCGGACAAACGGCTATCCAGTCTTAACACCAGATTCACCATATCAACATAGGAAGTAGGCTGAGGATCAACCTGTGCCACCACATCTTTTAAATCGTCTTTTAACCCCTGATAAAAAAGGGACATTCTTTTCTCCTCCGGCCATTCTGCATCAGCCACTAACCTGTTGAAAGCAGTCAGGTACGTAACTAGTTCTCCCTTGCCCTGTCTTAATTCGAAAAGCTCTCGGTCAGCACTGAATGACGTAGCCCTTCGGTCGAAAACCCTCTCGAATTCTGCCTTAAACGCTGTCCAATCCGACAGGATAGCATCATCGCGCTTTACTAAAGGTACCGCCCAATCAGCCGCGTCCCCCACCAAATATGAGATCACAAAAGCTACCCTCGAATGGTTTGTAGGGAATGATGATTGCTTACAGGAAAAATGCACGAGAACCTGAGTCATAAACACATGCACCTTGCGGGGATCGCCTGAGAACCTTTCAGGAGTAGCCAGTGGAATGGGTGGGGGCACAGTAACCTGTACATTAGAGGACGGGGCGGAAGCGTTAAAAGGATTACCACTCAAGCGTTTCACTTTTTCCCGCAAAGCAGCGGTCTCAGCTTTAGAGGAGGCCAACTCCTGCTGTACCAAGACCAAAGCATGCAACACATCCTCCATGGACGCCATTGTCCCTACACACGGACCGGGCAGAGCGAAATTCGTGGGCTTGTGATTCTGTCAGGATTGCACGCCGCAGGATCCGTATGCAGCAACAATGCTCCACCTCCGGACCTTCCGAACACCCTGAATTAGATCACAGGGTGTTCAGACGATACGGTGAGGGAAAAACCCCAAAAGGGGAAAAAACCCAAAAGAATAAAGGGAAGAAGGAAGGGACAGCAGGGGACAAGAAGCTGCAAAAAAAACCATACAATGGTTAATACAATTCTTAACCCTACTCTCATTACAATCTCACTAGCCAAAAGACACTTTGATTCACCTGTAGGAAACCGTGTGCATACACCTTCATACTGCTGTTTCTTGTGACTTCCTTCTATCCTGCACAACACAAAAAAACCTTATGAATAAATGTGGTGAACTCCATCTGCCTATATCACTAGTTCTCACTAGAAACCTACCCCCATAGCCTGAATGCTGAAAGCTCTGAAGAGTAGTTCCAATGAAATATACAAAAAAGGTTCAATCCAAGAAAATAAATGCACAATGTAACGTGCAACAAGCTCCGTGCTTAGAGATGAAAAATAAGAGTCCCAGCTACTGCCAGCTGAATCCTCCTGTGCTATGAAAGCGCAAAATATATCGCCACTGCACCAGAAGTAAACAAGGTTAAACCAAACACGGCATGGCGTACTTCCTTCACTACTGCCATCCGCTTTGGCATTTATATTCCATAAGGTAATGTACTTTCAACGTCATGTATTCATGACAGTAATGCGGAGGTCCTCTCCCCCCCCTGCACTCCGCCACTTGATGTGATGACCAAACCCCAAGTAATGAGCACGCCTCGGAGAGGCTCTTCACAGAGTGTAAATCAAACAAAAGTTTGTATCTTAAAGTCCTCACAGCCGCAAGGCACAGAATGAGCTCAGAATGAGCTCCGAACCGAAATTAGTAAAAATAAACAAAACGCGCTAGCCAGCGCGTGGTGCCCAAATACCGGAATGCTTCTTTCCTCCGAAGGACGGAGTCCGAGATTCAGTCCCCTCGAAAATCGAACAGGATTACAGGAACACTAGGGAACAGCCGCTCCCGCTACCGACTTGGAATCACGAGCCCCGATCAACCGGCTCCGCACTGTGATATCCTGCAGTACCGCCGGAATTGTGGGAACTGTAGTTCAGGCCCTGGGTATCATGGGAACTATAGTTCTGGCAGGCGCGCGATTGTCTAAACCCTGACATGCAGGGGGCGGGAAGTAGGCGGCCACCGCACCGCCACACCGGCTCAACACAACTCAAATCAAATCAAATTGGTCTTTAGTTCGATGTTTTAAATCATTAAAAATACTGTAAATGCAACAATGAACTACAAAACGTCATTTTACATTAATACATATAATAATATTGTAAATAGTAACATTTATTGTATTAAGAAATTGATAAAACATTATAAAGATTTTAGCATTTGATAATATTGTACATATAATCCCTGGTATGAATATGACAACCTTAGATATGCAGTTTTTCATGATCTCGTTTACTAGTTAGTGTAAGAATGAAACACAGGGGGGGCATGGCTTGCTGCTGAGCAAAATGGCCGCAGCCTATAGGAGCTCCGAGGGTGAGACAGACTCCCCTGACAATCCGCACAATAATCCGTACATAAATCGTACCCAAAAGACACTCGCTTGCAGCAGAAAGTGAGCGGGATGCATTGATCTGACTCCGACATCTCTCCGACGTCTAGAACGCGGTGGTGAATGCAGGGTCGGGGGCGGCCTACTGCAGCGGCCCACTGCAGCGGCCCACTGCAGCGGTCCGCGCCTGAGACTGAATTGAGGCGCGACCCCGTCCACCAAAAATAGCGATCTGTGCATTGCGGCCACTATTGGGGGCGGTTCGGTGGTCGTGCTGGCCACAGCGCGAAGGTGCTGGTATTGACCTGCGGCGTCCACGACTCGCTCTTGCCCTGGGGACATCGGGGAGGTACAGCCCCACTGGAGATAACGGATCGCAGTCTGAGGGCCGGGATTAAGGCCAGATGCACGCCAGTGGCGGCGGGAGCGGGACTGGGAACGGTCTGGCGCCGGAGCCGTAGCTCGTCTGCTGACATCGGAGGCTGTACCCCGGGCCACACGTAAAATCTCCAGTGCCTGCTGTACTCCTGCTGGGAGTTGGGCCAGAGAGCCCGATTGCAGCTGAAGTCCCTGCGGTGGGAGAGCCCGCCCGGGCATTGATCGGCGGCGGGGAGGGGCATTTCCTATAATACAGGTACGGTACGCTGGAGAGTGACGCAGAGTCTCACTTGCTGTCCGGAGGGGCAAGTGACGTCTAATACAGCACACCGGCTTCGGCACGTCGTTGGGGTTGTGGGCTTGTGACCTTTGAAAGCCCACATATTGTACTGCAGGGGCTGAGACATCCAGGCCCCGGCCACTGCTGTTACAGGCTGCAACAGGAAAGCCCCAACTAACCAACGGCCTAATGCCCACAGTGAATTGATTAGCAGGGACTGTGGGGCGCACAACTGCGATACATACCAGAGACATCATTCCTGATACTGCCTCGCAAATCACAAGGCCCACCGATACAGATAGTGGTGTGGAGGGTGGTCCGACAGGCCGCTTGGGATTGGCGGCCTCGCAGCAGGCGGCGGCGATTTCTGACAGACGTAGCACTGACCAATCGAAGATGGGGGGCAGGGGCCAATGCACAACCTCTCAGACTAAGCTAGACAAATTTGCATATGGCAAAGACTTCCCCCCGCTGCCAGAACGCAAGAGCCTCTCTGACAAAGCCTCAGAGGAAACAGGAGCAACTAAAGTAACGTTGGAAGATATTATGTCAGCCCTCAATAATGTACAGTCGACGGTGGGGTCCATTTCTGTTAAAAGGGGTTCAAAGACAACCAGTAACCAAAGACCCCTTTATGTTGCCCGGCGGTGTCGCCTCTATGACCCACCAATATTAATCAATGAAGAAGCAGGCGCTGGAGACTGGAAGGCAGGAAACGAGGATTTTATTCTCTCCGGAGGAGAACACATCAATTCAGACAGCAAGTATCGTCACGAGGTGCTCTAACCACATCTCTGAGGCCTGGCCTCTTATACTAGGGTTTATGACCTTTATTGCACGTAACACATTCTCGCAACACTTTGATATTTGAAAGAACATCCTCGGAATCTCCCCTTCAGGCCCGTTCCCACATACATTTACAGTTGAATTCCCCACCCCGGTCACAACAGGTGATGATTGTCGCGCAGCAGGGCATTCCGCCAATTCACGGAATGCGTGGAGTTGATCGGATCTCATAGGGTGGGGGCTTTGATCGGCTCGATGGTCTTTTGATGGGGAGGGGAAGCTTCCTACTGTACGGGGTAATAAACAGTATCCGCAGGGCCAGGTGGCGGCCTGGGAACAAGGAAGACAAACGGGGACACAGGGAAAGGGGGTTTGCATCAAAAGGATCTGAGACCATGAAAGGAATGAGGGGAGGTGTCGCGCTGGGAACAGGATGGGATTCTGTGGTGAAGCTGCGCTGAAGAGGGGTTTATGACCCAAGGCATGAGAGAGCGGGGGTTGTCAGCGTGTGGGGGATGCTTGCGAGGTTAGGAGAGAGAGAGAGACGCGCTGGCTATCAGCGAGGGGCAGGGAGGCCATGGTGTTTAAAATGGCTGCCGCTTATGCGCAAGGCATGTGAGAGTGGGAATGACCGGTGCGTGGGGGTCTTTCGTGAGGGTGATTCTGATCGTAACGGCTAAAATATGGTGGATGTGCATGACGAAAAGTGTGGCACCGGGAAAAAGGCAAGATGGCGTAGATAATGTTCACCAAACTGTATTAATTTTCCACAGTCCTCCCTTTAACATTTCCAAGACATCTTGCTGGCCTATTTCCTAACTATACCTATTGCAGCGGTCATAAGTAAGGGAGAGGGGACTTAGGCAAAAGAACTGTACATAAACATCACATTATAAACATCACATTGAAAAATCTCATCATCTAGTAGGCGGGTTCATCGTTAAGTTGGTTGCAGAAAAAGTCATAGTAATGCAATATCAGACTAGAATTATGTAGCGAGGGCGTTGGGTACAGATCATAGATACTTATAGTCATTTGGAATAGGAACTGGTAAGTTATCATATAAGTAAGTCCTTTTTGTACTCGGCGGGAGCATAGTCAGTCCAATGGTGGTTGGGAGAGAAATGAGATATAGTAAATATCAGAGTTCTCAGTGTCTTTGTCGTCTTCTGTTGGCACTGTTAAGCACCTGGATTACAATTCGTTCTGTCAACAGGAATGTTCATGTGGATTGAGTCGTTGGAGGTCTGCGGGCGGGAGTGCATCTTTGTTTTGTTTCGCCAGACCTCTTGAGAGGAATGCATCATGGTTCCGGAGCACGTGTATTTTCTTCCTTAACTCAGAGCATAGTTATTAGGAGGCAGAAAGGATTGTGATAAAAAGTGCAATTGTCTTTGAGTGGTGGGGTCTGTTTGTTTCTTGAGTCTCTGTGATGGGTATTTCCTGTTGCTTCCATCATCATCGAGGCGTTCAGCAGTGGGTAGAACCACATACTTCGTTCATCTTCTCTTCGGGGGCGACCCTTGGTGGAGTTCTAGGTCACTGTTCTGAGATTAATATAGTTCGTGGTCTACTTAGTCGGAGCTCCCTCCCTTTTGACGCAGGGAATACCCTTCTCTGGATAGCTCAGTAGGATTTGGAGGAACTTGAAAGTTCAGGTGGAAAGGTGTGTGTGTGAACAGTCCTTATGGTAGGTCGGAGGAGGAGGGGATGGAGCAGGGCCAAGTCGGGAACAGATCAGGGGGACGGAGAATTTGAGACAGGCAGGTCCATAACCAGGTTCAGAGAGCGGGGACCTTTTTGGCACACGTCGATCATAGAGCAGGGGCTTCAGGTCAGCCCCTTCCTTAGCTTTGTCTGAAACAGTGCCTTATCCTGCGACTCCTTACTGCCGTGGTCTCGCCTTGGCCTCCGTCGCTGAGGTTCCACGATCCGCAGTCAGGCCGCGTGCTCCCACATCCGGTCTCTTTCTTCTCCGACAGTGGTACCCTTAAATGAGTTCGAAAAGACAGTCTTTAGAGATTTTGCAGAAGAAGGTAATTACATAAACCTATTTCTCTCCCAACACCAAGCAACTGGGGTAAACATCCGCTACATTGAGATTTGCAGCCAACGTATAAACAATTGATGATGGGTTTGCTGGATTTCCTACAACTTCCCTTTGTGGCTAATTCTTTGGCGTTTTGTTGGTTATTACATTCATTTGTCGTGGTACGAGGTCTGATACCCATTCATTGCATTCGTCTATTACAGTAGATGTCAGTTCTTCTGGTAGAGACCCATTTCCCTAGTACGAGTCTTGCAAGGCTAGGCCGGTCTTCAGGGCTTTGTATCTTACGGAAAAGTGCAACGTGCTATTCACCATAGTCTGATAGGCATCCTTCCGAGGGATGAACATAGGCTAAACGACTCTCCATTACATCAATGCGTCCTATCTTTTAGCTAAACATCCTATTTTCAACAAGGTTTACTGCAACAAGTTCCTTCAGTTTTCGATCTAATTTTAACTTTGCACACATCTTTCTAACTTTCTATATAGTTTCTCGCAACCTTGCTACTACAAAAACTCGGGGGGGGCTTGCGATAATTATTAAACTTATCCTTGGGGTGGGTGGGGTCTTATGGAAAACAACTAGGAACACAGCGAATTGGAGCAAGGGGCGTTTTTCAGATTCTCATTCAGGGCAGCTGATACCAAACTGGGGGCATTTTGGGAAGACGGGGGTGTCTCGATCATTTTTTACTGCTTGGGGTATGGAGACAACTTGGAATGGGGAAGGTCGCGTTACCACAGACATTTTTTTTTTTTTTTTATCATAGAAGCCACTGACAAATCGTTCCCTGACTGTGGGTCAAATTTAGGGAACCTTAGTCGTCTTACCTGTCCCTTTCCTTTTGGCCAATGTAATTTTCATCCATATTTAGCAGAAAAGGAGAGGTAGTAACGTGGTATCGATACGAATTTATTTAGGACGAATTTGTGCAAATACTTGTGGTATTTGGGGCCAATCAGGAGGTGCACCAGGTTCGCCAATTAGGTGCCAGTCGCTAGGAAGAGGGAAAGTGTGGAGGGGTGGAAGAGTGAGAGAGAAAGAGAGAAAGAGAGAAAGAGAGAAAGAGAGAAAGAGAGAGAGAGAGAGAGAGAGAGAGAGAGAGAGAGAGAGAGAGAGAGAGAGAGAGAGAATGAGAGAGAGAGAGAATGAGAGAGAGAATGAGAGAGAGAATGAGAGAGAGAGAGAGAGAGAGAGAGAGAGAGAGAGAGAGAGAGAGAGAGAGAGAGAGAGAGAGAGAGAGAGAGAGAGAGAGAGAGAGAGAGAGAGAGAGAGAGAGAGAGAGAGAGAGAGAGAGAGAGAGAGAGAGAGAGAGAGAGAGAGAGAGAGAGAGAGAGAGAGAGAATGAGAGAGAGAATGAGAGAGAGAATGAGAGAGAGAGAGAGAGAGAGAGAGAGAGAATGAGAGAGAGAGAGAGAGAGAGAATGAGAGAGAGAGAGAGAGAGAGAGAGAGAGAGAATGAGAGAGAGAGAGAGAGAGAGAATGAGAGAGAGAGAGAGAGAGAGAGAGAGAGAGAATGAGAGAGAGAGAGAATGAGAGAGAGAGAGAATGAGAGAGAGAGAGAGAGAGAATGAGAGAGAGAGAGAGAGAGAGAATGAGAGAGAGAATAGGCCAAATAGTACACGTGTGACATGGAGAATGACCGTGTATTGTTTGGGCTATTCGGTGCATTACCCAACGTTAGACGTTTCGGGTCTGTGTTAGGATGTAGAAAGCATGCAGTTTTGGGACGGAAGAGCATTAGGTCAGGTACAAAAAGGTCGCGCATTGAGTAGGGTGTCTTTTTGTGTCGTCTTGCAGCGTTAGTCCGTTTTCATGCATCGGGCGTGACGTGGCTCCAGATCCTTTACGGTACCCTAATCGGGACTTCAATGTAACCTGCAGAGGGAAAAAAGGAGGAAAAGGGAGGGGGAACAACATCCGAGCACATCAAATGTACGGGCACGAAAGTCCTTTACTTACCACATACTCGTACTTATCTCCTCGGGATATAATCCCTAGGGTCTTGGTTTCTGAAGTCAAGGGGGCGGGCAGTGTGATAGGTGGTTCATGGGGGGGTTCGAGGGTGGCATTATGGATCGTGTGTAGGGAAACGCTAAAAAGAGGAATCAGAGGTGCCTAGCGCGAGGTACCTGGTTTTGTAGATGTATCTGGCCATCGGGATTCTTAAATCATTCCCAAAGCTGTGATGTTCTAAGGCATATCAGTTCTTCGGTCAACCCTGTCCCTTAGTACCTTCGACCACCATACCTTTATAACATTCTATCAATCACACCGCTTTACTTTACCCATTCTCAGAAGTCGAGGTCCTTCTTCATACGTTAGTTCCTGAGCTTAGTCGCATATTTTGGAGGCAGCGTATCATACCTTTGATTCGATCATCAATCCAGGGCCGAACAACCATTTTTCAGATAACCTTAAAAAAAGAGCAGAACGGTTGCGCACAGAAAAAGCCCTCCCACCAATTCCCACATTTACAAAAGCATGTGATACCGATTCATAGTTTGGAAAACCTTTATTTGCATAATCGTTCAGTACGTAAAATGTGAGAGTGCAATCATATTTTGGCCGGACATGTCGACGATGGAAGCACATACAGTAGGGGGGTTATTTTGCAGCACAAGAACATGTTAAAAAAAAGGTCTAATTAATTATTTGCAAGTAACTAAAAACGTTTCATTGCGTGATGAGGGATCAGGGGCATTTCAGTTCATAAATGGAAACACAGTCAAACTCTTCGTAATCGCATTTCCTAGATGTATACCGTGGGTGTGCATCATAAGCGACGTTATGTACCAGTTACAATAAATATCAAAATAAATCGTTCATTGGAATCAACATTTTTACGGGACCCCCTTTCGAATGTTCGCCAAGTGAACCCTCCTCCCTTTTTCATCAAGTGCGCAAAGGTTCGTATATATATCTTAGTACATCAAGTCTCATTAGCTAAGGAACACCACGAGGCATCCGTTAGTTCCTATTGATACCGGCGCCATTTTGGGCGAGGCTGGTTTAGTCCGGAAGTAGCATCAGGGGCAAAAATGTCTCCGACGATTGGCGGTTGGACCAGGGTCCCTTTCGGCAGTTCAAAAAAACCTGTGCTAACAGAGGGGCTGGTGGTGTGGACCGTCAATCAAGGGAGGGAGGGAGGTAGAGTCTTTCTTACCGGGTCATGTTGATGTTCAGCCGGAACTTACTCGAGTTTGTTAGCCCATAATGTTCCTGGGTGGTTCAGACTGAAGCTGGTGCAGACACGAGAGCACCGCCATCTTGCTGCTGTGCCGTGGTTATTTCATTAGTGATCAATGCAGCTGTTCCCCACCGAAAGCCTGAAGGGGCCGAGGGCTCTTGGGACTTTGGTAGAATCTTCAAAGTCGAGGGGATGTTTGTCGATGGTGGGGGCTTGCGCCCAGGTGGGCAAGTGCCCGAGTTGCAATTTCGGACAAAGTTACTCCAGCGGCCTAGACCCGCCTTCCAGAGGGCCCAGGCGCCATTTTGAGACCCTGCAGCTGCCGCCCTTCGTCGTATCTATCAGGAGTGGAAGAAACTTCTTGTGGTGATAAAAGCGGAACATCATGCTGTTGGAGCAGGACATTTTGGTTCGGGGCGCCAGGGTGCAGCTGTGGAGCCTTCATCTGGGGAGGTGATGGAGGCTCATCCGTGCCGTCTCCCTCTCCCGGCGCATCCCACGCCGTCCCTTTGAATCAGGGGTGCACATGATGACCACCCTACACCCCTGATTCCGACTCTTGGGGGACCATTGTACGTCCGGTGCTGCGCAAGTATGCCCGTCGGACATTGTATGTCCTGTGCTACGTAAATATATGTGCGTCGGACATTGTAAGTTCTGTGCTGCGCAGGTATATGGCCGTCGCCCGGCTGGAGGACATCGGCGCCGGGCCAGGGCTGGGAAACCTCCTACCTGCGGAGGCGGGAGAGGCTCGTCCGCGTCGCCTCTCCCTCCCTGCCCACCCTGCATCAGTTCGATGGAGGAATTCGTGATGGCCGGACCAGGAGATACGAGGGAGGGGGTCATTTGCATTCGCCCCCTCCCTACTCGTGGCCGGGGGGACGCCATCCCTGGAAGGGTAGTATGGGAAGACCATTTCATTGCCTGCTTTGAGGAGCCTCCTGTACCTTCTCGCCGGCGATCTCTTTTGGTCTATGGCTGTTGGCAGGCCCCGCCCCACACGTGCTATGTGTTTCGGGTGGGCGGGACCGTCGAACTGTTACATTTCGAGGACTTCCGGAGTGAGCGTAATATGTTTTGTATTTCTCCTATTAGTACAGTTTGCTTTAGAGAGTGTTTTACTAGTTTATTCTATTTACCGTTGGTTGTGTGTTATCTTTACCGTAATTAAATCCTAAATTATATAACAGATGCTTGGCTTCCTTGAGTCCTTTCTCTAACGGGGGTTGTCTACACTGGCCTGTAATTGTTTTTTTTTTTGTTTTTCCAGAGTGGGGGAGCAACAGAGAGCAATCAGTCCCAGAACTCTAACATGTCGTTAAAATTGGTCTGACGAAATCTGTGCCATCGAGCATAATCAAACGTGGTGGTTCTATCCGTCCTGTCCGTGCTAGTCTGATTGGTTTTTATCTCGCGCCTTTTCCCTTTCTGTCGGCCAGTTCTTTCTGTCGACCCTCCGCTCTTACCTATGCTCTGTAGAGTCGGGCATTGGGCTTTCCAGTGCCCGAGGCATCTACAGAAAGCACATTGGTTTTGTTTTAAATCTGTTCGTCCTGTGCATAGTGTCGGGGGATTACTTTCGGGTCGTTGTGTCCCGGGGTTGTTCTGTCGGCACATCCCTTTACACCGTTCCCTTTTCATGTCTACTCCTCGGAACTGTGCCATCACTGGCCCTTCCCTTTGCCTACTAGACGTTTGGAGGGTTGTCCGTCGTGTCTCTTCACCCTTTCTGACTTCATCGCTTTCCTTTTGTCGTGTGGCTTCTTTGCGCCACATACCGAGACTATCGAGCATAATAGGTGTTGTTTCATTCCTACGAAGGGCTATTTCTACCGTTTCTATTTTTTCAAGATCGAAGGATCCTATCAGTGGCCACTGACTTTCTCGATCCTTTTTCGTATATTTATGCCACAGCTGGCTATAGGCTATAGCGATTAATCCATGCTTCATGAACATGTCCTTATTAGGGGTGCCTTCCAGCGGAGCCGGATGGTTCATCTCTAATAAGCGGTCCGGGCTAAACAGGCTACTAACCAGTGGGGAGAAGACAGGCATGACGGATCACAATGGGGATAATAGTCAGCACTACCTATCTTATCACTGCGTGCAAAGACTAGACAGAATATTTCTATTCTACGTTGTTTGCAGGCAGTGAATACCTCATGAACCAATCTTGAGCAATCAATGTTAGGTCAAAAATAAAAAATCAATATGGTCAATGGGGAGAATAAGTAGGCTCGCAAAGGTCCGCGTCACCTACCCTTTCACTATCTGCAAAGAGGGGACCTATTCTTCCCTGTTTGCAGACAGAGAATCTCCAGAAAACAATCTATAACAGTTAATCAAATGGGGGAGGGGCAATTGTTCAGTGGGGGAGAAAGATAGGTCCGACGGGTGCGTACCTATCCTTCACTGTTTATAAAGGGAGAGCCTGTTGTTTCTCCGTTTGCAGACAGTGAATCTCCAAATAAATTAACAAAAAGTAATACTAGTATTTTCTCATCAATTATCAATCACTTTCGCAATTCGTCGTGTTTACACGACCTTACCCGGACCGCATGGACAGTTTCTTGTCTTCCGAATCCAGCGCCCGATCGTCCTCTTCTCTTCGTACTCCTTGCGGCACTCCTGATGGTTCCCAGTCAGGACCGCAGATCACTCGAGAGAGGTCTGTTCGGAACCAGTGAAGTTCGGATGATCGGCTGTCAGACGAGGGTCTATCGGACAGGGTACCTTCCGATCGTTGCAGTCGTTCACTCTGTCGTCAGGACCTCTCCCACTGGATCCACGAGTCGCTGATGGGCCCCACGCTTGGGACGCCAATTGTTAAAAGGGGTTCAAAGACAACCAGTAACCAAAGACCCCTTTATGTTGCCCCGCGGTGTCGCCTCTATGACCCACCAATATTAATCAATGAAGAAGCAGGCGCTGGAGACTGGAAGGCAGGAAACGAGGATTTTATTCTCTCCGGAGGAGAACACATCAATTCAGACAGCAAGTATCGTCACGAGGTGCTCTAACCACATCTCTGAGGCCTGGCCTCTTATACTAGGGTTTATGACCTTTATTGCACGTAACACATTCTCGCAACACTTTGATATTTGAAAGAACATCCTCGGAATCTCCCCTTCAGGCCCGTTCCCACATACATTTACAGTTGAATTCCCCACCCCGGTCACAACAGGTGATGATTGTCGCGCAGCAGGGCATTCCGCCGATTCACGGAATGCGTGGAGTTGATCGGATCTCATAGGGTGGGGGCTTTGATCGGCTCGAGGGTCTTTTGATGGGGAGGGGAAGCTTCCTACTGTACGGGGTAATAAACAGTATCCGCAGGGCCAGGTGGCGGCCTGGGAACAAGGAAGACAAACGGGGACACAGGGAAAGGGGGTTTGCATCAAAAGGATCTGAGACCATGAAAGGAATGAGGGGAGGTGTCGCGCTGGGAACAGGATGGGATTCTGTGGTGAAGCTGCGCTGAAGAGGGGTTTATGACCCAAGGCATGAGAGAGCGGGGGTTGTCAGCGTGTGGGGGATGCTTGCGAGGTTAGGAGAGAGAGAGAGACGCGCTGGCTATCAGCGAGGGGCAGGGAGGCCATGGTGTTTAAAATGGCTGCCGCTTATGCGCAAGGCATGTGAGAGTGGGAATGACCGGTGCGTGGGGGTCTTTCGTGAGGGTGATTCTGATCGTAACGGCTAAAATATGGTGGATGTGCATGACGAAAAGTGTGGCACCGGGAAAAAGGCAAGATGGCGTAGATAATGTTCACCAAACTGTATTAATTTTCCACATTTCTACGGATGTTACTTCCCTCAGGGCAGACTTTCAGAAAATGACCATCAGAGTCACTGAAGTCGAACAAGTGACTAAATCCCTGACGAAGGACACTACCACTTTAATCAAAAAGGTGACACAGCTTGAGGCAGAAAACAAACGCTTGGCGGCAAAATTGGACGACCATGAAGGGTGTTCCCGTTGTAACATCGTCAGAATCACGGTCACTCTGGATAGTAAAGGAGGCTCTGCCCTGGACCTGTACGTGGAGGACCTTATACAAACTAGATTACAACCCAGAGGACTTTCTACTTTCTTCTCTGTAGAACTTGCTCACAGGGTGCCAGGAGGAAAGCCCAAACCTGGGGCCACCCCGACCGGTTCTTGCTCGCCTTTTCAATTTCCAAGACAGGGATGCTATACTACAGACGGCGCGGGTGGCATCGCCATTGCGCATCCAGAACTCTGCAGTGTCCTTCTTCCTGGACTACACAGCGGCCGTCTCGGCGCGTCGCGTGAGCTTCCTGGAGTTTAAAAAAGAACTGAGAGCCCATGAATTGCCCTATTCGATGCTGTTCCCAGCAAAGCTACGTGTTGTGGCGGATGGAAAAACGTGGTTTTTCGAGACACCGAAGGAGGCCCACGACTGGCTCAAGGGATGGCGACGAGTGGAAGGATCTAGGCGGTCTGACAGACGACAGCGACACCCCAGGGCGGAAGAGGACCTCAGAGATCGAGAGCAGGAGGTAGAGGGGGACCACCAGCTGCAGGAGGAGGCCAGGGACTGAGACACTGTATGGCAGTATCAAACCACATTATGACAGTGTGGAGAGGCGCCCAAACTGACTCACCACCGCTGAGAGATGGAAGTGGAACTTTAAGTAAATATTGTCTTTGGGGAAGGGAACGACTGTGGTCTTCCTCGGACTTCTCACTCCCTACACACAAGTAACGTTCTTGGGGTTAAGGACTAAGCGCTCTGCTGAGTTGGGGTGGCGGGCAGTTTTGAGTCCGTCTGGCAGGGAGGAGGGTGAGTGGGATGGGATTGTTCAAATGTTTTTGTCAAGTCCTATGCTTTAGTTTTGGGTACAGCACTTGGATATGAAGCACTCATGCACAGTACACAGCACACGCATTGCACTTACGACTCCGCATTATGTCCTACACGCCTCACCAGATATGGCGTTGAATGACCAAACGCACCTTGCACGAGGAACGTGCCCCTTAACTCAGGTGCCGCCTCTTTCCCTGCTCACATGGAATGTAGGAGTCCTGGGAGACAAAATAAAGAGGGGCCTGGTTCTGCGATGTATCAAACGGAGCTCTCCGGCGGTAGTCCTGCTGCAAGAAACACACCTCACTGGCACCACAAGTAAAGCGATGGACAGATGGGGGTACAAGATGATAGCGCACTCAGAATTCTCTTCAGGGTCCCGGGAGGTGGGCGTACTGGTTAAAAAGCAGTCCCCACTGATAGTACACAAAACCAAAACTAATGGTCGCAGCCATAATTGGTCAGTGGGAGGAACGGTCTATTAATATAGTTTCAGTTTACATCCCCCCTGCACTACATGCGGTGACACTCCCTGATCTTAGTGAGTTTTTGCTTGACCTCCCGGAAGGGGAGGTACTAATTGGCGGGGATTTTAACACCATTATAGACGGGACCATTGACCGATATCCTGCGAGGGCGGGTGACTCGGGCGTGTCTCGCCTTAGGGGCTTTATGGATGCACTTGGGCTTACTGATGTGTGGAGGTGGCACCACCCAATGTGACAATTCACATTCCACTCCGGAGTACACAATAGCATGACAAAAATAGATGACTTCCTGGCGTCGGTGGGTAGCCTTTACAATAATGAAAACATAGAGATTAGACCCAGAGGTATCTCCGATCATTCCCCATTGTTATTAAAATACACATACTACCACAAGACACGCCGACGTGTCTACCCAATATACCCGAGCTACTTACAAGTCCCGAAGATTAAGAAGGCCGTCATTAGGCGACGGACCACTATTTCCAAGAGAATGCAACGTCGGTTAGCTCCCCGACCACCCTTTGGGAGGCGTATAAAACTGTCCTCAGAGCAGGCCATTGCTTCAATTACGGCGCACAAGTGGGAGAAGCAGCTAGAGCTCCAGAACCTAGAGCTAGAGTTATGTGACACGGAGACCCAACACACCGACGACCCTACACCCGATACGTCCTAGAACCTGCGTCTTAAACAGTGACAGCACAGAAAGTACCTTAAGGAACTGACCAAATAACATTAACAGCCACAACACAAGATATATGAAACCGGCGATAAAGCCGGAAAATTCATGGCGTGGCTAGACAAGAAGGAGCGGGGTACTAGATGGATAGTGCAGATTTGTACAGAGGAGGGACGGGCAACAACGGACCCGCGGACAATTGTGCACACACTTGCGCAACATTTTCTAAGGGTGTACACGTCAGCCTCGGAGATGACACCGGAAGAAGCACTGACTTATATAAAAGACATTGATATGCCCAGGCTCACCCCTGAGGCAACACTTATGCTTGAGGCAGACCTCTAGGTGGAAGAGTTACAAGTGGCAATCGGGTCGCTGCAGTCTGGCAAAGCGGTAGGACCGAACAGGATACCTATTGAACTCTACAAAAAGACTGCAGGGGCTATTGCCCCACACTTACTGCACATGTTCTCAGACAGCGTAAAGTCAGGTGAACTCCCACTGGATCAGCGCATGGCCACTATAGTAGCTATTCCGAAACCAGGAAAGCCTGCTGATGAGTGCACCTCATATTGCCCAATATCACTGATTAATGCAGAGGCTAAAATCCTTGCTAAACTCTCGGCGATTAGACTGACACCACACCTTGCGGCATTGATACATCTGGACCAGTCCGGTTTCATGCCAGAAATTCGGCCCTCAACCTGAGACGCTGACATGGGTTGTTGGCCAGTACTGCATATCTTCAGGAACCGGCTGTTATACTGTCACTAGATGCGCAAATGGCATTTGATATGGTCGAGTGCCCCTTCCTGTTTGCTGTACTCCATCATCTGGGCTTCGGACCTAACTTTTGTGCATGGGTTCGTCTTCTCTATACTAAACCGATGGCTCATGTTGCGGCTAATGGACACATCTCTGACGACTTTCCCCTGGCGTGGGGCGCACGCCAGGGCTGTCCCCTGTCACCGCTGCTTTTTGCCCTGGTGCTGGAGCCATTGGCAGCGTGGATAAGGTGGAAGCCAATGATACGGGGAATCAAATGGACAGGAGATTGAGAAGATCGCATCTCCCTATATGCAGACGATGTTCAGTTGTATATGACCTCCCCTAGGAGCTCCATACTGACTCTTCTAAATATCTGCAAACTTTTTGGGAGGGCGTCTGGTTATAGCATAAACTGGTCCAAATCTGTCCTATATGTACTGCACGGCCCCCCACCGCAACTCCCCGCAGACTGCCCACTCCAGATTTCGGAAGGCGCTTTTAAATATTTAGGTATATATATAACTATCGATTCTGTGGATTTCATTAAAAGAAATCTACAACCCCCGCTAGATCGTCTTAAAAGAGATGCACAACACTGGGGAACCTTGGCGTTGACACTGTTGGGAAAAGCAGCACTTTTTAAAATGATGGCCCTTCCTTACTTTTTGTATGTGCTGGAAAATACACTGTACCCAGTGCAGCCGAGTAATTTCACGGCGATAGCAGCCCAGGTCTACAGCTTATTGTGGGGCAACAAACCAGCACGCATTGCGCAGTTCAAGTTGGTCCCTGGATGGTATGATGGTGGAAAATACAGTCCCAAACATACAGTTATATTATTGGGCGGCGCAGTTGAAGGTCATTAAGCAATGGTTACATGCCCCGCATTCAGACCCAGCATTTGAAGCAGCTAGATCAATATTGGATACGAAAGGCATGCTGTCTCCCCTCTGCAATCGGAAACTAACCCCAGCAGTAATAGGACCTGTGAGGCACAATGTTACCATATGGCATGCAGCTCAGGCTTAATTGGTATGGCAAGGAGTCCTAACCCAACTTACTCCGCTCTGAGACACGAAACGGCTGGGTAGGCTTAAGAACAGTAAGGGCTTTGATCAATGGGACGCTATAGGCATATCCATGGTGGGTGACATGTGGCGCAAGGGGGGAATTGTCACATTCGAGCGTCTTCAGCAACAATATGAACTGGCACCCTCAGAACTTTTTAGATACACACAAATAAAACACTCACTAACACGCATTGCCACCTGGCACTGAAGTCTCGAAGGCATCGCCTCTGGAGGACAGACTATTGACAGACTGCATGCATAAGAAGGCGCAAATTGGTAAACAACCTGCTGGATCCCACAGTGCCTCACAGTGCCCCTGAGGGAAAAATGGTCCCCTGAAGTAGGTGACTTCGACGACTCGGAATGGCAGGAGTCATTGGCCTCTCCACGGGAGGTGGGTATACCCTCACGACTTAGGCTAGTGCAGCTAAAAATTCTACACTGATCATATTACACCAGGCACACCTTGCACAGGATAGGTAAAACATCGCACCCTTATTGCCTGGGCAGCTACAGGGATGAAGGTACCTTTTTCCACACCATATAGCAATGTCCCAAAATTATGGAATACTGGACACAGGTGATGAGGACGATATCACAATCGGAGGGAGTGTCACTGGTACCGGAGCCCAGGAGGTGTTTGCTAAATGTGTGGGAGCCCAATGACCTTACTCATCAGGCTCAGAACTGGGCCACACTAGGGATCGTGGTCGCTAAGCGAAACATTGCACAAAAGTGGGGGTCAGCAGGGATACCCTCTCTTGCCTCATGGTGCAGGGACATGGGTGCGGCTATGATAGCCGAGATAACGTTGTTCATCAATCGTGGGTGTCCCCGAAAGTGGAGTAAAATCTGGGGGGCACAGAACAAATTTAGGAGAGAAATATGTGAGCCTCCACAAGACTGGGACGATGAGGGTTCTGAAGTGGAGTAATAAGAATGGCCGTGTGGATAATAAGTGGGGTTCCAACAACAACTGTGTTGCAATGCATGTTAACGGACAAAATGTGCAGACTGTGTTTGATTTCATATTAAAGATATACAATGTAATAATGGGTCATCTTGAAATTCGGTACTGTGCTATCAATGAAAACAATAACATTTCTTAAAAAAATAAAATAAAATAAAACTTACACAAAAAAATGGAACTCGTCCTGTGCATATCTAAGACCCCCCAATTGGGAATGTATAAGAACACTTTAAAATTATTAAGAACAGGGTTGACATTCATTGCACCCAGCTTCTGTATATTGTTCCTTCGAATACCCCACATCCAGCTCAGATACTTTGCCATTGCTATTACTAAATCTTCGTGCAAATTTGTCTTCAGTATACGTAGTGCAATTTTACTTGATCCGTGCCAAGATCAGAACAAATCGGCTTTGGCCATTTGTCTCTGGGGCACTTATATGCTGGGCATACGAACAATTTATGCAGGATAGATTCATCCATTGTTTGGCAAGCAGGGCACTTTATATCCATTTTGTTTTGCCATTTTAATGTAAACGATTTTATAGGGAGTGAGCCTACTCTAAATTGATGAAACAGTTTCCTATCACACGGTCTGGAGATATAATTCCAATAAGACTCAAACCTTGTTTCATACTTCTGCTCCAGGAAGATACCAGTAAGGGAAGCATTTTGAATAGATGACATACGCTTGATGTTAACCATACTTCAATATGCTTCCTTGTAATCTTTTTTTTGATGGAAACAGACTACCAGCTGGATCCTCACACAAGTGACTGAGCCCCATGTCAACCAATGTGCACATCATTTTTTGTAGCCTTTGGATTTTACATGAAGAGTCAGCTTCTCTTACATGTTTTAGTGCATTTGCATAGGGTGACAGCTCCGGCGTAGTCCAGAGTCTTCTACAATACAATATAGGCCTAAATCATGCTATCTCCTCAAATGCAATGCAATACAGATCTAAGAAAAGGGGTTTAAGGGGAATAGATTGTGGGAGACCTGTTAAGGTTCTGATGAACTTATTCTGGCCTATGGCTAAGGATGTTACATTTTCGAAACCCCAGAGCTCAGCACCGTATAAGATTGAAGCCCTGATCTTAGCATTATAAATCGTTAAAGCAGGGCCAATCGGCTTAGTTTGTGAAACTCAATGCTCTTTAAATAGAACACCTGCAGGTTGGGCATGCCTAAGGGCCAATAAGTCTATCTGGGGTTTCCAACTCAACCTCTTTCCCAGAGTGACCCCCAAATATGTGAAAATGTCAGTTTGTTCCAAAAGAGCATTATTCATAGCTACTCTCCCTTTCACTATTTTATGTTTATGTAGGACCATTAATTTTGTTTTGTCTACATTGACTACTAGCTCATGATCGCTGTAGAAGAACCCAAATCTATCCAAAGCTTGCTGCAGCCCTCTTTGTGTCTTAGATAGAATTAGGGTATCATCTGCAAACATTAACGGAGGTACCTTCATGCCAGCAAGTATGGGTGCATCAGTCAGGTATGTAGAAAAGTAATTCACAACCCTGTTAATAAATGATGAAAAGAGAGTGGGAGCCAGGACGTACCCTTGTTGAACCCCTTTAGTTACTGGGAACCTATCTGTTACCTTTCCCTAAGTACCCCAGCGAACCTGGGCGTAATTGGACTCATGTAATTTAACAATTAGGGCAAGTAGTTCTGAAGGCATCCCTGATTCCTTTAATAATTCCCATAGCTTATAGCGGGGGACTAAATCAAACGCATATTTTAAATCTATAAAGGCTGCGTATATAGTTCCCCCAGCAATAATTACGGTACTCCAGTAGATCATTATAAACCTGAAGACTTGTTTGACAGTACTAACATGGGGACGGAAACCAGCTTTTAATGTTGATAGAATATCATATTCACCTATTCAGGTATTGATGCTTCTCAACACAATATATTGGTATAATTTCAGCACCTTGCCAAGATTCAGTGATAGGAGCACCTCTGGCTATTGTGCTAACAAGTGTGTGAATATACTTAAGCCAGTTGGCTCTATCATACCTGAATAGGTCGTCGGAATGTAGTCTGGGCCAGGGACTCTTCCCTTTGGAATTGCATCCAGGGCAGTTTTACTCTCCCCAATCCCAAAGGTCAACGTGGTATCGGGAACTATTATAAAATGATTGTTAGAACTATTTGATGTGCTTGAAAATAGGAAACCCACTGCTCAGGTTCTACATTGTTATCCGGGGCTTGTCTAATTTCACCACTTCCCCATTTTACTACCTGCCAACATTTCTGCATATTTTTCCCATTACTTGCTTGCAGAAGTTCATTCCACCTTTTCTTATAAACTTCTTTTTCGCCAATAGTTGAGCCTTTTTATATGCAATCCGTGCAAGTTTGACATCCTCCATTGATTTTATTCTTAAAACTTGGGACAAATGCTTATAAGCGCTCTACAGTCCTTATTATACCATTTCGCTGACTTTTGACTTGTCGTCTACTAGCTTTTATAGTCCTTAGAAAAAATATTTAAGATTTGTAAACAGCTTTTCGTGGGCTTGTAAGATCACAGCATCCTGGCTGTCTGAAGTTGACATAACTGTTAATGTATTTTCCACTGCTGTCTTCATTTGTTCTAGGGTGTTGTCGTTTCCCATTAATGATGCCCATTTTACCAATTTATACCGATAGACAGTGAGGTGTTCTCTGCACACAGTTCTGTGATTAACTATTTGAAGCAAAAAATACAAAAACTGCATCCAAGGGAACACAAAGAACGACCGCCCCACGTTGTTAACTAACAATTGCAACTTGCAAATGCTAAATTACCAGAAAAAAGAGAATAGTTCCCTGAGCAAAGCATAATATTTTGGTTATATGATCAAATTTCAAATCGTTAGTCCATATGCAATAATAACATCAAATATTAGCCGTTGATCTTTATTTTCATTTCTTGTACTTTCAAGAAGACTTGTTTGTACACAATTCAGTTCTTTGATGACGCAGCCAACAGCCAACACATGTTTCGTCTCTAGGACAATACCCAAAGACTTCATCAGGGCCAGGACTGCTGTTTCAATATTGGAAATCATGCTCAATCTTCCCTTGACAATTTTAGCCACAATATATCCAATAATCCAATTGTTATAGTAAGCGTTTTTCACATAATCGTCGATCAGAAGTTCCTCAAAATTAGAGATTCTCGAACATTCTTCCCCTGACAATTGTAGCCACAGTATATCCATCATTAATGCATATCAAAATCCAAATGTTATAGTATCTGATGTTGAAGTAATCATCGATCGATAATAAAATTCCTAATTAAGACATATCTGAGATATAAGATCCAGTGGGCACAGCGAATAATGGCAGCATGGACTTTGGCGTGTTGCAGATCAAGGACTAATATTTGATGTTATTATTGCATATGGACTAACGATTTGAAATTTGATCATATAACCAAAATATTTTGCTATGCCCATTTTACCCGTCGCATATCATTTGACAAAATATTATCTGCAGTTACTATCTCCTTTAGCTCTGGCTGCATATCCAGCCCCTTCATCTGTAAGGTTAATAATAATGGGTTATGATCACTCTCTGTTCTCTGTTGGACCGACATATCAACAAGTCTGGACCACAGTTCCAAATTAATAAGAAAGTAGTCAATTTGACTACTTCTTGACCCATTATCGTAAGTAAGCGAGCCCTCACTGTCCAATAATGTTCTCCCTTTAGCAGCCTGATGCCTCGCTTCAGACACAAGCTTTTTAGCGGGAGTGCTGCCTCTGCCCATTGTTTGTTATCGGGGTAGTGTTAGCAGTGGAATGCCCCAGGGAGAATCCTCATCGCTACTCAGGGCACCATCCTCATGATCTAGGGGCTCAAAAGTACAATTAAAATCGCCTGTAATTACCATATGATTTTTTCCCTTGTGGTTCTGAATAAAGGTATCTAGTAGGAAAAGAGTATTTAAAAGTTTCCCGCCCACCATCCCTTTCGCATATACATTAATCACTATTATATCAGGGTCGTGTCTTGAGCGTATTGTAATAGCCAAAATATCAGGGCTATCCGTTGGTATCTCTTCGACCCTATATCCTGAATGTTGCCTTACCCATATAGTAAGTCCCCCCGAGGGTCTCCCTTTTCGTCCAGAGTTGGTGGGTTTCACAAAGTTCAGGTAGCCTGAACAGAAGATTGAACTCCGTGCCCAGGTTTCTTGAAAGGCTCAGATATTGTGTCCCTCTATAAATGATGACCAATCTGTTGACGCTATCTTAGATTGTAGACCAGCTATATTCCAGCAGGCAATGGCTATCAATCAATCAATCAATCATTATATTTGTAGAGCGCACAACTCACCCGTGAGGGTCTCAAGGTGCTGGGGGTGTTGGGGGGGGGGATTACTGCTACTGCTTGAACAGCCAGGTCTGGAAGAGTCTCCTGAAGGCCAGCAGGTCCTGGGACTGTCGTAGGCGGATGGGGAGGGTGTTCCATGTTTTAGCGACGAGGTGGGAGAACAATCTGCTCGCCGGCAGTTGATCGACGGATGCGGGGGACAGTTGCGAGGGCAAGGTCAGTGGAGCGAAGCTGGCAGTTCGGGGTGTAGAAGGTGAGACGTTCGTTGAGGTTTGCTGGTCCGACGTTGTGGGGGGCTTTGTGAGCGTGGGTGAGGAGCGTGAAGGTGATCCTCTTGTTGACGGGGAGCCAGTGTAGGTCTTTCAGGTGGGCTGTGATGTGGCTGTGGCGGGGGATGTCAAGGATGAGGCGTGCAGAGGCGTTCTGTATTCCAATCTGCTGGTGATGAGGGTCTGGGTGACTGTCCTTCTGGTAATGGTGGGGATCCATCTGTAGATCTTGTGGAGCATGCGGAAGGTGTTGAAGCAGGAGGAGGAGACAGAGTTCACTTGCTGGGTCATTGACAATGTGGAGTCAAGGATGACTCCCAGGTGGCGTGCATGGTTGGTGAGCGTTGGTGAAGCTCCCAGTGCGGCCGGCCACCATGAGTCGTCCCAGGTGGATTGGGTGGATCCGATGATGAGGACCTCCGTCTTGTCAGAGTTCAGTTTCAGGCAGTTGATCGTCATCCATTTGGCAATGGCTTTCATTCCTTCGTGGAGGTTGGATTTGGTGGAGGTGGGGGCCTTTGTTGAGGGAGAGGATCAGCTGGGTGTCTTCGGCGTAGGAGACGATGTTGAGGTTGTTCAATCTGTCGATGTTGGCGAGCGGTGCCATGTAGATGTTGAAGAGTGTCGGGCTGAGGGACGATCCTTGGGGTATGCCGCAGACGATCTTGGTGTCTTTGGAGAGAAATGGGGGGAGGCGGACACTCTGGGTTCTGCCGGTGAGGAAGGAGTCCAGTGCTTTGTCGTGGATTCCTGCGCTGTGGAGGCGTGTGCGGAGGATGTGGTGGCAGACGGTGTCGAAGGCGGCCGGTAGGTCGAGGAGGTTGAGGGCCGCGGTTTCACCATTGTCGATCATGGTCCTGATGTCGTTGGTTGTGGTGATGAGGGCTGTTTCGGTGCTGTGGTTGCTGCGGAATCCGTGCCGGTGTTAGCCGGCGATAACGTGTTCATCGGTGCTGGTCAAGATTCTGAGGGTGTTTCTATGGACAATGGTGATTCCTAATCTTGTTCCGTTGGTGCGGTCCCTGCGGGTGATCTTGTAGACGTCAGGGATGGCTATGGCGATGTTGGGTGCCGAGAAGGGGTTCATCCAGGTCTCCGTCAGGAAGGTGACGTCTGGGAGGTGGAGTCGAGTAGGTCCCAGAGTTCGACTGCGTGTTTGAGGGC
This sequence comes from Lissotriton vulgaris, assembly GCF_964263255.1. Lineage (NCBI taxonomy): Eukaryota > Metazoa > Chordata > Amphibia > Caudata > Salamandridae > Lissotriton > Lissotriton vulgaris. Next base: position 133,989,560 of record NC_141699.1, on the reverse strand, counting down.
GGAGCAGGTGTTGAGTAGAATGTATTGGAGGCTGTTGCGTCCTTCTCCAGTGGGTGTGGTGGTGGTTTGGAGACTGGTGTAGCTGCAGTTCCGGCAGAAGAAGGGTCCATGGGTGTTCTTTGGGGTGGCTTGGAGGCAGTTGTGTGATCGGGCTGGTGTCGAGTACGTGGAGGGTGCTGGCGTTGGGCATCGTGGCGTCCCCGGGGGCCAGAGGGTCTGGCGCTGGGCACGGTCCAGGCGCAAACAGGCTTGCCTTGGGCGTGGCCGTGCCGCGTCCGCCATAAGAAGGGGAGGTGGGAGGGAGGAACAGCTGGGAGGCAGGAGTGATTAGGCGAGCCAGGGGAACGGGCCGCAGGGGATGCAGCGGTGGGAGAGGAGACGACTGAAAACATTAGGAAGGGTTGAGGGGAGAACGGACAGAGAACGAAATACAGGGGCAGAAGAAAACAGATTACAGCACAAATACAATACAATACAATTACAAATACTACACAATACAATTACAGCTAAGAAAAGGAAATAACCAAATGCATACAAGGAACAGAGTGAGCAGACATATACTTAAGGCTCACCACTGGGCCACCAGGGATGAGGCTCAGACGGGAGCCTGCGGGTGGAGGAGGGCCTCGAACTCACAGCAGCAGCGAGCAATGGAGCAAGGGACACGGGCAAAACTGGTGGAGCTGTGCGACGTGTGGAGCGACCTGCCTACAACAGGGTCAAGGATCGCATACAACAGAATAATTATTAGAAAACAGTAAGTCCAATTAATGGCCTGCTTGGTGAGTAGGGCCAATATTCTGTTGGCGCAGTTCTAGGGTCTGGCCTAAGCTGCGTCACTTCTGGGGTGGAGAGATCTTCTCTGTGGTAATTAAAATCATTCATAAGAAGAAAGGATTTGGTAGCCAGGGCCTTGGCTATTTCTTCTACCAGACGCTGAATAAAGCCCTTCTTAGCCTCTGGCTAGCGGCAGATCAAAGCTCCTTTCCAGCTTTCTGTAGAAGAGAAATCGATTTTAAAAATGGCTAATTCCATATTCTCTGAAATAGAGGTGTCAAAGCATGAAACTTTGATAGTGGTTTTAAAAACAATAGCGATGCCACCTCCTGTTTTCAAGCCTCTATCAAGTCTCATTAGCTGATAATTTTCCGGAATGGCTAGAGTAATAGCCGGGGAATTTGTGGCATTTAGCCAAGTTTCCGTAGGATAGCATATTTTCTGGGACAGAGAAGTAACAAGTTCCCACACTTCAATAGAGTGCTTGGCTAATGATCTAACACTACAAAGAAAGCTCTTCCTCTTTATACCAATACTAGCAGCCCGCCCCGGCGTTGCCCGGGGCAGAAGGTGGCTGGGGGCAGCATCGCAGCAGGAGAGGTGCAGGAGAGTGGCCGGGAGCAGCAGAACGTACTTACAGTGTTTCCTTGCTCCGGTTTTGTTGGTCCTGGCCGCTTCTGCCCACGCTCGTGTCCGCTGTTGCCCCCGATGTCCCGACTTTAAGGAAAAGGCTTCCGAGCACTCATGGCCCACGCCCGTCCCGCGGCTGCTTCACTTACCTCAGCCGCCGCTCCTCCCCGCGCTGCTGAGTTTACTGCTCCGCCGCTCCTCACCGCTTGTCCGCAGCTCGCCGCTCCTCCCCGCCTGTCCGCAGCTCCTCTTGCTCCTGAACGCCGCCACTCCCCGCGCTCCCGATGTCATCACGCACGTCGCGGCCGGCGCTACTTGCAAGGGACTACTTTTTTTTTATTCCTAAATTTTTTAAAGAACGTATATTTTTTATTTTTATATAGCCTATGTCCTTCTGCTTGCCCTGAGGTTTCCAAAGATGTCTTGGGTGTTTGGATTGGTGGTGTACTTTTCGAGTTTACCTGGCTCAAAGGACACAGTTCTCTCTTTATAATAGTAGTATAGATAACTGCATGTATGCTCAGACCTTTATCTGTCTTACTTCCCATGTCCCTCTTCTTCTCGCTCTAGCTCAACAAATTGTTATATCCCTCTTTCTTTCTGCCACACTCTCTCATTCTGGCTCTGCTTAGCTCCATCTCCCTCTGTTTCACCCCCCTCTCTCGTTCTCTCTAACAATCCATTACTTCTGTCTCCCACACACTCTCTCTCTCTCTCCTCTCTCTCATTCTGACTCTACATCTTTCTTTAAATTTTGCTTCATCTCTCTTGCATTATTTATCTATCTATTCTCTCTCTTATGTTATCAATTACAACCAGTTTAGTTCCATTACATACCAGGCATGACATTTTGGTCTACAGGCGCGTTCTGTGTCTCTTTTCTCTTTGCTTTCCATTGACTTTATCTCCAAGTATCTGTATTTCTCTCTTTCTAGGCCTGTATTCTGTCGTTTTATCTCTAGCTACATCCCTATGTCTTTAGGTCTGCCTTTCTCTTCTTTGCACCCTCTTTCACTCTCTGTGTCTGTCTCTTGATTTCTCTCTACTGTCTCTAGCAGTTTACCCCTTCCTCTCAACAATGCAAAAAATAAATTGTTTCACCCATCGTTTTTCTCTCCCCCCACCACAACACCCTAATGTCGGTGGCGCTTTTTGTGTATGTATGTGCGCTTGTATGCAGTATTTCTACGGGTGCAGAATGTATGTGTGCCTGCATGTGCTGCCAATTTGTGCCTGCATGTGAGTTGAATTGGTGCAAGTGGCATTTACAGCTGCTTTGCTGTCTAGGTGTACAGACACAGCTCCATTTCATTTGTGAGTCCATGGGAGTCTATGCTTCTTTTCATGTATGTCCTGTGTACAAGGAGTGGTCTTAGTGCATTTATTTCTGCATGCATGCTGTATGTGACTTTACTTTCCTACGTTAATGTTTTTTGCCCGTCATGCTCAGCTGCTGCCTGTAATGTACAGGTCCTCTCTTAGAGTGATGTCTCTGTGCGCTGCTGTTGCTCAGCAAAGCTCCGAGCTCTGCCCCCTGTAATGGTTGCTCCATGCTATGCTGGCTCCGTCTTATTGTGTAGACTGTGCTGTCATCGCTTCATATCTGCTCTGTTAGCGCGCCATGCACAGGCACCCTATCATCTGTGCCCTCGATGCTAATGCCCACGTCAATGCAGGGAGGCGGCAGCAGAGAGAAGTGGAGGGAACGTCCTGTGTAAAACATAGAAGGGGCACGTGAGGGCGGAATAATGTATAAGAGGATAATAACCCTGTGCGAGGAGCAGGAAGAGAAGCAAGATGGTTCAAAGCATTTAATGCATGAGCACAGACCAACAACAAAAATGCCCACATCTACACATAGACGTGCTGCCTGATGTGCGTGCAAACAGTCAAACGGGCACCAATGCAGGACTACAATGAAACACATATGCATCCGTGCACCCAGAACCAGCACACCTCCAAGCACCCACCAGGGCATAGAGATCAACAGATAATCATCTGTGAACGGACATAGATACCACAGCGCAGTGTACTCTGTAAATATTACTGGGCCTGGTCTGCGAAATGATAGTTAATGAGCCAGCCCGTACCTGAGTTTAATAGCGGGAGAGGGAGGAGAGAGCACGAACATGGAATACATTTAACAGTGTCTAAGGGCTAAAGGAATAAAACCCCTACAATGCAAAGTAAAAAGGGCTTGGCCAGCAAGGCATGGCAATTGCTGCAAATCTGTCAGCTGCTCCCTGGCTGCCTTAAAATTCTAAAAATCCTATCTGGTCAAGCGGTCTCTCCTCATTAAGGGAGACACAGCAGCAGATATTACAATGTATGTGAGGGATAGAGTGCGCCCTCACCGAGACAGAAGGGGCACAGCAGGCAATGTGGTGGAGTTTTAGCGTGAGGTCTGCAGCATGTGGGGCCTGCTGGGATTCCCGGTAAAGCTCAACCGTCGAGGCGTGAAAGTTGGGGTCACTCTAAATCATGAAGTGTACTGCCGTAACTAAACACTGATGCGGAGAAAGCATCTCTAGTACATGAAAAGTGTCTGCTTTTTTATTCAGAAAACTCGTGTCTGCCAATAAAACGGGACATTGATTGCAGAAATACCTACCCGAGATCTGGTGCTGCACACTTCATGACACGCTCCGGCTTTAAATAATAGTGCTGGACTGCCGTTTCCGGTGCGTGTGTGCTTCCTGATGATAAGGCAGCTGGCGACGTGCAATGGAATTTAAAAAAGGTTACACACGCACGCTGCTGCTCCACCTGTTGCAGCCACACATGACCAAATCCAGCCCAGTCAGAGGCCCCCCACCCACGCAACACAAAATGAAGGCACAGATTTATAAGAGCCTCCGCTCAGCTCTTCACGGGGAGACAGAATGAGCTCCTGAACGCCGCTCCTCCCAGCGCTCCCCATGTCATCACGCACGTTGCGGCTGGCGCTACTTGCAAGGGACTACTTTTTTTTTATTCCTAAATTTTTTAAAGAACTTATATTTTTTATTTTTATATAGCCTATGTCCTTCTGCTTGCCCTGAGGTTTCCAAAGATGTCTTGGGTGTTTGGATTGGTGGTGTACTTTTCGAGTTTACCTGGCTCAAAGGACACAGTTCTCTCTTTATAATAGTAGTATAGATTAATGTTGGGAGAATGTAGTTCTCGACTTGATACTATAGAAAGAAGAGCGTGTTAAGTAATAATCGGGTGACCCAGTATCCCTAGGAACCTGGGCAGTAAATCAAAGTAATAGACAATCGGTTCTTTCGGGTACAATGAATTTCTTCCCTTATTTCTTATTTTGAGCAACATATTCCTTTGTAACAAAGTGGATAAGTCAAGGCATAGATACAATTTCTATACTATACATGGTGTGTGCATGCGCACCTAATCTGAGTACACTTCCATTACCATTAGAACACCATACCTCAGCACATGGGAATACTCAATGTGTAGTGAGGTCAGTAGGCACACCATCGCAGGAGAATAGGCCTAGGCTAACTAATAGAATGAATACTATTGACAACACTGGGGCGATGCTAGTAAGGATCTCTGAAGCATCGGACCCTATAATTAACCTTTCCAATCATGTCATGAGTCAGGCGGAACATAGTATCTTAGTGAAAGGTCTATCTTTTGTACCAACGGTAGTACCAGACTCCTTCAAGATAAAGGTGGAACTTCAGAGGTTTTATCGAAAAATCCGACTTAAGTATTACTTCTCTTGAAACACATATACCCCTACCAACACAGCAACGGCATTCAGACCAACCTCAACCTTTACGCCTGCTGCATTTACAATGAGTGAGAGGATTCTTGCCTTCGAAAAAATCATGATGGAGGACACTATGCGCTTGCTAGATACAAGGAAATATATCCCGTATAATATCAGCAAAGATGAAAAGCTAGCCCTCACAGCACTACAACACAATGACGCCTTAGTCATAAAGGCGGCAGATAAGGGAGGAGCTCTGGTCATACAAAACAGAGATGACTACACTAAGGAAATTAAGCAACAACTGAGAGCAGTGGAAAGCTATCAACCTACCCCAAGAGATCCAATTACAGAGGTTAGAACCCTTATAAAAGAAGCGACAAAGGTGGGCTTAGATGAAGGTTTTCTGAGTCAGAAGGAATATGATTTTTTTAACCAAAAGGAATCTCGTACCCCCACTATATACACCTTGCCTAAAGTGCATAGGAGACTTGAAAACCCACTGGGTAGACCTATCGTTTCAGGGTGTGGATCAGCCTTGGAACCATTGAACTAATTTATAGACTATTTCTTGCAACCATTTGTTCCCCTGACCAAATCATATGTACGCGTTACGATGCACATAATACAGCTACTTGAGGATCAACCATTTGACAAAGGCAAACAAATATTAGTCCCCATGGATGTGTCCTCCTTGTATACATCCATCCCGCAAGACAGAGCAACAGAAGTGGTTAAGACTACCCTAGATCTTAGACCAAGCCCACATTGGATACCGACTTCCTTTTTGATCAGGCTCTTGGAAATAGCCATGAAAAGGAACTACTTTGTATTTGAGAAGCAATTCCACTACCAGTGCAAGGAAGTAGCCATGGGGGCTACTTATGCCCCTAGTCTAGCGAACATATTCATGGACGGCTACGAGGAAGAGCACTTGTACAGTGATACCAACCCATACCTCAGCAAGATCGAGGTATGGAAAAGATATATTGATGACGTGATTATGATTTGGGAGGGGAACAAGAGGATCTAGAAAAATTCCATCTCTGGCTCAATCAGAGGAGCACTGATATACAGTTTACTATGACCAGCAGCAAGGAATCAATAGACTTCCTGGATTTGACTTTTAAAACAGAAGATGGTAAATTATATTGTGACCTTTACCGAAAACCTATGGAGAAAAACACCCAACTGTCATATAGATCTCACCACCCGCGTAATCTGAGGGACAACCTGCCCAATGGCCAGTATCTACGGATAAGGAGGAATTGTTCGCACAGGAATGATTTCTTCAGAGAATCAGAAGTTTTGACAAACCGCCTGAGGGAAAGAGGATACCCGAAGAACTTACTAAAACGAGCAAAAAAACGGGCATGGTATTGCCCGCGAGAGCAATTGCTTGAAGTAGGGGATAAAAAAAACAATGATAAAGACAATATCGTGTGTGTAACAACTTTCAACACAAAAAGCAATGAGGTGAAAAGATAGTACTCAAGTATTGGAACCTGATCGCAGGGGAACTTCAAACTACGGATAAGCCCATCTTCGCCTTCAAAAGGGGAAAGAAATTAAAAGATATGGTGGTTAAGGCGTTCTTGGAACCACTGAGGCAACCAGATTTGAGGGGCTACATTGGTCTCCCGCCTATCACAGGACACCACAAGTGCGGTACATGCAGAGCCTGCGACTCATGTCGCAAAGGAAATGATTTCACATATAACAACAGGACCTATAAATTGCCTGACTTCACCAACTGTAACAGTACCAACCTGATATATGCAATCTGTTGCCCCTTTACTAGAATATATGTGGGTCAGACGACCCAAAAAGTCAAAACCAGAATCCTACAGCACATGGGTCGGTTAAGATGCAAGACTTTGGGGCCACCTTTGGTAGAACACTACATTGCAAATAATCACACACCAGACGACATAAAGTGGTGGGTGTTGGAGAAAGTTCATGCGAACCCAAGAGGTGGGTCCATCACGTACTCGTTGAACTACAAAGAATGTTGATGGATACATTCACTCAATTCAACACAGGATGGGCTTAATGAGATTGAGGAAATCACAAGACAAATGGGCCAACTGTAACCACAAGGATTGGGTTCCCTTTCGCTAGGAGCACATGAGATTGTGTGTTGTTTATTCACTTATCCATGGTTTCCATAAGCATACCACTATGTGCTAGTATCACCTACATGTTAACCATCACTTGATATGGCTCATTAACAACGGATAGGGAGCTACGTGTCGAAATAATTTTGAATAACCTTTGACTGTGGTTTGAATGTTGCATCAAAAGTGGTTAAGTGTATCTATCAACTGTTTCTTTGAACTGAGCCACGTCTATGGTTTCACTCAACAATGGTAACATGAACATCATCTCCATTGTTAACTATGCTTGTCACAGTGTCTTAACTGCATATCGAGGGTAGATGTAACAATTTAACTGATAATGTTTTATCTGCCAATGTGCATGCTCGATTGCATAAGTTGTTTGTAATGTAAATAATGCCTCCAAATCGTTTTTTCAAATCGTGCTGCGAATGTGTTTCAATTGTGTTACAGTATTATTTGCATGTACATATGTGTACAGTTTTCACGCACTTCTGCACGAGAGTATTGTCAATATGATCTACCCTTTTAAATCGTTGCTCCATTTATAATGCAACTTATACGGATCATTATTATGTAACTCGCATGCACATTCTGTGCATCCCCCTAAGGGTCCTTTGACTATAATTCACCATTTATCTGGAAATCCCTTTGTCACTGTGTGTTTGATAAAGTTTTGTTGAACTTGACTTCACACGGGCAGACGTATTGTCACGCCTGACGCCCCGAGGGTTGCCTACAACCAAGAACAAATCAGCGCCGGCAGCGTCCTCGCGCTGGTAGTTCCGGATAAATCTAGTATTTCTCCCACGCTGTCATTGACTGCAAGAAGCCGAACAAGCCCAGAGCGTCTTTACCGCCGGACAGATATTGATTCGGATCCCGCGGGACCGATATGAAATGAAACTCTGCCATTCTGAGGTAAGCGCGATCACCCACCCGGTAATCTGCCGCTACCCGTGCTACGAGATTTCATTTGTTGGCGCACTTACATGGCTTTAACAAATCACCCCCTCATTCACAGGCAATTACTGAACGGATCCCTGCAGACCGTTTTAAGGGATTCTGAAACCGCCAGGTAAGCGGTGTTTACCCGCTACAGCATTACTAACAAAGCTATTCCTGTAGACGCCGAGGCTAATATATTAACCCTTCACCCACAGGCACTACTGGAATCTTCATCAATACGAATTACATTTGAAACCCCGAAATAAGTTTGAAACCTCTGACTAACTCGCATGAGGTAACACTATAGTTCTGTGCTTATCATGACGCTAGAACACCTCAGAATGATATGTCATTCACTCTGTTTGAACTGCCATGAATTAATTAGGCGACCATTTCCCAACAGACTTGGATACAGAAAGAATTGTTTATCTTTTGATTGACTACTCAGACCAGACTCCAAAGCAAAGCCCGGCTGGGCCTACTTGGAGGTGAGTTTACTAACTAGGTTCAACATCCCGTTGTTAATTGAATCACAGTGGTAATCCAAACCTGATGATTATATATTCGAAACAGCAAGGCGGAGGACATTGATTTAATATCGCATGGGAGAGTATTCCATAGCTTAGGAGCAATTGTAGAAAAGGCCCTACCACCCCACTTAATCCTGCGGAAACGAGGTACCACAAGCAGATTCTTTGAATCGGAGCGGAGCTCTCTCCCTGGAACATATGGTAAAAGCAACTTGTTAACGCCCTGTAACGACTGGATTTTTGGACCAGATGGGATCAGCTCCTGAGAGCCCCTCTAACCCAGCCGGAACGTAACCACCTCCCTCCTCAGGACCATCTATCCAGGCACCTGGGTACCTACCTGAGGATGGGGAACTCGCAATATACAAGCTCATATCATCAGAAACACCACTAAATCTATAGGGATACTAAGAATACTCACTGATTACTAAGGACATCCATGCCCTACACCACACTCATACCTCATAGTCTCGCGACCACATGGGTCCAGACTAATCTACCCTGGGGCAGTTCTGAATATCTACCATTACACACTGATTACCCTCAGTGCTCACTCGACACGCAATCTGGCGTGCCATACACACTGAGCTGCAGCCTCAGTGCTCACTCTCTTTCTATTGTGTCACACCAGTCTCCTACCTGGTGCTCACTCACTTACAATCCGATCTGCAATCCGGCAGATCTAAACACTGGTCTCCTTCCCAGTGCTCTCATTTACACACGATCTACAATCCGGCAGATCTCCGCACTGTGTCCTTCCGGTGCTCTCATTCACACACGATCTACAATCCGGCAGATCTACACACTGACCACAATCAGTGCTCTCACTAACGCCACTTACCAATGACGACCACTTTCCTATGAATACCTTCAGCTCTCTGTCTCTATGTTGGGAAGTCTCTCTCACTATTCACTAAGGGTTTGCTACTACAATAATATTATGGGATGGCCAAATTACTTGGTATAAACTTTATCCCTTAGTTGGAGGTCTCCTATCTCCCTAATTATTCAACTATCACTTACCTGATCAGGGGTAACATCTGTTCAAACAGTAATACCTGACTAGGAGACAAGGTTACCTCCACTGTATGGGGACAAACAATATACACACTATGTGATTGAGTTATTCCTTGATTTAAGCGCTCCTACTCCCTTTTGATCCGTCAGTTGCTCAACAGCAACTGGTTAGGAGAAAGGCTAGCTTTATCATAAGAATAATAAATACACACTAGTTCATTAAGAACTGGGGTCTCTTTATTTTAACAATGATGAAATACACATACACAAAACTGCGGGGTCTCTATGACTAACAGGAACTTTAACACACCGCTGAAAGAAAAGGATTAGATATACAGTACAAGGTTATCTGCGGGGTAACAGGAACTTTTAACACACCGCTGAAAGAAAAGGATTAGACATACAATAGCCTAGGGAATAAGGACAAGATTAAGGGGTAAGTGTAAAGGGGACTAGTTTAGACTACCTCACCTATTAGAAGGAAGATTTCTCTCTGACTCTGGTGGGATCAGGGCTCTCTCTGTCTCTGGTGGGGTCAGGGCTCTCTCTGTCTCTCCCTCCGTCACCACAGCTACACGCCTCTGGTTCAATTGCTCCAGCTGACAGCCTCAGCTCCTCCATCTGCTATGATGCTCTGACAAACTGGCAGTCCCAGCTGATAGTCACTGCTCTCTCTTCAGCTTCGCAATCATCTGCCTTCTTTCTCCATTCCAGAACTGCACTGCATTCTGCAGCTCCAGCAGACATCCTGCTCTCTCCTCTGCAAGAACCAAACAGAACTGACCACTCCTCCTCTCCTGCTATTCGCTAATATGGATTCCTCTCCCCTCATGGAAATTTCCAACAGAGGGCTGCCTCCCACCGAATTCCTGTGCTAGCTCCAGAGCTCTTTGCGCAACCGCAGTGGCCAGCTGCTTGTTACGTCTGGGCCCAAGAGACAAACACATTCCTCGGATAAGAAGCAGTCCTGACTGGTTTTCCCCTAGCAGTCAACAGCCTTAACTATAAACTTTACCTTTACCCCTGAAGCCTCTCAGCTCCATCAAAATGGAGTTTCTCTAGTTCTGGACCTTGTAGGCCTGAGAAGGATGAAATAACCCTTAGCTCTGTCAGAGTACCTACATAAACCATACCAATGTGTAATATAAAGTCAGGACCACAGGATCCAACCTCTACTATAAGCAAAAATGACAGGCCAATAGGCAATAGATGGCCTTTTCTATGTCTGAAAGAAAGGGCTTAAAAGGGCCAACACAAGCTAGGAATACATATCCTAGATGTGAGCAAGATTAAAGTCTATATCACTCCCAAATAGGGCCAAAAAGCCTGTCTATACACGCCCCCATCACCTTTACCAGAGAGAGTATTGTAGGTAAGGCAAAGAATTTTAAAAGTAATCCTTGATTCAATTGGAAGCCAGTGTAGGGCCCTCCTGGCTGCTGTTGCTGACGCTGATCTGGTGGCGTCCAAAACCAATTTGGCTGCCGCGTTTTGGGCAGTCTGAAGACGCTGTAGCAGGTTCTTATTCATGCCTATGTAAAGCGCATTACAGTAGTCAAGTCGCAAAGCGACAAGAGCTACCACCACTTGCTTCCGCGCCTGAGGAGACAGATAGTGCTTTATTTTTCTGAGTATTTTAATAATACCCCAACAGGTCGCCACCGTTCTATTTACCTGCAAAGACATGGAGAGAGCGGGGTCAATTAACACCCCCAGGTTCCGCGCCGACTCCGTGGGTGTGGGACAGGCTCCCAGAGAGGGCGGCCACCAATCAGGCGACCAGATGTTCTGGTTGGGACCGAACACCAAAATCTCAGTCTTCTCGCCGTTCAGTTTAAGTGAATTGTGAATCATCCACAAGGAAACTGCTTCCATGCAGCTCCTAAAACTGAACGGCGACACGTCCCCAGATGGGAAAGGGACACCAAGATCTGTGTGTCGTCGGCATAAGAGACTACCTCCATCCCGAAAGATCTTACAAGCCTAGCAAGCGGGGTCACATAGATGTTGAAAAGAGTTGGACTTAATGCCGACCCCTGTGGGACCCCGCATTGCACCGTAAGGGATGGAGATAAGAACTCCCCCAACTTGACCCTCTGCACTCTCTGGTCCAAAAAGGAGGCCAGCAGATTCAAAGCCGTCCCTTCCACCCCTATCTCCCTCAGGCGAGATGTTAAAACCGAAGGGGACAGGGAATCGAAGGCAGCTGTCCAGTCCAAAAGGACCAGAATATTAGTGTGTCCCTGATCTACCTCCATGCGGATGTTATTCAAAACCACCGTAAGGGCCGACTCTGTACTATGGTACCCCCTGAATCCATGCTGGGAATGATCCAGGAGACCCGAGGAGTCCAGAAAAGCCGCCAGATGTTGATTGAGATAAGTCTCCATCATCTTTGCCGGTGCTGGGAGCAAAGAGATGGGGCGGTAATTCTCAAGCACCTCGGGATTAAGTGTAGGCTTTTTTAAAAGGGGCTTGACCACTGCGCTCTTCCATTGAGAAGGAACAACTACCCGTGTGCCTGACCTGACAGCAACAGCGCTCTACAGGGGAGACCAGCTATTCAGGCGACAGCGTTTTTAATAATCTCCGTTCTGTATTTCATTTAATCTAATTTTGTATTCACCTTGTTTTTAGGTTCTGCGTCGTCCTCACACCTTCGGGTATTTGTTTGCGCAATAAAAATCCCATACATAAATAAATAAATAAATAAATAATTGTTTAGCACCGTGCTTTGGCGGGTCCCCGGATTCCCCGGATTCACTTCTGACTTTGGCCGCCATCTTGGGGGAAGTTTTCGGACGCCTGGCGGCGCCATTTGGGCTAGCAGACCAGCTGTCACAAGGACATGCTGGCCTGCATATAAGGAGGGCATTCTAGGTGGGCTCTCCTCTTAACAACTACCCGTGTGCCTGACCTGACAGCAACAGCACTCTACAGGGCAGACCAGCTATTCATGCGACAGCGTTTTTAATAATCCCCGTTCTGTATTTCATTTAATCTAATTTTGTATTCACCTTTTTTTTAGGTTCTGCGTCGTCCTCTCACTTGCACTATAATTGTTTAGCACCGCGCTTTGGCGGGTCCCCGGATTCACTTCTGAATACAATTTATAAAGTATCTCATAAACTTTTCAGATGGTTTGGATTTCTCTCTTTCAGTATAGAAATTGTATATGTGCCTTGACTTATCCATTTTGTTACAAAGGAATATGTTGCTCAAAATAAAAAATAAGTGAAGAAATTCATTGTACCCGAAAGAACCGATTGTCTATAGAAAGAAGAGCAGCAGGTGGGTTGACAGGGATTTTCCCACTGCAAACTAGATTTTATTTTGGTATATCAGAGTTGATATTCCTCGAAGTGGAGCTGAATAACCCATAGCCACATTCAAAATAGCAACAAAAGCAAGCCACATGTCCCCCAAGAGCCCAAGGAAAACCATGTAGGCAGTGCAGTTTGTGTAAGGTACCCGGTCTGTAAGATTCACTTAGCTGATGAAGGGAAGTAGAAGAGTAAGAAATTCTGCTAGGTTTATCACCCTTTTCCTCCAAAGCACCAGGCATTCTGGCTCCTGGCGATGTCCAGGCAGGGACGGGCGCAGACGGGCTTGCCTCATGCATGCCCGCTGCAAGTCCACATCAGCTTTTTATAGGCAGGCAAACTAGACGGCTACCCTAAATGGCTGTCCAAGAGACAGAAAACGTAGAAACTAGACAAGAGTCAAAGACTGCGGTGGAATAGAAAGCAAAGGTTGGAGCAGGACCTTTCCTTGAAGACCCAGGCAGTTAAAACCGCGGGCACATGCTTTGGTCTTCTCCGTTCAATTCGGAAGATCCTCCCCCTCCTGCCCCCCTGTCCAGGAAACTTCTGGTGCAAGGGCTCATATTGGCGCGCCTGGACTACGGCAACGCCGCATACCTCGGTGCTCCTGAAACCACCCTGACCAAACTTCAGCGCGTACAAAATGCCGCGGCGAGACTCATTCTCAAACTTCCCCCCAGAGCCCATACCACACCGGCCCTCAAATCTCTGCACTGGCTTCCGGTCCGCCAGCGAGTGGAGTTTAAGGCCATGTGCATCACGCACAAACTCATCAATGGGGTTGGACCTGCCACCCTCAAAGATATGATTACACCTTATAAAGCCCACAGAAACCTCCGCTCGGACAATGAACACCTGGCCACAGTCCCAAGATTCAAGAAGGCGCGCACCGGTGGAAGCCGCTTCTCGGTTAAGGCCTCCTCCACATGGAACGCACTCCCCCGTCTGCTGCGTCTGGAACCTAGCCACACGATGTTCCGCAAAAAACTCAAAACCCTCCTCTTCCCCAAATAGTACCTGGTTCTCGCCTGTCCTGGATTTTACAGTATTATAGCGCGGGGATGCCTTCGGGTCACCAGGCGCTTTACAAATCTCAAAATAATAATAAATAATAAAGGCGGCGCAATTAAAAACAGCAGTCAGGGATAATCCTTTCAAATATAGTCAAAATACAGAAAAGATGTTTCAGGGCACCACCACAAAAAGACAGTGTCAAGGTCCGTTGTTTTAATGGGTCCGTTTAAATTGTGTAAATAAGCTACAATGAACATAGTGCTTGCCTGCGCTGAGTCCAATGTCCAATGACTTCAAAAGAATCTAATTACTGCAATGAAGCTGATTTACTCAAATTAATTTATTCAGAATCTGCCCATTCAGGACTATGAATACTGGAAAGAAAACATTGATGAGAAAAGTATTTGGGGAACAAAGTTTTGGCAGATTCCAGGAAAAGTGGCGTTATTTGGGGCATGTATTATACCTAAAGAAATGATTTTATTGAATAAAACTAGCCAGCAGACTACCTGTCTGGGATTCGGTACCATGAAAGACTTTAAAAAAACTTCAAAACCAAAAGTTAATTTCACTCTATTTAGTCATTTGCGATCACAAATTAATATTTCTGATTAAATTATCCAAAATGGAACATTTAATTCCACTCAATTTCCTTCTGAAGGTTTGGCCCTCCAGCACTATGATTCTAATACCTGCATGCGTTGATTTCTTTCCAACACCCCTGACCCTAAAGCTATTTGACCTTATCCAAGATATAGTACACAAACACCTATAGTAGTTACGACATATGTGTAGGCAAACTCTGCCAATGCTGTTTAGCACGTTCCAGCATTTCGGCCATAAAATAATGTTTATCTCAAATCAAGGGAAACATGGCTTTCTCAGACTTCCTTCTGGGACCACATCCCATTAGAAATAGACAATTCTTGGTAACAGGAATATATGCCATTTATAACAGATGCAACACATTTTCAACAAAAAAAAGAAGGTTCAGAAAGAAGTAGGCAAATAGATCAGGAAAACTTGGAAACAATTTTTAAAGTTATCGACAATGGTATTCACGTGCTGTTTAAGACAGTGGATTCATAAATATCACATTCTGTCCTCAGCCTTATATCTCCTTACAAGAGACTTACATCTGTTAAAACGAATATATGACTTTACCACGAATACAAATACTCCGCATGGCATTACCACGCAAATTTTACTTCGCAAGTGGCTGTACCACGCAACTTTTTAGAACGCAAGTTCTAAACTCGCATTTCAAAAACGTTACGTTCACCAGCTCTTACTTCCATCCTCCATCGAAATATGCGTTAAAACACGTCTACCAAAACTAAAAAAGGACTTCAATTATGACGTACTCGCCACGTCTTTGGTCGGCTCTTTTTTTTTTTTTTTTAATGACACTTTAGTGCGTTTTTTTATTGTATGTAGCCTGCTCGTTTTATTTTTTTCATGGGGGGGAGACCCCCCCAGCCCCCCAAGGCCACGCAGAACTTACATGCTGGACGACCAAAAGGAATACCACTTGCGTGGTAAAGACGGTCGTTGAAGGCTCCCTCGTTGAAGAGACGTTTGCGGGGTAAGTGGATCGTTGAAAACGTCAAGCGTGGAAAAGACTTCGTTGTAAATGATGTTTCCCGTTAAAACATGGTCAGACTCGGCTAAGAGCTATTGTAAAATTAAATTGCCATTACAAACACTCCGGTCAGGCTTTGTGCCTGGGCAGCTTCTAAACAAAACAGCTATTTTTTTCAAACCATATAATTTGACCCAACACAGAAAACAAGGGCGAAAAAAGCGAAAAAAAGAATCATCACATACTTTGCTGAGTATTAAACACATGGAAGAAGCACAATTTTTAGTCGGATACCTTCTACCTTTCACCTGGCTAATACACAGCATTATTTCCCTATCAATATCAACCTTTTATTTTCACTACTGTCAGAAATGTAAATCATTGGGCTGGTACAAAACAATGCACAGTTCACGTCTGTTCCATTCATGAAAGTTACCTTTCTCCTACATGTGCTTGAACAATGATGACCCTGTGTTTATTAGTACATCCTGCTATAGATACTCGTTAGGCTACTTCCTTCTGTGTGATACCATTTTCTTGCATGGAATGTGTAGAGCTTTCACGCCTGGGTTAAGTCCCGTTTTATCAGTCACTCCCACTAGATTCAGCCCCACACACCATGAACTGCTGTACAAGGGTAGTTAATGTTACATGCTGTGTCTTAAAACCGGGCCAACCTTAAATACACTACATGATGTTGATATGTTCTCAGACGAGGATTAAAAACAGAATTCCTGGACTGAGATTTTTCTATGAACTATTTTTATGTTTTTCTTTTTCTTTTTAAGGCAGCATAATTTTTATTGGAATATTCAGTATCATGCCTGATCTGTTTAAATCACCATATAAGATTAGTTTAAGTATAGACTTTTATATCTCCTTGCCTGAGAGCTTGGATTTCCCTCTAAATTAGATAAATACCCATATCTCTCTCCACCCCTTTGACGTCACAATTCAGACGTACAAGCTGGCGATGACATAAAGACAAATGATCCGGCTCCATTTTTAGTAGGCCGCAACTCCATTTTCTGCTTTTTGCAATGTCTTTAACATGTCTGTCTTTGAAACAGGTGTTGTATTTCCTTATCTTTCCAAGGACTCTGAAAGAGTCAAGTCATTTAGATGTCGACATCAGCAAAACACCTGATGCGACATCAGACTGGATCAAGTGCCTTGTATGCCTTAGGAATCTTTGATTTAGCCAATAAGCTCAAGATGCTAGTCACCCTGTCTATCTCAAAGGTTTTGATATGCCTTCTCTGGACATTCACTCCACACCACACAGTTGGTGGTAATGTTCACTTATACCGGCCTCAGTAACCTCTCCCCTCAACATCTTCAGCAGAGCTTGTCTCATATTCATAAGATAACTTCCACTGAAATATTTTTTCCAAAGGTAGTCGCTTTCAGCGCTTTCCAAAGTATGGTGTTACTTACCTTATCATAAATATTCAGTTAAAGATATTTTTTAATGCCATGCTCTATTAATTTCAAAACTATGATATCTTTTAGTAGGGTGTCGCTCAGCCACCACATGCTACCCTACGTTCCTGCCCTCCCTGTGTCCAATCCACAGAGCAAACAAGAAATCCACCTCCCCAAGCTGTGGCAGTAGTCGTCTGTCAAGCACATATGATCTATCCTTGCATTGCTTTTGTGGGCTGCTTTGTAATGGAAAAAATCCACTTCAGTATCTGTTCGGAATTAAGTCCGTTCCGCACTAATGACCAAAATTGATCTGGTGAAAGCAAAATCTTGCATTAGTTTACAGTTATCTTTTGCAGTTATTATTAATAAATTATCTTTATTTGTGTTTTGAAGAGCCAGAAGAATTCACAAAAGATGATACACTTGCAGATGAAGAAGATACAAAGATTAACCCTTCCCAAGAATCTGAAGAGTTGCCTATTGAAAATGCTGTTGGATTATCAGATAAAAGTAAGCACAGCCCCATCAAATCCCATAGGCATTCCTAGGGCTATCCCGGTAGACATTTTTTTTTTACTTGTTTGTTGTCCACCCTATTTGTGGGGTGGCTGAGACATTGTGTCTCACTATGTGGTTCTCTCACTATGTGGTTCGCAATTAAGGTTGGGAGGCGGATTGTCATTTTAACCTCCCAGTATCCTCCAAATCTGCCCAAACAAAGTTTTAGTCCATGGAATTTAGTTATTGCCTTCCCTAATTAAAACATTTTAAAGGATGTTTTGTGTATCCCTTCTCATATGGCCATCCACATATCTCGGTAGTAGAAAGATTAATTTAGATGTTTTGTGCCTAAATATAACGCTATTTGCAAGAAATATATTAATAGAAATATGGCTTTGTCATTCATAGTTTCATAATTGAATATTTGCTGGTTAGCACATGACCTACTGTAGTAGCGTAGGGACTCTTGTTGATGTGGTGAAGTATTTCCGGATATTATGTAAGTGATACTAAATTGCATTATATCGTATTTTAGATTATAATATGACTGCTGCTATGGTATGTGCTTACACCAGTTCCACAAGCTGAACAACTAAACTATCAGTCTAGTACCTGTTTTATATGCTCTATCTTTGTTGTAGGTTGATAACTGACTCCTTTTTGTAACTTTCTGTAGCCTTTGAAGCACTGCTAGCAATAATTTAAAAAAATATCTTTTTCAGAAAAAGATAAGAAGAGAAAAGACAGAAAATCTGTATCTTCCCCAGAACAAGAAGCGCCTGATGCTCCATCTACAGATGTGGTGTCTTCATCAAGGTCCGCAGGTGCTGAAGATAATTTGGAGGACAACCAATCTGAGGAAACAGTGGATCCAATCCCATTGACAGTAAATACACCTAGTTAACAACTGTTATTGAAAATGTTTACTGTTTTCACAAAGAGAATCAACTGCTTGATGCCAGACATACTTATTTATTTTCCTATTTACTTCTACAAAAATGCCTAAAGTAATAAAGTGCACACCTCGCTGCAAGGGCAATGGACCACATTTAACAACAGAAACTACAGAACACTAACTAAAAGCATGCAATTTAGAGTTGGGTGGATTTGGAAAGTCCTCTGGTTTTTATAGGTAGTGCTAATTCTGGAGGAAAATACACTGGTGTACATACTATCACTGTGTTGGAGCGAATTCTTGATTTAGCACTCCCACCATTAATTGTAAGATCTTCAATTACTACCAAACTGCGAATCATACTCAGAATCTTATGAATTGGTAGTTTATTTTCATTGGATTTGCCTTTTGTAGGTTACATCTCAATCCCAAATGTCTCCATTTGCCATTGACTAATAAACCGAACAAAATAGTGCTTGCTTGAAATGTAACCATAAACACTGCAAGAATATCCAGGGTTCCATGAAAAAGGCATAATCCATATGCTCAGGTCAATCGCCTGTAACAGTATCAGCGCAGTTCTCTAGGAAGATTGCAAATCTGCACAACATAGCAGATTCCTAGACATTTAAGATGGCTAAATAATTCGTAAAAACTCTAGGCATATGACATATCATAATGATATAGAAGGTAGTCTGCCACTATTGTTGGCACAGCTACAGCATATAGATTTTTCAGTCATCCTGCTGCTTTTGAATTGCACCTTGTAGGTGAAATGAGTACACTGACCACGAAGATAATTGTTGCCAATGGGAATCACGGAAAGAAATGCTATTTCTTTGGTGACAATTTCTAGACCCTGCCCAAACTTTCCACCTGAATTCTCCTGGAAAGAAATTCCTAATTTGACTTCCAGGTGGAGGAAGGTTTTCAGGCCTGATTTGGTTTTGGTCGTAAAAACATTTCCTTAATTTCCATAAGAAATGTGTTTTCCTTAGGATATTCTACCAGAGAAATTTTACTGACTATATTAATATTGCGGTGGAGGAAATTCCACTAGTGATTTCTCCTCTGGAATGTAGAACTTCTTCATAAAGGTCTTGCTACGCCTGTTAATACTCAGGCTACTAGTCTGCTGCATACACTCTGCTTGCTTGGTATGTTGGGAGCACCTGCACGCTGTTTTGCTTCTTCATTAACCTGAGCAAACCAGTCCATATCTCAGTTTTTTTTCTGCAGTAGTTCCTACTTATCAAACATCAGATTAAGGTGACAAATAGTAGGGGCTGTTTAATTACCCACTACATTCCAATTACAAAACATATAATGTCTCAAATTTATAAATCATCAAAATCAGCACACCTTCACTGGGTTATTGTATAGTTCGAAGTTTACTGGTGCTAAAACCCCTTTTCAATTCAGTTTGCTTTTGCTTTTAATGATGCAAGTAATTCTTCATCATATGCATTGCAAATTAAGGTCCATTCTCTCACCAAGAGTCACCCAGTATCCATTAAAATCCAATTTCTTCTCACCAACATGTGTTTGGCTCCAAAGACATACACCATCTTAGAACATCATCAAGGCTGCATTATTTTTACACAAAAATTATTTTATCCAGTTTTACAAGGGAACAACAGTAACTACATACAATAACACTCCTCCAATATTTTCATTATTTGGCAAATTAAAAATGTACATTTGCAATACACATACACAACCCTCCTCAGGTCGAAGTGCCCCTCCATGTTTTTCTCTTTGGTAATTACATGTTTCTGATCGTAGAAGTTGCACAATAACAGGAGAAGTAGACTTCAGCCTAAGGATCTGCTTTACACCTCAAGCATCCGATTGCTTTTTTAGTCTGAAAGCACATATCTTGAACTCGTTTTAAGAACTGTGGCCAACGTATTTCTGTTATGAGCTTAAATTAAGCAGGCTTGTTTTCTTTCAGAAAACTATTATGAAGACGATTTACCATTCAACACTTTTTGTGGCTAAAAACAATGTTCCTGATGAATTCATGGATGCACATATTTTGTATTTTCTCAGGAATACACAAGGTAAGATTCATACAAAAAAGTATAAAAGTTTGACCATGAATTCACAGTGATGCATTAAACGTTTATTTCAAAATTTAATGTGGCTCATAAATATCTAGATTTCCACCACAGTTCATAGATTTGACTGCAGTTGTCATCCACCGTTACATTTCTGCTCCCAGATGGATGTATTCTCTCTGGGCTCTGCAATAGTGTCTCAAATAGCAGAGCGGACTCTTATTCTGAGGTTGCTTCCACTTGGAATGCCCTTTGGGAGATGTTCTTGCTTGATGAATTACCACCGTGTCGAATTGCAATATCCTTTCCAGTGCAAACTGTGGTGTTTGTTCTAGGTTACTCATTCAGAACGCATCACAAATTCATCAGAGCAGTAGAGGTGTCCAGTAATTTGGGGTTCTAGACATTTTTAGGTATAACTGTATTCATTACATATATCTATAGTATATAACCACCTACATACCACCAGGGAGATGGACAGACTCATATTCATAAAGAAAGCCAAGAAGGCAGTAACTAAACATAACCTTGTCTTTCCTAGATATACTCTTCAATCCCACACCCCACTGAGGTCACCACTAAGATCACAGTGCTACAGGCACGTTATCAGTTGAAACCTCCAACAAGTCAGCTAATACAGATCCCATTTTGCCCTGTAGAGGCTGTGGTGACACGTCCGCTGGTATCCTCAGGGCGCAGAAATTGTTACTCCTCATGTCATCTAGCATTTTTCAATCAATCATTCAATCAATCAGGTGTTTGTTAAGCGCGACTACTTACCCATAAGGGTCGCAAGGCACTGGGGCAGGGGGGGATCGCGGGGGGGGGTGGTCGCAGGTTACAGTCCATCAAGAAGGGGGTCTGTCGAAGAGCCAGGTTTTGAGGTTTCTTGCGAAGATGGGGAGCGATGTTGTCTGTCTGAGGTAGAGCTGAAGGTCGTTCCAGGCTCTGGCCGTGCGGAAGGAGAAGGAGCGACCTCCCGATCTGGTCTTTCTGGTGCCGGGGACCACAGCGTAGGAGAGCTGGGCTGATCGTAGGGTCCTTTGGGGTGCGTGGAATTTGAGTCAGCTGTTCAGGTATGCTGGTCCGGTGTTGTGGAGGGCCATGTGAGCGTTGGTTAGCATCTAGAAGGTGACTCTAGCTTTGATGGGGAACCTGTGGAGGCTGCGTAGGTGCTGTGAGATGTGGCAGTGTCTTGGCAGGTTGAGGACCAGTCTTACAGGTGCGTTTTGGATGTGTATATATATATTTTATTGTTGTTTCAGCAAGATTCGCAAGCGCTTTTGAAAGGGCTCACCTCAACACCCGGACCCTCCGATCTCAACTAGCTCCCGTGCAGTTTCAAATCCTCCCTCCAAAAATAATGTATGTCCGACGCGTTTCGGGGCCACAAACGCCCCTTCCTCATGACCATGAATAAAGGCACACCAGGCTGTGAAGAGAGTGAAGGAATATGAGGTATCAGTGATGTCATTTGAGATGTCATCAGTGATGTCACTGACCATGTCATGAATGATGTAATCTGTGACATCATCAGCAGTGAATTGCGGGTGCGCGAAATATAGTTAGTACAACTAACTATATAGGAGCAATTTCAATGGTTTTTTAAATGCTAATTCCTAACTCTATAAGGCCTGAAACATATGGTTTTTTAAGTGAATTTGCAAGGTTTTTAAAATGCTAATTCCTAACTATATAAGGCCTGAATCCTATGGTTTTATAAGTGAATTTGCAAGGTTTTTTAAAAGCTAATTCCTAACTATATAAGGCCTGAAACCTATGGTTTTTTAAGTGAATTTGCAAGGTTTTTCAAATGCTAATTCCTAACTATATAAGGGTTGAAACCTATGGTTTTTCAGGGAATTTGCAAGGTTTTTTAAATGCTAATTCCTAACTATATCAAGCGTGAAACCTATATTGTTTTCAATAAATTTCAAAGGTTTTGTAAATTCTATTAGCGGATAACGTTTATATATGTTATTATCCTTCTGGGACCACCTGAGCACCCATCTTGTTTCTCAGGAGAACTGAGGCACAAGAGAGCACAAAACAATAGTGGAAAACGCGAAAAGGGGGCAGGGTTGAGACCCCCTGACCCCCTAGCCCTTCTCAGGGTTTTTTTTTTTAAATCGCAGGGTACGTGCACGGTACGTGTACCGTATGCGTACTGTGCGCGTACCCCACGTTTTTTTTTTTTTTTTTGCCCTTGGGGGTCTTTTGGGACCCCCTGAGAAGGGCTAGAGGGTTGGGGGGGTCTCTACCCTGCCCACTTTTCGTGTTTTCCACTCTTGTTTTGGGCTCTCTTGTGCCTCAGTTCTCCTGAAAAACAAGATGGTGGCCAACACTTCCTTATTTGGACAGTTTGGAATGTTGACAGTCGACTGCCAGCCAATCAGAAACTCGCTCGCGCACGTAAGGGTACGCGCATGTACGCGTACAGTGCACGTACGGTGAGCGCATATGGATATATAATTTGCTCAAATTCAATTTTCTCAACAACTACTGGAGGGATTTTCACCAAACATAGCAAAGGCACATCTGCATATCAGGCCCTACCATTTTGCCAAGTATGGTGTAATTCCATTCAGCCGTTCGGGCTGTAGCCGTGTCTAAACGTCCCTATGGAAAATAACATGGGAAAAACACGTTTTGGGACCCCCCTTTTGGCCCTCGCTTGACGAATCCCCCCAAAACCTTCAGGGAAGGAGCGGAGCGGAGCTGGCCAAAATTCTGGAAAATTACACACAGATTCCTCAATCGGCGCCAAAGTTATTCCCAATAGAATGTTGAGCGCATATAGATATATAATTTGCTCAAATTCAAATTCTCAACAACTACTGGAGGGATTTTCACCAAATATAGAAAAGGCACTACTGCATACCTGTCCCTACCATTTTGCCAAGGTTGGTGTAATTCCGTTCAGCCGTTCGGGCAGTAGCCGTGTCTAAAGGTCCCATAGAAAATGCCATTTGAAACATTTCAAATTCAATTTTCTCAAGAACTACTGGAGGGATTTACACCAAACATACAAAAGGCACTGCTGCATACCAGTCCCTACGATTTTGCCAAATATGGTGTAATTCCGTTCAGCCGTTCGAGCTGTAGCCTTGTCAGAATGTCCCTATGGAAATTAACATGGGGAAAACACGTTTTGGGACCCCCCTTTTTTCTCGGTCCCCGCTTGACGAATCCCCTCGAAACTTTCAGGGAAGGAGCGGAGCGCAGCGAGGCAAATTTAAGGAAAATTACAGGCAGATCCCTCAATCAGCGCCAAAGTTATTCCAAATAGAATGTTGGGGATTTCCTATGGTAACTAGGTCCTAACTATATATACCTACTGGAGACCGCCAGTAGGTAATATACATACATATATATACAGTTCCACAAGTTGCCAAAGCTTTTAGGATGCACTCTCCATCGGAAATAGTCCGGCAACAACGCAATCTGTAAATCCCTGGTAAATAAGATTGCCTTACGCGTTTCAGACATACACTGTCCTTTGTCACAGGCAGAGCGACATCAAATGAAAGGCAAAGACTGCTGCCAAGTACTACACATCTCTTTTATTGCCATCAGGTGGGGCCTCGAAATCACACAGAATTGCATTGTGGGAGCAGCAGTTTTTACATCAGCCTTGTTGTACGTGATAAACAATGCAATTCTGTGTGATTTCGAGGCCTGCTCAGGGGGTACCACAGGGACCCTAAAGGCCCAAAAAAAAATGAAAAAAAACATTTTCAGCTGGATTCGCGTAGGGTCAGCGAATCCCGCCGAAATTATTTAAAAAATCGAAGCACGGTCAGCTGCGCTACGTTTAATTAAGCCCCTGGTGGGCCAGGTCCTGGAGGCAATGTCAAAATAGGGTGCGGGCCCCCACAGTCACGTGGATCACCACCTCCCTGTGGCTTTGTTTATAGTATGCGGGGGCATGCAGCCCCCTGCAGCCCTGGGGACCGCCACTTCCCCTGAGCTTTTATAAATAATAAGGTGTGGTGGGGCTCCTGCCCCCCACACAGCCCAGGGACCACCACCTCCGGGGAATTAATTAATTAAAAGAAGGGGGTCCGTAGTGGGCCCCCGGCCCTGGGGACCACCAACTCCCTGGGGCTTTAAACCTGTTGGAGGGGGAACCCGCAGCCCCCCTAGCGGAGCCCTCCTATTCCCTGGGGATCGCCATCCCCCAGGGCCAGCTCCATCCCTGGGACAATGCAGTTTGCTATGGGCTGGTGGGAGCACTTTGTTTGTTCAAAGCGAGTACACTTTGCTTTTTACCCCCCGCAATGCACTGCTGATGACGCCACATATTACATCACTCATGACATGGTCAGTGACATCAGTCATGACATCTCAAATGACAGCACGGATGACATCATCAACTTAATATCTGATGTACCTCCTCATACCCTAATATAACCTTTCATACACCCATTCTAAAATACAGACTACAATTTTGAAAACCATAGACACACCAATGCCAGTTAGTACATACCCACTCACTGATTCATAGGTCTACATACACATCCACTCACTCACCCATACAGTTACTCATACACACAGTCACTCATCAATACACTCACTGATATTTGCACTCATACACCCATACAGACACTCACACACCGCCACTCACTCATAGAGTTGCTCACATACCTAGTCAGTCACCCAAAGAATCAATCACACAGCTATTTGCTCACCTATACCGTTATACACACACCACATCACTTATTCATGCAGATAGTAACACATACTTACTCTCTTCTACAATCACTGACACAAGCACACACTCAACCATAGAGCCACTCTCACAATCACTCACTCTCACATATAGTCACTTATATACTCCAACACTCACATCCTTTCACATAAATGTAGTTACTCACACATATACCACTGAGACATCCATTGACTCACCAACAATGCCATACACACACTCACTCACCCATACAGTCCCTCGCAGATGCACTCATGAACCCATATACCCAGTATATCACCCACTCACACATCCATGCAGGGAGTCGTACACGCCCCCCACCCACCATCACAGACACTCAGGCACCCATACTGGTACTCAGAGAACTCAGACAACCAATCATTATCCATGTAGACACTCATGTAGCCACTCACCAACCCATGCAGCCACTTACACATCAACTGACAGACTGATACAGACATTCACACAGATTAGTCATTCAACCATGCATCCACTAAGACACGTTTAATCACTCAGTCAGTCACGTACTCACTAAATCATCCATTCAGACACTCATACACCCACTCATTCTTCAATACACCTTGGCGTATATATATGTACTAGCAGCCCGTCCCGACGTTGTCCGGGAATGAAATAGAATGTGTGTAATGTGTGTATTCAGATACGGTCATTCGCGTGTTCCCCCGCTTGAGGCCCAGCTGCAGCCCTGGTTGATGTTAGCAGGCGTGTGTCCCCCCCGCTTGAGGCCCAGCTGCAGCCTTGTTCATGTTAGCAGGTGCATGTAATTAGTGGAGTGATCCGCCGCCTGAGCCCGGGTACAGCCCTGGCTGATGTTAGCAGGCGCGTGTAATTTGGTTTAATGTGATAGTTCAGTAACAGCGCGCATGAGAGGCTACAGTCATTGTCCCCGCAGACCCGTTCAGTCGCGTGTGCCCCCACTTGAGGGCCAGCGGCGACCGTCTAACAATTAGAATTTTGTGAGTCTTGAATGATTGTTTCCTGCTGTTCTTATTTTTTTATGACCCACACCGACGCTCTTCGGCCCGAGTGCTTTTTAGACGCACCCAGGCCAAGCCACACACTGCGTTCGGCCCTTTCAGACGCACCCAGGCCAAGGCACACACTGCATTTGGCACCCCCAGTATGTGTGAGACAACGGGCAGTCCCCCAAGGGAGTCTTGTGTATGGTTACTTACCACGCTTCGAGGTGAACGCCTTTGTGACGCCCCCAGCACACGGCCACAGGAGACGATCTGATTAATGTACGACCCAGATGGCATGAAGTGCGGAACGTATCACACGCCCCCAGCGTGCCCCTTGATGCGGCGCAGTTGCATAATTGGCCCTTCACATGGCAGGAAGGGCGGACACACGCCCACAGCGCGGACACACCCCTACAGCGTTTGTCACGGCCCCAGCGTGACACTCCCCCAGCCTGCCCCTTGATGCGGCGCAATTACGACTCACATGGCATGAACGGCGGAATGTACCACACGCCCCCAGCGTTTGTCACGCCCCTAGGACACGCCCACAGCAGAACACAGACACACCCACAAGGGACTACTTTGCTGGCACGGTTCTTTTAACTTTTAAATGTATATGGTGGCCGTCTGCATAGCCTATGTCCTTCTGCTGCAATTGCCCTTTCCAACGCTGTATTGGGTGTTGTGATTGGTGCTGTGGTTACTGAGATTACCCGCCTCAAAGGTTTGGGCTCTCTCTTTATAATATTAGTATGGATATATATATATATATATATACTAGCAGCACGTCCCGACCTTGTCCGGGAGCAACAGGCAGCTTCCCCGACCCCCGCCGGCCCCTAAATTGTCCATTATGCCAGGGCCCCGCCGGCCCGTCCCCCGCCTTCCCCGACCCAAACCACTTCTCAATGGACTTGGGGTCCCCTTACTTCCGCCGGCGCTCCTCCATCTAAAACCCCTGTGGCTACACGTCACCTTTTCCTCCTGTAACGCACCGTTTGTCTTTTCGCCGCCCGGCCCGCCTGCCCCGACCCCCGCCTGCCCCGACCCCCGCCTGCCCCTACATGGGTGCCCTTACCTCCGCCGGCGCTGCTCCTGCCTGTCGGCTCGCACCACCGCTCCTCCCCTGCGCCATGTCCGCCGCTCCTCCTCCGCCGCCAGTCCTCTGCTCCTGACGTCACCGCTCCTCCCCTGCGCCATGTCCGCCGCTCCTCGGACGCCGCTCCTCCCCGTGCTCCTAACGTGACCACGCACATCGGGGCCGGCGCTACTTTTGAGGGACTACTTTTTTTTATCTAAAATTTTAAATAACTTTTATTTTTTTAATTTATGTAGCCTATAACCATCTACACACCCTGCCGATTTCAACAGTGTATCGGGTGTGTAGATTGGCGCAGTGGTTCCCGAGTTTACCCGTCTCAAAGCCTGAAAGTTTCTGCTTTATTATAGTAGTATAGAGATATATCTGGCAGAACCACACTGCATTTAAATCCACAACCAATTCCACCAGCTGGGAGAAAAACGGGACAAACTCGCGTTTGTCTTCACTTATATGCTTTTTCATTTAATTCTCACAGCATGGAGTTTCTCAAGCAGGCAGGCACAAATCTACGCGTTTCGGGATAGCATATCCCTTGTTCACGATCAATTTGGCTCCAGGCTCTCAGTCTCAATATAGTGAGTCACATTATTACATCATCTCCTGTTTGATGTTATATTATCCCTCGGCCTTCTGGATGATGTCGTTTTTTGCAATTTTTTAAATAATTTTTTTTATCCGTCTGCATAGCCTATGTCCTTCTGCTGCAACTGCCCTTTCCAACACTGTTTTGGGTGTTGTGATTGGTGCTGTGGTTACTGAGATTACCCGCCTCATAGGTTTGGGCTCTCTCTTTATAATATATATATGTGTATATATATATATATATATATATATATATATATATATATATATGTGTGTGTGTGTGTATATATATATATATATATATATATATGTGTGTGTATATATATATATATATATATAATATATATATGTGTATATATATATAATATATATATGTGTATATATATATATATATATGTATATATGTGTATATATATATGTTCAACATATGACTCTGTTTATCCATAGGTAGATCTAGGGTCTGTGGCAGGGACCTTAGAGTACCAACATATGTCATATCCACTCACATCCACCTGCGGAACTAACGGGCAATGTTGAAGTTCTATGCAGTAGCATATTTTAAATGTAACTGAAGCAGCTAAGCACAATGATTTAATGAGTATTTGGATTATTTTTGTTTCACATAAACCTTGATGTTGTCTTGTTTAGTCTAGCAGGACATCTCAGCACTCCCTCACCTTCACGTTATTTTTGCACTTTTTACGGTACATGAACACTTAAACATCATTTGGATTTATTTCTGTCGCGTACATACATAGATCCTCTAAATCTAAACTTTAGGAACCCGAGCATGTTGATACATTAATAAGAGCCTAAAATATGCCAAATATGAAGGTTACTGCATCATATGGAGTCTATTTTGCTGTATATATTTGCGTATTTGCACAAACAAATGTGTTTTTTTATGTATGACAAACTACGAAACGTTGGTACAAAAGAATGAGTATAAAGAATAGATTTTAATGTGTGTATATATATGAAATATTTTCATGTGCCGAGTAATGTATTTGTACAGGTATTATGTTGCGTATTTGCACAGTTATAAATCTTTGCGTATTTGCACATAACAAGATTTGCACTTTGAGAACTTCTATGCATTTGCACTTTATATTGGACTATTCTTTAATCAAATGTACCATTGTCATAATCACCAAACTCTTGACTCCGGTTTTGACAACGTAAACATCATAGTTGTCAAATTGTATAAATATGGCTTGTTTTAACTCAATCACACACCACTCCAAAATGGCGGGACCAATATGTGTGTGTTTTGGAAATGGGTTCCCACTTCAGTCCTATTTTGATTGTACTGAATTGTTTGAGGAGCGTTTTTGGCGCGCACTGGTGTAATTAAGTGATGTATTTAACTTGATGTTGTACCGTTAACCCGCTGACAGTGAGCAAGGGCGTTCACGCCCGAAACGCGTCTGTTTGGCAGTGTGTTGCACCTCTGCACCTTATGAAATAAAGGAGTTATATCCGAAGAAAGTCTGGCTTGGATTTAATCAGCTGTGTCTGCGCACTGGGTTAGGTGCAAAAGGCGTTGCACTAACCTTCCGGTTGGAATTCGTATTACACAGGACGAGGTCGGCTCCTGTACACGCAGACCCTTCTTGAAACGAAGCCGGCTGGTAGAAGACTGACCATCTGGATTGTGTTGCTGGGAAGCAAACCACACCAGCCCCCTGCATTTCGGAGCTATTCACGTTATCGTTGAATCCAGTGACGGGACTTTTTGTGTGCCGAGGGAGCCGTCGGAAGTCGGAACCGTTTGGTACAGAAGTCCAGTTCTACTGTTGATCCTCGGAAGTGAAACCCGGGAGCAGGTTGAAGAAGTGTCCGAGCAGCCAGCGGTAAGGAGACGCGCGTTACATGTGCAGTTTCTTGCTTTTTCATATAACATACGTGCATATCTACTGAGGAGCAACCATGTCAGAGGAGCGGGAACGGGAGGAGGCGTTCGAGCAGCTGTTTCAGAATTTGCCCACAGTGAAACAGGGTGGCAATATGAGTAAAAGCGCTACAGTGGTTAAAGACAGCGATGCGAAAAAACTACTGCGTGAGCTAGAGAAACACATGAGAAGTGAACTCACGAAGTGGTGGGAGATCCGCTCACTAGAAAAATATCGAGAGGTGAATCGGGTCCCCCGGGGCTTAAGAATTATGCTGGTGCCCAGCTTTGAAAATCCTAATCCATTACTACTGAAGGATTGGGCAGAGAGTAACCTGGAGGCGTCCATGAGGCTCCTATGCTTGCTAGTAAAATATGCAAAAATCGATAGGGACAAGGACCTTTTGGAAATAACGAGAATTAATGAAGAACTATCAAAGGACACGTTTTCAAAGGACATTGCCCTAATCGAGCAAACACGCAAAGACATAAAAGACAGACTAAGTAAGCATGAAAGCACGATCAAGCAAAGGAAAGTGTATAAGTTTGCCAGAGACGAACAGGACTACAAACTCGGACAAATTTATACATTTGCGAGGAAGTACGATCAACTACGCAAACAGAGAGCCACAGGAGCTAAACTAATCAAAACTGCACCTGCACCCCCCCAAGTCCAGGCAAGCACGTCAGAAACGGGTAATCTTACTGCCTCAATTTCATCAGAGAGCCTGGTTCCAAGCAGTGAGGAATCTGATGGAGGAGCCCAGGGTTCAGAGGAAGGGGATTTGGGGCAGCTTACCCTGGACGAAGAGATGGAGTTCGTGAGGATTCAAAGAAAAGGTACTCTACGCTCGAGAAACGCGAAACCAACCGGCGCAGAAACGCAAGGCGTAGAGAACGTCGTAAATGCGCCAAAAAGCAAAGGGAGGCCACAGAGGAAGAAAAACGTGGTGAACAAGCAATAGCTATTGAAAAAACCATTGTTAATCTGACTGATGTGCAACTTGACCAAGCTGAAAAACAACTGTTGGCGTTAGGATTATCATTCTGTCCTGAAAGCAATTTTAACTATGGGAACACTCGTGTAGATGTTGTCAAGTTTATTAGAAAATTGAAGTTACGCAAATACTACGCCATCAAAGGGGGTTTAACTCAACCCAAAAAAACCGGGTCAACCACACTCAATACAGACAGAAGCGGTCTGCAAGTCAGAGATGTCCCCCTATTGAAATCAATGCATGGATTGCGTAACGAGTTAACATCAACTCCTAGCACTCAGGAAGTGGCCGACGAGGGAAACATCGAAATCAGCCAAAGTGAACCCAGTGGCTTTAAACCACCCTCGACATTTATTCCATCTATGCCCAAGGATGCCATAGACACCTATGCAGACCTACTAACCGATGGTTTGAAAAAATTGCACATTCAAGTTAGTAGAAGTAAGAATCACATCAACCCCAAGACCAAAGCTTACAATGATTTAATGTTGAAATTACAATCTGATAACACCATCATCATTAATCAATCTGATAAAGGTGGTAATGTGGTTCTTTGGAGCAAAGCCGAATACATGGAGGAAGCTTATCGCCACCTTAACGACACAGCTTGTTATGAACCTTGTGACTCAAGAACAGTCAGAAATATCCAATTGGAATACTGGAAACAACTCAATGGTTGGAAAAGGGATGGCCTTCTTACCAAGGAGGAAATGAAATATTTGTATAAAGAACATCCGGTGATACCGAATTTATACTTCATCCCCAAGGTCCATAAAAGGGTAAGACCGGTACCAGGCAGACCGATAGTGTCAGCTATTCATAGCCTGTTTGAAAACACCTCGAAATATATCGATCATTATTTGCAGGACTTTGTGACCACCCTTCCAGCGTACATTAGAGACAGTACAGACTTTCTAAATAATCTGGAACAATGCAAATGGTCTCCAGATTTTCTGCTGATCACTATGGACATTGCCAGTTTATACACTAGCATATCACATGAGGATGGTATGAAAGCTTTGAAATTTTTTCTTGGCAAAAGACCAGTTGAATTACACAAACATAGTGCTATGTTGTTATCCATGGTTGAAATATGCCTCAATAATAACGTTTTCTTGTTTGATGACAAAATGTATAAACAATTGCGAGGTGTGGCTATGGGGGCATGTTTCTCCCCGACCTACGCGGGGCTCCACGTGGGTTGGTGGGAGGAGCATGTCCTCAGGACGCAGTTCTCCACCATTTGGCAGGAAAATGTAGTTAAATATATGAGGTATATTGATGACATATTCATAATCTGGAGAGGGAGCAGAGAGGAGGCAGAAAGTTTTGTCAATGCTATTAATGCCAACAACTCCAACCTTATCTTTAGTGCAGATATTAGCAAGACTGATGTCAGCTTTTTGGATGTTCAAGTGAGCATAGTGAGTGGCTCCATAACAACAAGCCTGTACAGAAAGAGCACAGCAGGCAACACCATTCTGCACGCTCAAAGCTTTCACCCGGGGCACACGATTCGATCTATCCCGTATGGAGAATTCCTTAGGATACACAGAACGTGTAGCTCAGCAGAACAAAGGAATTTCCACCAAATGGAAGCTATGAAGAGGTTAGAAGCTAGGGGTTATAAAAGCAGTGCCCTGAAAATAGCAATGAGCAAAGCTAATAAGATTGATAGGACTAGTCTCCTACAGGCCCCCTCTGACGTAATGCCTTTACTTGATAACCGTGATGAAAGCCAACAAGCAATAAGATTGATCACTGGCTTCAGTCGTCAGGCCAGTCAAATTTCAAAGTTAATCAGGAAAGAATGGTCAGTTATACTGACTGACCCCATCCTTAAAGAATTGATGCCCAATAAACCATTAGTGACTTACAGGCGAGCATACAGCATGAGAAATGCTCTAGTCTCGAGTTCACCTGAAACAGCTAAGAAAGAAGATTGGTTGTCTCCTCGGAAGGGTTTCTTCCGCTGTATATCGTGTAGAGCGTGCAAGTTTGGCACCAACACCAAATCATACACGACACCATTCAGCGATAAACCAATCAATATAAGGTCTCATTACACCTGTAAGACTGAATTAGCAGTTTATGTTCTCACTTGCTCGTGTAATCTGAGGTACGTTGGAAGTACAAAATTACCTGTACACCAACGTATTCTACAGCATTTGAGAGCTATAGTGAACTGTGACAAAAACTACCCTGTGGCTCGCCACTTCGATCAATTTCACAACAGAAATTTATCCCATCTTAGCTACTATGTTATAGATGCGGTAAGAACTAGCAAGAAGGGTGGGGACTACGAGAGCAAATTAAGACAGATGGAGTCCCTGTACATAGTTCGCCTTAATACCAAGATCCCAGGAGGGTTGAACATGGGAGAAGACCTTAGCACCTTTCTGTGAATATTTCCGTTTCTGTTGATCGGACATAATGGAATGGGCAATTGTGCATTGTCAGTCCGGCTACCTTTTCTGTATTGTATTTTTAGTCGCGTTTTTGCTGTCTTTTTGAAATCAATGCTGTATATGCTATTCTATTGTTCAACATATGACTCTGTTTATCCATAGGTAGATCTAGGGTCTGTGGCAGGGACCTTAGAGTACCAACATATGTCATATCCACTCACATCCACCTGCGGAACTAACGGGCAATGTTGAAGTTCTATGCAGTAGCATATTTTAAATGTAACTGAAGCAGCTAAGCACAATGATTTAATGAGTATTTGGATTATTTTTGTTTCACATAAACCTTGATGTTGTCTTGTTTAGTCTAGCAGGACATCTCAGCACTCCCTCACCTTCACATTATTTTTGCACTTTTTACGGTACATGAACACTTAAACATAATTTGGATTTATTTCTGTCGCGTACATACATAGATCCTCTAAATCTAAACTTTAGGAACCCGAGCATGTTGATACATTAATAAGAGCCTAAAATATGCCAAATATGAAGGTTACTGCATCATATGGAGTCTATTTTGCTGTATATATTTGCGTATTTGCACAAACAAATGTGGTTTTTTATGTATGACAAACTACGAAACGTTGGTACAAAAGAATGAGTATAAAGAATAGATTTTAATGTGTGTATATATATGAAATATTTTCATGTGCCGAGTAATGTATTTGTACAGGTATTATGTTGCGTATTTGCACAGTTATAAATCTTTGCGTATTTGCACATAACAAGATTTGCACTTTGAGAACTTCTATGCATTTGCACTTTATATTGGACTATTCTTTAATCAAATGTACCATTGTCATAATCACCAAACTCTTGACTCCGGTTTTGACAACGTAAACATCATAGTTGTCAAATTGTATAAATATGGCTTGTTTTAACTCAATCACACACCACTCCAAAATGGCGGGACCAATATGTGTGTGTTTTGGAAATGGGTTCCCACTTCAGTCCTATTTTGATTGTACTGAATTGTTTGAGGAGCGTTTTTGGCGCGCACTGGTGTAATTAAGTGATGTATTTAACTTGATGTTGTACCGTTAACCCGCTGACAGTGAGCAAGGGCGTTCACGCCCGAAACGCGTCTGTTTGGCAGTGTGTTGCACCTCTGCACCTTATGAAATAAAGGAGTTATATCCGAAGAAAGTCTGGCTTGGATTTAATCAGCTGTGTCTGCGCACTGGGTTTGGTGCAAAAGGCGTTGCACTAACCTTCCGGTTGGAATTCATATATATGTATATATATATATGTATATATATGTATGTATATCTATGTGTATATATATATATATATATATATATATATATATCAGGCTCCAAAATCCTTCACCATCCATTCTAGAAGGAAAAACTGCACTCCAGAGGCTTCGTTCTCACAGCAGCAAGTTCATTTAAAAAAAGAAACAGACGCGTTTCGGAAAAGGTTTTTCCTTCGTCAGTGTTTACAGTTTAGTTTACCATCGCCATTTTTAAAGGGAACCACATTAATTTCATCGACATGGAAAAAGTGATCTTGTGCATCGTCTAGTAAAGACCAGCGCCATTTAAAACAAGCATTTGCAATGCAATAGGTCTCGCATTAGGAAAGTTTGAGCTATTGGTATTGTGAATGACAATTTTTTTATTTATGTGTTGGTTTTGAAAATAGCAAAATTAATAGCTTCGTCATTTACAATGCTAATATTTTTAACTGTGTGACACCTATAGCATTTGTAATGTAATATGTGTTGTATTTACGTGTCACAGCAGCAGAAGAGGGTGGCACAGCAGCAGAAGAGGGTGGCACAGCAGCAGAAGAGGGTGGCACAGCAGCAGAAGAGGGTGGCACAGCAGCAGAAGAGGGTGGCACAGCAGCAGAGGAGGGTGGCACAGCATCAGAAGGGGTGGCACTGTGGCTGAAGAGGGTGGCACAGCGGCTGAAGAGGGTGGCACAGCGGCAGAAGAGGGTGGCACAGCGGCAGAAGAGGGTGGCACAGCGGCAGAAGAGAGAGGCACAGCAGCAGAAGAGAGAGGCACAGCAGCAGAAGAGAGAGGCACGGCAGCAGAAGAGAGAGGTACGGCAGCAGAAGAGAGAGGTACAGCAGCAGAAGAGAGAGGTACAG
The DNA here is from genome assembly GCF_964263255.1 of Lissotriton vulgaris. NCBI lineage: Eukaryota > Metazoa > Chordata > Amphibia > Caudata > Salamandridae > Lissotriton > Lissotriton vulgaris. Next base: position 133,954,193 of record NC_141699.1, on the reverse strand, counting down.
CAACAGAAGAGAGAGGTACAGCAACAGAAGAGAGAGGCACAGCAGCAGCAGAAGAGAGAGGCACAGCAGCAGCAGAAGAGAGAGGCACAGCAGCAGCAGAAGAGAGAGGTACAGCAGCAGAAGAGAGAGGTACAGCAGCAGAAGAGAGAGGCACAGCAGCAGAAGAGAGGTACAGCAACAGAAGAGAGAGGCACAGCGGCAGAAGAGAGGCACAGCGGCAGAAGAGAGGCACAACACCAGAAGAGAGAGGCACAGTGGTGAAAGCAGAAGAGGAAGCAGAGTAACTCTATGTGGCAACGTAGAAAAAGATTGGTTAGGCCATAAGGCTCCGGACATCATGAGAGCTACCACCTAAAAGATAGGGTAAATACAAAAATGGGCTTACATCAGATGGTCCCACATATAACATTGCCATGTACAATGAACCGTGCTATACATAAAGTGTCAGTACTACCCAGCCGGGTTAAAAACGAAAGGATTACCATATAACAGAGGAAGTCACAAAAAGCTCACATTGTAAGAGTGTGAGTCAATGTCATTGTCTCTACCTTTAGCAAGAAGTCGCATTGCGTAAACTTGAGTAAAGATATGTGCCATTAAGAAGTTATCGAAATATTGAAATGCCAAAAGCCACCAGAAACGGCATTCTCACTTGGTAAAATGTGTTGTCGGTTACCTCGTTTAAGAAAAACCAAAACATGCCACCTGACTTTCAATATCGAAGCTCACCCGAGCAAAAATCAGATACTAGCGGGATCCGAAACATTGTGTAACACATGATCCCTGTATAACCAGTGTTAATACTACGGGGCCTCCCAAGCGACACAAGAAGGAAATATAATTATATTTTAATTAGAGGGTGCTTACCCCTCTTGCCCCCGAAAGAAATCACCGCCGCAGCCCTGCTCCGTGAAAACCGGAAGTCAGGCACTTTTGGCCGAGACGGGGGCGGGGCCTGCAATCCGGCAGGAAGTCCCGCCCGCCGACACCGAGGAAGAAGTGAAGATGGCCTCTCCGCAGCCCGGGGCTCCCATGAGTTGAGGAGAGTCCCGGGGCTGCCAACAGCCAGAGTGTTGCAGGGCTCCCAGGTGCTGGAGGGAGCCCCGGAAGTGAAGTCCTGTCCCCTGGTGCCGTGAGGAGACTGCCGCAGAGAGGAGCCCGATGCCCAGCAACAGCCCGGTGAGTGCCCGACCAGCCCGAAAGAGCCCGGTGAGTGGGAGGGGAGGGGAGGGGGGTGTACGCGCGTGTGTCTGTGTGTGTTCGAATGTGTCTGTGTGTGTGCGTGTGGGTCTGCGTGTGTGTATGCAGTGTGTGCCTGTGTATGGCTGTGTATGTGCGCATGCGTGAGTGTGGTGTGTGTCTCTGTGTATGCGCATGCGTGTGTGGTGCTGTGCGCGGCCCCGAGGAGGAATCTGAGACCGTGACGCTTGTGCTTGAGCTCCGTCTCAGATTCCTTCTAACACGCCAACAACAGTTGTCTTCGCAGACAAAGCAGGCTCCGCCTGCTTTTAGGTCTGCTCGCCCTAAAAAGGAGTTATCTCATTTAAATAAGTTGTTTCATTATACGTAAATGTATCTCGGGTACATGTGATTGAGAACCCAACAATTTCATTCTTCTTAGTACATAATATAAAATTTTTTGCCGTGGATCGGCATTAGCAACCATTTATATAATCGGTTGCTAACAGAATACCCTCTGTTCCATAGTTATCAAGCCTTATTTAGGCCTATAAATGTTCCCCATCAAATTCAAAGCAACGGTTGCCACGTCATCTTTCTAAATTCAAATATTTACATATTACATCATAATTCTCATTTTTATTTGCCAAGGTGTACTATTAATTCCTCCCCACTATTCAGTCCATTCGGGGACTTTGCGCCAAGGTCTACGATATAGCGGGATTCTAGCCTTCTCAATTTTAGAACTCTATCCCCTCCTCTTATGTGTGGGGGTACATGATCAATGCAGAAATAACGTAACAGGTCCCTGTCACTATTATGTTTCACAGAAAAGTGGCGCGCCACTGGATAGCTAAAATCTTTTTTCGTGATGGCGCGCATGTGCTCCAGCACTCTGAGTTTCACCATGTTTATCGTGCTCCCTATGTAGTTTAAAGCACAGGGGCACATAGGGCAATATACTGCATGAGTGGTTTGGCAAGTCATGAATTTATTGATCTTTTTGTCCCCCTTTAGTCCCTTGATTTTATATGTTAACACTCTTTTACTGGGGGCACAGGCCTTACATTTCCCACAGGGAAAGAAGCCTTTCATGTCTCTCAATGTTCCCTGTCTGAGAGGCATGTTCTCCAAATGACTGTGAACCAAGCTATCCTTTAATGAACGTGCCTTCCTAAAAGTAATCAATGGCCCTGCTGGTACATCAGTTGCAATAATATTGTCTGTCTTTAGTGTATGCCAGTTTTTCTTCATGATGTTTCTAAGTTTGTTGGAGTCACCTGAATAAGTGGTGATCATTCTAAACTTTCCCGTCTCATCTTTTTTAGAAGGTTTAGATTTTAATAGTTCTTTCCTAGGTAGAGTTCTGACTTTTTTTTTAGAGTACTTTCTAGAAGATCCACATCATATCCCCTGGTTAGAAATTGATCTATGCTACCACTTACTGCTTTTTCAAAATCACATTCCATTGAACAGTTCCTCTTTAATCTTAAAAATTCACCGTAGGGAATGCTATTCTTTAGCTTCTTGGGATGAGCACTTGCAACGTGAAGTGCACTATTCCCAGCAGTGGGCTTTCTATAAAGGGAAGTAGTGATTTTGCAATCCATAATCTCCACTTTCAGGTCTAAGTAATTAACTTTTACCGAACTAATCTCCCCCGTAAAGTGGAGATTAACTTCATTCTGGTTCATTACATCTCCGTCCGGAGAATGGAGAACGGACTACACCTGATGAGCGGTATTCACAAGGGGGAGGGGCGAACTTGTGCACACCATGTAAATGGAAGCAGGGAGGAACTATGAGTCATGCTGATGTTGGGCGCTGACGAAGGAACACGCCGAAATGCATTCGCCGCCATCAGAACTGTGACCGGGTGAATAAAGGCTGCCTTTCCTGTTCCTCTCTGGGCTTCCGCTCCTTCTTTTCTTGGTTGGAGCACTTCCTGACATTAATCGTGCGGTTTAAAGTAACGCACTTTGGATAGTCCCTGCCATGCTTTGAGTCCGGACTTTAACTGGTCTGCTTCGCGGCATTTCGTTTGTTCCAGGTATGGAACAGTCCGGTTCCCGCCACCCACACTGAAGGAGAGGAGCAGTGGAGGTATCTTACCTCTCTCGTGGGCACTCTGCATCCGCAGTTTAGTCCCTGCATTATTGGCTTCTGGTTCGGGAGGCTGTGGCAATTTGAGGAGACCCGAGGGTAGCCCGAGTGAACTTGGGATATATTCTCTCAAAGTACTCTGGGACACACACTTGGGTGGAACAATTCAGTGCCTATGACTGTAATGGGTATTCTCCTGGGAGAAGACAAGGATTACAGTTCAGGAACTTTTCCATCTTTACTTAAGTGGATCACAGAGGGGAGGAGCTCACCCTTCATTCAAGGGCGACTTGGATATTTGAGGGCTCTCCACACAGACTGCGGCTTCAGTCTATTCTAGACACACATCCTGTTACTTCTTCCTTTGTCTGCTTTCAGTATCCTCTTTAGGGCCTCCAAGCACTACATTTTATAGTACTCTTTCAGCTGCAAAAAAGGACATTACACAGTGCCCACCATTGCAAGAACAACTGTCTCTTTGTGCTTGCAAAACTACATCCTCTCCAGCACAATCAATCAATCAGGAGTTTGTTAAAGCGCAACTACTCACCCGTAAGGGTCTCAAGGCACCAGGTGGGGGTGCAGGTTCCATTCCATCAAGGAGGGGGTCTGTCGAAGAGCCAGGTTTTGAGGTTTCTTGCGAAGATGGGGAGCGATGTTGTCTGTCTGAGGTGGAGCGGAAGGACGTTCCATGCTTTGTCCGCGAGGAAGGAGAAGGAGCGGCCTCCTGATCTGGTCTTTCTGGTGCGGGGGACCTTGGCGTAGGAGAGCTGGGTTGATCGTAGGGTCCTTTGGGGTGCGTGGAATTTGAGCCGGCTGTTCAGGTATGCTGGTCCGGTGCCGTCGAGGGCCTTGTGTGCGTGGGTGAGCATCTTAAAGGTGATTCTCGCCTCGACGGGGAGCCAGTGGAGCGTGCGCAGGTGCTGGGAGATGTGGCAGTGTTTTGGCAGGTTGAGGACCAGTCTTGCGGCGGCGTTCCGGATGTTCTGTAGCTTGCGGATGAGGTTTTTGTTTATTCCGGCGTAGAGTGCGTTGCCGTAGTCGAGTCTGCTGGTGACCAGGGCGTGAGTGACTGTCTTTCGGTGTTCGAGGGGGATCCATTTGAAGGTCTTACGAAGGAGGCGGAGGGTGTGGAAGCAGGAAGATGAGACAGAGTTGATCTGGCGGTCCATTTTGAGCTCGGAGTCCAGGATGATTCCCAGGTTGCGTCCTTGGTCTGTGGGGGTTGGCGGGTTTCCGAGGGCGGTGGGCCACCAGGTGTCGCTCCAGGCGTCGGGGTGTGGGCCCATGATGAGTACTTCTGTTTTGTTGGTGTTTAGTTGTAGGCAGCTGTTTTTCGTCCATTTGTCGACGGCTTCCATGCCTTCTCGAAAGTTGCGTCTGGCGGTGTTGGGCTCCTTGGATAGGGAGAGGATGAGCTGGGTGTCGTCTGCGTATGACACGATGTTGAGTCCGTAGGTTCTGACGATGGGGGCAAGTGGAGCCATGTAGACGTTGAAGAGCGTCGGGCTGAGGGAGGAGCCCTGGGGGACTCCACAGGTGGTAGGTGTGGGGTCTGAGAGGAAAGGGGGGAGTCTGATCCGTTGCGTCCTGCCGAAGAGGAAGGAGCAGATCCACAGACACAGCACAGACCATCAAATTCTAATAGGAGAGCAACTCCTACCCTGATTTTAACCCCATTACGTACCCCTTACTGCTATGCATACTCAACTTCAACCCCTAACCTCATCATTTAGATATCTCTATTTGTGTCACTTACCCTAACATAATGCCTAACTGAAGCCTTTATCCTAGCCCTAGCCATAATATTGTCCAGTAGCCTAACCCATTTCTCTTTACCCTTTCTCCTCTCGACCCATCATCCTATACCTTACACTAGTCCTAACTATAATTATAAACTCAACCCTATGTCTAACCCTTTCTCTTAACCTAACCTTATTGTGCTCCTTTATGTTACTATAGAACTCTTACCCGTACCCTTACCTTAAAAGTAACTTAAGCCCATTTTATAATCTTTACATTTTCATGTGTTATTTTCAATCTTCCTGCTTTTTTAACTTTTGTTTGTTCAAAATTTTTATTTTTAAGGTTTTTTAAACCCTAACATTTTCTTTAGCTCATATCAGAATCCGTATCTTTACCCTAAAGAAGACCCTGACTATTTTTACATTCTGGGCAAGCTCTCTTATGAGGTTTAGATGAGCAGGACCTGATGCTAATCCACACTTTCCACCAAATGAGAGCCCCAGGCACAGACTTGAAGGAACTTAGACTTTCAGGTTCTCATGCGGGGGAATGGAGATAGGGAGGAGAAGAGAAACACACTGAAGGTTCCTCTGTCAAAGATTATGATTGCAGCTTTCTCTCTCTGACTTTCTCTCAAGGAGTGGAAAATAGCCATTGATACAGACGTGTCTGGATTTAACGATAAGCATGTACAGTTTAAGTATGGAAATAAATGTGCATCTATATCAGTACTGAGCAAATCCATTCCCCATATGGCTCATTTAATGGTAATTAATCAACTCAATATCTAGAGATCCTCCAGAGGTTGTGTGCACTAAGTTACTATGTTGGTGAGATCAACTTCTGATTAAGTTGAGTTGCGGAAGGCCCAAAACTGCCAAAGGAGCCTTTATCTTAATTGATGTAAATAAGCAAGAATAAAAATGAAAGGAAAGGCAGGCAAAATATAAACAAAGGTGTAGGGAACACAAACACGATGAGCAAACTGATCATATGGGACCCATACAACCAAGAAGTTGCAAATCTAAATACTTCTATGCTGCTTCTAAAATTGTGCTGGATGCAGTCCACTGTTGTTTTGATTGGTCTTTCTTCATTGACCAGCCTTAGAGGACCCAGTCCTGTATTTCTGCCCCAGTCACCACTGTCCAAGTGTCTGTAGTCTCAGGGTCTCTAATCATCCTCTTTTCTTGTGTATCCATGTTGTTTTTGTTTCTTGTCTGTCCCTATATTTCATGCAAACTCCTGACCTTTATCGAGTCATTACAGACCCTTTCCCTTATTTATTTTAACTATATTTTCCATTTTCTCCTTATGTTAACATTTGCCTTTCTAACTTTTGGTATTCTCGCTTTTCTATTTAAAAATGTAGACCTTTTACCAATTTATCGTTATCTTAAACTATTTTGTAATTTAAAGACTCAGCTGCGTAGTCAAGTAAAATTACCAAATATTTCAACTGGGAAATTGTGCATTTCTAGGGATGGAAGGAGATGCTGAGAAAATGAAATAAAATCCAAACTTGTTTCTAAAAAAATCATTTTAGTGGAAGATATCAAATGAGTTCTGCCAGCTTCTGTACTTTTTCTCGCATTTTTATTATTCAACAGCTTTTGGAAAAGTATCTTACAAAATAATTCTAAACCATTAATATTTGCCGAATACACAGTGATATCTGGTTTATGTGACTATAAGCATGTTTTAAAAGACTATACATTTACAATCGTCTGTTAATTTTAGAATCAATCACTGAGTTTGCTGACATGGATGAAGCAAATGAATTTATGCCCAAAAGATTGGAGTATGGCATTCTTAATGGCCACATTTTGCTGATGCTGCAGCATGTCTTTTCAAAGGTTGGTGAAGTTTTACATAACACATATATTGACATAGCTATCTCACATTTAACACAATACTATCCATAAAAAGAAAAGCAATATGCATTCAATTTCAAAAGGTTACGTATTCATTATTATTTCTGTTCTAGCAATAAATACCATAGAGTAGCATCATCAACATTTCAGGTAATACATGTAAGATAATTGAAACACTTTATGGCTTAAGAATTCTCTCTAGAATTAAAATGAGTTTTTGGAGATTCAGTCTTGAAGAGGCAGGTATTGAATAATAACAAATGTAATGATGTATGTTTAATGAGCGAGGATGCTGTGTGGATGTGAAATGAAACAGATTTTCGAAAGAAAGGGTAGGGACCAATATAGGAGGATGAGTTTAAAAAAAAAAGTTTTTTCACCCAATTGAAATTTTTCTAAATTTAGAAATACCTCTAAATAGACTTCAGAAGGCACAGCTCTAAATATCATGGAAATACATTTACCATACAGTGAGTGGCTGTAACTATGGATTCCAGAATTGGCAACATTGACTCAGTGGTTATGATTGTCTCAGTGTCCAATTAAATTGTTTTTGCTTTATTACCACTTTGGCACTGTTTGATGAAGCTGCATGGATTCTGACACTCATTGGGCAAGCTAAGTGGCAGCATATGAAGTTTCATTATCTCTTGTGAGGTCCACCTTTTTCTTAATTGCAACATACCTTTGTGATTCCACTCTTTTTAGTTTACTCCTTATTCACATAAAACCACGAAAGTTCATATCATCTTATGTTTTACAAAATCCTTTATTCATGTAATCCAAAAACACAGAGACAACACGTTTCCTTGGAAAACCTCCTTTTAAGCCTCCAATTAATATTAACAAACAAATATAAGCTTATTATAAAATACTTTTGGTAATCCTGTTACAAATTGCATAATACAATTCTTTCAAATGGTTCACATCATATCGTATACCCTTCTCCTGTATTATCAAATACAACAGACAGCGAGAGGTAAGAGGCCATCACAATCTTCAATTTTTCACATCTTTTGTCTTAAACTAATCTGCTTTCTAAATTGTAAAAGAAAAAAGGAAAAACAGAAGACTAAAGTGAAAAAATGAGACATACGAAACCCAGAAAAAAAAATAAGTTAAAGAAACGATGATTCAAAGAAAAAAGGTGTGTATAAAGACAATGAAACAGAGACCAAAGAGGAAAGAAGAAAAGAAAATACAACAAAAAAGAATCGGGTTGGTTAAAGTAGTCACGAGGGTGGACATTTTTTTATTTATGAGTATCATTAAAAGAAAAATTCCAATTCAAACTCTTTTTAAATATATATAACTCCTATTATTCTCCAGTATTGGGGTATCTTACATAGATCCACATGCTTGAATCATTCCCCATCGTCAAACCTTGTTCCGTGGGAGTCCCACAGTACATTAAAAGCAGTAATAATGACTTTAACATTAAAGTTAATAGAGAAAAAGCATTCACTTTAATATCCCGCCCTAGTCATTAGGAATGGTCCAAATTCCAGCCAATCAGGCGACAACACCCTCTAGAACCATCTCCACAGAGGCTCCTGGCGCTCAGATTTTCTACTGCATGTCGTGTGAAGGGAGTCTCCCTGAGCTCTGCTCAGTACTTTCTCTTTTGGCCTACTGAGCAATATTTTCTTCATCAGATCAGCATGTCTTCTACAAAAAGGTCTCTTTTTAGGCGTTGTGACTCCTGTGGGAAACTCCGACTTGCTCAGATGATCCCCACAATAGTGTATTTACTGCCTTCACCCTGAGCATTAGGTGAGAGACTGTAAGATCTGCAGAACCTTCTCTCTAGAGATAGAGAGGGACGTCTCCTTCTGTGGCTGCAGAAGTTGAAGACCAAAAACAATCCTCTGTTTGATGAAGATAGTGGTTCCTTCCTCAAAACTACTGCATCAAAAAAGAGGTCAAGTGAGGTGGAGTTGGGGTCTCCCAAGACTGTTAAGGAAATGAAGAAACATCATCATTCTTTAAAATCTGAGGACCAGCCCTCCTCATCTAAGATGGAGTCTGCCTCTCACAAGGGTCGTTCTGTGCCCTCTACTCCTTTTACAGCCTTATCTAAGATAAAGTCAACCTCCAGGTCTCTCCCGGAGACTATTTCGTCACCTCAGAAAAACACTCCCTCTGTGAAGCCCTCGTCGGTGAAAACTTCTGTCGCCACGACAATGACGTCTACCTTTTCATCGCATCAAACTAAACTAATAATGTCATTGTCTACTTCTCTGTTGACCATAGTTTCGTGAGGGTGAGGCCTGCGTTGACGACCGCATCATCTATGACGACGAAGACAAAAAAGGGACTATCGCTAAAAGATGTGTCGACGGATTGTTCATCGCTGCTGTGGCTGTCAGCTGCTTTGAAGAACAAGAATCTCTCGTCGATGGTAGCCGCATCGACGGTAGCCTCATCGATGGTGGCTCCATCTATGGACCCAAATCCTATGAACACGGACCTGCATTGACGATCCTCGGCGACGTCAAAGCTGTCGACGGAAGAGCCTTAGATGAAAACTCTGTCGTCTACATCCTTATCGACTGTTTGTTTGACATCGTCTGCGTTGCTTGCTTTGTCAACGATTTTGCCAGCAACTCGGGATAATGGATCGGATGCTACATCAATGAAGAGGCAAATGGCCCAGGACACTGTTTAAATTCTAACTTGACAAGACAAAGACGTTCCGCAAATCCAACCAACTCGTTGTGGCTTACAGTCGACCTGGGAAAGGTCTTCCACTTACTAAATAAAGTATCTCTCGGTGGATCTCTGGAGCTATTACTTTCTGTCACCAGCAAGCGGGTCAACCTTTGCGTTCTACGGTTCAAGCCCATTCCACTAGGGCGATGTCTACCTCCATAGGTGTGCCTATCACAGACATTTGCAGAGCGGCAACATGAAAGACGCTGCATACATTTACCAAGCCTTACTGCTTGGATGCGGAACTTATGAAGGATGCTGTAGTGGGACAGGCGGTGCTACGTCATCTATTTCAATAGAGGTGAGCCTTCTTTTCATCCCACCATCCTTTCTTTTATACGCACATTTCTCTATTGTGTTCTTTAATGATTTCTTGTTTGCACTTTGGTACTTTCTATGTTTCCCATTGATAGGTTATTATCTGGTGAATTTGTATATGCTGTACCATCCGAAATGTGCTTAGCAGTGCTTACTACTCTGATTCAGGCATGTGAATCTATGAAAGATACCCTAATACTGGATACGAAATGCGTTACTTACCTGTAACTGCAGTTATCCAGTATTGGTATCTTTCATAGATTCACATGCAACCCACCTGCTTCCCCTGGAAGGGCTAAGCTAGTTCTCTCAGTGATACATCTATTCAGCACTGTGCTTACGAAAATCTGAGGTACTAGAGCCCCTTCCAGGAGGGTTCCAAAGGGTGGTGAGAGCTGATTGGTTTTTCTCTAGAGTTTGGTCCTTTTTGCAATAGGACATGGATATGTCACTAATGTGAGGCCCTTGACCTATTACTCTATATGTCTAATGAGACATTACTTTATTTATATTTCGGGGACTCCCATCCCGACGACGGGGATTGATTCAGGCATGGGAATCTATGAAAGATACCAATACTGGATAACTGCAGTTACAGGTAAGTAACACATTTCTTCCTTGGGGCTGAATATGGCTTGGGAAGAGGGGACAATCACCTCCCCCCTATAATATTTCTATTGGGCCCCAAGGCTTGGGAGCCCCAGTGCCAAATACAGTTCTAGAGGGGCATATGCCCCCTTGTCCCGAAATAAGTTAACTGGGCCCAGGGAATAAGGTCCCCAGAGATAAAAATGGCTCAGAGGGGGGATGCCTGCCCTCTCACATTAATTATAGGTGGTATTCCTACCATGACCCCTCATATCACATTATATAATACAGTTCAGGGTAGGGGACTAACCCCCAGATTCATCATTGTCATGTTTTGCGAGTCCTTGATAGCGATTTTTAAGGAATCGCTATTAAAGACTCGCAAAACAGGATTCATGTAGAAATCGCAATATTTTTAGCGATTTCTACTGCTTCTTTATATGCGATTTGCTAATTGCTAATCGCAAATAAGGAATGACTCCCCATTCATGAATCGCAAATAAGGAAGCGATTTCAAGGGAGCCAGGGTGTCCAAAGGACACCCTGTAGCACCCCTGAAATGGTAATGTACACTGGTGTTGCGCACACACATGTCCAAAGGACATGTGTGTGTGTAACATACAACTTAGAAAAATGCACTAAAGTGCATTTTTCTACGTTTTGCGCTATTTACCACATAGTCAGACTTTGCGGTAAATAGCGGCCCCAGATTGCGAATTCGCAAATTTAAAATGGTTCATGAATTGCATTTTAGGAATCTCAAATTGAGATTCCTTAAATGCAATTATTCGCAATTTAGCGATTTATAAAAATGCAATTTTTGCATTTGGGATGATGAATCCCAAATGCAAAAATAGCGCTCGCAAAGGGCCAGATTCTCAGAATCTGGCCCTTTGCGAGCCGTTTTGGGCTTGATGAATCTGGCTGTAAGTTCCAAAGTTCTATAATGGCTGCCAGTAACATATTCCTGATGTTGCTGGCAGTCAATAAGAGCTCTCGCTCCCACCGGAGTCAGTCTAATATGGTCTTAAGGGGAAAAAGCTCCCTGGATAAATCAGAACGTGCTCTTTTTAAATTGGCGCTCCCTTGAGAGTCTAGCGGGCCCAACCGTCCACATATTCAAATATTTGTAAAACTTTCTTTTTCAAAAACTACTGAAAGGATTTATACCAAATCACAAAAAGCACAATCTGCGTACCAAGATCTAGCTACCTACTAAATTTGGTGTAATTCCGTTCAGCAGTTTTTGCTGTAGCTGTGCCTAAAAAAGTCCATGGAAAATGCATTGGGCTTTAGCATTTTGGGAGCCCCCTTTTTACTTGGCCCCCACTTGATGGATAACCCTAAAACCTTCCATGCACAAACTAGGTAAGAAGGAGCACTGTTTTGGAAAGTTTTGTGGAGATTTGTGAATCAGTGCCAAAGTTATTAGAAACACAATAAATGCATTTCCGATGGAAACGCTGACATAACTGTATCTTTCCAGTGATGACCGCCATTAGGCCACCACTAACGGTGGGTTAGGATGTCTTCCACACATAATATTAATTTAAAGGCTCCAGCCAGAGGTTGTATTCCTTTAGTTACTTCAGATGTTTTAATGGGTGCCGCTCGCAGTTCTAGAGCAATAAATAGCGACAGCAATATGGAGCAACCTAAGGGGGCACATTTTTAAATTACAGTTGTCGAAGACTTAAATTCATTACAGTTAATTCTTGCTGTAGATTCTTGGTTCAGACTTTGGATCAGTGATATGACATTTTCACCCAAGCCAGACCTTATTAGGATGCCGAACATGTACTTCCACTTCACTCAATCAAATGCTTTCTCAACTTCAAATAAAAGGGATACTTTCTTGCCGTTATCTTGTTAGGTGTATAAGAAGAAGTGGAGTAGCAGTCACATGTGATTATTCAATGAGCAGTAGGACATGAAACCTACTTGAATTTTATATATTATCAATGGGAACATTTTACTTAGTCTTATTGCAAGGATTTTCGCCACGATTTTCATGTCACAATTGAGGAGGGAATTGTGGCTACAGCTGGCACAGCTGGTTTCAGAGGTTTCAATATTAGAGATTATCAGAGTTATTTTCACCTTGTTAAATTCTGAATGAAGTTGTGTGTTTTTTCTCCACTTCCCAGAAGACTTTCTCCAGAAGCAGACAAACCAGTAACACTACAATAAGAATTAATCTTTTTTGGAGCTTTCCAAATGCTTCTACTGATTGTATTGCAGCCTCTATCTTAGACGCTTGTTCATAGATAGTGCATTCATTAACTTAAGGATAACCTATTATAGGAGGCAAGAGTTATTTATCATTCTGTCTATTCAAATAATTACATTTGATTATCCTTTCTCACCTTCTTTGAGTGGAATCCTTGGTATTTTATGTCATGCCATGCAGATTTGTCGCCCTCACTTTCCTGGCGCTGAGCCAATCCAAACTTAGGACCTATTGAGACCACTCGAAAAGCCACCATATGTGTATTGGCGTGCCTACCCTCCCAAACCACCTCTAGCATCTGCCTAATGTCTCAGAAAACATTTTGTGGAGCGTACTTTGCATAAGATACAATCCTTTCATAACAGTTATGCCTTATTCAATAAGTTGAACAGATAATCTTCTTTTATATACGCCCATCTCCAAGGTTTTTTTAACTTTCCCTGGTTATATCTTCATTTGCTTTGTAGTTCCATTTGTACATGTTTTGCCAGGATTCATACTGTCAGAGTGCATTTAGAAATTTGTAGAGTTGATGTCCAACCCTTGGTACCCTGGTATGTGAATAAAATTTTTTCAGCTTTTGTTAATGGTCCGATAGCTGATTACTTAACTGTCAGTTAGAGGACCCAGTTATGAGCTTGTTGATATCTAAACCTTTTATGTTGTGGAATTTGTTAGCTTTGTTTAAGGCAGCAAAATATATATTTTACCCATACTTAAACATATCTGATATCATTCTACTTCCCCATGTACTCTGCTTTTGGTGCAATTTATATCCTGGTTAGCAGTGATGGCAAAGTTATAATAGTGGATCTCACATCTATTGTGTGCCAGATATCCAATAATTGTACTAGTGATTTACCTCATCTACATATTCTGTGGTCTGTGTTTAGTTACGGGAAGCCACATTAGAACCCAAAAAGATCTGCCCCCATTGCTCTGTGCATATGTAGCCAATAGAATAGTTATCATATTCTCTTTTTGACTATTTCGCTATTCTCAATAGAGCTGCTTTTACTAGCTGTATATGTGCTGGAATGCTATGCCCAATTGGCCTTCTGGAGATACAATATTTTCCCTCAAAGCCCTCCCATTCAAATGTTATCAAAATTCTGAATGGTCTTACCCTGGTTTAGGTATAGCTAATGTTGTAGCATCCTCTATTGTTCTGCCAGGGTCACATAAGGATTGGAAGACTTCCTTAAGCATACGTGTCAATTTTGACGTGTACATTTTATAAAACTCTTCGCTAAAACTATCTGGTCTGGGAGCACTGTTCAATTTTAGGTATTAGTCATCTTAATCTTAGTTTCTTTAATTGGTTCTTCAAATTCTTAAGTCTGTTCTTTCTTTAAGCTTTATTAGGCAAATAAGAACTGCCTTAAAAGCACAATAAATCTAACAAATAATTACAAATCAATAAGCATTCCAAGTAGTTAAAAATATATCGCAGGATAATTAGGGCTTTATTCTTTGTTTCCAGGAATTGCTGAAGGTGGTGCCTCATGATGGAGTTGAATGCGTCCTTGTCCAATTCTTCCTGGCTTGTTTTCTACCTCCGTTCTCGTTTCTTGCAGTGCAGTTTGTTCCTTCTGCGTTCTTCCATGTACAGGTTGCCTGCATTTGTGTTCATGCTAGTTGACTTTGTTTCGGAGGGGCCAGGGTATTGGCACCGGTGGCGATCCAGTTTTCAAAGTTCTTGATGTCGCTTGCGAGGTGGCCTGTGAGCTTTGGTTGGTTGTTATGTAGAGTGGAAGACCATTCCGCCTCTGTTGTTTCAGCATCAGGGAACTTGGCTTGTCGTGGTAGTACTTCTATGATGGGGGATGTTGATTCTGAAACTGACCACGGCTTGGTCAGTCTAGGTGATGGATGCGAGTGTGTTGATATTGAGTTTGTTGAATGAGGTAAAAACTAGGTTCAGGATGTTTCTGGCGGAATGAGTAATGGCTGTATGTGTTGCTTGAGTCCGCTTGTCATGTAGTTTCCCTTAATCAGTAGGAACTGCGCTTTTGCGCACAACATAAACTTAGGGATGGTGTCAGACTGATTCCGTTCACCCTCTCAGGATATGTTGTCCCAAAGACTAGGTAGCTCACAGTGCCACCATAAACCTCGTACCTAGACACGGAGCAAACAGTTCTTGCAACCACGAACATGACAACCTTATTTCTTCAGGAACCGTGGTGACAGACCTAGAACCTTTACACTCATACACTTGTGTGCTCATTTGCTCAGAGAAATATATAAAGAATACACAAAGTGTTTCTTGTATAGAAAATATGTACTGCAATGATCAATAGACCAAAGCAGATGAAAGTTATAATAACCGTTAGGACATTAAACAGAATGAAAAGTTCCACCACCAATGCTGAGACAACATATGTATTTAAGCATATAAAATAATATAATAATCCTGCGTACTCCTACTATGCAAAACCCTAACCAACATGTCTAGGTATAGGTGGATGTTCTGCCAAGAAACCCCATACTGGAGGATACAACCCCATTAACTGGTAGGGAAAAATGTAGGACCCCGTCTTGGTCGCGAACTGGGTATATAACAAACGCATTTACACAACGTACGTGCAGGCCTTGCACATAATGCCATGGTGTTATGATAGTGTTCCCACAAAGTTTATTTGTGTAAGCAAGGTCAGTGTTTCCAGGAAAAGAACCCAAGTGTCACAAATGCAAATGCATGTCAAAAGTTGATGTGAAAAAGCAAAGGCAACTTTAAAAAAAGATCTGTATACATGTAAAAATGACAACGCTTCCTACTAGTCCTAACTGGGAGTTATGACACCCACTCCTCAGATATAAGTTGGTTAAGAAGATATCTAAAGCTAATAAATCCTATCACTAAAATGTAATAGTATTGTAAGCTATAAAATGTATGGCAATTTAAAAGAAATTTGGAAGTTAAAATTAGGCCGAATAAAAAGTTCATACCACACGGATGAGCCAGATGTTTACATGTACCGAGTGGTAGTTGAAACATTTCTGTTCCCAGTGTCCGCAGATTAGAATCCCAGAGACACACCTCAGAGCAGGTTGATAGAGCAAGTACGTTTCCCCCATCCCCCCCACCCTCCCCTCCACAACATCCACTGCGGGAGTGAAAACAGCCAATTGGTGTTCAGTCGAGACAGAGCCAAGACCCAAACCACCAGGCATGGAGGCAACCCAGGGAGGCTCGTAGAACGTGGCCAGCCACAGTGGAATCCTCAAGGGTCAACTGTACAAATGGGCCTTCAGTGGGTCCATGAGTACGTATATGTCCCAAGGTTGAACCAATTGTGACTCCAAGCACAAGTCCTGTGGACACTTGTAAGTGCACAGGAGATAGCGGAACACATGCTCCATGCAATGAAGCCATACAGGCCAGAATGACAGGAACCAGTGCTCATCCAGTTCTCAAAGCAACGCACCATGCGTTCACAGCAGGACCAGTGGAAGACCTCTAAAGAAGCTTCCGAGGATGGAGTGGATAAAAGATGGAATAAATCCAAACACAGTCTGGAAGATGCTGGGCAGCCCGGAGCCTATGCTTCTGATGAAAAACCTAGCTAATCCAGTCGTACTAGACATGTTAAAAATACAATGTACCAGTTCCCCAAAATATCTTGGGAAATTGATGTGGAGTAGTGCCTACATCTCAGAAGAGGAATGCCTCCTGAAGATCAAATGTCTCCTTGGCCGAAGGTAATGCCACATCTTTTGGAAATAATAAGGCTTTCAGTTAGTTCAGGGCGTTAAAATGCACATTGCTAAGATTCATTAAAGGCCATAGTGTATCCTCTCTAACTGTATGGGCAGGTGGAAACAAGACTTGTGTAGAACAAGTTACAATGTAAGACACGGTCCCCACATAGGTAACCCCTGGTTTCATTCCACAGCAAACTTGACTGTTACACATCAGGTAACTCCCATTCAAGAGTAATCTAAAATTTTAACTTATCACGGCTGCTGAAGTGCCTTTCAAGTAGCAAGACAAGTTTGCAACGGACGCATTACATGCTCCCTGCAATGAAACATCTTTGCATACTAGGGACCGACTCAAAGTATTCTCAGTCAAAACTGCAGAGAAAAACTTCAGTATTGTTATTTCGATACCGGGATTTGAAAGTAAGCTCCAAATGCTCATGTATGAACCCTTCATGCAACGTTTCATATCTTCCCACTTGCCGGTGTTGTAGACAGTACTGACAATGGAACGTCGAGATTGGTAGTGTAATGTACCCATGGATTATCCAATCCTAGGATGCTACCTCAGAAATGGTAAAAGGTATTTTCTCCAGTCTTTCAATATGTAACACTAGCTGTACCCGGCCACACGTTGCTGTTGCTCAGTCTTGTTAAATGGAAGAGAAAGAAAAGAGTAAGCGCACGTTTCTAATATGTTTATTTTCACAATGCTTATGGGTACACAATATGTTTTTGTGACTATTGTCTCTATGCGTCCCTTGTAGTTGTTGTGCAGCAAGCAAATCGATAGGGTCTGTTCGGTCTTTCGATTAAAAACATGCACGTATTGTACACACGCGTATTCAAATCCAACGTTGTGTATATATAAACACGCGCTGAAGTTAAAACGTGAACCAACTCCTCCCCGCTCCCTCCACCCACTTCCCGGTCTGCCATCCTGACACCAACTGTCCATCCTAATATATGTAGACTATTGTCTCTATGCGTCCTTTCTTAATGTTACAAAGTGACCCAACTCCTCCCCCCTCCCTCCACCCACTTCCCGGTCTGCCATCCTGACACTAACTGTCCATCCTAATATATGTAGACTATTGTCTCTTTGCTTCCCTTGTAGTTGTTGCGCAGCAACCAAATTGATAGGGTCTGTTTGGCCTTTCGATTAAAAACACACGGTATTGGACATGCGCGTAATCGAATCCAACGTTGTGTATATATAAACACGTGCTAATGTTGCAAAGTGAACCAACTCCTCTTCCTCCCTCCACCCACTTCCCGGTCTGCCATCCTGACAACAAACTGTCCATCCTAATATATGTAGACTATTGTCTCTATGCGTCCTTTCTTAATGTTGCAAAGTGAACCAACTCCTCCCCCCCCTCCCTCCACCCACTTCCCGGTCTGCCATCCTGACACCAACTGTCCATCCTAATATATTTAGACTATTGTCTATGAGTCCCTTGTAGTTGTTGCACAGCAACCAAACCGATAGGGTCTGTTCCGCCTTTCGATTAAAAACACACGCGTATTGGACACACGCCTATACGAATCCAACGTTGTGTATATATAAACACGTGCTTAATCGAATCCAACGTTGTGTCAAAATTTCAAAACAATTGGTGAAGAACTTTTGGAGACTTAAGATTTTGAACAAACGAACATTGACATTTTTATGTGCCCGTTCGGGCTTTCGATTAAATACACACGCGTATTCGACACGCGCGTATTGGAATCCAACGTTGTGTATATAAAAGTGTATATAAGAACACCCCCCTATTCGAATCCAACGTTGTGTCAAAATTTCAAAGCAATCGGTGAAGAACTTTCGAAGATTTGCGTTTTTAAACAAACGAAGATTTACATTTTTATTTATATAGAAGATAGTGTATTTTGCATCCTTTCGTGCCATAGTCATCTGTTGTTCTGAAAGCTGGTATGGTGATTAGTGATGTTAATGTGTCACCATTGCATTTTTTTGTTTGCCTAGTCCACCCTGGTCTCATTAGAGATTATCCCTTGTGCATAGCTCCATTCTAGAAATGAGCTAGTTAACTAATGAACCAAAAGCTGAAGGTCATGTCTAATGTCTGGAAAGCACGGAAGAATAATACAATTGGAATATGTTAACCCATTAGTGACACTACATTGTTCTGGCTGATATACCCATATCCTGGCAAAGTCTTTAAGAAATGAATTCATAAAATACCATTCACAACATTCCAGAATTCAAGTCAGTTGCTATTACAAGCAGTGAGCTTCTTATTCTGTTCATACATAAAGCTTGACATGTCTTTCCTTTAGAAAAAAACAACCCTCTGGACTGTATATATAATAAATGTATAACCATTGTTGAACAATGCATTCAAGTGCTATCTCTAAAGAAACCATTAAATAGTAACTTTCAGCAACTGTTTAGAGCATTCACCCACTTACTTCGGTCGGGAAAACTGGTGAAGAATCTGGTGAACAAGTGATGGATTTACTGTCTGCAGCACCTTTTAGCAATGCAGTGATACCTAGTAGGTAAAAGTATTCAATAAGGGAGCTAGAGGTGCAGGGCACACCAGTGCTCATGATCTTCCTCATCTATGTAATATACTTAGAAACTCAGGGCAAGTAGCTCTGAAGACATTGAAACCTGAAAACAAGTGCTCAGAGGTGGTTGTTGATGGAGCGATTGCCTATATTTTTGGCTGTTGGCCACAGAGTGTTTTGTGTTCAATGCGTTTATATCCTGTACTACATAATCTATTAACCTATTTGTTTTGCAGATCTTTATGCCTTCATTGTCCTACAATCAACACAAAAATGTAGAACCTTTAGTACCTGAAAAAGATCAATCGTCAGATCATGATTATTTGAATATTATTAGCCCAAAAGATCTTAACGTCGAAGTTCGCAGCATTCAGCTAATCAGAGATGAGTTTTTAATGAACATGCAGAAGTTCCTCAATCATATTCAACAAACAATACAGCAAATTGAAGGCAAGTTATTTTCCTTAATTGGTTGGAACAGCACTTATCTTTATTAGTAGAAGTAGCAAATTATTTTAGTTTGATGTCTTGTTGAGTTCCTGTTTGACACTTTTTACACCATTTTGCACAACTGACTGTTCTTCTTCAGAATATCCTGTGTCACCATGATTCACAAGACTGCGTTGTTGATCAAAAGGCATGATACCTGAGGGTTATGGTTGCTTCAAAAATAGAGCTATGTTTCAAATACAGATCTTCAAGTTTACTTCAATCCATTCAGACCCCATTAAAAGATGCAAGAGCCTACCACTATCATCAGTCACATCAGTTAGCAGAATGAATCTAATAAAAATAAATATTCTGCCTAAATATTTGCACTTTTTTAGAACACTGACATCGTACATACTGATAACATATTTAGGAATTTAACTCTGTTGTTTTGAGGTTCATATCATGTGACAAAGTAGCATTCCGAACTATTAAAAGACTCAAGCTGTCTAATAGTAGAGGTGAATGGACGTTTCCGGACTGAAAATTATATTATCGTCATAGTATGGTTAGACGTTTGCAGTCATTTTATCTAACTAATGCATTCTCTGGATATTCAGTTGAGAATTTATTTAACTTTTATGACCACTATCCTACTGAGAAATGTGGTGATTTAAAAGTATTAACAGTGGTCAAACTGAAGGCTATCAATACTTTAGGGAGAATTTGGCATGAAATTAAACAGCAATTCAGCATCTTAAAATTCCGGATTTTTCGAACACCCCTAGAACATACTATAAAAAGATGGCCTTTTATATAATGCAATAAAATGAGGCCCCTTATTGACTTACAGGGCTTAATTTAGTAATCCCAAATGCTCTCTTTGTGGTAGTGTGCGCGAGCAGTTTATACTTGTGAGAGGGTAGTGTTAAGCATTTGTTGTAGACACAAAGTCAATAAATGAGACACGCACTCAAGACCAATTTAGAAAAACAACACAGATTTTTATCTCATTTTAGACACCAAAATCATTGGGATCAGGTAAGTACTTTAGACGTTTTCAATTTTTACAGGAAAAACAGTAGTAAATCATAGCTGTCAGATTTGAGGCATGGGCCTCGAGCGTGGTAATGTTATCCTATGGAGAAACATTCACTGCATGGGTACACTCGAAGATAACTTACAGGACTGTTCATGTGGACTTAAGATACTTTGGGATCAAGGTCGAGGAAAGCACCAGCAGTTCATGTTTAGCTGCCCTGGGGTGTCTTGGTGCAGAGGTGCTATATGCTGTGGTAATGTTGCAGGGATTCTGCTCTGGAAGCAGAACTATGCTTGAAACCACAGATCATCAGTATGTAGATACTGAGTCACCAGACCACCTCCGTCTCCTTGAGTCTGGGTCTGATTAGCTATAGTGCTTCACTTGGCCTCCTAACCTTACCAAAGAAACAAGTGAATTGGCACCCCCACAACACGCTCGACCCTCTCAGGGATTGCAGTAACAGGGCACAACCTTTTGCTCTCTCGTACTTGTCCACATTGAGATAAGCAGGAGACACAAAGAAACGAAGACGTGAAGAAAGTTTTGAATATGTATTCAAACTATCGTGCTCTGAACTGCAGTATACGCATATATGCATATACCATGAAAAGCGCTGTCATTTTATAGGACAGAGTGACCTAATCCACCTTCTCTCTTGCTACTAAAGCTAATTGATTATATGAAAGATCTCTGGGATTACTGATAGACCCCCTACCTTAGAATACACTGATGGATGCTCTACATCTCAGCGGAAGAGGTGCTCTTGTCTCAGAACTCTCATTCCATGTGTCTGTTTGTGGCTCATGTACTCATCTATATGATAGGACATGTGCATGCATAAACAACAGCTGCGTTATGTCTAGGTGCTAGTGCCTGGCCAGAAAGAATAACAAGGGGCATTGTTGTTTGACCATGACGGTGGTGCTGAGACTTAATCCTAGGAAAAGAACAGAACGCGAAAACATATGCAGGTTCCATGTGAAAGTACAATGTGGCACAAAGGCAAGCATGTTTATATAGTATGGTGTGCAAAGGAAAATTAGGCCTACAAGGTGTACAATTAGGCTAACATAGGGAAAACTACAATGGGCCATGCAAGAAACACATGACCATAGCCTCGACAGCTACACACTAAAGACAATGGGAAGTGTACCTATAAGAAAAAAATGCAAGTGAGGACTGTGGACTGGTTCTGCATAACCCAAGGGTAGGCTCGTCTCTTGAGGGTCTCAGGACCAGGTGTGTTTACTTGAGCCCATGCTGGGGAGCTTAGGTGCAGAGGTGTTTTGTTCGGCAACTCATTGAGCTAGAGGCTCTCAAGGTACTTGGGTACCTACAGAAGAAGGAAAAGAAACACAGCAGGGCCACTTTTGATGTGGCACTGACCTCCCTCGAAGTCCCTCGACATGCAGGTAAGTTTAGGCGGCAGTAGTGTTCGATTGAAGATAAACAAACCTTGGTGCTTGCTACTGGCTCCATTACCACCGGTATTGGTGCAGAGATGCCCCGCTTGAAGGCTGGATGAATCGACAGGGCTGACCTCTTGGACACTTGGTGACCTCTTTCTGGTCAGTAGCTTCCTCAGTGGAACCAATGGTTGTCAAAACAGTTGACCGGGCAGAAGGGGTCGGTGTCTGCTGGTGCAGGGAAGTGGCTCCTCCACTCCAAGGGAGGTATTGCCTCCTCGCTGAAGTACTGGGACGACCTCCAAGCATTTGGGGAGGCTGTTCTGCTTCTGGACAAGTCAGTCTTTCTGATTATTGGGCCAGCAGCAGCCTTGCAGGGTTTTTGCCAAGTTTGGTGCTGGTCCACAGTTCTCACATTTTCAGCTCTTCTTTGTCCTTCTTTCAGGAAGATTTATCCGAGTTCCTGGTGTCAGGGGGTCACCGAAATACTACATTCTGATGGATACATCTGCCAGTCGATTCCTCACCTTGTGAATATCTCCTGCACCAGCAACATTCGGAAAATTATTTTGTAGCTCCTCACGCCGACGTGGACGACGTCACAGAAGCACGGCATCGCGGGCGACTCTGCTGACGTCACTGAATCCATAATAGGACTCAGTCGGCGTGATGACATCAGTTTCCTTTTTTCTGCGTCGTCGACACTAAAGGATTTTCTTGGGATCCTCAGTAGCTCATTTGTAACTTTGTTACTGTTGTCTTTTTCGGGTAATTTCTTGTTTCCTTCAAAATGTCTTCGAGGAAATCTGGGTTCAAGCCTTGTGGGGAGTGCAGAAAGTTGATGTCCATTACGGATCCGGATGAAGACTGCGTGTGGTGCTTGTCGTCGGACCACGACGTCCATGACACACAAGGATGCCCCTGTTTTAAGAAGATGAACCCAAAGGCACTTCGAGAAAGATAGGCAAAGCTGCTTGTTGCGAAGTTGAAGGGGAAGAAAGGTAGGTAAAGGTCGAGGTCCCGCTCGAGGTTGAGGTCGGCTTCGAGGTCGTCTTCGGGGCATGCTTCTCGATCCAAGAAGAAGCATAAGAAGGAGAAGCACGGGTCTTGATGTCATTCAGAGACAGAGTCGGATCCGAAGTCGAAGTCACCAAAACGTAGACATCGGAAAGACTATGTGTAGGGCGTGGAAGGGCACCAGGAATGCACGTTTCCAACTAGTGCATTTCTTTATAGTACATAGGGTGTATTTGACACCTGGTAAAATCATGGAATATTATAATGCTGGGGATGTGATGTGTCCTAGGTGCACTACAGTGGGAGCAGACTTGGAACATATGTTGTGGGGGTGCCCGAACTTAGGGAGCTATTGGGGGGGAAGTAGGGGACCTATTACATTTGGTCACGGAGCACCAGTTGGCCTTTGATATGGCTACATGCATATTACACTGGTTCCCTCACACCTCCAGGATGAAGGTTAGAAGTAAGTTTATAGATATGGGACTGGTGCTGGCGAAAAGGGAAGTTACGATGCGCTGGAAGGCGAAGGAAGGTCCTAGCAGTAAAAGGTGGAGGGCTGCGTTGCTTAAGTGGGCTAGTGGTGAGGGGGGCATTCGTTTCCAGCAGGTGCGACGCCAGAATAATGAACTGGCGCTGGACGTGGCAAGGGCATGGGAAGAACTGGTTCAGATGCTAATAAACCAATCGACTGAGGACAACAGGGAATAGTGAGATGAGGCGGGATGAGGTAACTGGAACACCCATTACAAAAAACGTGCATCCTGACTTTCTGTCAACACAAGCAATAAACACTGAAATGTTGTGAATAGTTGGAACACACCGGTGAGAGGAAGGGGGGTTGGGGAAACGGGGGAGGTCTTAGGTGTTCGTTTAATAAGATGTAATAGGTAAACAATGTCGGTTGTCTGACATGTAAGTTGAAAGGTAATATGCCATGATTCCTTACTGTAAAGCATGGGGAACATAAGACATGAACATTATTTGGCAGTAACATGGACATGTAACTGAGCTTGCAGGCATCACTTTGATGGGGAGAGGGATGTTTGATTAATGTGATGGTGAATATCTGCTTGCTGCAATGAAAATCAATAAAATATGTTTGCAGAAAGAAAATCGGAAAGACTATGTGTCTCCTTCACCTATTGCACCGAATCCTGAAGGTGAGCCTTCTCCTTTGGAGTCTTCGGAGCAGTCTCCGGCGTCAAATCCATCCCCGACGCCAACACACTCTCCACCTTGAGAGGAGGAAGAAGCTCCTTTGCCTGAAGAGTCTTCGACTCCGGTGCATCTTCCATCGAATCCGATTGACCCGTTACCTGCTGTGCCTCGGCAAGAGCAGAATCTGGGGACTTATCCACATTTTCCAGCCCCGGGCCAAAACCGGACGCATTATCTCAATGCAATGTATGAGGTCTTTTCAAGAGCCATGTACCCCTCTGGAGCACCAGCTGGTCCCATGGGTCCAATGGCCTTTAATCTGGGCGTCCCTCAGAAATCTGCTCCGGCGCCGTTTATGCCCTTTATGCCGGCTACGCCTTCTTGGCATTTCTCTCGACACCGATTCCATCATCACCGGCTCCGGTCCCGACTCGACTTTGTACGCTTCAGTTGTTCCTCTGGATCCGATCACGGCACCGGCGCCGGCTCCGTCGGAGTCGATTATGGCTCCTTCGACGCCGATCCCTAGAATGAGGTCTAGGCGAGAGGCTCAAAGGTTGCTGGAAAAGCAGAGGTACCGAGCAGAGGAAATGGAGGAAGGAGAGTTGCAAGATACCGATGACTTGTTTGATGAGCTTAAAGAAGCAAGTGGCTTGGAGTTATCCCCGGAGTGGCAGCTTTCCTCTGCTCCTGATGTTCCATCAAAGGATGTAGCACAATATCACATGGTTATTAGAAAAGCTGCGGAATTGTTAGACTTGGAACTGCCGACGGTAAATTGGACGTCCGCAAACTCCCTGAAGATTAACCCGGACAAAACAGAGGTGCTGCCTATAGCCACTTTTGGCAGCCCCTGGAATGACGGGTTTTGGCCCACAGAGTTGGGCAGGATGCCGGAGCCAGCAACCGTGGTGAAAAGCCTGGGTATCCATATTGATAGCACCCTATCTATGAAGAAACAGGTTTCGGTAGTGGTAGGCACGTGTGTTGGTCTCCTGAGACAGCTCTGCAAGATCGCCCAACTGTTGTCGTTTTCCACTTTAAGAGTGCGGTGTCAGCTATAATTTTGGGACGACTGGACTAGGCAAAGTGCTGTATATAGGGATGCCCAAGCAACAACTTACGAGGCTTCAGACAGTAATGAACGATGCAGCGAGATTGATTTTTAAGAAGCCAAGGAAAACACATGCTTCACCTCTCCTGCGTCAGTTACACTGGCTCCCTGTTAGACAGAGGGAATTGTTTAAAGGACTATGTATCACACACAAGGCACTCTACGGGAATGCGCCCAGTTACATCAAAACTAGATTATCTAGCTATGTTCCTGGTAGGGTGCTACGGTCCTCTGATGCCACTCTCCTGGTTAATCCACGCTTCCGCCTATCCACTGTGGGAGGGCGTGCTTTTTCCACTTTACTTCCTGCAGCGTGGAATAAACTACCAACTAATCTCAGTAAGGAGCCCAATCTATTGCCTTTCCGTCGAATGTTAAAAACTATTCTTTTCTGGGAAGCATGGGGAGGGTTGTAAAGTAGCTAGTTTTTTCTGTAGAAGTCGGTTTCTCTCTTTTCTCTGTACAAGCGCTTAGAGACCTTGGGGTGATAACGCGCTATATAAATTGAAATAAATAAATAAATAAATAAGACTGCAGAGCTTAAATCTAACATTTTAATGTTAATGTTAATGTTAATGTTAATCAGCATTTATTGAGCGCTCGTACGCCCGGAGGCTTCATGGCGCTATAGGAAGGAACAAAGCGCGACAGTCAATTAGTAGAGATGAAGCAGCTCAGTGATGTGCCTGAGAGAAGAGCCAGGGAGGTTGTCCATTCTCCCTCTTCAGTGGTGGAGCTATGCAACCTTTTAATGAGGCAATCACAGAGCCAGTAATGGAAGTGTGGCGTAAGCCTTTTTCGTCTCCTACAGTTTCAAGGGCTATTGCAAGGAGGTATAGGGTGGCTCCTGGGGATCTGGACTTCTTGTCAACACATCTGTCTCCTGAGAGTTTGTTAGTTTAGGCGGCCTGCTCCAAAAAATCTACTGGTGCCTTTCCTCAGGTGCCTGGTGACAAAGAGTCAAAGAGACTGGACCAGACAACGAAAAAAGTTTTCTCTTCTGTTAGTATAGCCCTCAAATCCACAAATCCCACATGCCCTTTAGGGCGTTGTATTCACACTCTGATGGACTCTGCGAAGCAGTTGGTGCCAAAAATACCTGAGGAGGACAGGAAGAACTTCAGTGAGGTTCTTGCGGGTACGCAAGATGCTGCTCGCCAGGTGATCCAGAGCGGATTGGATACGGCAGACTCTGGCAAGAGTCATGGGGTCATCTGTTGCCACTAGGAGGGCTGCTTGGCTGAGAACATCTGAATTTTCACCTGATGTACAGGCTACTTTAATAGATCTCCCTTTCAATGGTTCCGGCCTATTTAGAAAGAAGGCAAATGCATCCTTGGAAAGGTTCAAGGAGAGTAAGGCGACGGCTAGGTCTCTAGGCATACAATCCAGAGGTTCCTCGAACAAAAGATTCAGAAGTTTTGGAAGATCGTCCTTTCGTTCATACAAGCAGCCACAGCAACAGCAGCAGCAACAGAATACCCTGTATAAATCTTACAGAGGCAGAAACATTTCCTGTGGAAGAGGTCATCAAGTCTCCTCCTCCTCCTCCTCTTCCTCTTCCTACCCTCCTCATGCCACAGCAAAGCAGCCCTAGATCCCCCTTTCCGGATCATGTTGGTCCTGTAGGGGGTCGGCTTACTCATTTTCTACAAGATTGGGAATCGGTCACATCAGACCTTTGGGTTCTCAATCTTGTAGAAAATGGGTATGCTCTTCCCTTTCGGGAATTTCCCCCAAATCACCCTCCTTGTCAAGGATTCTGCACGAAAGACCACCTACTTCTCCTGCAGGAGGAAGTCCTGACGTTACTGAGAAAAGGTGCAATAGAGGTGGTCCCAGAGCAGGAAAGGGGTCAGGGATGCTTCTCCCGGTATTTCTTGATACCCAAGAAGGATGGCAGGCTTCGTTCGATCCTGGACCTCAGGATCTTGAGCCTCTTTTTGAAACAAGAGAAGTTGAAGATGCTCACCCTTGCGCAGGTTCTTCAAGCGCTGCAACAAGAGGACTGGATGGTGTCGATCGACGTGCAGGATGCGTATTTCCACATCCCAATCCTGAAGTCACACAGGAAGTATCTCCGTTTTACGGTAGGATCGCAACATTACCAGTTTGCGGTTCTTCCGTTTGGTCTTCCTACTGCACCTCGAGTCTTCACCAAGGTGATGGCGATGGTGGCAGCCCATCTCAGAAGGTCGGGGATACCAGTATTCCCTTATCTGAACGACTGGCTGATCAAAGCAGAGTCTCCAGGGAAGGTTCTCAATCATCTGCAGGTTACAACTCAGTTGTTGTACAGGTTGGGTTTCTCGATAAATGTGCCCAAGTCTCACCTGGTACCTTCTCAGCGCAACCTGTTCATAGGTGCGGTACTGGATACCACTGTGTGTCAGGCATTCCCTCCTTCACAAAGGATTCTCGACATACAGGAAATGATTCCTTGGAGCAGCTGTTCCATTTCTGAAGGTCCTTCGTCTGCTCGGTCTGATAGTTTCCTGTATTCTGTTGGTCAACCATGCACGCTGGCACATAAGGGCACTCCAGTGGTGTCTCCGCAGACAGTGGTATCAGAACAATGGAGATCTCAGGGATTCAGTGAGGCTCTCCAGAGAAGCTGCAGCGGATCTATCTTGGTGGAGTGTGGAAGGCAATCTGTCTCAAGGAAAGCCCTTTCATCTGCCTCCATCGGTGGCCACAGTGATAACGGATGCATCCACCTTAGGGTGGGGTGCTGATCTGGGGGACCTGGATATCAAGTGTCTTTGGTTTCCAGAGGAAAGGTTGTTTCATATCAACCTTCTAGAGTTGCGGGCGATATGTTTAGCGCTCAAAGCCTTCCTCCCTTCTTTTCGCGGTCAGTCAGTTCAAGTCCTAACAGACAACATTACCGCAATGTGGTATGTCAACAAACAGGGAGGAGTGGGGTCGCATTGTCTCTGCAGAGAGGCTCTGCGTCTCTGGTCCTGGGTTCAGGATCATCAGATTTGTCTGATTTGTCTGACGGCAAATCATTTGGAAAGAGTTCTGAACGTACGTGCAGACAGCCTCAGTCGGCAGTTCTCAGCCGACCACGAGTGGAGGCTTCATCCAGAGGTAGTTCGTCACGTCTTTTGGACGTGAGGGACTCCTCGGGTGGACCTGTTTGCCACTCTCGAGAACGCTCACTGCCCGTCATTCTGTAGTCTCCAGTATACGATGCAGGGAACTTTGGGGAACGCGTTTCAGTTGAGTTGGAACTCAGTCAGTCAGTCAGTCATTAAAACTTTATTTGAGTTATTACAACCATAAAAGTATACACTATACATTTATAAACTTTATAAAAACACGAGTTAAAATTTATAAAATTGCAATTCAGTCATTTCCCGGAGGATAACCCTGGCAACATTATTTCTAACAGTATCCTCCTGAGATGTTAAAAACACATGAGAAAACATATCTGACTAGACCTTCCAAACATAATACATACATTAGAGTACAGTCTCGATAACATATGCCTATAACTCTGTATTCTGGAGGAGCTCCCTAACTCGAATCATGTATTTCCCCAAGGCGCAGGCTATATCCAGGTTTCCCATCCCCACCAGGAGCTCTGCAGCCTGCTTCCTATTCGTAATCCTGTAATTTTTGAATAACGGGCCTAAAATCTCCTTACGTATATCAAGGGTCCTCCTGCAGTCTAATAAAACATGAGTAATGTCACAGGTGGAGCCTAATGTACATGTGCAATTACCATTACTATTAATCATGAGGTTTTTAACCCTGGTATTTACATAACAGGGGTTTACACCCATTCTCAGTTTTAAAACCTCTCTTCTTAATTTCTGATTCGGCAACCTATCCAAGTACGGGTAAGGATGATCTTCTGAATTCCATACTTGGATCATATGGGACACTGATATTTTTTGCCGAAGGTACTCGTGATCACAAGTACGGGACACATCCGCTCCCAACGACCGTAGTTCTTTTTTGCCTATATTGGTGTGTCCTAACTGGGCATCTAGTTCTATTCCTAACTTCCCATAAGCTTCCTTTAATGAGAGTCTGACTTCTTTAGCCCATGATAACTCACTGGAGGTAATTTCCTCTCTACACCACTGTGATATTTTTCTGGGCGCCTCCCCTATCTCCAGACGCTGCCAAAACCGTATTAGTGCCATCCTGGTTGTAATTGCCCAGGAAGTGACTCCGATCTCCAATCTTGCTGCCTGTACCATAGCTGATTTAGGTAACGAGAATAAGCTTTTCAGGATCATACCCTCCTCTTTATCCCAACCTTTTTTCCCACTGAGGAGGAGAACCTCTGATCCATATAGGAATTGCGCGGGGACCATTGCCAGATAGGCCTTAATAACCGGCCCGTCTGACAAATCTCCGTAAAAGCTATTAAACCTTTTTAAGCCCTTTATAGAAGCTGCTGCCCTAATTTTTAAAGCCTCCAGATGGGTGGTCCAATTCAGGTTACTCGTGAACCATACACCCAAATATCTATATTCCAATACTCTCTCAAGAAGTTCCGTACCCAAATACCAAGGGAACCGGGTCTTACTTTTGCCGAAACATAGGATTTTAGTCTTTTCCATATTTACTACCAATTTTTTATTTAGGCAGTATTTATGGAACATATCTAGTTTCCTCTGCAAACCTATCTCCGTCTGGTCCATGATCACCAGATCGTCTGCATAAAGCAGACAGGATATATGGTTACCCCCTAACTTTGGACTCGCCCCTCTAACCTCTTTTAGGATCTGGGGTAGGTCCGCTATAAACAAAGAAAAGAGCAACGGGGCTAATACGCACCCCTGCCTAAGGCCATTTCCAATCTGGATCCTACCAGATAATCCACCCTCCACATCCAGGACTACCTGGGCCCAGTTGTCTGTATGCAAGGCCTGGATAAGGGCTAACAGGTCTGCATATAATTTATAGCCTTTCAAGGTAGACCATAGTTGCTCCTTGCTTACAAGATCAAATGCTGCACGGAAGTCCACAAAGCAGGAAAACAGGTTACCCCTTTGCTCTATGGACTTCCGCGCTACCGCCCAGAGGGCAAAGCAATGATCCACAGTTGAATGACCTTCTTTAAAACCCCCCTGTTCAGGAGGTACTATACCATTTTCTTCAGCCCAATCTTTCAGCAACCCCAAAATAATTTTAGAGAACACTTTTTCCCCAATGTCCAAGAGATTTATCAGGCGGTAGTTTTTGGGGGAGTTTACATCACCTTTTTTGTGTATGGGTCTAATGATAGCCCCTTTCCAGCTATCTGGTAATGTTCCTGTTTTTAGTATTCTTAAGAACGTCTTTGCAAACAAATTGGCCCAGTAATCTATATTTGTTTTTATAATAATGGCGGGTAAATTGTCTGGGCCAGCAGCTCGTGTTAAATTTAAGGTCGCTATCACGATTTTGATGTGACCTAGGGAGAACTGCTCCATTACTTCTTCCCTCACTCCTGGCCAACTAGATGGTTATATTGCCTCCCTCCTTGGCCAGTTGCCATAGATCTCCTCAAGGTAAATTACCCACTTGTCCTCTGGAACAGAACATTGCATGGACCCTGATATTTTCCCTGTACATTCCTGTATCAATTTCCAGAAGCCTTTGACATTTTTTTCTTCAATTGCCACTAATAGACTCTTCCAGCAATTTTCTTTAAAAGATCTTTTTTTGTCTCTAATTGATGCCTTATATTTTATCCTTTGTTTCTTAAGGGTTTGATGTTCTAATTCATTGTAACTGCGCCTAAGGCTTCTTTCACTCTTTCTAATAGCAGCCTTTGCTTTGCGGCAATCTGCATCAAACCATGGGTTATTAGTAGCATGTAATGGGAGTTTCGTTGTCAAACTATGCTTCCCCCGTTTAATGTTTATTCTAAGGCATTCTACAAGTTGTCTTATCATTTCCTCATACCAGGATAGCTCTTCCCCCATTACTAGGTTTTCTAAATCAGCTACTAACTGAAAGTCCTTCAGTTTGTTTAGATGTTTTTCACTTATCCGAGTTGTAAGTCGCTTCGGATATTCGACCTCGACGTTCAACACCTTCTGTCTTGGCGGAGCCTTATTTACCAACATTTCTAACAATAATGGGAAATGATCGCTGCCCTCTACTTGAAGAATTTCAAAATGTAGAATTGAGTGGAAGCACCAGGCCTGAATAAAAACATAATCAATCGGGCACAATTGCTGTCCTATTTTAAATGTCCGCTTAGCGGGCCGATCTCCTTCTTTCCTACCGTTCACACAAACCAGACCCATAGCCCCCAACAGCCGTCCAAGCTCCACATCCTGATTTGAGAGCTCGGTGTTGATGAACATTGCAGGCTCTATATTATACACTTTTAGTATATCACTATTCCAGGCATCTGTTTTTAGGGGATTCAATCTATGATTAAAATCCCCCAAAATTAAAATCACATCTCCTGGGTAGAGTTCTTGTAAATTCTCTAAATCCTTTTTTAAGCGATCCAACTCTGCTTTATACTCATGTTTTTCGCCTTTCTGTATGTACACGTTGATAATACAAAAACCTTCACCCCTTATGTTGTTATTTAGGATCAACACTCTGCTCCCTAGTGCCCAGATACATGTTAAGTCGAGATGGAAGATGTCTCTCACTATCCTTGTGGAGACCAGCGTCATCTGACCACCTGACGCCCTACCCTTTTTATTCTTTCTTGCAGGTTTTATGTGACTGGTAAAACCTTCCGTAACAAGGGATTCGTCGCACATCCATGTCTCCTGTAGGCACAAGATATCGGTCTTTCCGAGGAGATTTCTGAAAATCTCTTGAGGCCATATTCTTTTGTAGCCATTAATATTCCAAGACAAGATACGCAGGCTGTGCGACGACCCAGTTTCCTAATCGATGTTACTTAAATTCCCCTCCTCCTCCTCCTGGTCTAAGTAAGCCAGTTGGAACTCACATCTCCTTTACGCGTTTCCTCCCATACCTTGATTCCTCGGGTTCTGAGGAAGGTTCGCCAAGACCGGGTCCAAGTCATATTGATTGCCCCGGATTGGCCAAGAAGAGTGTGGTACACAGATCTTCTCCACCTCTCTTCCTGCCCGCCGCTCCGTCTCCCTCTTATGGGAAACCTCCTCTCGCAGTCGCAGGGGCATGTTCTACACCCCCACCTCCAGAGCTTACACCTTCATGCCTGGAGATTGAATGAGGCAACCTGAATTCTTTTTCTCTCCCACCTGACATGGTGGATGTTATTTTATCAGCCAGGCGGGACTCCAGTAAGTCTATCTATTCTTATAGGTGGTCCAAGTTTATCTCATGGTGTGGAGAGAAGTCCATTGACCCCTTGAAGGCTCGCTTCAGTTTGCACTCTTTGGCTCCGCAAGGTTTTGCTGTAGCGACAGTGAAATGTTATCTTTTGGCATTGTCGGCATTTCTTTGCTTGCCAGACCAGCCCTCCTTATTTAAGTCTCCTGTAGTATTAAGATTCTTAAAGAGTCTTACAAATACATTTCCTCCTACTCCTTTTATTGTGCCTCAATGGCACTTGAATCTTGTCCTTACTTTCTTAATGGGTTCACCTTTCGAGCCATTACATAGGTGTCCTTTGAGGTTCTTATCTTTTAAAACGGTCTTTCTGATTGCGATTACCTCGGCAAGGAGGGTAAGTGAGCTTCAAGCTCGAAGTTCAAAACCCCCGTTCTTGACTATTCATGCAGAAAGAATGGTCCGCGGGACCAGGGCTGCTTTTCTGCCTAAGGTGGTAACTCCCTTCCATCTGGAGCAGTCTATTACCCTCCCTACCTTCTATCCTCCCCCTCACACTTCCAAGGAGGAGAGACTTCACCGTTTGGCCCCTAAAAGGGCGGTGAGCTTCTATCTGGACAGAACCAAGGAGTTCAGGATTGATGACCAACTCTTCGTGGGTTTCGTTGGCTGCAGGAAAGGCAGAGCGATGCACCTCGGCAAGGAGGGTAAGTGAGCTTCAAGCTCGAAGTTCAAAACCCCCGTTCTTGACTATTCATGCAGAAAGAATGGTCCGCGGGACCAGGGCTGCTTTTCTGCCTAAGGTGGTAACTCCCTTCCATCTGGAGCAGTCTATTACCCTCCCTACCTTCTATCCTCCCCCTCACACTTCCAAGGAGGAGAGACTTCACCGTTTGGCCCCTAAAAGGGCGGTGAGCTTCTATCTGGACAGAACCAAGGAGTTCAGGATTGATGACCAACTCTTCGTGGGTTTCGTTGGCTGCAGGAAAGGCAGAGCGATGCACCTCGGCAAGGAGGGTAAGTGAGCTTCAAGCTCTAAGTTCAAACCCCCCGTTCTTGACTATTCATACAGAAAGAATGGTACTCAGGACCAGGGCTGCTTTTCTGCCTAAGGTGGTAACTCCCTTCCATCTGGGGCAGTCTATTACCCTCCCTACCTTCTATCCTCCCCCTCACCCTTCCAAGGTGGAGGAGAGACTTCACCATTTAGACCCTAAGAGGAACCAGGGAGATCAGGATTGATGACCAACTCTTTATGGATTTCGTTGGCTGCAGGAAAGCCAGAGCAGTGCACAAGCGCACGCTGTCTAGATGGAGTGTCTTGTGTATCAAGATATGCTACTCCCTGGCCGGTAAGGAACATCCAGAAGGTTTGAGAGCTCATTCTACTAGAGCAAAGTCATCTACATCTGCTTTGTCTAGGGGTGTTCCTGTGGAGGACATTTGCAGGGCGGCAACTTGGGCCCCCCTTCACACTTTCGCAAAGCATTATTGTTTAGATGCAGAGGTGAGGAGGGACGGACACTTTGCTCGATCCGTCCTTCAGGACTTCTTTGTATAGAAGGGTGGACACCCTCCTCCAGGAGTGGGGACTGCTGTGGGACTCTATTCACAAGGTGAGGAATCCACTGGCAGATGTATCCATCAGAAGAACAAGTTACTTACCTTTGGTTACGCTTTTTCTGGTGGATACAGTATCTGCCTGTGGATTCCTCACATGCCCACCCGCCTCCCCGATGTCCACCCTTGTATACCTACATTTATGGCAATGTTTTTATGTATATGTTGTTATCTTCTCCAGTATTGGGGTGTCTTTCATAGATTCACATGCTTGAATATTCCCCGTCGTCGGAGTGGGAGTCCCACGGTAAATAAAATAGCAATAAATGCTAAATATATAATAATATACAATAAATATATATATACATAATAAGGAAAAACCCAAAAAATGCATACAATAACCATCTGGTACCTAACCAAGAGTTTCCACATAGGAATGCATGGGGAAAAGAAGTTCCAATGCAGCCTATCCTTGTCATTATGTTAGTCCAAACTGCAGCCAATCAGGCGCCAGCAGCCCTCTAGAACCTTCTCCTCAGAGCTCAAGCCCTCAGATTTTCTACCGCACGTCGTGTGTAAGGGAGTCTCCCTGAGCTCTGCTCAGTTTTCTTCTTCAAGTGTTCCAGTTTCTTCCAAAATGTCTTCAAGTAAGAAATCTCTCTTCAGAGCGTGTTCCTCTTGTGGAAAGCTGAGATTATATCATGATGACCCACACAGTAAGTGTATTTACTGCCTTTACCCGGACCATGAAGTGGGTACCTGTAAACTCTGTAGAAAATTCTCAGAGAAAACTCAAAAGGACAGAGAAGGCCGTTTACTTGTCTGGCTTCAGAGGCTTAAAGACAAAGATAATGTAATTTCTGACGCTGAAAGTCTGGGGTCAGGCCGTTCTCAAGCAGCTTCTAAACGTGGTAGTGTGCAGGAGGTGCCTTCACCATTTCTTAAAAAGAGGAAAGTTTCCCTCACAATGGCCCCTGCGGTGTCTTCACCTTTGCCTACCACGTCTGGGCCCACGAGACAAAGCTCTCAGGCTCCTTCTGCTTCAAGGTCCAGTATTTCTGTGAGGAAAACGGATTTGCCGTCGACGACGGGAGTTTCTACTCCGTCGACGAGAATGGCTGTCTCTGGTTCCAAATCGACGACGACAGTCACAATGACGATGGCCTCTGGATCGTCGTCGGCCTTAGCGTCGACGTCTTCATCGTCGATGAGAGTGGTTCTCAGCTCTAAGACTGTGCCTTCTGTGATTCCTATTTCATCGTCATCGACGAAAAGAGCTCACTCGTCGACGACCCGGTCGTCGTCGACTAGAAGTGTGAAGGCTTTGACTCCGTCTACGCTCTCGTCGACGAGCGCACCGTCGACGGCTATCCCGTCGACGAGGGGACCTATTCCATCTGCTCCGTCGACGACCGTTCCGTCGACGATGATTCCGTCGACGATGACTCCGTCGACGATGTTGCCGTCGACGATGACTCCGTCGACGATGACTCCGTCGACGATGACTCCGTCGACGAAGATTCCGTCGACGATGACTCCGTCGACGATGACTCCGTCGACGAAGACATTGAAAGTAAAGGTTCCGTCGACGATGACTCCATCTATACCATTGAAGACTGCTCCGTCGACGGTCTCCTCGTCGACGATGGCATCCAAATCGATCCCATCGCAGAAGTCAATTGATGTCATGCCGTCAACGCGTACGCAGGACACTATTTCGACGCCGGCCTCTTCTTTTGTTACTATGCCTCTTTTGCCCTTGCAGTCCAGCAAACCACAGTTCGAGACTCTTACAGAGCAAGAGATGATTAATCCTCCATCTCCGCTGTTTGCGACTGATTCTGATCAAGAGTCTGATGGCCAAGCTCACAGTCTTTCGGACCTAAATATTAAGTGCCAAGAATTCAGTAATGACGAGGAAGATGTTTATGACCAACATCAAACAACTCACACTCAGATTCCAACTGCGATGTTGCCTATCTCCATGATATCAAACCTCCAAAGTATGTTGGAAGACTACAATCGGCGTTTCCCACCAACGCCACAGCTTACAACGGTCCCATCAGTAGTGAATCCGGTTTCTAACCCGGTTCTGGCTCCTCCTCAACCAGCGTCTCCTGTAACTGTTCACCGTACTACATCGGTTCGTGTTCACACTACCATCTATCCAGAGGATGATGATGACGAGAATCCTCCAGAGCGTGAAGATGGTGAAGTTTCTGAAGTAGATGAGGATGGTGAGGAACATTTGGCGGAGTGGGATGACTATCGTGCTCAAACACCATCTCCTTCTCAGGTGCCTGCAGCGGATTCTCCTCCAGTGGACATCGCAGGCTTCCACCAGTTAATGGATAGGGCAGCACAGCGTTTCAAATTGCCACGAGCACACCGAGAGGAAGATTGCTTCCTATACGATTTCAAAAACCAGCCCTTGAAACAGATCCACACAGTCCCGATTATAGATTTCATCTGGTCTGAAGGGGAGAAGATAATGAAGACGCCAAACTCTCTACCAGCGCAGCTGCCAAGGTTAGAGAAGAAATACAAAGCTCCTATGGGATCTCCAGCATGTCTTACAGGCCAACCTAAGCCCGACTCTGTCGTCACGCAGGCAGCTCAACGGGGTTCAAAGAATCCGGCATCTACGATCACTGCTCCTCCGGACCGTGAGGGCTGTCGCCTGGATGCTATTGGACGAAAATTTTCCTCCATGTCCTCTACAACAGTTCGAGTGGCCAACGCCATGGCCATTTTAGGCCGTTATGATCGTCAGGCTTGGGCTGATCTAGCCGCCTACATAGCGTTACTTCCAGATGTTTCCAAGGCAGAAGCACAGAAAATTCTGCAAGAAGGAGAGAGGACGGCAGAAGAACTTATCGATTGTGCAGTGGATGTAGCCTGCACCGGTTTTCGCCAGCTCGCTGGAGCAGCTGTTCTGCGTCGCCAGGGTTGGTTACGCTCGACTTCGTTTCGGCAGGAAGTTCAGGCACGAATCCTAGATATGCCATATGACGGTGAGTCATTATTTGGAGCGCATATTGATGAGGCGCTACAATCCATTAAAAAGGACACGGACACTGCACGTGCTTTGGGTACCCTTCAGTTTAGGAAACAGCCCTTTCGGGGTGCTCGAGGACGTGGCACTACGTCCACTTTTCGTGGAGGAAGCAGTCAATACCGGTCCTTCAACCAAGGTAACCAGCGTTACACCGGTAACCGCCAGCAGTCTTCCCGTCAGCAGCCTGCCAGGACTTACAGAGGGAAGTCTAATTTCAGAGGTCAATCCAACAAACGCCAATGACTCATCTGTCGAACGGAGGATTGGAGGTCAAATCTCTCTGTTTGGTTCTCAATGGTCCTCCATTACTACGGACCGTTGGGCACTCGACATTGTGAAGAGAGGCCATGCATTGGAATTTGTCGAGGTACCTCCTCCAACGCCACCTTCCGGACCACCACCTCCGCACCTCAAAGAACTATTTCATCAGGTTCGCCTTCTCCTTCAAAAGGGTGCGGTGGAAATTGTGCCAAAGTCGCAGAGAGGGAAGGGGTTTTATTCCCGTTTTTTCCTCGTCATCAAAAAGAACGGAGAATGGAGACCAATACTGGACTTGAGAGCACTCAATCATTATCTCAAGGACCAGACCTTCCGTATGCTCACGCTTACAGAGATCTTGCGTTTGCTCTCAGTCGGAGATTTCATGACAACCATCGATCTCCGGGACGCCTACTTCCATGTCCCAATTCTAGCGGCGCATCGCAAGTTCCTGCGTTTCAAGGTGGGGCCCCTTCATTTCCAATTCCGGGTCCTTCCTTTTGGCCTCCGTTCAGCCCCCCGAGTCTTTACGAAAATGTTGGCTCCGGTCATGGCTTTTCTTCGTCTTCAAGGCATCCAGATATTCCCATATCTCGACGACTGCCTTCTGAAATCACAATCCCGTGCACAACTTCTACATCATACTGCAATCTGCCAGACAGTATTCCGTTCCTTGGGTCTGTCCATCAATCTGGAGAAATCTCAATTGCAGCCAACAACTTGCAAGGATTTTCTAGGGGCAACGTTGGACACCACCCTGGCCAAAGCATTTGTCTCCCGGGAACGTCAACAAAGGATCCTCCGGCTAGTATCGCTACTTCTCGCAAAGAAGTGCGTTTCAGTCCGCTTGTTGAAGTCTTTTTTGGGGATGGCTTCGTCATGCATCGCTCTTGTCCCTCATTGCCGACTACGAGCGCGACCTATCCAACAGGCTCTGGACAAGCAGTGGCGTCAGGTCACCGGTTCCTTCAACGATCAGGTCTCCATCACCATTCCCATGAAAAAGGCGCTCAAATGGTGGGCACAACCACACCAACTAGCAGCAGGCACGTCTTTTCTGTCCAACACCCCAGATCTAACACTGACGACGGATGCCTCCCTGGAGGGCTGGGGAGTCTAATAAAACATGAGTAATGTCACAGGTGGAGCCTAATGTACATGTGCAATTACCATTACTATTAATCATGAGGTTTTTAACCCTGGTATTTACATAACAGGGGTTTACACCCATTCTCAGTTTTAAAACCTCTCATCTTAATTTCTGATTCGGCAACCTATCCAAGTACGGGTAAGGATGATCTTCTGAATTCCATACTTGGATCATATGGGACACTGATATTTTTTGCCGAAGGTACTCGTGATCACAAGTACGGGACACATCCGCTCCCAACGACCGTAGTTCTTTTTTGCCTATATTGGTGTGTCCTAACTGGGCATCTAGTTCTATTCCTAACTTCCCATAAGCTTCCTTTAATGAGAGTCTGACTTCTTTAGCCCATGATAACTCACTGGAGGTAATTTCCTCTCTACACCACTGTGATATTTTTCTGGGCGCCTCCCCTATCTCCAGACGCTGCCAAAACCGTATTAGTGCCATCCTGGTTGTAATTGCCCAGGAAGTGACTCCGATCTCCAATCTTGCTGCCTGTACCATAGCTGATTTAGGTAACGAGAATAAGCTTTTCAGGATCATACCCTCCTCTTTATCCCAACCTTTTTTCCCACTGAGGAGGAGAACCTCTGATCCATATAGGAATTGCGCGGGGACCATTGCCAGATAGGCCTTAATAACCGGCCCGTCTGACAAATCTCCGTAAAAGCTATTAAACCTTTTTAAGCCCTTTATAGAAGCTGCTGCCCTAATTTTTAAAGCCTCCAGATGGGTGGTCCAATTCAGGTTACTCGTGAACCATACACCCAAATATCTATATTCCAATACTCTCTCAAAAAGGTCCGTACCCAAATACCAAGGGAACCGGGTCTTACTTTTGCCGAAACATAGGATTTTAGTCTTTTCCATATTTACTACCAATTTTTTATTTAGGCAGTATTTATGGAACATATCTAGTTTCCTCTGCAAACCTATCTCCGTCTGGTCCATGATCACCAGATCGTCTGCATAAAGCAGACAGGATATATGGTTACCCCCTAACTTTGGACTCGCCCCTCTAACCTCTTTTAGGATCTGGGGTAGGTCCGCTATAAACAAAGAAAAGAGCAACGGGGCTAATACGCACCCCTGCCTAAGGCCATTTCCAATCTGGATCCTACCAGATAATCCACCCTCCACATCCAGGACTACCTGGGCCCAGTTGTCTGTATGCAAGGCCTGGATAAGGGCTAACAGGTCTGCATATAATTTATAGCCTTTCAAGGTAGACCATAGTTGCTCCTTGCTTACAAGATCAAATGCTGCGCGGAAGTCCACAAAGCAGGAAAACAGGTTACCCCTTTGCTCTATGGACTTCCGCGCTACCGCCCAGAGGGCAAAGCAATGATCCACAGTTGAATGACCTTCTTTAAAACCCCCCTGTTCAGGAGGTACTATACCATTTTCTTCAGCCCAATCTTTCAGCAACCCCAAAATAATTTTAGAGAACACTTTTTCCCCAATGTCCAAGAGATTTATCAGGCGGTAGTTTTTGGGGGAGTTTACATCACCTTTTTTGTGTATGGGTCTAATGATAGCCCCTTTCCAGCTATCTGGTAATGTTCCTGTTTTTAGTATTCTTAAGAACGTCTTTGCAAACAAATTGGCCCAGTAATCTATATTTGTTTTTATAATAATGGCGGGTAAATTGTCTGGGCCAGCAGCTCGTGTTAAATTTAAGGTCGCTATCACGATTTTGATGTGACCTAGGGAGAACTGCTCCATTACTTCTTCCCTCACTCCTGGCCAACTAGATGGTTATATTGCCTCCCTCCTTGGCCAATTGCCATAGATCTCCTCAAGGTAAATTACCCACTTGTCCTCTGGAACAGAACATTGCATGGACCCTGATATTTTCCCTGTACATTCCTGTATCAATTTCCAGAAGCCTTTGACATTTTTTTCTTCAATTGCCACTAATAGACTCTTCCAGCAATTTTCTTTAAAAGATCTTTTTTTGTCTCTAATTGATGCCTTATATTTTATCCTTTGTTTCTTAAGGGTTTGATGTTCTAATTCATTGTAACTGCGCCTAAGGCTTCTTTCACTCTTTCTAATAGCAGCCTTTGCTTTGCGGCAATCTGCATCAAACCATGGGTTATTAGTAGCATGTAATGGGAGTTTCGTTGTCAAACTATGCTTCCCCCGTTTAATGTTTATTCTAAGGCATTCTACAAGTTGTCTTATCATTTCCTCATACCAGGATAGCTCTTCCCCCATTACTAGGTTTTCTAAATCAGCTACTAACTGAAAGTCCTTCAGTTTGTTTAGATGTTTTTCACTTATCCGAGTTGTAAGTCGCTTCGGATATTCGACCTCGACGTTCAACACCTTCTGTCTTGGCGGAGCCTTATTTACCAACATTTCTAACAATAATGGGAAATGATCGCTGCCCTCTACTTGAAGAATTTCAAAATGTAGAATTGAGTGGAAGCACCAGGCCTGAATAAAAACATAATCCATCGGGCACAATTGCTGTCCTATTTTAAATGTCCGCTTAGCGGGCCGATCTCCTTCTTTCCTACCGTTCACACAAACCAGACCCATAGCCCCCAACAGCCGTCTAAGCTCCACATCCTGATTTGAGAGCTCGGTGTTGATGAACATTGCAGGCTCTATATTATACACTTTTAGTATATCACTATTCCAGGCATCTGTTTTTAGGGGATTCAATCTATGATTAAAATTCCCCAAAATTAAAATCACATCTCCTGGGTAGAGTTCTTGTAAATTCTCTAAATCCTTTTTTAAGCGATCCAACTCTGCTTTATACTCATGTTTTTCGCCTTTCTGTATGTACACGTTGATAATACAAAAACCTTCACCCCTTATGTTGTTATTTAGGATCAACACTCTGCTCCCTAGTGCCCAGATACATGTTAAGTCGAGATGGAAGATGTCTCTCACTATCCTTGTGGAGACCAGCGTCATCTGACCACCTGACGCCCTACCCTTTTTATTCTTTCTTGCAGGTTTTATGTGACTGGTAAAACCTTCCGTAACAAGGGATTCGTCGCACATCCATGTCTCCTGTAGGCACAAGATATCGGTCTTTCCGAGGAGATTTCTGAAAATCTCTTGAGGCCATATTCTTTTGTAGCCATTAATATTCCAAGACAAGATACGCAGGCTGTGCGACGACCCAGTTTCCTAATCGATGTTACTTAAATTCCCCTCCTCCTCCTCCTGGTCTAAGTAAGCCAGTTGGAACTCACATCTCCTTTACGCGTTTCCTCCCATACCTTGATTCCTCGGGTTCTGAGGAAGGTTCGCCAAGACCGGGTCCAAGTCATATTGATTGCCCCGGATTGGCCAAGAAGAGTGTGGTACACAGATCTTCTCCACCTCTCTTCCTGCCCGCCGCTCCGTCTCCCTCTTATGGGAAACCTCCTCTCGCAGTCGCAGGGGCATGTTCTACACCCCCACCTCCAGAGCTTACACCTTCATGCCTGGAGATTGAATGAGGCAACCTGAATTCTTTTTCTCTCCCACCTGACATGGTGGATGTTATTTTATCAGCCAGGCGGGACTCCAGTAAGTCTATCTATTCTTATAGGTGGTCCAAGTTTATCTCATGGTGTGGAGAGAAGTCCATTGACCCCTTGAAGGCTCGCTTCAGTGTGCACTCTTTGGCTCCGCAAGGTTTTGCTGTAGCGACAGTGAAATGTTATCTTTTGGCATTGTCGGCATTTCTTTGCTTGCCAGACCAGCCCTCCTTATTTAAGTCTCCTGTAGTATTAAGATTCTTAAAGAGTCTTACAAATACATTTCCTCCTACTCCTTTTATTGTGCCTCAATGGCACTTGAATCTTGTCCTTACTTTCTTAATGGGTTCACCTTTCGAGCCATTACATAGGTGTCCTTTGAGGTTCTTATCTTTTAAAACGGTCTTTCTGATTGCGATTACCTCGGCAAGGAGGGTAAGTGAGCTTCAAGCTCGAAGTTCAAAACCCCCGTTCTTGACTATTCATGCAGAAAGAATGGTCCGCGGGACCAGGGCTGCTTTTCTGCCTAAGGTGGTAACTCCCTTCCATCTGGAGCAGTCTATTACCCTCCCTACCTTCTATCCTCCCCCTCACACTTCCAAGGAGGAGAGACTTCACCGTTTGGCCCCTAAAAGGGCGGTGAGCTTCTATCTGGACAGAACCAAGGAGTTCAGGATTGATGACCAACTCTTCGTGGGTTTCGTTGGCTGCAGGAAAGGCAGAGCGATGCACCTCGGCAAGGAGGGTAAGTGAGCTTCAAGCTCTAAGTTCAAACCCCCCGTTCTTGACTATTCATACAGAAAGAATGGTACTCAGGACCAGGGCTGCTTTTCTGCCTAAGGTGGTAACTCCCTTCCATCTGGGGCAGTCTATTACCCTCCCTACCTTCTATCCTCCCCCTCACCCTTCCAAGGTGGAGGAGAGACTTCACCGTTTAGACCCTAAGAGGAACCAGGGAGATCAGGATTGATGACCAACTCTTTATGGATTTCGTTGGCTGCAGGAAAGCCAGAGCAGTGCACAAGCGCACGCTGTCTAGATGGAGTGTCTTGTGTATCAAGATATGCTACTCCCTGGCCGGTAAGGAACATCCAGAAGGTTTGAGAGCTCATTCTACTAGAGCAAAGTCATCTACATCTGCTTTGTCTAGGGGTGTTCCTGTGGAGGACATTTGCAGGGCGGCAACTTGGGCCCCCCTTCACACTTTCGCAAAGCATTATTGTTTAGATGCAGAGGTGAGGAGGGACGGACACTTTGCTCGATCCGTCCTTCAGGACTTCTTTGTATAGAAGGGTGGACACCCTCCTCCAGGAGTGGGGACTGCTGTGGGACTCTATTCACAAGGTGAGGAATCCACTGGCAGATGTATCCATCAGAAGAACAAGTTACTTACCTTTGGTTACGCTTTTTCTGGTGGATACAGTATCTGCCTGTGGATTCCTCACATGCCCACCCGCCTCCCCGATGTCCACCCTTGTATACCTACATTTATGGCAATGTTTTTATGTATATGTTGTTATCTTTAACCCCTTGCGTGCGGGGCGTATATCCCGCCTGTGCTGACTCTGCCTTGCGCGGGCGGAGTCATGACGGAACGGTTCCGTCATCAGCACAGCTCAACCGATGCTGATGACGGAACCGTTCTGTCATCAGCATGGAAGGGGTTAAAGGAAGTGTATTATTCAATTTGCTTTCTTGAATCGTCTTCACACTGTGTGTGTTACCTTGGATATTTTGTACTGTGTACACTGTATGTATATGTACTGTTATCGGTCCGTCCGTGTGTCTCGAGGGCATGGAAAAAAGGGCGGAACTGGTGTCATCACGCTGACAGAGTCCTATTATGGATTCAGTGGAGTCAGCGGAGCCGCGCGCGATGCCGTGCTTCTGTGACATCGTCCACGTCGGCGTGAGGAGCTACAAAAGAATTTTCCAAAGGTTGCTGGCGCAGGGGATATTTACAAGGTGAGGAATCCACAAGCAGATACTGTATCCACCAGAAAAAGCGTTACCGAAGGTAAGTAACTTGTTCGTTTGGGGCATTAAGACGAGTGAAGGATATTAGCCAATGGGCTACTTACCTCTGAGGTCACTACATCACCTATATGACCACTTGCTCTGGGGAGTTAGAATAACCCTGTCGCAGAGTTCTTAATGCCACCAAAAACAAGATGGTTGAACCCTTCTTTCGTCGAGCACATCAGGTAGCCCACCCTAGAGCTGTGACTAGCCTGATGGTGCTACACACCTACTGCATAGCTAATTTCCTGCCTGTGCCATAGGGGCCTCAAGGAAGGGGGTGGCATTCTCCAGGTCTGGAGGAAGCAGGTGTCGCATATAAAAGGCTGCAGAGGCTTTGAAGCCTCTGGCCTTGGTATGCAGATGCACTAGCCCTTCTGCTGGATGAGGTGATAACACCTTCTCCAGAGCAGGGATGTTTCCTGACCTCAGTGAGGGCTGGCTTTCACCTACAGGGAGGCAGAAACTCATCTGTGGAGGCAGTCTGGATGATACCAGTCAGCCAGCACACTAAAACACTAGTAGTGTTAATGGGGCACCTCTATGGGACCCTTTGGGTGCCTGTCATAATAAATCTAATACTAGAATCAGTATGGATCTATTAAGACAAGGTGTTTGATACCAAACACCATTATTTTCAGTGTAGCCATTATGTAGCTGGGTATTTCATAATGACCAGTGTCTAGTACATATACTCAAGATGGCTTCCTGAACA
The DNA here is from genome assembly GCF_964263255.1 of Lissotriton vulgaris. Lineage (NCBI taxonomy): Eukaryota > Metazoa > Chordata > Amphibia > Caudata > Salamandridae > Lissotriton > Lissotriton vulgaris. Next base: position 133,909,553 of record NC_141699.1, on the reverse strand, counting down.
CTTGCAATGTTGTGGCAATGGAACCAGACATCACATGGGCATATCCGCTCATGCAGATATGTCTTCACATATAATATAATACACCCTGTCTTTAGGGTTCAAAGGCCTACCATAGGGGTGACTTACATATGGTAAATGCAGTGTGCATGGGCACGGCACCCAGGGAGTGTGCCATGCTGTGTTTTCAAAATAATTTGCACCATTTCACGCAGTCTGCAATGGAGTCTGAATACAATTTGTGCGTTGGTCCCTTAGGGTGACATTATTTATGCTGCAGCCTTAGAGGGCCCTCTTTAGTACCCCTACCCTAGGTACCAGCGGTACCATTTACTAGCGACTTGCAGTGGTGCTAAAGTCCTTGCCAATTTTTTTACGATTGAATATGTCAGTTAAGGGGAAAGGATACTGGCACTGGAGCCTTGTTCATTGGCTTCTGTGCACTGTAGTAGTCGAGAAACCAGTATATAGTAGTTCATATGGGGAAAAGAAGTGGGGGGACATGTGCAAAGAAGTCCAGCTTCCTACACATACTCCAAATGCTCTAATATTTTCCAGGGCCACAACCTTCAGAGCAGGCATAGTGAAGCGCTTAGAAGGCTAGAAGAGATTTTTAAGAAATAGACACTGAAATTCTTTTCAGACCTAAAAAATTTGTTTAATTTACACAATAATTTTTTTTTTAAATATCTACAAATCAGACACTTTGGGCCCGATGTAGGTAAATCTATATTTACCACTTCATAAATACCGAATCATACCGATTCGGTATTTATGAAGTGGTAAATTAGAGGGGGGGAGATGTAGGTATTTCAGATTCGGTAAATACCGAATCTGTAAGATTCGGTATTTACCGATTCTGTAAATACCAAATCGGTATCCCCCATTGATTCCTATGGGCCTTGAAGCCCATAGGAATCAATGGGCATTACCGATTCGGTAAATACCGAATCGGTAAATACCGATTCCAGCAAGGGTGCAGGGGGTGTCCCTTTTGACACCCTCTAGCACCCCCATTACTGGCTTGTGTGCCATGTGGCACACAGACATGCCCTAAGGGCATGTCTGTCTGTCACATGGCATAGGTGTGCATGCACACATGTGCATGCACACCTGGATTCGGTATTTTAACACCCAATTAGATTGGGTGTTAAAATACCGCATCGGAAAGGCCTGTGGGACTCAGAAGAGTCCCACCTACATCTGGAAGATACCGAATCTGTAAAAATACCGATTCGGTATTTTACAGATTCTGTAAATTTACCGATTCGGTAAATATACCGAATAGGTAAATACTGGCCCCCTACATCTCAAAGTGCCAAATACCGGCCGGAAACGGCCGATTTCGGCCGTTTCCGACCGGAATTTGCCACCTACATCGGGCCCTTTATCTCTTAACTAGGGATTGACCAGACAAAGCCACCTATTTATCATAATGTCTTTAACCCTTTCGATGCTGATGACGAGCTGAGCTCGTCATCACCCACGGGTGTCGTGTGCTGATGACGAGCTGAGCTCGTCATAGTGCCACTAAAATGGCATTTTCCAGCACACAGCGGGAAAACGCCTAGCAGCCAAGAGGTTAAACTGATGTTTGCAAAAGATCCACCATCTATATTTACTTTCTATACCTGCTTTATGGCATCCATGCATGATAACGAATGGACAGAGAAGTGGATCAATTGGTTATCTATGCCCATTACGGAAAACCACATTTCAGATCATCTGGTTAGGAATTATGAAACTCATTACTCCTACTAGGATCAAAACCCAAACTTCTGAAACTATGGAGGATTTTTTTATAACTCCAACTAAAATAAACAAACAGTAAAATCACAGCAAATCCTGGCAAGGTTTCTTCTCCCAACCAGCTCATTTTATGCATAGTTTTATCATCTGTCTAAACTTTAAAGCTTAATTAATTTTGAATCCCCATTTCCTCAAAATGAGTGACCACAAGCTGTGCATGAGCAGCTCCATTAAAGAATGTGTGCCATTAGTGCCTTGTAAGATCTTCATCTTCCAGGTGTTTTCTCTGGCTGACCGCCTCGCAGCAAGCTGCAACTTAGATACATAATAGTATAGCTTCAAGTCTGGGAGGCCCATACCCCCCTCCACCATGTCTTTTTTGTGTTGTATCAGCACCACCCTGCTCCTTTTCTCAGCCCACCCGAATGAAATCAACAAACTCTACTAGGTCCTAAATAAACTACACAGCATTGTGTATTATCTACAGCCACCTAGGAAGGAGCATCATCTTCGCCACCACGACCCTTCCAGTCAAACAGTGGCAGAATGGTAAAAAAGCAAGCAGACTTCATCAGTTCATCCACTAGCGGCTCCATGCAGTATCGCCACTGGTCTTCCATTGTGTGCCCAGCCATGATACTAAGATATTGGACGGAGGTGGTCTCCCATCTCAGTCCTATAGGGTCAGGTTCAACTCTGGCACCGCCTTCAACACTCCTAGGGGAAACAGAAGTGATTTTTCCCTGTAAATACACATGCCTGACCACTCCCCGAAGGCCTCCAGTCCCACCAGAAGGGCTGCCCTGACTCTGCTGGGCACTGCAAATAAAACAGCATGTCGTCCGCATATAGCGATATCACATGTGTGGTGTCCCCAATCTCAATACCGAAGTCCTCCATGTTGTTCCGCAGTTTTGCCTCCTATGGCTCCATTGCCAAGGCAAAGAGGAACAGGGAAAGAAGACAGCCCTGTTGTGTGCCCCACCACACATCCCATCTGTTAGGAACACTCCCCTACTTCGCACCCTTGTGCTATGTGCCGTATAACGTTTCCTCACCCATTTACAGAAGACCTAAGTACTAGCTGCAGATAATGGCATTCCACTGTATCAAATACCTTAGTTATGTCTACTGAGACCAGGACCAACTCCCTGTGACTTCCCCGGCAGGAGTGTATCACATTTGAGAATCTCTGCAATTTAAAAGCCATGCTTTGTCCGGGCATAAAGCTGCATTGGTCTTCATGCACCAGTGTTCCCATGGCTCCCTTAAATCGCTCCACTAGGGCCTTACATAATACACTGGTACCTACATTAAGGATAGTGAGAGGCCAGTAGGAAGATGGGTTTGTCGCGTCCCCTCCAGGGTTTGGGACCAAACACACCCCTCCCTCCCTGAGGGTTGGGAGGCAGGGTTCTGCTCTCCCGGGCTTCGCTGTATACCTCAGCAATTGGTTCTGCTAGCTGCCAAGTATGCCTGGTGAAATCCACTGGGCGGGCATCTCCCTCAGTGTTTTCCATCTTTTCATTTTGCCCATCGCTTCTCGATCCTCTTCCAGGGTAATGTCCGCTTCCAGGGCTTCTTGCAACATAGGCGGCAGCCAGCAGCGGCCTGTGCAGGTAAGAGCGGGTGGGCAGTTGGGAAAGTTGGAGGGATTTAAACAGATGATGACGAGGGCACATATATTATTTATTTTTCTCTGGTATTAGTCTGTCGAATACCCCCCAACCCGGCCACACCGCTCTTACCTGTAAGGGCCGCACCTGGCAGCAGCACCAGCAGGACTACCTCACCCAGACACCTGGCCACCAGCGCATCATCGACCACCTCCCTCCTTCATAAAGGGCAGACAAGTGGGCCCCAGTGTGTCTATGATAATCCGATGGGTGGTAGCCAATGTTCCATCCTATCAACGTAGCGCTACGATTGGGATTCTTTCCGTCTCTCGTTTAAGTAGCCAAGCCAGCAATTTGCTAGGCTTGTCTCCCTCCCAGTGCAGCTGTTGTTTGTATTCCTGACATGTGAACCTGTCCAATGTCTCCCCTACTCACCATTTGAGGGCAAGTGGCTAATTCGTTCTCTGGCCCCCTAGCTCTCTCTGCAACTGTCTGCACAAACTCCATACCTTCCCAAGACAATCCCATCTGATGGCAGCCTTTAGTGCTTCCCCTTCAATGCCCCTACTGTTTGTCGTGCCCCAGTTGCCCTCCAGGTATTCAGTGATCTTCTCCCCAGGTGCTTGCCTAAACGGAGTATCCAGAAGCACGTCCAGTTGCATTCACCACTATCTCTGTCCATCCCTGGTCCGCGCACGACTCCACTCAAACTGCAGGGGGGAATGAACATATAAAATCGTGCCCAGATACTTGGCCATCTGAATGTCATCCCTCATGTTCGCTGTACCCAAAGCTCGGTCTAGCCGGCTGCAGGTTCAATGAGTAGCCGAGTAACAGAAGTCCTCCTTGTAGATGTGCGGCTGTGCATTCTTCCCACTCTCCTCGATGTACTTGGCCAGGCATTCTCACTAAGATTTGTACAACATCACTCAGAATGGAGCTCGGTAGAACCTGACTGACTCGGACCGGCCCTCCTCACCACTGTTCTGCGTGTTTATCAGGCCATCACCGCACATCTGCACCTCCACAAGTGTGCTGTCCTCCTGCACTTCGATTTGTGAGTCCATAGTATCTGTCCTTGGGAGAAACTCCAGTGTGCCACTCTCTGCTGTTCCGTGCGTCTACCCTGTCCAGTCTTCTAAGACTCCGAGCCATGTTCTCTTTGTGGTACCTTGTCTCATTGTTCTAGCCGTGCCCTGGCTTCCTCAGGTGGCTCCAAAAAAATGTTTTTTTTCCCTGCGCTACCACTCTGATCCACACTGGAAACTGCAGCATTCATGGCAGTCCCATGACTTTCTCTGTGATTATTTTGCAAGGATAGTCTGGGAAGATGGTGATGCTATGGTGTTCATATTTCAATGTTTCTGCCCCTCTGGCCCTTTTAATTATGTAGTCCCTGTCACAATAATTAAATATCTTTGCAATATGGGCCCTTGGAGGGCTCCCAGCTGGGGGGTGCGTCATCAGCACCCTTTGCGCTTGTTCTAGCGCAAACACAGGAGTTTTGCAAGAATCCAGTCCTCCAGGAAGGATTCTGCTGAGAAACACTCTGCTCTTTCCAGGAACCCCACTATCCACAAGTTGTTATGGCACAGTGGTGGATTCTGAACCAGACACGAGATTGACTGGGTGGGAAAACTACAGAGAGCAGAGGTTGTCTGTGGCACTACAGCCAGCTGAATATACCTCCCGTCTGCCTTTTCCCTATAATATTGTGGAACCTGACCACAAGAGGCTGCCATAACTGATGTTAAATAGTTCGTAATAGACGGGGTGTTTATTGATGCCGATGGAGTGACCTTTGCACTGCCCAGTCCCTCTGTTTTCTGTTTCCCTCTAGCTAGTGTGTACGAGGAAGTTTCAGAACTTTCAAAAACACAACTCCGATGTCACAATCTTTCAGGGCTTACCACTATGGTTCCACAGTAGCCGAGTGAAAGAGGGATGGTCGCAGACAGGCGCAGATGGGCCCGCTCTTGGCCTAATCTTTGCCCAGGAACGCGCTGGGTCTCGTCCAGCGCTCGACCCTCGCTGCAGGACTGGCCTCGTAGATTTAAAGTTATTTTTCTCCAATGCGCTACAGGTGCGGGAGGCGGGTGAACTAATGCGGCTCCAGCCGGGATGCAGAGAGATGAGTGAAGTCCTTAAAAGCAGCACACCATACTTTACTCACTCGATTGTGAGTTTTCCTCCATGAAAGTTCACTGGGCATGTAACACTTATTGTGATAGGAAGGGCATATTACAAGGACAAATCATGGCAACATTCCAATAGAAATTAGGGATGCGGTTAAAATGCATCGTTCAGTATTGTGTTCATAAGTTAAAATGCATCGTTCTTTATTGTGTTCATATTTTTTCGATGTAAGCTTTTTCGTTTCATAGTTCAGTAATGTATGCTTTACCAATTCTGATTATTTCCTATATGAATATCTTCTTTTTCTATTTATAGGAAGATGTACTGCTCTTTCAATATTTTATGTACTTATATTCGCTTGGATTGACTTGATTTTTTTTTCCCATGAACACCTTGTAATTGCATTTTAGGTCTCGCCTGATCAAGCGCATGCGCTGAGCTGGCCGAGACATTTAGTGTACGGGTTCTCAAAGTGCTGCCAGTGGCCTAACGATTGCGTGCACATGCGCTGCCGCCACCTGGCATTACTATCTTTTCATCATTAAGGGCATTGCTCAAGCGAATCGCTCGCGGGCACCCTCGCGATAACTTTCACTTTCACAGCGTTGCGGCATCGCTCGCGCCACACTCGAGATCACTTTCGTGGTGCTCAGTGCTCGTTTACTGTACTCTCGGTTGCCCTCAAATGCAACGCAACTTGAAGAGATCTTTATACGTGATAGCCTTCGGTTAAGGTTGGTGACAGGATCTTTACTGTTTGTTCTGGAATGCTAGCCTTTATAAAAGTGATCTCAGAGGTGCAAAAAGGGTGACAATACAGTGAAAGTAGACAGTGAAAGTTATTGTTACTGCAGAAAGCAAAAACCAGAAAAACACAGATTACAAACTACTCCACCTCGGTTTCTAGAGATCAAATCCCTAAATTGCCAAAGAGAGACAAAACGCAACCCAGAGCCAGATAAGCAAAATAATATAGTCTTCGACAGATTCCGTAAATAGAGATATTCAAAACCTAAAGTAGCTGCTTTTCAGCTCTCTTGCCATTGTGTCTTACAACCTGGCAAGCTCAAGAACCAGGGTCACTGTGTGCTATGGCTCAAAATGTATCAAACTGTGAATCGTATGAAGGGCACATATATATATAATTTCTTTCCAATGTCAGTTTTCATCTGTGGATTGCCTCTGCCTATATCTGTGAGTCCACAGTTAAATATTTCTAGTAGCATGATGTTGCATGAAAAGTCTGACTGTGGACTCTAGGAAGATGGATGAAGATGCAATTACCCACTTAAGAGAGTATCTCTTGAACAGAGGTAAGTGCTTGCTAAGTTTGTTAGGTCCCGTTCATTTCACTGTCACCTCTCATCCCCTAACTTCTTACTACAACCTTCTTCTGTTCCCTCCTGCCCGTTCTTCCTCTCCCTTTACCTTTCCTGTTCACTCCCTCTCTTCCGTCACTAGTTTCTAAGTGATGCAAATGCAGTGCATTGTTGCACCTCAATTAGGAACCACATGTCCTACTGTGCATGAATTACCTACCCCTTTGCTACCCCAGGGTCTTGATGCTTTGAGGGAAAGTCGAATAATGGTAGTAATGAATGGTATACTTTATGGGTAGTATGCAGATAAATTGAAAGAAGATAGCCCCTTTTATCCTTACTGTGTGTGTGTGTATATATATATATATGTGTATATATATATATATATATATATATATATATATATATATATATATATATATATATATATATATATATATATATATATATATATATATATATACATTTATATACATATTTATATATTTGAAAAACTAGCAGCATACCTCATTCAGTCCCAATGCTCCACCATCATTCCTTTTGTGAAAATATGAGAATCAATACTCTACACATAGACAGCGATTACAGCTACAGATATAAGACCATGGGTTTTGAAATATATGAAACAAATCCTATAGAGCAGATTCTAGTAAACAAACCATTACTTAATATTCCAGTACCTGGAATGGTCCAATGGGTGCAACCCTATAATCCACTTGACTGGGCTATGCATGACCTTTCATCAGAACAAGTATGATTAACTTGATGTTTGCACAGACTTGTACTCCAATGACCTGTTACAGACAGTGGGGCTTATTTACAATCCCCTTGCGCCGTCGGTGCGCCACTTTTTCCCATGTTAAAAGTGGCGCACCTGCAGCGCAAGGGGCTTGTAAATAAGCCCCAGTATATTTTAAAATGGCTAGTTTGTATACCTGACCTCAGATACATACACAGCTCCTGACCTTTATGTAGCACTCTGTGTGCTAGTGACACTACAAGATTTGACACACTGAATTTAAGTAAATATGGCCTAAATGCACAGGCAGGTGGTTTCCTCAAAGCTCTGGTCACTGGTAGATTGGTGACAGAAGTGTGTTTAGTTTTCCCGCTTTCCATATTCCTTCCCACTATTCAATCTATATTGTACCCTCACTTATACTGTGGCTGTCTGAGAAGCTGACACCAAGTGTCCCTGACTCCGATATCCATGCTTGCCTACAAGTTTGATCACATACAACCTTCTACTCTTCTGAATCTTTTCACTGTTTCTTAGTCTTTGACGCAGTGACTTGATGCTTACTGTGGCTTTACTACAGGATTGATTACACTCACTAATACACAACAAGCATTGGCATAGTCAATAGGTCTCGCCTTTGGGACCTTATAAGTGTTTAGCCATGCAACAGTTGATGTTGTTGCACAAGCATATTGTGCTGCATAACTAAATAATTATAAGGTCCCAAAAGCGAGACCTATTGGCTATGCCAATGTTGGTTTGCATTGTATTCAATAAAGCATTTCAAAACTTAAAAGAAATAAGGGCTTCGTATAATTTTTCTATGCAAGCATAATGTTGCATAAGCCCAGTTTATTTTACAGTTTGAAACATGCATACTTTTTGTTTTTCTTATGCTAAATGCTTCATTTTCTCTTGCGGGACACTTGCTTCAAGTAGGAAATGTCTTTAGGAGAGCAATTAAGGTAGATGTGTGACGCTTCAGCTTATGCTGTGCTAACGTTTATCACCCCGTGACTTTAGAAACTGTTTGGACAACACAAGGAGCTGGTACACCACCTGCCTTTTGTTTGCTAGGACATACCATGCATACAGTTATCATGCAGATGTCCACCTGTGTTAAACAAGCATAACGCTCATAATTCTCACAATAATTAAGCATGTTACTTGCAGAAAGAAATACCACATTTCGCTTTCGTCTGAATGCCAAAATCCCAAAGGTCCATAGCCCTCCGGATCATGTCCCAAACATTACAAAGTTGCCAAAAGGCAAGAAAACCTATGGCTCATTCAACAGCAGACCTCAGATATGTCCAGATTGCTAGAGCTTGCAGAGTACCTACCTGGAGATTTGCGCGGACATTTGTGATGCACTGCTGCCCTGTGGCAGATCTAGAACACATGACTGAATGAAATGAAATGAATTCGTACTTGTATAGCGCACTTATACCCTGAGGTGTCTTAGTGCTGCACGCATACCACTGTGGAACCCTTCCTGGCTTTTCCCTGTGAAATGCCCACTCCTGGGCATCCCCAAGGTGAAGCCAGGCATCCCAACGCTGTAGGGGCCGTTGTGGAGATTAAGCAAGCTATTGAAAAGAGTTGCAGAGTGGGACCCATGATTAGAATAGGCCTCGAGGCGAGAATTATCCGGTCTGAGGAAATTGAGCCCAAGACCTGCAGAGGCGGAGGGGCCAAGCACGCGACCGTGATGGCCGCAATGTAGCTCGGCTCCGCTAGCCTTCCTGCCTAACACACATATCCTGACACGCATCCTGCCCCGAGACGACATACTCGGGAAGAAACGGAAAGACGAAGGAAAGCTCATACTCACCATCTGTCCCGGGGGCTCCTGCGAGCGGCGGATCCGAAGTTACACCCCTGCTTGGTCTGGGGCCTCCGCGGCGTGGAGACCGGGGACTTGCCTGTGGAGGTCAGCCGGCGAGATGGCGTCGACGGCGGCCCCTGGTGGAGAGGAGAGGTTGGCTGGGAGAGGCCGTGGTGCGGTTATGCCGATGGCAAAGGATCGGGCCCGATCCAGCGGCCGGGGGGCCCCGTGGTGAGGTGCAGCACTCCGTGGACGGGGGAAGACCGTGTTGGAGGCTCCCCCCTTTGTTGCCTTGTCCGGCCATCTTGAAGCCCTGCGCCCGGAGTCGGCGTGTGGCGCCCGCGGGGCGGTGGCGTTGGCGGTCCCCCTTTTGGTGGCTCTCCTTTCTGCACCCAGATTGTCATTCCTGGGGCTCGAGGGGGCTCCCGCGGTGGCCTTGCTTGAGAGCCCGCTCCAGAAGTTGAGGCGCACGGGGACAACTGCTGGATCCGCAAGATGGCGACCGGCGCCCTGAGTCACGGACTGAACCAGGGCGGTGAAGTTGTGTCGCTGAAGTGTACAGGGGTCTGGTCGTGTGAGCGGGAGCCCACGCTTGGTGATGTTCTTGACGCCTTAAAGACTTTACGCGTGACCCTGACCCTCGGCGCCCCTGTGCTGAATAGAACGACAGCCGCCATTTCTGTCGGGCCGTCCCTCATGGACGTGGCTCGACTCCAAGTGTGTGCTGTTTCGCCCCCCTCTGTTGCCGTGAGGAGTGCTGTCATTGTGCATCGGCAAGACTATACACCAGCGGCCCCGGATCCCGGGGTCGCCTTGATTGGGGCGGGCGCGGGCGTGGGCACTGCGTCGGGCCCGTTCCTGCTCGAATGATCGGGGAACAACGTAGATTGCCAATTCGAACTGGCCCGGCGAGACCCCGGTGTTATCCTGCGGGGACGACTCTACTTTCCTGGGCGGTGAGACTGTACCCACACTGTTTGTTGCTCCCGTTGTCGTTGCTGAAACGCCTTGACTGCCGCAAAAAGTCCTTGCTTGGCCGCTGTTAGCTGGAGTCCTCTGGTTTGCTCCCTTGTTCTGTCCTGCTTCGACCATACGGCCTCTCCAATTTGATTTGGTTGCTGGCCACCACTATACCACGGGCGGTAGCGATGACTAGGGAAGGACAGGGGTGAGCTGGTTCTGGACCTGGAGGACTAATGGTTGGCGGATGGAGATGAGGAGTGCCCTCAATCATGATACTGTGGTCGATTCCTTCGAAGGTTTATGATACCCGAGACTATGTCGATTTCGTTTTGATGTTGCATTCATGTGTGTGATGGCGGGGGGTAGGGGCCGAATGGTTCGATTGATGGCTCTCCTCTCCCCCTGGTTCTTTTTCCTTTTTGTCTCTTTTGTTTCCTTTCCCTCTCTCTAACTTTTCCTATATTTCGGGTCTCTTATTTAGGGTGACAGGCAGGCTGCTGGGGGGGTCGGCCGTAGCCTTCTGCAGGGGTGCAGGGCGGGGTGGGTGGGTTGGGGTCTTTTTCTGACCGTCTTTTAGTTTGTACGGCTCTTTTGTGTCCATTTCTTAGGACGCCGTGGCTGTGCGTGTTTCCCACGGTGTGATTGCTCGTGGGGGAGGGGGTGAGGTATTCTTACTTTATATGATATTGATTGCACAGATATCCTGACTTGACCGCCCCACCCCCAATAACGTGGTCCCCAGTCACTTTGCTCGCCCTTATCGCTGTGGGGGCGCGTACGGCAGCACGGCGTTCCTTCTTTCCTTTCTTTTTTGCTTTTACCCTTTTTCTTATCTCCTGGGTCAGTATAGAGAATGACTGTAACTCCTTTTGCCGTTCTGGTTACTCAGTTATGCATAAGTATAATAAGTTGGTGGTCTGTGTGCACGTGGCAGGCTACGATGGGTACCGATTGGAAATATGGCATCTATATTCTTATTGCTGTAGACTATTGATGATAACTGTTTTTAATTGAAGCCTTATTGTTTTGCTGCTTGATTCGTGGCCCACTATGGGCACTCAGATGATTAAACTGTAACTGATCCTGCTACAATTTCTATTATAAAATTAACCTTCCTTGATCCTACATCCGGCGGTCACACTCAGCTCCTCTACGATTGAACTACTTGTTCGCAATCTGCTGGGTGACGGCCGTGAAACCCCTAAATTGCTACTATCTGCACAATAAAGGTTTTTAAAAATTAAAAAAAAAAAACAAGACCTGCAGAGGCGGGAATTGAACCCTGGTCCCGGGCCAGACCTCTGCATCAGGGTCTGCTTCTCTAACCATTAAGCCACACTTCTCCACCAATGGTCCAAAGGTCTCTACGAAACTGGTTTGGTAAGCTGGCATTTGTTATCCGGACCACTTCTCAACTCTCTTGCTTGGTACCACTAGTGAATATTGGATTGAGACTGTTTGTTTTTCTGTGCAGTGTTTAGAAATGTCAGTGGTGATATCATGCAAGAAAAGAACAAGCATTTGCAATGCAATAGGTCTCGCATTAGGAAAGTTTGAGCTATTGGAATTGTAAATGACAAATTTTTTAGTTAGATTTTGTTTTTGAAAATAGCGAAATTAATAGCTTTGTCATTTACAATGCCAATAGTTATAATTTTTGCAAATGTGACACAATATAGCACTTGTAATGCAATATGTGTTGTATTTACGTGACTTACATGTATTGATATTACAAATAACAATGGCTTTTATATTTTTTTTTACATAATTAATACTTAAATAAAAGGTATTATAATTTATAATGGCAATAGCTTAAACTTTTGTAAATAACTTGTGAAGATTATGTTCTGTGTCTTTTATTGTTACAAAACTCCTAGAACAGAAGTGAAATATGAACATCTTTTTGTTACATTTGTAATAAAGCTTGAAACATTGAGAGAACATATTTGAACTAGTTGTTGAATGGTTGCACAGATTGATGTTGTGGTGGCGAATGAGTGATGCGGGGTGAGGATGTGAGAGGGTGTTTGAGGGTGAGAGGGGGTGTGAGGGTGAGTGAGGGTGGGTGAGGGTGGGTGAGGGTGGGTGAGGGTGAGAGGGGGTGAGGGTGAGGGGGTGTGTGAGGGTGAGTGTGAGGGTGAAGCGGTGTGTGGGGGTGAAGGGGTGTGTGAGTGTGAGGGGGGGTGTGAGGGTGAGGGGGTGTGTTAGGGTGAGTGAGGGAGGGTGAAGGGGGATGAGTGAGGGTGTGTGGCCGAGGAGGTGTGAGGGTGTGTGAGGATGAGTGAGGCTTTGATTATGTGAGGGTGAGTGTGTGATGGTGTGAGGGTGAGTGAGGGTTTGATGGTGTGAGGGTGAGTGTGTGATGGTGTGAGGGTGCGAGGATGTGAGAGGGTGGGGTGATGTGAGGGGGTGTGAGGGTTGTGAGGGTGAGGGGGGTGTGAGGGTGAGTGAGGGTGTGAGGGTGAGTGAGGGTGTGAGGGTGACTAGGAGAAGCTGGCAGTGTAGTTCTCCGGTTCCACACCTAGTGGCACAACATCACTGAATAAAAGAGGAATGGCAGTCCACACAAGTCAATACATCGCATAATCGGCCATCGGAAAATTTGAGAATATTCGGACGCCGCTAACGAAGAAGGAAATCTTGCACAAACATCAAGATCCAGTGTGAGGGCCCCTGGAGCCGAACTGAAACCAAATTGGCACGCAGCCCTAACTGAGACACTCTGGGGTGCTACGGAGAATAGTAGCCCCTCGCAGTGCACTATGGATCCTACACCCTACTCACAATAAAGAGGGAAGACATTTTAACAAGCAGAGTGCATTGAAACAGCACTTAAAGTGCAGAAAGCATGTGAGATGCATTAATCCCCGGCAGAGAGCGCTAAGAATGACCCGTGACCGCCGCTGAGACTCAGACACACCGTGTAGCATCCAGCATCGATCACAATAGCAGGAGCTGCACTCAGAGCGTCACCTACCTTACAAGCCCACCCCCCCCCCTCGTTTTTTCGTCCCACTTAATGCCCTGGGTGCAAAAGACGCACAGCTCTCACTGCGGTACATGCACTATCATACAATCCTCGCACGGACTTTGCAGGAATCTAGCCGGATGTAGCTCGAGAAAGCGCCTAGACTCGAGGCGTGGGGTGACTGGCACACAGATCACTGTCGGTGAGTGGACCGGGGAGCTGGGCTTCAGGGCAGCAGAGGGCGTGTAGAGGCACCTCACTCAGGCATCAATGGGGGGGGGGTAAACATTTTTAAATTAAGCACTGCCTGGACCACAGGGGTAGAATGGGGTTTCTAAAAGACCCAGGATACGGGCGTCTTCAGGAAAATGATTGATGTTTGAAGTCTGGGGCTCACCAGCTGCTGCAGGAGGCCTCTCGTCTGCGAGGAGACAGCTCTTGTGCAAGCACAGCGCCAAAGTCCAATGAAGAGCTGCATTTGAAACCAGACGCTCCCACGGAGTGGCTGCTAGGAGAGGAGCAGTGCCCGGGACCGGCCGCAGTGCCCAGAAACGATCACGTGACACGACACGTGGGAAAGGTCTTTCAGTGGAAGCAATTTTTAAATAGTCAAAGCAAGATTGTTTCCAAAATTATTTCTTTCCTATAACATGCATTGGTAGAAGTTACTCTTTATAACAGTAGAATTCGTATGATTTTCTCCTTTAAAATGTGTGTACATCACCAGACGAAAAACAAAAAATAGCAACCAGACTCAACTGCCATTGAAATGTAAATGTTGCACTACAAAGGAATGAAATATCTTCCTGCTGAGTGTTTAACTTGCACACAACGCGAAGTCATGCACAACCCACTTCTTCCAGAGAATAAAAAAACAAGTTCATATTATAGGGTGCTGCCGCGCTGCCCGCGGCGACCCGGAAGCTCTTCCCGGCCGGCCAATCCGTTTGCGGCCGACCGGAAGTCCCGCCTCCCGAGGTCCGCGAGCTGCCAGCGCATGGAGCGCCCTGCCGGTCCGGGGTAGCCCGGGTCCCCAGGAGGGGGCCGGGGAGAAGGAGGAGTGTGGCGCCTGTTGCGGGGCTCTTCTGACCTGAGGGAGCCCTGATTTAGAAGAGGAGACGCGCCGCGCCGTGAGGAGTGGAGCGCGAGAGGAGCCCCGCCGGAAGAGCGCAGTCGGTGAGTGAGGCCCAGGGCTGATGTGAAGTCCGTGCGTGCCTGTGTGTATGCCTGTGGGGGAGGGGAAGGGAGGGGAGGGGAGGGGAGGGAAGGCGGGGGAGTGTGTGCGCGTGTGTGTGCGCGAGGGAATGTGTGTGCGCATGCGTGACTGTGTGTGATTGAGAGAGAATGCGAGGCCGGGGATAGTGTGCCGTGTGCCTGTATGTGTGCCGTGTGCCTGCGTGTGCATGCGCGCGCCTGTGTGTGTGTGTGCGCGCGTGCATGCAGAGCGGTGGGGGCTGCCTGTGTCTGTGTGAAAGCAAGGGCTTTGCACCGCGCAAGCGCAGCTCAGACGCGCGCTCCCGAGGTGAAATCTGACATTGTCAAAGCGCGCGTCTGATAGCTGTCCACATTCCTAAATACGGGCCACAATAGGTCTAAGCAGACACTTTCAATGCTCACGCATTGAGGGTAGGTCTGCTCGACCTAAAAAGGAAATTACCGCAACCTGTAATTCTAGTTCCTCATCATGAGGAACTTCACTGAATTCAGGAACAACCATCTTGTCTACTTAGATGATCATCCCCCTTGAATTGCCACCTCAGAGTAGTCACTCTAATAGACTGAGAAAGCTCTGAAATCATGTGGTGATACTTTGGGTTTGTTAGGACTGGATCACATGGGAGAGGATTTTCTTTTCACTCAACCTCCCCTTAAGTACCTGCCCTGCCTTTCCTCTTTCCCCATATTGTGCCATGCTAGCCAGCAACCAAGGGTAGGAATGACTACTAGTGGACCCTTGAGGCTCTCAAAACGTTTTTGTGGACTGAGTTGTCTCCCTAGTCTACCTATTACTGCTGTCATCCACATTCCAGGAGCAGCTAAAGAGCGGCCCAGAACCATGTGCCCGTAGATATGGTTGCGCTCACAGCTCCTTTGTGATGGCACAGTACTGGCACGTTGCATAGGCAAAAACATATGCTGGTAGCTACAGTCAGTGCAAGCATCATGAACTGTCTCCTTGTCCCTTTCTATAATACGGGCTTCCTTATGCCTATCCCTGAGGACTCAAAAGACAACCTAGAGCACACAGAAAGGGGGGCAGTATTTTGACAACCCTCCTGTTGTTGATTCTCGTAGCACCCCCTTCACAAGTACTTTCTTAAATTTGATTCAGCCACTAGAAGGTGTTCGCATATGAATCATGATAATGTGCAATGCAAGAAACCCTTATTTTCTATATTTTCACCTGTGGACTTCTCACCTGTTGATAGTTGGTACAATGCACATGAGAGATTCAAGGCCTAAGTAGAAAATTACATAATTAAATGTTGAGACAAGTAGGCTCAATTCACAATGATTTTCTGTGAGTAGTTGTGACCTAATCCTAAGTATTGCGGGTTCACACTTGACTTACTCCTAAATTTCCAGGAACAAAGTACATCTACAGGTGTGAATTGGGCTCTAAGGGAACTTCTGATAATCCTATGTAGAGTTCCAGGAATACTTCTGGGATTGCACATCCCCCAAAGTCCAAATGTATTCCAACATAGGAAGAAATCCACAACAGTAGATTGCTGGCATTGTCCAGCAAGACTTTGGCAATCGGACCCTAGGTGTTTTAGTGTCAATGAACATGGTCCAAATGTATAATAATGTCTTTATTTATTTGATTTGCAAGTAGGTATATATGTCTTTGCTTTACAAATCAGAATTTTTTTTCAATGCATGTAAATCAAATGTTTGAGTATACTGCGGTAAGTACGCCTAAGTGCGTACCACATTGTGGCTTATCTGGCATATTTCAGGTATTTCTTAAAAGCAGTAAAAAAAAAAACACCTGAGATGGGATCATACAACTAAATTACCTGTCATTTTTTGGTTCATTTATCGTATTTAGGTGAGATTAAATTGGAACTACCAGAGATGAACCTAGATGTTGATGTGCATAAAATTGCTGCCAATCCAGTGATGGTGGAAGCGCTGGAGCAGTGTGTCATGAACTGGCAAATTCAGATAGCCACTGCCGTTGAGGAGCAACTGAAAAAGCAGCCACAGGTATGTCATTTGGTCTTGAACATTTCATGATTCCTTTAATAGAATATTTGCAGGTGATCCAAAATGGAAGAATTCTTCAGTAACTTTCTTTCCTTCAACATATGTGACTAGGATGTGCAATGTCAGAGGCATTGCATGATTTTATAGAATGCGAGCCCTGAGGGATGTTTTGAAAGTCTTACACCGCCTTCCATGTGTAGTGCAAAAATCCAGTGCACCCCCGCAGGGATACAGTTTTTTTACGGCACTAGGTTGATTTGTTGTGGCTAGCAGGTAATGTGGAAGACCAAACAGAATAACATGCACAAGCAGTCCATTGCAACCATTATTTCTCAGGTTATTTCAGTGATTTTCATTGATGACTGGTTCAAGGTCAGCACTCTCCCCAGCAGCCTCGCCTGTCTGCCGGACTCCTGCCTGTGTCCCCGCTCAGGGTTCGAGCTAGCTTGTAGTCCATCCCGGCTCCGCTGCTCCACCCTGCTGTTCGCCTGCTGTGCTCAGAGGCCCCCCTGCATGACTCTACTCCGTAATTGTTTTTCCTTAATTGTTTTTATTGTTTTTTATTGTTTTCCTTTCTTCGCTTCTGTACTCTGTTTTGCCGTTTTTTTCTGCCGCTGCTGCCCCTGCGGACCGCACACTACCTCTTCTCCCGCCCCCTCCCCTTCTTATGGCGACCACTGCGGGGGAGCGAGTGTGAAGCCTTGACTGGTTCAAGGCCAGCACTCTCCCCAGCAGCCTCGCCTGTCTGCCGGTCTTCTGCCTGTGTCCCGCTCAGGGTTAGAGCCAGCAGTCCATCCCGGCTCTGCTGCTCCACCCTGTTGTCAGCCCGCTGTTCTCAGAAGACCCCCTGCGTGACTGTACCCCGTAATTGTTTTTATTGTTTTCCTTTCATTGCTTCTATACTCCTGTGTTTTGCAGTTTTTCCCACCGGTGCTGCCCCGTGGCCCCACCCACCGGTCCAGCCCGCTCCCACCCCCTGTGTGGTCATGCAGCGGGCACACCGCTGGCGCACCAAAGGTAAGCCCGTCTGCACTCGTCCGCAACTAGACAGCGCCCAGTGCCAGACCCCCAGACCCCAGCGACCACCATAACACCTGACACAGCTCCAATGCCAACACCCTCCGCGCACTCAACGCTGGCCGAAATTCCACCTGTTTCCAGACTACCCCGAAGCTCACCCACGCACCCTTCACCTGCCGAAACTGCAGCTACACCAGCCAGCGCACACCCGCACGTCCTGCCCATCCCAACACTGCAGACCACAACTATCTCAGCTGCATACTTCTCAGCACCCGCTCAGTCCACAAGCACGTCGTCGTGGAACTCTGGGACCTGCTCAACTCCTCCGCCCTGGACGTCGCCTTCCTGACGGAGACCTGGATGAGCACCTCATCAGCGCCTGACATAGCCATAGCCATCCCGGATGGCTACAAGATCACCCGCAGGGACGAAACAACAACAAACCAGGGGGAGGAATCGCCATCGTCCACAAGAACACCATCAGAATATTAACCAACCCCGAAGACTCCCTCAGTATGGCCGAACACCTACACTTCCGGATCCACATCGATCACAACACCACCCTCATAGGTACCCTTGTCTACCGACCCCCGGGACCCTGGCTACAGTTCAGCGAATCCATCGCCGACCTCATCAGCACGCACGCCCTTGCCTCCACAGACTACATCCTCCTCGGAGACCTGAACTTCCACCTTGGGAACGCCAATGACAGTAACTCCACAACCCTGATCGCAAACCTCGGACTCAAACAGCTCGTCACCACACCCACCCACTCTGCCGGACATACGCTCGACCCCATCTTCTCCGCCAGCAACCATGTCACCTTCAGCCACACCACCGAACTCCACTGGACCGGCCACCACTACATCCACTTCTCCTTCGAGAAACACACCGCGCACAACCAACCGCAATGTTTGCCACACTGCAGCTGATAAAAAGTAATCGAAGACCAGCTCATCACCACACTCGCCCGAGACCCTCCACCCGAGCCCTCCGAGATGGACGCAGCAGCCCACAACTTCAGACAATGGATCAACGACTGCATCAACACCCTTGCCCCGATCAGGAAACCCTCCAACAGGCGCACCGACACGAGAGCCATCTGGTTCAACGCCGACCTCCAGAACTCTAAGCACACCTGCGGAAGATTCGAGAACCACACAACCCTCATGCACGCCAGACGCATACACCACCAACTCATCCGATCTGCCAAAAGAACCTCCTTCAAGGAACGCATCGGCATCAAGGCACACAACAGCAAAGAGCTCTTCATCGTAAAAGAACTCGCTACCCCTAGCTCCAGCTCCAACGACGTCCCGCCGTTACAAGAACTCTGCGACTCCCTGGCTACCTTCTGCCATCGCAAGATCGCAGACATCCGTAACAGCTTCGACACCCAGATGCCGCCAACAGACGCCGACACCCCCGACTCAACACCCACCAAACGCACTGACCTCCTGCTCTCCTGGAACCACATCAACTCCGAAGACACCATCAAAATCACGAACACTTTCCACTCCGGCTCACCTTCCGACCCCTGCTCCCTCGAGACCGCCACCTTCCAGCAGAGCTGGAAATACGCCAAGATCAACGCCCTACTTCAAAAACCCGAGGCGGACCCAAAGGACCTCAAGAACTTTCAACTCATCTCCCTGCTCCCGTTCCCAGCGAAAGTCATTGAAAAGATTGCCAACAGACAACTGACCCACTTCCTGGAGGAGAACAATGTCCTGGACCACTCCCAAACTGGCTTCCGCAGCAACCACAGGACCGAAACCGCCCTCATCACCGCATCTGACGACATCAGGACCCTACTGGACAACGGCGAAACCACGGCCCTCATCTTCCTGGACCTCTCGGCCACCTTGGACACCATCTGCCACCACACCCTGCGCACATGCCTCCAGGACACAGGGATCTGAGACAAAACCCTGGACTGGCTCACATCCTTGCGCACCGGCAGAACCCAGAGAGTCCGCCTCCCCCTTTCTGATCCGAAGCCACCATGATCACCTGCGGCGTACCCCACGGATCAACGGATCATCCCTCATCCCGACCCTGTTCAACATCTACATGGCAACGCTTGCCAACATCGTGCGAGCACACCACCTCAACATCATCTCGAATGCCGACGACACCCAGCTGATCCTCTCCATCACCAAGGACCTGGCCATCTCCAAATCCAACCTCCACGAGGGAATGAAGGCCGTCGCAGGCTGAATGAAGACTAACGGCTGAAACTGAACTCGGACAAAACAGAGGTCCTCATCCTCGGCTCTACCCCCCCCCGGTTTGGATTCTGTATGGGTCAACCCCCGGTGGCGGCCACGCTGGGCGCTGCCCTGACACCCACCCACCAGTCATGCAACCTGGGGTTCATCTTGGACTCAACGCTCTCTATGACCCAGCAAGTTAAAGCTGTTTGCTCCTCCAGCTTCAACACCCTCCGCATGCTCCGCAAGATCTACAGATGCATTCCCACCGAAACCAGAAGGACGGTCACCCAAGCACTCGTCAGCAGCAGGCTGGACTACGGGAACACCTTCTAGGCAGGAACCACAGCCACACTCCAGAAGAGACTCCAATGCATACAAAACGCCTCCGCACACCTCATCCTTGGACTCCCTCGCCACAGCCACATCACCACCCACCTGAGAGACCTGCATTGCCTCCCATTCAACAAGAGGATCACCTTCAAGCTCCTCACCCATGCTCACAAAGTACTCCACAACGCCGGACCAGCATACCTCAACGAACGACTGTCCTTCTACACCCCGAATCATCTGCTTCGCTCCACCAACCTCGCTCTCACCACCGTCCCACGCATCTGCCGAACAACCACTCGCGGCAGATCATTCTCCCACCTCGCCGCCAAAACATGGAACACCCTCCCCGCCCACCTGTGTTATACCCAGGACCGGCTGACCTTCAGGAGACTTCTCAAGACCTGGCTGTTCAACCAGTAGCTGCCTCCCCCACCCCCTTAGCACCTCGAGACCCTCACGGAAGAGTAGCGTGCTCTACAAATGCCTGATTGATTGATTGATCGATATTTCCTGGTTGTCGTACTGAGTGAAAATTGCCCATTGGTAACACCCAGGTCTAGGTGCAAATTTGGCAAAATTCATGATCCAAAATTTGGCACCCAGACACATTTTGCACACATTTTGGACTTAAAGTGCGGAACTTGGACTAGACCAACAAAGTAAAATATTCACTCTGATATACACAGTTCTTTCATTTTACACATACACCACGCCTATATCTCCAATACATCTGCCTCTTTCTTTATGTTTCATCTCCCGGGGTAAAGGAAGCATTAAAAAAACAAGTACTCTGTATTAACTCCTGATTGATCTTTACTGCAAATAGTTGTGTGCACTGTGTGAGATTATGGTATCTGCCGAATCTGCAGAAACAGAATTACCACACATTTCTCACTCCCAGAGAACCTGCTATCCAGAGCCCCTTTAAGTCTTCCCTCATTCTAATTATGTGTGCATATTTTTGAAATAAAAGCTTTCAACCAACACAATTTCTTAGTACTGTTAACTGATTACCTAACCTTTTTATTTACCTCCTGTTTATTGGTATTTCATGAAAAAAGTAGATTATTCATACTCACCAGGAGGATGTAGTCTGGCATTTAGTTGGGTTTTATTAAAAGCAAAGCATGTTTAAATTAAGACATGTGTGCGACTATGGGCTTTCTGTCTCATGCGTTTATTTCTATATCGTTCTCAAAGAGTTAATTTGTTTTGTTGCTTTTCCAATTTTCAGGGCAATGGTCCTTTGGCAGAAATAGACTACTGGCGTGAGAGAAGTGCAGTTTTATGTACCCTTAGTGAACAGCTGAAACTGCCTGCTGTTAAGAAGGTGTTGAATATTCTCAATAGCATTGATCCCGCAATTATACAAAACTTAGATTTAATTGTGGCCGACCTTTCCAAGTACCACATTGAGGCAGCGGATAACGTCCGCTTTCTCTCAACACTTGAGCGCCATTTCAAGGTAAGTATCTCTCCTCTTTAAATTATTTTTGATTGTTTATTTCATTAATTCTTATGATTGAGATTACATTGTATCATTTAACAAAGTAATAGAACAGGAAAAAGAAAATTGCCTAAGCAAGTGGGACCAGTTTCTCCAGATTTAAATTGATGTCTTTTTCTTTTCTCAAGGCTGCCATTTTAGGGTGAGATGTATTTAATAGTATTGTATTATAGCATTTGTATATAGCCCTAACAAATGGGTGGGGTGCTGAAGTGCTTACCCACATGGATAGCAAACTAAATTGTGTTGTGTATTTGGTTGGTGGATGTTTTTAGTTTTGAGGCTATGCGGGAAGTGTTTTCATATTGTATGTGTTGACCACAAGGTGTGGTTATCATGTGATTGGATACAGCACCTGGCAGTGTGATGGGCGAGGGTATGTGAGAGATATGCGCACAAATTGTAATTGTAATTAGGACCTAATCATATAGGGAGCAACGCAAAACTAGCCCAGCCATAGGTTAGCAGGATCCTGTGTGCATATTCACCAAAAAAGTGGGGTAATCAAAGAAAGACCATTAACACATATGGCAACACGAGCCAATGTGGTGTCAAATGAGTAAAGGATTCCAGGAGGGCAAGAATGGGAATTGGTGACATAAGAAGTAGCCATGCAGCTATTTTTTATTTATTTATTATGGCCCATAAACGAAGAAGGATGTGGGAGAGCAATCACGGCTGGCTACCTGAGCAGAAACTACACTATCATTGAAGGGCCCAGATTCGATCAACTCCTTCTAAGCTAAAGGAAACAAACATTTTGTGCAGTGGTTCAGTCCCAAAACCCCTTTGGGTTGTGCCTCTAAACCTATCCAGAATGGCACCCAGCACTTGCAAGGCTGGGAGGTAAAGCGCTTTGTAGGTTGCCGTCCTGACAGTGTAAGAGTGAATAGGCCTGTGTCATGATACTTTTCTTCCCTCATACTTCCATGCATTCCCAAAGGTTTTTTTTGCATCCCAGAGACTCTAGATCTTTCTACTTTACCTAACAAGCAGCCTTTTTCCCTGTATGACCTTACCTGCATCCTCCCAACCTTCTAGAATTTCCTCCCAGACAACTGTCACTTTCATTATCAGTAGTGAGTGATATTTCAAGGTAAAAAAGATACAATATGGTGAAAGGAGACTTACCATTTTCCTATGGTTTTACATATGACAGCAGCATGGCACTGATTTGGTAGTTCTCATTTTGTTCAGTCTTAGACCAGTTCATCTGATAGACTTCTAGCCACAGATTCCTTACCTTAGAATAATCCCCAGGCGTAAGATGGATCCGGAAGCTTTTTGAGCAGTACACGCCAGTAGGTGGCGTTCTGCGGCTCTGTGTTGTTATTTGCATTGGCGCCATTCCCAGCACACTGACATCCGTTCTTTTCTTTCTACGCCAGTCAGGGCAGATCTAGAGAGCGCTACCTCCACTCAATTTTTGACTGACTTTTTTCTACGTTTAGGTGACCCTTGTTTCCAGACTTTGTCTCCAAGTGTGACAAGAATGTCAAGACCTGTCTATTCCCCTTGACTCCCCGTTGCATCCAGCCTGCGGAGCTCGGGGGTTTGCGCTGGGAATCGGAGTGCCTGCCATACCTCGGAGTCTACATTTATCATACCCACTCGCACCTATATGAAGGGAATGTGGGCAGAGCCCTGAGGGGTATTAGAGGCAGCATGGGATTTTGGCGCACTCTCCCATTGTCTGTGGCCGGTCGGATAGCGCTGCTGAAGATGGTGGCCCTACCACGCCTGCTTTATTTTTTCCGCACGCTGCCGGTGTGGATCCCGCTCTCTTTTTTTCGGATGCTGCGGTCGATGGTGATAGGGTTTATCTGGGGCTCTGGCAGGAGACGTGTAGCTTTGAACACCTTGCTTAGGTCCCGGGAGGAGGGCGGCCTGGCGGTACCGGATTTTGAGTGGTATTACCTGGCCGCGCAGCTAGAGTGGCTCACGATGGCTGTGGCGCGGGAGTTTAGAGGCCCGGACCGCCCGCAGGGTCGGATTATACAACGACACGTCCTGTCCTTCATCGTGCTCCAGCAGGGGCTTTGGTTGGATCAGCCGTCATTTATGAGGAGCGCACCCTTCGCCAGTGCTGGCTTCGTAGCCAAAAACGGGCGGGATGTCACACTCCTTATGTGCCGGAGATCCCCCTGGGCATGTGTACTGCCCTCCCGCATGGTGGGGACTGGTCGGCGCTGGCCACCTGGGAGGATCTCGGGGTCCACATGATAGGGGACTTGTATGGGGACGGTGCCCTGCTGTCGTTCCGCGACCTACAGGAGGCCTTCGATCTGCCGAGGGGTGACTTTTTGCTCCATGCGGCTCTAGTGACTGGGATTCAGAAACGCTGGAGGATGGGGCTGGTAGAACCTCCCACGTCGTTGGGCTGCCAGTACGTTGTGATGGCAGATGGCGCTCATAAGGCTATCACCTGCCTATACCAGAGATTGGCGCTGGATGGGCCGCCCCCCCTTGATAGGTTGCGGGAGCGCTGGGAGGGTGACATCGGTCGGCCGATACCGGAGACGACCTGGCCCCAGCTTGTACGTAGGGCCTGGAAGGGCACGCGCAATGTTAGGTTCCAACTGGTCCAATACTTCACTCTACATAGGGCGTATTGGACGCCGGCCAAGATCCAACGGGTCTTTGGAGGCGCGCACTCGGTATGTCCTCGCTGCAATACGGAGGGTGCTGATTTTGGGCATATGTTCTGGGCATGCGCGGGGCTTGGCACATACTGGGCTGATGTTATGTTTTGCTTGAATGAGGTCACGGAACGACAGATCGATACGGACATGGGGGCCTGCCTCTTACTCTGGTTTCCACATATTCCAGCCACAAAAATGACCAGTAAGTTCTTCGACCTGGGGTTAATCCTGGCCAAAAGGGAGCTCACACTGCACTGGAAATCTAGGGGGGGACCCAGCTTCCTGAGGTGGCGGGAGTGTTTCCAGCAATGGGCGACTAGTGAAGGGACACTTAGATTACAATTAGCCAGACGCGCCGCTAATGATAAAGCGCTAGATGCGGCCAGGGCATGGAGCGCGCTAGTGGTGGACCTACAGGCACTGTCAGAAGCTGATGGGGATGATGAGGTTGACGTGCCGGCGAGCCAGGAGGGGGCGACAGAGGGGGAGAGAGCGGGGACATTGGTTGAGGATGTGGCATGCTAGACCGCGTAACCTGCAGCAGGCGAGATTGACGGCATGGGCCGAACGAGATGGAGGATGGAAGGGGTAACGTGCGCGGATTGGGGCAGCGCCTGGACTCCCGCTTGGCCGGGGGGCCGAACTTGGAGAAGCTCAGGAGGAGTCGCCCGCTTTCTTATGGAGGTCTATAGTATGTCACGAGAGAGACAGTAGAGGGCACACTGACAAGGGGGGGTGGGGGTAGTGGGGGTGGTGGGAGAGATGGATAGGGCTTTCTTAGTTGGGGATGTTGAGACGCTGCATTATTAAGCATCAGCGCGATGGAGGAACGTATGAAGCGTGACTGTGAGGTGCTACACAGACTCAATAATGATCTGTTTAGTTAAAAAGAAATTCATTTGGGCAGTAGAGCCAATTCTTTGTTGGGGTCAGGGGTGGGGGAGAAACGGAAAAGCAGATACTAGATCGTTCTGTCGAGCAGATGTCATTGTTTCCTTGTACGATTTCCTGGTCCGGTGTTTACTAGCTATTGCCACCCGACCTCCGGAATGCGGGTTACACGGCTGTGTAAAACTTGTTTTACAACTGGTGTAGGTCATTGCTACTTGATGAGACACTCGAAATAACTGTCTGTATGTTTACTATATATCTGCAATAAAAATACAGTTTACAAAAAAAAAAAAAAAGTGTGACAAGAATGTCCCCTAAAAGTGGTGGGGTTTAAGCCCTTGGTTCTTGTCACGGACAGATATCTGTGACGGACCCACATCTGTTTTGTTTTTGGTACTTGGAGTCTGACCACTATTCCAAGATATGTGAGGACTGCAGCGCAATGAACTCCAAGCATAACAGTTTACTGTGCTCACTTTTGTCCTCACCAGCACCCCTTGGGTGTTAGCCAAGATGATGGCAGTGGTTGCAGTACACCTGCGGATATTAGGGGTTCTTGTCTTCTCCTTCCTCGACTACTGGCTGTTGAAGGCAAGCTCGCCTGAGGCAGTTTCCCACCTTCAGACTACAGTGGATCTACTGCATTCCAAGGGGTTCATTACAAATGTTCCGAAGTCACACCTGACTCCATCTCAGACATGTCCTTTCACCTGAGCTGTTACGGGTACATTGCAGTTTCATGCCTATCCTCCGGAGCGGTGAGTCCAAGATATTCAGGCTATGATTCTGATGTTTCAGCCTCTATCCTGGATTTCGGTGAGACTGACTCGGAGGCTGCTGGGCCACATGGTCTCCTGCATCCTGCTGGTGACTCATGCCTGCTAGCACATGCGGGCTGTGCATTAGGACCTGAAATCCCAGTGGGTGCAGCATTCGGGAAATCTCTCCGACCTGGTCCAGACATTAGAGGGAACTGCAATAGACCTGCAATGGTGGCTGACAAGCTGTGATTGGGTCAGGGGCAGACCCCCCAACCCCCTTCCATACCCAGAGCTGACTGTCGTGACAGATGTGTCACTCCTGGTCTGGGATGGCCACCTGGTGAGAGGTGGAAATCAGTGGAATGTGTGATATTCAGCAGAGTCTCAGCTCCACATAAACCTGTTTGAGCTGAGTGCGATCCGATTGGCTTAGAAAGCCTTTCTTTCTTCCATCAAGGGAAGGTTGGTTCAGGTATTCACAGACAACACCACTGCCATATGGTATTGCAACAAGCAGGTTGGGATGGGGCCATGGACCCTATGTTAAGAAGCTCAGCGCCTCTGCACATGGCTGGAGCGTTAGGGCATTTCCCTAGTAGTTCAACATCTGGCGTTCAAGTCAGCTGTCAATGCCTCACGGATCACGAATCCCAGCTCCATCCTGAGGTGGTAGATAGTCTCTTCAGCAATTGAGGAGAACCTCGGTTACATCTGTTTGCAACCACCGAAAACGCGCAATGTCAGCACTTCTATGATGACTGTTGCTCAGAGATGCCTTTTGTCTCGAGTGGATCTCAGGCCTCCTGTACACCTTCCCTCTGATACCACTCCTGCCCAGCATTCTCTCTCAATATCAGGAATGATCAGGCCCAAGTTATTCTTGAGCATGGAGAGCATGGTATCCCAAACTCCTGAACATCAGTCCTCCGATCAGGCTGCCCTGTCATGAGAATCTACCATCACAGCAACAGAGCAGGCTCTTGCACTTGAACCTGCTCATTCTAAGCCTTCATGCATGGAGATTGAGCAGCGGAAATTGACAGTTTATGAACTCCCTGTTTAAGTTTATGATGTCATCCTGGCAGCTAGGCATCCTTCAACCAAGACTGTATAAACCTTTATGTTATCGTTCTACATTGGTCGTACAAACGTAGAAAATCAAACTCTACATTAGGTTTTCCGGAACAAAGACAGGAAAGGCCATTGAGAAAAGGATCATCTCATGATGGGATGTTCATGTATTAAAATCTGCACACTGGCCAAAAAGCAACCCACTGAAGGCTTGTGTACTCATTGCACCAGAGCCAAAGCTGCGACCACTACGTTAGCTCTCAGAGTCTCTGTCCTGGACGTCTCTCAGGCTGCAACATGGGCATCACTGCACACATTTACCAAGCACAGCTGCCTGGGCAGTCAGATGTATCTTGACTGGCACTTTGCCCGTTCGGTCCTCAGGACTTCTTAGTCTAAATCTGTTCGTAGACCCCTCTCTGGAGAGGTATTGCTTGGGTATCTATTTCAAAGTAGGAAATCTGCGGCTAGAAGTCTCTTTCAGATAAACAAATCACCTACCTTGGTAACACCTTATTAAATAGAACTCTTTCAAGCTGCAGATTTCTTACCGACCCTCCCCTTTCTGCAAACTGATTTCTCCATATAGGGTAACCGTTATGAGGTTCGTAGTGTCTGCACACTGGTACATCAGCAAACTTTGTGGAAAAGGAGAAAAAAGTAACTGATGTCAGGGCGCTGGTTTGCCCCCTAATTAGGCAGCAGGCATGTCACTTCTGGCGGGAACGACGGCGAGTAAAACGGTGCCCCTACCAGCACACAGAGGTACTGCTTTAAAAGTTTCTGGATCCAATCTGACACTTGGGGATTATTCGAAGGTAAGGCATTTGAGGATTGATAGAGTTTCTACCAAATAAAGCGTTAACAAGGGTAACTTGTTCTTCTCTGACCAGTGAGCCTTATAAAAAAACATATTTTTTCTATGTTTCCACAAGTCAATTTTCCTTTCAGTCTCCTCTTTCTGGTCTTTTTCCAGTATCCCCTTGCACCATTTACTCTGCTCTCACCTCAAGAGGCCTTTATTTGAAATATTAGTAATCATTAGGTATCCGCTTTTCCTATGCTAGACAACCCCCTAATTCAACCTCTCTGAATGTTGGCTCCAGGCTATAGAGGGTACGCAGAAAGTCTGCCCTGATAAGAAAGCTCAAGACTACTCCTCACACCTGCTGCAATTAGTACTGCCTAACTACCTGTCCTGATGCCAGGATATACGCCCTACCTCGATCAGCTATTCACCCCCTTACCAATTTGCTCTCACTAGGATGCTGATGCATTTTTGACACTTGTACCTGCAGTTAAGTATACAAATCGGGTGATAATGTGCTCTAGATTTCATGAATGTACACAAGGGACAGGCCATTTTCCCTGTTTTTTTATAGTCTTCATGCCACCTTAGGGCTGAAAAATACATTTCATATTGACTTATGAAGATGGAAGTGCTTAATTTGAACTGATTTGTATTTTGCTCAGTTTGACAAAAAGTCTTTCTATATTATTCTCTGGGTTTGTTCGTGGAGAGTGGGTTTTACGTGCAGGAAATGCAGTCTGGTATTGGCTATGTTGCTGACCATGGATCCTATGGACTAAGATACTAATCCCAGCTTCAGGCTTTGACAAGATGAGGTGATATGCAAAAAAGAAAAATGCCACATCCCTTCCCCTGTGTCTCACATTGTGCAAATGTTTAATGCAAACAATTTTAAATTCTTCTGTACATGCTGATTATTAGTACTGTTTAAAATATGTCCTGCTTTCAGTGATCTGATCTCAACTTGAAAGTCCATACCAAGCTGTTCTTTGTACAGCACTTCCTGTTGAGTAATGTCCAGATACAATACAAACATTTTGTTTAAAGTGCTATGTCAAAATACAAAACAAATCAAAACAAATGAGAACCAGGATAAAGTCAGCATTGGGCTAGCATAGGTGATGGAGCTCTGGTGAAAGCTGACAGAGTAGAGTGTGCAATGTGCTGAAATGTCAGTAAGGCTGGATAAAGAATTCTAAGTGGTGAGGATTCTATATACAATTCCTACGAGTCTCCTGAGGCGGAAGCCGGGAGTGTGTTGTAATTTTAACTTTTCTTGTGATACTGTGTAACCACCTCTTTTAAAAATAACTTACTCTGCCCTTTGAACAGCGTGTTGTCACGCTGCAACGATCCCCTGTCTTCGCCACTAACGAGGGCGACGCGCGTCATCGGACACGCCCACCTCAGCTGGCCACGCCCCCTTGGACGATAAAAGAGCGCGCAGCTCCAGCGCGACTCCCACAATTCCTACGAGTCTCCTGAGGCGGAAGCCGGGAGTGTGTTGTAATTTTAACTTTTCTTGTGATACTGTGTAACCACCTCTTTTAAAAATAACTTACTCTGCCCTTTGAACAGCGTGTTGTCACGCTGCAACGATCCCCTGTCTTCGCCACTAACGAGGGCGACGCGCGTCATCGGACACGCCCACCTCAGCTGGCCACGCCCCCTTGGACGATAAAAGAGCGCGCAGCTCCAGCGCGACTCCCACAATTCCTACGAGTCTCCTGAGGCGGAAGCCGGGAGTGTGTTGTAATTTTAACTTTTCTTGTGATACTGTGTAACCACCTCTTTTAAAAATAACTTACTCTGCCCTTTGAACAGCGTGTTGTCACGCTGCAACGATCCCCTGTCTTCGCCACTAACGAGGGCGACGCGCGTCATCGGACACGCCCACCTCAGCTGGCCACGCCCCCTTGGACGATAAAAGAGCGCGCAGCTCCAGCGCGACTCCCACAATTCCTACGAGTCTCCTGAGGCGGAAGCCGGGAGTGTGTTGTAATTTTAACTTTTCTTGTGATACTGTGTAACCACCTCTTTTAAAAATAACTTACTCTGCCCTTTGAACAGCGTGTTGTCACGCTGCAACGATCCCCTGTCTTCGCCACTAACGAGGGCGACGCGCGTCATCGGACACGCCCACCTCAGCTGGCCACGCCCCCTTGGACGATAAAAGAGCGCGCAGCTCCAGCGCGACTCCCACAATTCCTACGAGTCTCCTGAGGCGGAAGCCGGGAGTGTGTTGTAATTTTAACTTTTCTTGTGATACTGTGTAACCACCTCTTTTAAAAATAACTTACTCTGCCCTTTGAACAGCGTGTTGTCACGCTGCAACGATCCCCTGTCTTCGCCACTAACGAGGGCGACGCGCGTCATCGGACACGCCCACCTCAGCTGGCCACGCCCCCTTGGACGATAAAAGAGCGCGCAGCTCCAGCGCGACTCCCACAATTCCTACGAGTCTCCTGAGGCGGAAGCCGGGAGTGTGTTGTAATTTTAACTTTTCTTGTGATACTGTGTAACCACCTCTTTTAAAAATAACTTACTCTGCCCTTTGAACAGCGTGTTGTCACGCTGCAACGATCCCCTGTCTTCGCCACTAACGAGGGCGACGCGCGTCATCGGACACGCCCACCTCAGCTGGCCACGCCCCCTTGGACGATAAAAGAGCGCGCAGCTCCAGCGCGACTCCCACAATTCCTACGAGTCTCCTGAGGCGGAAGCCGGGAGTGTGTTGTAATTTTAACTTTTCTTGTGATACTGTGTAACCACCTCTTTTAAAAATAACTTACTCTGCCCTTTGAACAGCGTGTTGTCACGCTGCAACGATCCCCTGTCTTCGCCACTAACGAGGGCGACGCGCGTCATCGGACACGCCCACCTCAGCTGGCCACGCCCCCTTGACGCCTCCCTCTCAGGCATAAATTATGTGCCTTGCCAGGAAGCGCAGCGGACGAGCGCAGCGGGAGCGCCGTTTGCGCGCCGAAGGCGCGCCTAAGGCAAGCCCGTCTGCGCCCGTCCGCGCCAGTACACGCCAGGAGCCAGACAAGAGGCCTGAGGTAAGAACGACCTACTCAGGTGATGTTCTTCGCAGTCTCAATAGGCCTGTTCCACCTCTATGCTCCCATACACTATTGGGAGACGCCCGACTCTATCACTGTCCACATTGCCCTTTTAAATACACTCCCTCCTTCCCCAACGCTCCCACTCAGACGACCATAAACATGGCAATGATTAATTGCAGATCTCTACCCAAACACGCTCTGGAAATAAATATGCTTATTGAAGACCTCAGTCTTGATATACTATTTCTTACAGAAACTTGGCTGGCACCCAACTCTGACGCCGACATTGTCCTAGCACTACCCCCAGGATTTAGTATTCAACATCTTGACCGGCCCAAAGGAAGAGGTGGTGGCATTGCTGTCATCTCCAAGGACTCAATACCTTGCCGTTTCCTTGATAGCCCCCTGGTAGACTGTGAAAACGTCCAATTCACCTTGCAGATCTCCCCTTGTTCCTCTCTCTCTGGACTCCTTATCTACCGTCCCCCTGGCGCTATGGGAAAATTCCTTGACTCCATTCTAGAATGCTCCTTAGCCAGATCTAGCGCTCGGACCAACTTCCTCATTCTAGGGGATTTTAATGTCCATTTGGAAGACAGCAAAGACATTACGGCCTCAGAATTGATTCAAGACCTGGCCACCCACCAACTGCACTTACAGAATTCCCTCCCTACTCATAATCGGGGGCATCTGCTTGACCCCATATTCTGTAATTTCCAGGATCTTGAGACCAGGCCCCCCATTCCCGTGCCATGGTCCGACCACTTTCTTATTCCTTTCAGTTGGCACATTTATTCCAAACCGCCGCAAATTCAAGCCCCCGGCAGACCATCTAGACCCTGGGCAAAACTAGACGTTATTAAATGGAAACAAGCCCTCGAGGATTCAGTCCCCACCCTCAGCTCAACCATCGACCTCGCAGACAGGGAATTTTCATCCTGGATTACCAACTCTTTAGATTCGGCCCTTCCAAAAAAACCTCATTGTAAACCAAGGACAAAAGCAACCTCCCCATGGTTTACCCAAGAAATACGCCTTTTAAAGAAAGCCTGCAAGAGAGCAGAAAGAGTCTGGAGAAAAGACTTCAACCCCATCGACAAAAACAACTACAGACTGATGATCCTCAATTATAAAAAAGCACTGAAACACGCACAAACCTCCTTTTACAGCGAAAAAATTAGCCAAGCAGCAAACTCGTCGAGGGAGACGTTCCTCACCTTGAAAAAGCTTCTTAAACCCCCCACTCCCACAGCTGCGCGAGACCCTACAATAGAACACTGCAACGAGTTAGCCAACTTTTTTGACTCCAAAATCCAAAATATACTTAAACAACTTCCGCCGCTCTCCCCTTTAGATCCTTCCCCCCTCCCCACCTCCCAACATCAGAGCAATGGTGTCGAACTAAGTAAATTCCAACCCATCAACGCGGAAACTCTGGGCTCCTTACTCCAAGCCCTCAAAAGCGGATCGCCCCATGACCCAGCCCCGATGAGACATCTCAAACTGGTAGCCCCGAGCATCGTGCCGCTCATAACCAACCTATTAAACACCTCTTTCGACTCTGGAACAGTGCCCATAAACTGGAAAAAAGCGGTAGTGAAAGCACTTATAAAAAAAACCAACCTCGACCCGGATAATCTGGCCAACTTCAGACCTATATCTCTCCTCCCAGGCATCAGTAAACTGGCGGAAAAACACATAAACTCCCAGCTCTCACACTATCTGGAGTCCAATGAACTGCTAAAAGTCTCTCAAACGGGCTTCCGCCCGGGCCAAGGGACAGAAACAGCAATGGTGGCGGTAGTCGAAGAAGCCAGGAAAATCATCGCGCAGGAGGATCAGTGGCAGTGATCCTCCTGGACCTTAGCGCAGCGTTCGACACCGTCAACCATAGCATTCTTGCCCAATGCCTAGAAAACCTCGCCATCACAGGGACAGCCCTCAAGTGGCTAAAATCCTTTCTCCACAACCGTTCCTTTCAGGTAGCAGATGGAGACTGTATCTCCAAGGAAACCCCGATACGTTGCGGAGTGCCCCAGGGCTCCTCTTTGAGCCCGACACTCTTCAACGTATACATGGCACAGCTGGAACAAATCGTCGTCCCCTACGGCATCAAACTTCTGACCTACGCGGACGACACACAGCTAGTCGTGTCTCTGAGCCAATCAGAACCCCCTTCCATCGATCTGTATTCCTGCCTGGAGAATATCGTCAGTTGGATGAGCAACTCCCATTTAAAGCTCAATGGGGAAAAAACGGAGCTTATGGTACTAGGCAATCAGTCCCTTTTTCGCCCGGAGTCTCTATGGCCGCCCAGCATGGGCCTACCTCCTATCCCCAAAACCGATATCAAAAGTTTGGGGATCTGGCTGGACGATAAACTCACTCTCAGCACCCAGGCCAAAAAAACCGCAGGAACTTGCTTTGGCCTGCTCCGCTCCATCCGCAAAATTCTTCCACTCCTACCATTCCAGTCTAGAAAACTGGTCATCCAGGGCCTCATAATGTCCAGATTGGACTACGGCAATGCCCTATATCTTTGATCCCCAAAAAAAGTCATCTCTAAGCTTCAGGTGGTGCAAAATGCTGCGGCCAGAATTCTTACTGGCACCAAAAAACGCTGCTCTGCAAAGCCCGCACTCAAAGAACTGCATTGGCTCCCGGTGGAACAAAGGGTGCATTTCAAGGCCATGTGCCTAACCCACAAAGTCCTGCATGGAAAAGCCCCCCCGGTTCTGAAAAATCTTGTAACTCCCTACACAACAACCAGAACCCTACGTTCTACCAATGCCCACCTGACCAAAATACCCAAAATTAAAAAATCTCGTTTCGGAGGTCGACAATTCTCTTTCCTGGCATCCAAGATGTGGAATACTCTTCCACCGGCCCTCAGGGCCCAACCTAATCTCTTAGCATTCCGCAAATCCCTGAAGACATGGCTGTTCCCTTGATTCCCTGCTTCTCCCCCGGCCCCTTCCTTGGAGACCTTAGTGGATTCTGTCAGCGCTGGGACGCTCCCGGGCAGCCATGCGCTCTACAAATCTCCAAAATAAAATAAATAAATAAATATGAACAGCTGACATGATAGGGAGTGGGTACGTTAAACATGTGTTGTCCTCCTGATAGAGCAACTATGCAGAACTTCTTTTAAATAGGTACTCCTGGGTCCAGTTGGTGAGATACTCATTTACACAGCAGAGGATCTTCAGCTACATTCTGGCTATGACTGGCAGACCACATCGACTATAGAGAAACTGGAGGGTAAATAGTCAACCCTCTTCACTCCTGTGATGAGGTATGTTGATAGGTGAGTGGGTCAGCACTGATGTGCTGGAGAGGCCTGGTTCTCTTAGCCAACAGTCTCAGGCAAGTTGCTCATGAAAACCCATGTTCTTGAGGCACCTTAGATGTACAGGCCTTGTTCTAAGGATCCTATTTGTGATTGACTGATCCTGTCTGCCTGATAATTGAGGCTGATACGAATGGAAGTAGTTATATGGTGAGTGCACACCTATGAGAGTTAATGACTTTATCATTTTGCTGCTGTGCAACATATCTGAAACCTATTTGCAAATAGCACTATGACACAT
Source organism: Lissotriton vulgaris (assembly GCF_964263255.1). Taxonomy (NCBI): domain Eukaryota; kingdom Metazoa; phylum Chordata; class Amphibia; order Caudata; family Salamandridae; genus Lissotriton; species Lissotriton vulgaris. The sequence goes on along the minus strand of NC_141699.1, from coordinate 133,875,121 downwards.
TAGTACTCTGCCTTTCAGCGTTTTTTTTAACTTTCTGCAGTGTTGCACTAACACTGCTGTACAACATGGCTGAAAGTAAAAAAAATAATGTGCCATGTCACAGCCAGTGTTGACTGCGTCATATCTATTTTATTTTCTTTTTCTGTACTTCTAGCTATGTTCTTCAGCAGCTGTGCTAATGTGCAACATGGCTAAAAAAAATCAATGACCGGACCAATAGCTCTCGCATAGGCGAGCCCAATCGGCTTTTGCAATGCTTGTTATTTGTTTTACTTTCAGCACTGCTGTCCAGCCTAGCTAAAAACAAAAAACAGACAAAGCTAATAGATCTTGCATAGGCGAACCCTATTGGCTTTGCCAAAACGTATTTCTCAGGATTCCATGATGGTGCACATAGGTAAGGATGAGCTGGTGCCTTGGTGCAAGTAATATTACTTAAAAATAAACTTCAAATTGATTTTAAGGTTTTGTGGTAAACTATTTCCCTACAAGGGCTATCCGCCAGTCCTCTTCATCCACTTTTCACAAGGAGCTCATCCTCATTCAAAGAAGTTCCCTTCAGAGCCAGGGACTACCATGACATTAGCATAGCTGTAGTTGAAACACTTTTCATACATATGATTTGTTTTTCTCAAATGAAAATTGATTAACACAAAGTAGAGATTTATATCATTGTGTTTTGTACATGCTTGGGTTCATTGCAGGGAATATAGTATCACTGCATGTTACACTCATTCTGAGCTGCAGACATTTTCATCAGATTTTACATTAAACTGATTCAATTCATGTTTTCGAAACAAATTAGGGATTTGGGTGTGTTTAATTTTGCACTCAGATTCTGATTTTATTCTTCATGTTTGCAACCATACTACCTCTTTCATATGAAGGAGCAAGACATGAAGGATTTAACTGGTTTATGGGACATGTGATGGTGTCACCATGTATTATAAGGAATAAAGCATTCCCTACTGTTCATTCAAAGGATATTGCAAGTAACTTCAAGGTTCCAAGCCCTAATAAATCAAGGGGGCCCGGGTTGTTCTCAGTTAGATATGGTCATCATGGAACTCCTTCATTGCTTTCAGTGTCCTTATAATGTACAGCAGGATGAAATCCAACCAACAGGGGCAGAAAGAAGCAGTTTGCAAGCAAGCATGAGAGAACACAAACCATAATGAAATGACTGACCAGAATCAAGAGTAGGCGTGCCAGCCACCTGCGCTATGTAGTTCCACTTCCTCTGTTCATCGATTTAGCTGACCCCGCCATGGTGGCATCAAGGTTACACTTTAGGATTAGGTGAACGCAACACTATTTCCGTTCCACCCACGAGACTGATGGAGCTGCCAAAAGAGCACAATCGATGCACTTCAGTGGGGCAGAACTTTATAACTTATTCAACACTCTACCAAACACAGGAACGGATGCAGTCTTTGACACTGTAGTAACGGCCCTGAACAGACACTTTGACCTCCAGGTCAATTCTGATTATGAGCATTTCAGTCGACGCCAGGCCCAACCGCCAGGAGGAATCTGTCAACATGTGCTACGCACGCCTGAGAAAACTGGCAACCACATGCGTGAATATCAACCAACCGGAGAAGATTTGTGCCCAAATCAAACAAGTCAAACAAGGGTGAAAGTCAGCGGTGCTCTAACACCTCATGCTGCAGCAGCCAGGCATTTCTTTGGATTAAGTTCTGGTCTTAGCCCAGTCCCGTGAGCTCTCCAATAGCAGGGCCGAAGACATGGTATGGCAACATACTGCATTAGGTTCACCCCAATCTTAGCCACCCTGTTGGAGCCGCTAAGGACATTGACAAAAGTAGACACCACATGGAAATGGGGACCAGCGGCCAAAAAAGCATTAAAAAAAGTAAAGAGGGCCCTCCTTGACAGTGCCACTGTAGCATACTTCAGCTCACAGAGAAGAATGGAGCTTGTAGTCGACACCTGCTCTTTAAGGCTAGGGGCAGTGCTCCTGCAAGAGAAAACTGAAGGATCATGAGTCCCCATTGCATGCTAACATAGAGACAAGGTATGCCCAGATCGAGTTGTTGGCCATCAGGTTAGTAGGTCATCATTTCCATCTGTGCCTGTGTGGTCGGCAGTTCTGGGGGTCACAGACCACAAACCACTGGTCGGACAATTCACTGGATCGACCTGGCTGGTGCCACCGAGGATCAAGAAGAGGGCTGTACAGTTACAGCCATAATCTTTCAAGGTCATCTACCATCCATGTGCCAAAAACCCAGCGGACTACTTATCAAGATACTCACCTCCTCCCATCAGCGATTATCAGGCAGAAGACGGAGTGGAAGACTTTGTGCTAATGGTCATACATGAAGCATGCCCCAAGGCTCTAACCATCCAGGAGATCCAGAAAGCTACAGACAGATGAGAGCATCTCTGTAAACGCTTCCTCAAAGTCTTTCGATCGATGACATATGCAGAACAGAGGACAAGTAACCAGATATGGTGAGTGCGTCATGAGCTAAGCACAGCCGAAGAAGGGCTGTTGCTCAGGGGTCGGACGATTGTGAGGCCACTGCTGTCTATGGGCCAAGGCGGTTGATCTGGCACACCAAGGTCTCCAAAGGGTAGTCAAGACAAAGGCAAGACTTTGTGACAAACTTTGGGTCTGGGAATGGACACTCCAGTAGATGAGAGAGAGAGAAACTGCCACTCCTGTGCCAATCGCCAGTGGAGACTCACCCCAAGTTCCTGTAATAACAGAGAAACCCAGCTTGAAGCACTGAATGAAAATGAGTATGGATTTTGGGAGTTTCCCGGATGGGCACCTGTAGGAAGCTGGCTCTGTGTATACTATACCAAAGTAAGGTATAGTGTGCACAGAGTCCAGGGAGTCCCCAGAGGTATGGCAGAGGCTAAATTAGGTAAGTACTAACAGCTCTCTTTGTGGTAGTGTGGGTAAGCAGTTAGGCTTATCTAGAGGGAGTGTTAAGCATTTATTGTGTTCATTCAATCAAGACTGATGCACACACTCAGAGACTGAATCCACACCAGTTAGGTAAGTATAGAAAAGGTATGCTTGCATTTTATTTTGAGAACCAAGCAGAACTTGGTACAAGTAGGTAAAATATACTTGCAATTGTATACTTTCACACAGAAATGCAATTTTGGATGGATTGGCAATTGTTAAAGGTTGGTATGACTTTAAAAAGCAGTTTGAATTACACAGTAAATACTTTGAGAATACTTTTCAGTTACTTTTAGATTTCTTTGAAAACTGGGGGTGGTAAGCGTAGATGCCACACCTAAGGATCTCACAATGCACAGTAAGTAAGACTTTTCCTGGCTTGAGTTATAGTTACTGTTGGAGAACGCCTTAGTATATGTTGCACTCTTATTTAGGTGAAGCACCTTGAACTAATCCAGACAACCCTTAAGGTGATTATAGTGGTCTTAGACAACCATAGAAACCTCTCTAAGTGGTAGCTGTGGAAAGCAGCCTTCAGGCTTAGTCCAGGAGTGTTAAGCAGGTTATTTTTACCAGAACTAATCATATAATGTAGGTTAAACGAAAAAGAACCACACAGTGTAGTTATAAAAAAAGTTATATTTATTATACACACTCACTAACACATTGGTATATCTCCTACCCAGAGATATCAACACAATACACACAATATTTCAAATGTAAAACAGGGAAGTCAGCACAAATACAGCGCCGGGAAACCCTTGTGGGTAGCTGTGCGCTAATATATAAATTAAAATAAATAAATAAATAAAATACACAGTGGTCTCCAGAGGGAGACCAAACCATATACTAAAGAAGTGGAATGCGAACTGTGATCGAAGTCGAGACTAGGACCAGAAACCTCAGAAGAGCTGGGGACCCAAGGAACCACCCAGGGTAAGTACCCAATAATCCCACGGAGTCTGTGTGCAGAGTGGAAACACAGCCGTGTACTCAAAGCAAGTCAATGGGAAAGTCACAGTTGCAGTTTTTAACCCCTTTGCTGCAGCGGGGGTGGGGGGGGTGGATGACGAGCGCGGCGCTGCTGTGTGCGTGACGGAACCACGCCGTCATGAGTCACAGGCGGCGTGTGCTCATGATGTTTCATCACAGCCCCGCCCGCTCATTATTTCGCCCGCACAGGTGGGGAATTAATGCCGCGCACATGCTGCCCGTGGCTCATGACGGCGTGTTTCTGTCATGAGCATGCAAGGGGTTAAGAAGAAGGACCCTTCCCACTGGACCCTGAGGAAACCCATGGAAGACAGAAGGTTGGAGAGTCATCCCACCCGTGGATATCCTAGGAACCAGGATACCTACACCAGGGAAGCCAGGTGCATAGGTGCGAACTGCCATGGACCACAATGGAGGACTTCAGAAAAGATGCCGCTGGTGAAGAAGGTGAATGAGTCCATTGGAATCCAAGGATTGATTCTTGAAGAGGAGAACCTGCAAGCAGAGGGTACAGAGTCTATGCCACTCGGGAGTGACAAGGAGGCACGGACGACCACATATGGCGGAAGATGCAGGAGGGATGACGGTGACCTTGTCGCTGCAGCTGGTTGGACAAGGCAATGTTGTGGAAGACCAGGAGTCATTCATGAGTTTCCCACATCGGCAGTCGGGAACCAGGGGGTCGGTGTCCGGCGGGAGCACCAACAAGCCTTGGCAGCTGCAGCAGAGGTGGGAAACTAGAAAGGTGCAACTTGGGGACCAGCAAGGTCCAAGGGACTCACCATATGAGGAGAGTCAGAGCAGGGCACAAGAAAGCAAGGGAGCCCACTGAAACCAAAGAAGACCCTCAAGAAGACCCACAGGCCAAAGGTACAGGAGTCGCAAGAGGACCTCAAACAGCTCACCAAACGTGCAGGGCCACAGTGCAGAGGATGCAGTGAGGATGAAGATCTTGGCAAGAAGAGATGCTAGGGGCTGAAGCTTCTTGTAACCCGAAGATCTCTGGAGAACAGAGTCAACAAGCCTTAGCAACGGCAAGTCGACTCAGTGTACAGGGGTCTGTTCCTGTAGTTCCGACAAGAGATACTGGTCTCAAACTTGCTGAGATGACAGGTCAGGCCTCAAGTTCAAGGTCAAGTTTAAAATTTGTATAGCGCACTACTCACCCAGAGTGTCTCAAGGCGCTTGAGGGAGTGGGAGGGTGCCTCTACTTATCGAATATCCAAGTTTTTAGTTGTTTTCTGAAGGAGAGGTCGTTCTGTGTAAGGCGGAGGTGGGTGGGGAGAGAATTCCAGGTCTTGGCCGCTAAGTAGGAGAAGGATCTTCCCCCCATGGTGGATCTTTGGATGGGTGGAATTGCGGCGAGGGCTTGATTGGATGATCGTAGTTGGCGGGTGGGGGTGTAAAAGGACAGGCGCGTGTTGAGGTATTCGGGTCCTCGGTCGTAGAGGGCTTTGTGTGGGTGGGTGAGGAGACGGAACGTTATTCTCTTGTTGACGGGGAGCCAGTGGAGGTCTTTCAGGTGACCGGAAATGTGAGCTTGGCGGGGGATGTCTAGGATGAGTCTGGCTGAAGCGTTTTGGATGCGTTGGAGTTTTTTCTGTAGTTTGGCTGTGATTCCGGCGTAAAGGGTGTTTCCGTAGTCCAGTCTGCTTGTGACCAGTGCATGGGTGACCATCTTTCTTGTTTCGGTGGGGATCCAACGGAAGATTTTTTTGAGCATACGTAGGATGTTGAAGCATGATGATGAGACGGCGTTGACTTGTCTGGTCATCGAGAGGGAGGAGTCCAGGATGAAGCCCAGGTTACGTGCGTGGTCTGTTGGTTTGGGTGCGTTTCCCAGGGCAGGTGGCCACCATGAGTCGTCCCAGGCGGAGGGGGATGATCCTAAGATGAGGACTTCCGTTTTGTCCGAGTTCAGTTTTAAACGGCTGTTCTTCATCCACTCGGCTACTTCTTTCATCCCTTCATGTAGGTTGGTTTTGGCGGTGTTTGGGTCTTTGGTGAGGGAAAGGATTAGCTGGGTGTCGTCTGCGTAGGAGATGATGTTGAGGTTGTGTTGGCGCGCGATGGATGCGAGGGGACTCATATATACGTTGAAGAGGGTGGGACTGAGTAATGATCCTTGTGGTACACCGCAGATGACTTTGGTGGCCTCTGATCTAAAAAGGGGGAGACGGACTCACCTTTGTTGCTGAGCCTTTCGGAGTCTGTGGGACTTCAGGAGCAGCAGACTGGTCAGCCTAATTGAGGTGCCTGCAGATGCACTGGATTGACTTCTTCACTCCAAGGGAGATTTCTTCGGGTGTCCTTGATGCCTAAGCGCCTGGAGAGGAACCTTGATGGAGCACAGACAACGGAGAATACTGGCAGGACGACGAGACCAGGAGCAGCAGATCTCTTCCTTGATGCAGTCTTGGTTCCAGGCAAAGACCAACGAAGTCCAAGGTGCCCAGACGGTTGAAGTTGAAGTGGTTTCAGGTTTGAATCTTGTCCCATGACAAATCTGAAGAGCCACCCACAGGTAAGCCCTTAAGTACCCTAGTGAAAGGGTTGGGACGATTCAAGTATCCCATGTCCTTTGTCCAGTTTCACGTCAGAGTGGTGGTCAAGGGCTCCCTGAACTGGCTCAAACTGGAGTATGCAAGGAGGTCACCAAATGTGCCCTTCAAGGCACTCTGTTGGCGCTAGCAAGCACCGCCAACCCAGCCCAATACACTAAGTCCTGTCTGGGAGGTGACAACACCTTCCTGTGGCAGGAAACATATTGTTCTGCCTTCCCCTGCTCGAGCTCATCTCAGAAGCAGGAGGGCAGAAATGTGTCTGTGGTAGGCAGCAGCACTAGCTCGCTGTTAAAACCTAAAAGGCTGGTACCGGGAATACAGGGAAGTACCCTTGGGGAACCCCCGGAGTACATGGGATCCTACATCCAACACTGGAATCGGTGTTGGGGGTAGGATTCCAACATGGTTTATACCAAACATGACTGGTTTCAGTTCAGCCAACATATAGTTACACATCTGTTATTTGACTTGATGTCCACTATATGTATAAAATGGCTGACTGCACTTACAAAGCCTGGGAAATCGACTCCGGGGTTTGTAGAGGAGCCCTGCCCATGCAGGAGCACCTTTACCCATGTAACCAAGCACCCTGCCCTCAGAACCGAAGAGCCTGCCATAGGGGTGACTTATAGGTTTTAAGTGCAGTGACCTCAGATAACAGGAACCTTACACCGGGTGTAAGTGGTGCTAGCACCAACTTGCACAGGCTGCAATGACAGTCACAGTTTGAGTGCTCTCTCATGGGTGGCATAATACATGCTGCAGCCCATGGGAGACCACTGGTGTACCTATGCCCTGAGTACCTTAGTACCCTATACTAGGGACTTACATGGGTACACCGGCCCCCAATTGCGAAGGTGCTAATGTACTTGGGGTCCTGATTAGCAGGATCCTAGTCAGACTAGTCAAAAACACAGTGGCTTCAGGCAAAAATCCTACCTTCCTACAGTTGCTGTTTTCCCCGTACAAAACAACGGTTCAACACTTAGAATCTTTTTAGGTTCAAAATCTCATAACATGGGTTCGTATGGGAGGAAAATGGTTATCGGTTTCATAGGTAAGTAAACGTCTTACAAGTAGGAGTTAGGACCATGATTCCCCAAGGTCTAGGTAGGCACTCGAGTTGCATCACCAGCTGCACTGGGGCGGCCGGGTGCAGAGTGCGTAGGCCCAAAGTTAGCCAATGGGGCTAAGTGGGCCTTTGGTTAGGTGCTGCTTACTAGCAGGCTACTCGGGTGTGGGAGAAAAGTTTCTAGGGTTAAGATCAGCACTGCAGGGGCCAACAATCAGCACAGGAGATGCACCATGGTGGCTGGGTACAGAGTGCCAAGGCGATGTTCGGGACCCAGTGGATATCAATGGAGATATTTGTTCCGGAAAAGAGTCTGCAGGCTTGGGCAGGGAGACTTTGTAAAGGCGACCACCGGCTGGAGAGGTAAGCTGGGATCTTGGGGTTTGCCCGGATGTTGTCGGTGGGATTACCCAAGGCCATGGGGTGTCTTTTGGCGTTGGAATCTTCTGACCGCCTTTGGTCACCGTTGGGCTCTTCAGATCGCTTCTGCCGCTTTCGGGGTCTTCTTACCGCCTTCGGTCACGGTTAGGGGGACCCTTCAGGTCTCGACGCTTGTGGGAGGGCCGGGGTCACCAGATCCCTGGTTAGGATCGCTGGGGAGACCTCCACGTGGTGTTGGGCCACTCGGAATTGGGCTGTGGTGGCCGGTTTCAGAATGGTGAAGGACTGCGGAGCTGCCTAGATCCAGGTTCTGGCCTTGGAGTCTGTGGTTTGAACAAATCTGGTGCTCACCGGAGACAGAGTTCGTAAGGTGAGTGCAAGACAGGTCCTCTGGGGGTGCTGGCCGCTGGACACACCCGTTTCTTTGCTCTAGGCAGGTCATAGTTGGGACTGGCTGGTAGGGCTGCGCTCAAAAGCAGTAGGTGTCCTCTACTTCCTGGGTCAGCTTGGCTCTTCGGTCCTTCTTTCTTCCTCGAATCAGATGAGGCAAGGTTCAGAGTCGTCCCTAAATAGTAGATTTAGGGGCATCATAAGGGGTGTGCAGGTCAAGACCAATGTGTCCCTTTCTTGGGGTACGTGCACCTCCAAATATGCCACCCTCCAGTGGGAGGGGGCATGAGCCGTTCCCTCATTGGCTGAGTCCTCCGACCTTCAGGATGGACGGCACTGAGATGTGTACTTCACCTCGCCTCTCCCACCTGAGGGGTGGGGTTGGCAAAGGTGAACATACCTCTCTTCCTAGCTTGGTTTTACTGCTGATGCTCTCACCAAGGGACAGAACCAGTGGGAGCCAGTTGCTGGGGACAGCAAAAGCATGTACAGCTTCCAGAGTTGGTAGGCCTTTGAAGCTTCCCCTTTGTGGACCCAGCTCATCCTCAGGGAGGGGGCATGACACCTCTGCCCAGGATGGGCTTTGTTTCTGGACCCAGAGAGGGTAGGCTCTCTACCCATGGGTCCAGAAACCTGTCTGGTGGTGGCAAATAGCGGCCAGCTGTTCAGATACCACAGCAGGGCTGGTTCTTTTTCAAGGGGCATCTCTAAGATGCTCCCTGAGTTCATTTTAAATTAAATCTCACACCGGCATCAGTATGGGTTTAATGTGCTGAGACGTTTGCTACCAAACGTCCCAGGTTTGGGTTCAGTAAAGCCATTATGGAGCTGTAGCTGTGGATTTCATAATGACCAACTCCCAGACCATGTACTATTTATGGCTTTACTACACTTACAATGTCTAAGAATGGACACTATAGGGGTACAGGGCTCATGGCACTGTACCCTCACCTGAAGGCTAGTGCACCCTGCACTGGTGACTTACCTAGGCCTCAGACAGTGTGTTGTTGGCATTGCACACAGGGATGTGTGCCATATCCACTCTTCACTTTTCTCTGCACCAAGACACACAGCCTGCAATGGCAGGAATAGGGGTGTCAAGGTACAGGGCCTCTAGGGGTGGCACATTAAGTGCTGCAGCCCCTAAAAGCCTTCTCTGGTCACAGTACCCTTGGTACCTTTTACCTGTGGCCAGAGATGTGCCAATTGTGGGTACAAAGGTACAGTTTTGAGAAAGAACACAGGCTCTGAGAACCTGTTTAGCAGGGACCCAGGGCACATCAAGTCTGGTTGCATCAGAGGTCAGGCGAAAATGGGAGTTAACCATGCAAAAAGGGGCACTTTCCTACAGTCCTCACAGTAGTTCTAATAGACTCCCACACCAAATTCCTGATAGTGGAATTGATACAATCCACCACCTTTATGAAAGACAAGCCAGTCTTTGTAAAGGTCTTTACCCTAAACAGCCTGTCCGAGGACATAAAGACTAACAATGGTTCTCCGTTTCAGGGGTTGGAGTTCCAGGAGTATCTGCCATTCCTACCAATTCTCCACTGGATGGTGATCCCCCCCCCCCCCTCCCCCCCCCCTCCCCCCCCCCCTCAGTGGCCCCACGCAAGCAGAGAGGTCGAACGGCTTATAAGGACCCTGCACTGAATTGACCATGGCAAAGACGGCGAGTGCTGTCTGCATTGGTTCGTGAGAACCTACAGACAGAACCAACACAGCATCACCAACTGTGCCCCAGTGGATCTCCTGTTCCAAAGGCCCATGAGAGACTGGGAGGCTCTTAGTGGCAACCTGCTGTCCTGGACGTTCAGGCTTCACAAGAGAAAAGAAGGGCAGCTAACAAATGGTCCAGTCTACATAGAAAAGCAGTAGCCCCAACCATCCAAGTAGGGGACAATGTCATCATGTGTGACTGTCACCCAGGGTGGAAATTCCATACTCCTTTTGAAGCGGAGAGCTGACAGGTCGTGAAAGTCAACTGTATGATTGTCACTGTGCAGCAGGGGCACAATACTGCTGTGAGGAAGTGTGTTGTGGTTTAAAAGGGTCCATGGCCTTATAAGAGAATCCGATGCGAAGCCAGACAAAGTCAACAACACCAGTCAGGATGAACGATTCATGCCGAATTCGTTCAGAGCAGATGCCCAGATGTGTGGTCCCTGTACAACGACTTGTCTGGATAGTCAATTTTCAGCATCTCCAAACAGTGATAGACTGGCAGGATCCCCATCTGTGGAGGCCAGAGATGGTTACAGTCTGGCTAGCAGAGGTGCCGAAGGAGTCTGCAGTCAGAGGTATGGTTGCGAACACCCTCACTACCACTGCATTTACCATCCTTACCATCCCCCCCAACCCTCACAGGACTACTCAACAAAACACTGGAGCAATCGTCAACAACAACCTCAGAAGACTCCCACTCATTCAGGACCCTACTTCATCCCCCGTCAGACCCCGTCTCAAATGCATACTCCTAAATTGTAGATCGTCCTCCATACACGCAGAGGACATAGCTGACCTCATTATCTCACAAGATCTGGACCTGATATTGTTAACTGAAACCTGGCTTCCGGAAGCTTCCACACCAATCATTGACATTCTAGTACCCCTAATCTATGACATCATCAGACTGGATAGAATTGATGACAGGGGGAGGGATCGCCTGTATACATCGTAGCAACATCTCTGTAAACAAAGCTATATCCCCGGTATTCCCTTCTTGCGAATACATATGCCTCAACAACTCCAGCAACGGCAAACCACTATGCTCTTTACACACTATCTACCATCCCCCAGGTGACAACCTCATCTTCACCGAACACTTCATGGATATGGTCTCTACGAACAATGGGCATCAAAATACCCAAATTTTCCTTGGCGACTCCAAATATTCATTTGAATGAACACCGTGATGCAGTGGTCAATAGCCTCAAAAATGTCATCTGATCTAGACCTCACCCAAATTTGCAACAGCCCTACACACAATAAAGGCTCAATCCTGCATCTAATAATATCCAAAAGGGACTCCATTCAGCTTCAATCGATCCAACCCTGTGACTGGTCAGACCATTGCATCATCACCTTCTTGACACTGACGACACACAACTATATCTTAAGATCCACACCCTAGAAGACATCAAGCTGTTTAACTCAACGCTTGGGAATATCTAGACATGGCTGGCAGTAAACCATCTCAAATTGAATGCACTAAAAACCGAATTATTTCTAATAGCTCCGCCGGCCAAAGTCCCCATTATGCAAGAATGGATTAAACATCTTATGGCACTCAATGTTTAACCAACCATTGTGGAGTCTGCGAAATCTTTGGGAATAACTCTTGACAGTAATCTCAATATGCGAAAACATATTAGCAACGCTACAAAGGGAGCAAACTCCCAGATAAACACACTGAGGAAGCTGAAACCCTTTCTTCCAGCCAATGATTTCAAGCAGGCAGTTCAAGCTTTAGTTATCCCCAGAGTAGAGTACAAATGTGTCTCTCTGTGTGGCCTTCCGTAAGCTACAATGGCACCTCTAAGAGCTTCTAAAAAATGCGGCACTGGGTCTAAAAGAAGGGCCCACATTTCCCCAGACCTAAAATCCTTGTATTGGCTACCACTGGAAGCCAGAATTCATCTGAAAATAGCGTGTATGATGCATAAAGCCCCGCATCACAAGGCCTCAAGCTATCTGGCACAGAAACTGCAGATTTCTGGTAGGATAAGATCTTCAAAAAGCGCAGACAACCTACTACTGAAACCCCAAAGATTCAACAAGAAGAAAACCTATAAACGATCCTTCTCAGGGATGGCGCCCAGGATATGGAATGCCTTACCCCCAGAAACCAGACTTAACTCTTCTATTGCTTCTTTCAAAAAGGAAGTAAAATCGATTCTCATGGCAAAATTCTCCTGAGAATAATCTAAAGAAATTTCGAGACCAAACCTACCCGATCTAATAATCCTTAGTATGACAAATGTCCATTTAAACATTTTAGACATTATATCCACCCTTTACCTGCTTCAACTGGATTGTTTTCTGTGCTTTACCTTACTGCTTTAATGTTATATGACGGTATGTACATGTGTTTAACATGCATTGAATTGATGTATACGAACCTTACTTAATGTAAGGCGCTCTGTTATCCGCAAGGGTCTTGTTCCCGCTCTATAAAACTTTCAAAATAAATAAAATGGTCTCCGTCCAAACCCCAGTTCCAGCCAGAGACTGAGAGACCATGTGTGTCCCTTGTGGACTGTTGAATGACTACTTGCAGTTCAGTAAAAGCTGGAAGGGATGTAGAGTGCCACCCGACCTCTATTATACATTGTTTCTGAACACAATCTGAGGGCCGGGCACAGCCCGAGGATATAAATAAACTAGCAAGTAGTCGCTCGAGACCACTGCTGAAATCTACATAGGGAGTGCATATTATTAAGTGAATGCGCAGCGCGCTGGTAGTTGCATTAACCTGTGTCCACATGGCTGTGGACACAACTCTCTCAATGGCTCGGGCACTTCAGATGGGGATCTTAGCACATGAAGCTTAGTGGGCTCATAAAAGTGCTGCTGGGGCTGGTGGAACACATAGCATATTTATTCTGCAGACTGCACATTGAATGATTTCAGAGGGAGCTGGGATTAGGATGGCAAGTGTGGGAAGGAGGCTGACGTGGAACCTCTGCGGGCTATGAATATATGTATCTTGTGCATTAAAACGGAAATGCCCTGAGGCGTTTGATTACTGCTTGGCTCTATGAAAGCTCAGCAGCCTCTTATGCTGTCAAAATATCAAAGTTTTAAAAGAAATCTCGAAGTGCAAAGTATCATTGGAAGCAATAACAACTAAAAATGTATATGTGTAGGAAAGTTTGTGGGACTGTCCCTCCCACAAAAAAAATCTAGAACTGGTATTGACCTTAATGCAACACCCAGCTGACCTGTTACAAATGGTTCTACTTGACAGAGTTACTACATATGTGTTTTTGGAACCTACTGAACTCCACAGGAGTAAATTGGCTGATTCTTGTTTCAATTTTTGAACCGTTTCTTGGTTTCTCTTGTTTTCATTTAATATTTTAATTTAGCCAGCTGAATAATTGTGTTTGCCCAAACACGTGTTCAGTCAATGAAAAGTACACATGGCACGCTAGAGAATCTGGTAGAAACCATTTGTAACTGGTAAATTGGAATGCTCACTCTCAAACAGGCAACACAAAGTTTACTTTTTCCTCAACCTCTTCAATCCAGAAAGGGCCCTTCTGGTTCTTACGTGAACATTCCGCTAGAAGCAAGAAAAAATAACAAGCATTTACAATGCAACGGTTTCGCCTTTGCAAAAGTTAGAGCTATGAAAAAAGAAGGATAGAAGAGGGAAGAGTCTAGAAATGGTTATTTGGAAGATCATCGAAGTAAAATGAGTAAGAGGGTGGAGGTAGAGCATACTACATGGTCACAATATCACAAATGCCCTCTTTTCAGTATTTGGGCCCCATTCTGTCCTGTTCCTGCTGCAAGAAAATGTGGAAAGTACAATAGACATGAATCTCCCAATGGGCTGCTTGTAATTTCTTTCAAACATATTTTCAGCTTTTTAATCCGTCAGGTCCAAAGCCAGTTATGTTCTTTAAAATGTGTAGTTACATGTAGAAAGATCCATGTACTGATCTCAGCAACTCACTAGTTAACAACAAATATTTCCTTCCCTTATCCGCTAATGACTGACACATTTCATGCGACGAAAGTTCCGGAGAATTTGAGAAGTTACTTATTCCTTTAATTCCGTTTGGAGTTTTGCTTGGGAAGATGATTGGGTCAAGCTTACTAGACAATGCATGCGCGGTCTGTTGCGAGCATATTGTGCATTAGCATGAACATAGAAGAGCTTAGAGCCCGCCCATTTCTCACTATTGACTGGCTTTCCCTCGTCACTCTGATTTGCTTGCTTCTTATTCATGTCCCAACTTCATAACCCTATGTTTATCCCTCCCATGGAGCTTTGCCTCTTTACCATGTGAAGGCACCTCACAGGAGACGGTTTCTGAGCCTTAAGAGCCTCATTATCTGAAAAGGTTCCACATCAACCTCTGAGTGACACATCTCAAAAGGTTCACTATAAACCTATGAGTGACCCATCTCAAAAGGTTCCGCACCAACCTCTGAGTGACCGATCTCAAAAGGTACCGCATAAACCTCTGAGTGACCTATCTCAAAAGGTACCGCATAAACCTCTGAGTGACCCATCTCAAAAGGTACCGCATAAACCTCTGTGTGACCGCCAGAACCTCTTGCGGGGCCTAGAGGTACATACATGCACAACCTCGCAGGGCCACCAGTAACCACATACAACACCAAACCAATGAAAACTCGCTCTAATCATCCCATGGATTAAACACAACCCCATTAGAATCACCACCAAAATAAACCACTGAGCCATCACTGACAAGTGCCTCGTTCTGTCCTTCGGCATTAGAATCCCCACCAAAACAAACCCACTGAGCCATCACTCCCTCATTTAGTTCCAAAATGGGCGTTAATCCTAATTTTAGACAAAATCTCTCATTTTTGCCTTCAACAATATATCTGGCGATATATCCATTTGAAAAAAAGTGGGTTGCATGATGTCCATAAAATTGGCTAGAATTCAAAATGGTAAATGAATACAACTGTTCCATGTTATTCCCCATCGTAGACATGAAAATTCACAGCGTCCAGGCATAGGCGCAGAAACACCGCCTTCTATTTGTAATATTGCATGCACTGTTACCTGCCGTGTTATCAGACCAGTGGTAACTGTGCCCGCTAATGCTCTCCATGGCCTGCTATGAGGGCTGCTTGGGGCAGCAGCCTGCCCTGCTAGTGCCAGAAGAATGCTGGGTAAGGAGCGTATGACCCATACTATCGCGACACAGCGCCTCCTCCCCGATGGGACCTTCTATGAGCAATCAAGCTTTTAGCAAAGGGGGTACGTTTTCGCAGCATGGGGCAGTTGTAAAATCAGATTTTTTTGCTTTTTCTGTGAATGAATATATTGGCATTTGTGAGCTGCCTTCCCCAACCACGGCGCGTGTTTTCACAGCTGAGCCACCGTGCCCAGCTGGTACAATCTCTCGAGTGACGCTGTCACAGGGCAGCAGCGTGTGTGGTTATTTCAGGCAGACAAGGGGGGTTTATGAAGTTCTAATGTGATTTCAAGCTGTGAAAAGCAATTCATAACAGATGCAAGGAAAAAATATTTGCTCTTGGAAAAATTGCTGATTACTGTTTGAGGAGAACGAAGTTTGTTTTGCTGCGCCGGTGGGAATGCCTCGCCATCTAACTGGAGGGCACACAGCGCTCAAAAAAGGATTTCTTCCCCCACACTGAGATTGGGGCATATTTGCAAACAATCATTTTTGAGGATTAAAGGTGGGATGTTGGCATGCTGCAGAGACCTCGCCGCTTCCAGATCTGATGCAGAAAGGAAAGCGATGTGCAGGAGCAGACAGGGAAGGGCGCCGAGGACAGGTGTTAAACAGTACTTTTAAAAACACTGTCCGAGTAACTTGCTTGTGTTTTCTTAACATTTACAGAGTGCCTCGCCCTGAACATTAATAAGTGTCTTGCACGGGAAATGAATGGCTTACATACAATGCTACAAAGCTCCGAGAAGCCCAGATGCTCTTATTCCAGCGCTACTGCTATAGCAGAAGCACTTTACCCTGCACGACGCACACTGGCCAGCAGAGGGCAGTGTGTGTGGACCGGATATTATCAAGAAATCTAATGGCAAGTAGCTGCCAAGGATGTTACCCACAGGGAGGGCCAGACGTGTCCTATGTGCGCCGCATTCTTTTTTGTAGTAATACATGGCAAAACATACTCATTCAAATGCAGCAGGAATCCCCACACGCAGAGTAGGACTGACTATTTGTCCAAATGGGCATTTCCGGGGGGCTGCAACTCTTGCTGCTCAGTTGTTGAACGAATCGGGTGGCTGCGTTATAAGATGTGAGGCACCGGGCGGGCGGCACACAGGAGGGAGAGAGAGGGGCAGAGAGAAAAAGAGAGAGAGAGAGAGAGTGTCTGAGACAGGAAGAGAGAGAGAGAGAATTAAATGAGAAAGCGAGAGAGATACGAAGCGGGGCTGCTTTGAACAGTCTCTCCAGGACCAGGACTGATTTTGGGCCCCCAGTCCGACCCCTGGGGGCCACAATTGCTAATGAGTGTAAAAGAGGTTGTGAGTGACAGTGCCCTACATGAAGGAAAGCGAGGGCCCCTCGCTCGCTGGAGGCCCGCGCCCGCGCCCGCTCCCTCCCCCGCCCTCCCTCCCTCCCTCCCTCTTTTAATCCCTGGAAAGCTTGTTTGCAGACATTACCAGATTCAATAAACAGGTTGAATCCTTAATGAGAAAAGTCAAGGCGCTGTTTGCAGGGCAGCCCGACCCTGCTCGAGATGCGCGAGGCCCAGTGCAAGCGCCAGCTTTCACTGTTTGCAGCCAGTGCTCCTTATTAGCCCGTTCCATCAATGACAGCCCCTTCGCACTGTCGTGACACGGAGCCAAAGTCAATAGCAAGCTCAGCGCAGACCCAGAGCGCCTCGTCATGCAGAGGACGCTCGTGCTTACAGGAGCTCTTAATGGGAAAGGACGGTACCAGCGCCAACCTGCAATAAGCGGTAGAAGGTCTATCCCAAAATAATAAAAAATAAAAAACACAAGTCAGGTCCCGGGCCGGCAGCCAATCACTGCGCGGCCCGGGGAATGACGTCAGGGGGGTGTCCCGGGCCGGCAGCCAATCACAGCGCGGCCCGGGACACACGGCAACAAGGGGCGGGGCTTAAAAAAAGAGTCAGAAACGCCCACGATTCGCGTTCTGACTGGGAAAGAGTGATGGACAACCATGTCTTCCAATGGCTAGCCTCCATTTATGGAGCTAGCCAATGAAAGAAGGGGCGGTTTCAAGTCCCCACTACTGAGATAACAATAGATTTCGCCCTGGCGGAGCACCTGCTTCGCAGGTGCTACGCCAGGTCGAAACCTAAAAAACGAAGAGGAATGGGTGAAAGAAAAAAAGGAACGCAAGGAAGGAGAAAAGGAATGTAAGAAAAAAGAAAAGGAAAAGAAAAAAGAGGAATGAAAGAAAAGGACCGAAGGAAAGAAAAAAGAAAGGAATGGAAGAAGAAAGAATTAAGGAAAGAAAAACAAGTTTTAAATAAAGCTCAATCTCTTTTAATTGGATATCTTGGAAAAGGTAATAATGCAAAGAATTCGAGTTAGGGGAGGGGCCTCAAAACTCCAAGATCACTTTCACTGCTCGGAGTCCTGGCTTTTGCTCTGTTCCTCCAGAATTTTCCACTGGAAATCTGCATCCTGCGCCTAATCCAAAGAAGATTCTTTTTAGCAACTCGCCAACCCACGTATTGGCTACACACTCTAGGGAATTCCCCTCACCTCATTCGTTCTCAAGTGGAATCAGAAGATGCTCTCCATGTGGCAACCCTCCTTGGGTAATAAATAAAACTCTCAATCTCTTCCCCCTGAAGTTGTAGTTACTTACCCCTCACTCCCTTGAAAGATGCAACCTTTTTTTTTACCCTCCTTTGGCCCGATACCGCTCACGCTACCGAAATAACTCCAGGAGCTCCATCTTCACTCTACAGCTTATCTAACGCTACAAAAACCACTAAATGCCTCCAGTAAACCTTATGATGCAGTCATTTTCCAATGTCCATCACTCTTTCTCAATTAGTAATGTCTCACTCCCTCCTCGCGGATACATCCAACAGCTTTATCCCCCTTCCCCTCATGTTTGCCAGTCTTACTTTTCCATTGTACTCCCTTTCCTGCTCAATTATCCCTGATGATCCTCACACTTTTTAGCCCTTTCCCCAATTCAGCTCATCACCTCTTTACTCCCATCCCACCCACTTTTCTCAACTTTTCAAACTGATGACATTGCCAGCACCTACATTTAAACCTTCCACCCACTGATGCTACTATATCCTCCCAATCTGACTCCCTCCCTCATATGCCCACTTACCCCTCTCCATTATGTCTCCATCTGCTCTTTTACCTCCTCGCTTGTGTTCATTTTTCCTACCTCCCACTGGTGAGGATGCCTCCGTGCACTCCTCAACTAGGAATCGCTTCCTAGGTAATGGGAACAGTCCCAGCAGTTCTATCTGGAATACAAACTGATTGCCAGCAGAAAGAGTAGTTGCACCCAATAACTGCCCACTCACATCGGATTGAAGAATTGATCCAAAATAACCCTATGAAATCACAATTCTAACGTGAATACAGAAGTTACAACAGGTAATCCTGTGTTATAATCAACAGTGGTAGCCTTTCATTGTGGGTTATCCAGCTCTGATGAGCCTCTATTCAACAACAGCCATGACTCACTAATAAAGACATACAATGGCCATCAAGTAGGCTCAGTATCACTGTTCTGAACCTCCTGCAGCATAAAATGGAACTCCTAAAGTCAAAGAGCTCATCTGGATCATTCAATGTCTAATTTCACCTCTTTGTTTAGCGCTTCTTAGAAATTTCTATTCCCATACATTGGGAAGGAATATACCGGGTGCACAATACTTAAGAGTTACCATGAACAACATCCAAGGCACACCCCTATTTCTCAAACTAAGATATTTATCTCCTGCTCTGCTGGACGTCCATGTCACACACTCCTCCAACTCGACCACCATGGATAAAATCTCCTTAAGCATAATACCAATTATATTGCCCATACAGCTATATGTCACACTCGACAAAAGCAGTGGCAAACAGGCACGTTATTCCTATCTCAATGGAATCTCTGGAGCCTGAGCACCAAAACTATACGTTGAGCTCTGTGCTGCTTGCAATATAACTGTAAAGCAGGGGTGAAGCACAAGTTGGATATTGCTAGCACTATTACCAATCACAATATTGATTTACTAGCTTTAGGAGACCTAATTCAGCAACTCATGTCACAATGTTGTGAACCTTCCGTTGCCTCGGAATTACCCCATGATTAGTTGAGACTGCGAAGTGAGGATTGGAGGAGGAGTTGCAGTAATTTACAGGAAAGATTTTCAAAGTAAACAGATATCTAATAACTAGTTTTCCTCATTCCAGACCTCTACTAAGAGTGAATTACCTTATTATAGACTAAAAGTTATCTGTCACCCTTCTGTTGACAAATCAACATTTAATCAGGAAACGCATGAAGCTCGTGACTAACCAATTTGTTGTGATTATATCTTTCTCTGCCATATCGATCTTTACAGGTGCAACTCTGGTAATACAGCAGTCTATCTCCTTTCCTCCGTGCTCTCTGAAAATGATTTAGACCAACAGAGCCTTAGACCTCCCAACACCAAAGGCTACATTCTGATTATAATTATATCTAAGAAAAGGCTGCTCGCCGGGGAAGACCACATAACTGAACTGGTCAGATCATCCTCTCAGCTCTATCTAACTGCTCCTCTCCCACTCTGCAACTGGGGACTACTCAAAAAGGAATAAACTTGGTTTTGTGACACCAACAGTCATGACCTCGACAATTTGGACTCAAGAGTACAGAATCCACTCCAGCTTATCAGTCTTAATGTTGACATCAACAACTTGATCTCCTACTAATTTGGCTGTCTCTCAAAACTGCTTGAAGATCTAGCACCATCCAAGAGCAAAACAAACACACCAAAACCTTCGGCTCACCGGTTCAGTAAGGATTTTTATGAGAAAAGAAAATACCTGAAATTGTTGGATAAGAAATGGAGAGTCACCTTCCACCCCAATCATCATTGCCTTCAGGGTCGTAAGATCACCTGACAAATAATATGTCAGCAAGGCAAAGGTGACCCATTTTAGACTGCTTATCAATTAAAGCCAAAAAACACCCCAATCAAATTTTCCTAAATAATCTAAACTGCTAACAACCCCCATACATTTGATTTGGTAACCCTACTGCTAAATCGGAAGAAACTGCTCAATTCTTAGACAATAAAGTGAAATATATTGATTAGTCATTGCAAGAAATCTCTTTTCACAATTCAACCTGAAGGCCATTTTGCAAAGATAAGAGTACATAGCAACATTTTCACTTATCAAATTGTATAACGACATCTTACCTGGACTTCTAACACTGATGCTCAAATATGAAGCTAGGGCTATATACAGAATGGCCTACTTCGCCCAAAACGCTCACACACGTCCACTCCACGATACCACAGCCAAGCTACAGAAATCTGGCAGGAGCATATTGTCACGTAGTGCTGAAACCCTACTTCTAGAACCCCTTATATTTAAGAAGAAACTGACTGTTGTTCAGTCCTTTCTGGGGGAGAGCAACTGGAGTCTGAAACTCGTTACCTCCAGACTTACATACCGCTACCTCATTGACTAGTGGAGAAGTGTGGCTCAGGGGTTAGAGGCGGCAGACCCGGAAGCTGAGATCGGCCCTGGACCAGGGTTCAATTCCCCGCCCCGACGGGGGTTGGGCTCAATAATTCCACGGACTCGATAATTCTTCCTCCGGTGCCTACTCGACTCACGGGTTCACACTCTGCGACTCTGGGCAATAGCTTGCTTAATCTCCACAACGGCCCCTCGCGGCAGGATGCCTGGCTTTCACCTTGTGGATACCCTGCCGGGGTATCTCACAGGGGAATACCAGGACGGGTTCCCTAAGCAAGCGCATAGATGCCTGCGATGTGGGCGGTTTGCGCTATATAAATACATGTACATTTACATTTACATTTACTATTTTTAAAACTGAACTGAAAAGTTCTTAGCTTTGAAAGATATTTATTTGAAGTCATTGCTCCTAACGGTAGTGGAATATCGTATTCTTATAAAAATGAGCTACTTTTGTAAGGCACTCTGAATACCCTAGAGCCCGGCTTATAAAAAAGCACGACTGAATGAACAAATACATAATGTGACAGTCTGAGAGGAGGCTGTAAGGGAACACTAGGAGGGGGAGTTCAGTGGCAGGGTCTGGGAAGTAGGAAGCTTCATAAAAAAGTCAGATCTGATGTGGGGGCTGGCCGGGATTTTATAAGGGGCAATCAAGGGACAGTCTAGTGTCGATAGTGAACCAAGGGGGCACAGTCATGGCAAGTCACTAGCACGCACCGCAGGGACAAGAGGCGGAGAACTCACATGGCAAGATCAGAAAGGGCGGCCCAGGGACAATTCCAATTCGGGTGCGCAAGCGATTGATGTGAAGCGGCGACGTTACAACTTCTCTCCACTTCCTTTCCGCCCGCACCTTAAGTAGTCGATCCTCCAGTCCCATCTCGTGGAAACCCAGTCCTGTTGGAGCCGCCATCCTGAAGCACGAACCACTGTATACCGCACACGCTGTCTTCAAGCACAGAAAGGGTCAGAGGTCAGACAGTTCTATTGTCAACAGAGAAAAGGGACTAAAGTACTAGCTAGGAGAAGCCATCGTGGATGAGGAAGAAACTTGTATTATTTAGCTTTAGTCTGACAAATTTAATTACAGATTCCACCCCCACACACCTATTGAACTTCAGTGACTATTTGCAGTGTAAGGGACCTCAAGTGTCTGGAAAACAGAGCAATGTTGTGAGACTTCTCTCCGGGACGTTAAATACGCAGTTGCAGAGACGGAGTCGCAAGAAGGCAACGCACGTGTAAAAGTACTAGCGCTCTACCTTTAGATGTCAAAGAAGAACAAGTAGCCCAGTGCAAAGTGCATGACACGCTGATCTGCTAAGCCAGTTCGACTGCAACAACAGAGACAAGTCATGTCCCGGGCCGCGCTGTGATTGGCTGACGTCACGGGGGTGTCCCGGCCGGCAGCCAATCACAGCGCGGCCCGGGAATGACGTCACGGGGGTGTCCCGGGCCGGCAGCCAATCGCAGCGCGGCCCGGGACAAAGGGGCGGGGCTTAAAAAAGGCACCAGAAACGCCCCCGAATCGCGTTTTCAAGAGAAAGCGCGATTGACAGCCTCTGTCTCCCAATGGCTAGCCTCCATTTATGGAGCTAGCCAATGAGAGGCAGAGGCGGGGCCGACATCCCTACTGTAGACAATAGTTTTCGATCTGGGAGGGGCTTTGCCCCTCGCCAGGTCGAAACCTAAAAAGCACTATGGAGGGAGCAGCAGGCAGTGAGATTAGGAGGGACGGTAAAACAGTACCTCGATCACATCTGGAGTAATTTAATTTAATGGTTTTGTAAAGCGCGTAGTAACTCCGAAGAGCATCCCAGCGCTGATCTGCTTCTCCAGAGGTTTTAGCAACTGGTAGGATTAGATTTGAGGGAAAAGGAAGGTCTTCAAGGTCTTTCTGAACTGGAGATAGTTAGGTTCTGTCCTAAGTTTTCGGGGTAACTGGTTCCATCGTTTTGCCGTGTGGACCGAAAAGCGACGGCCACCGGTCTTGGCTTTTCTCACTCTAGGGACTGCAATAAGATTTTCTGCATTGGATCGGAGATCCCTCTCTGCTTTGTAAGGGATTAAAAGTTCTTTCAGAAGAGGGGGACCGTTGTTATTGAGTGTTTTATGGGCCAAGCAGAGGGATTTGAACAAGACCCTTTCTCTGATTGGAAGCCAGTGGAGAGAGTTGAGGGCCGGCCTGGCGGAGGATCTTCCAGGTGTGCCCGTAAGTAATCGGGCTGCGGCGTTTTGGACTTTCTGTAGTGAGTTCAAGGTGGCTTCAGGGGCTCCCAAGTATATAGCGTTACAGTAGTCTAATCTTGCCAGGATTAGACCCTGTATGAGGAGCCTCCTTGCGGTCTCTGGGAGCAGGGGAAAGATAGCGGAGGGGCTCAGTAAGATGAATCATTCTGTGCTTGGTCCCTTCTCCACAGAAACGATCGAAAGTGACGTTCGTCCGGCACTGGCCAATTAAACATGCATGAATATGGACACTGAAGCCATTACATGGTAAACAAGGGGCGGGCTCCAAACCTTCTTTACAAACAATAGTGCTTTGGAAGCGAGATTCATGCGCTAGCGCATGCACTTACAGGCCCAGCCCTTTAAATTAGTAAAAATGCACATAAGTTTTGTTGTAAAAATGTACTTTTTTTTTTTTTTAAGAATCAGGCCCCTAATAGAGTGATGTTTTATTTACCCACATCTATGAGATATTTAAGATATGTTTGTTAATATTTAACTGTGCTCTGTATTATAATGCAGAGCCACGTTGAAATTGCATTTAAATTTCTAAAACCATAGCAATTACAGTTGAATATTTGCACTTTTTTCAGAATTTGACTCACGGTACTGGCTTCAACGTAGTTGTTGATACAATTCCTTCCATGATGAATGCCATACGGATGGTGTGGATTATCTCACGACATTATAATAAGGATGAAAGGATGGTGCCATTAATGGAACGCATTGCTTGGGAAATAGCTGAAAGAGTCTGCAAAGTTCTCAACATTCGAACTGTGCTTAAGTAAGTATCTTTACATATTGTAAGATGCGCACATCATTGGCCTAACTCATGTGAATATGATAACTCCAGTAACAGCATAAGAGCCTCAAGGACAACAAGTGAGCCTGGCTCTACACTAT
The DNA here is from genome assembly GCF_964263255.1 of Lissotriton vulgaris. Classification (NCBI taxonomy): domain Eukaryota; kingdom Metazoa; phylum Chordata; class Amphibia; order Caudata; family Salamandridae; genus Lissotriton; species Lissotriton vulgaris. Next base: position 133,851,257 of record NC_141699.1, on the reverse strand, counting down.
GTAACCATGTCATCATGCGTCAAGGACATGGCATTGCTTAGGTAAAGTTGGGATTGAAAATGGGCAGCTGTTTGACTGTATTTTTTAAAGCATAGTAGAATGGAGACCGGTAGGCATTACTGGGTTCATTTGGGTCTGAGGGAGCGGGGTTCCTTGAATCTCAATCTCTTATTGAAGTCCTCAAAGAGAACCCCTCTACTGGCTGTATGGACCTTTGATTGTTGACTTGAGGAGTAATAAAAGAGCTATCAAGAGCAATATATTTCAAATACTGTGAAACCAATGTGTTTTCACAGAAACAACAGGGAGGCTGGTGTCCAAACCTTAAAGGTTTTATTAGCAAATTAGTTACAAGTCAAATCAATCGGCAAAAGTGAAGAAAATATGTTGTAAGAGCCTACACATGTAAATGATCAGACAGTCTGAATTTGTATATTATATGGAAAAAGATGAAAAATAGAATTAGCAGATTCCATAAAGGAACTTACCTATTGTCAAAAAAGTATTGAAAGTGAAAAGGGGAAATTCTATGATAAATGAGGTGTCAGCTTCAGAAGAAGGTTCAAGTGGAAAAAGTATGAGTGCTCAAGGCTCAAGGAAGAACCCCAACACTTCTCTCACTGAAGTCAGGACAGGGTCTATTAAACTATTCCAAGGACCCCAAAATTAAAGCACGAAAGAAACTGGTAGAAGACTCTCCATAGCATTTCCCACCAAACAGACAAATCGAGAAGGACCATTCTCTGGGGCAGGTAAACTTCCCAGCTTCCAAGCACCAAACAATGCAGCAACTGTCTGGGAGACCTTGGATTTTACATTGGTTTGGTCTGCCTGGTACAGGAAGATCTCTGCCACCATCTCAGTCTTCTTGTCCGAAGTCAGTTTGTCATTAGGTTCCAGCTAACCTTCAGTCTTATACAGTAGACAGTAAGCCTATTCTAGCTAATGTGGCACACAAAAAGAAACCCAAAGAGGAGAGAAAAATAAGACATTGGCAAAGCCTTATAAGAAAATTAACTTTATGTTACTTGGGGCCGGTTGCAAGTTAGGCTAACTTTACATCAAAATGGCTTCCCAGCAGGTACATTTAGTATGAGTAAATATAATAATTACCTTCGAATATAAGTGTGGCTCTTACAAAACAAAATGTAGTCACCTACTGCTGATTAAATATTAAAATGCTTACAAATTAATGGGATTATCTTATAACATGTCTAAATGACGCACAAGTGCACAAAAACTAAATGTGTGCTAGATCAGATCTAAAGTGTTTTTTATAATAGGATTTAAAAGGACATTTTTTAATAGGGCTGACTGGTTGCACATTTTTATTGAGAAGCAGGTTTGCAAGGCATTGGTTGATATATTGGTGGGTTGTTGCCATGCTGAAGATACTTTTCAGATAGTTTTCAAACTGTCAGCATTGTTACCTTGATTTACATTTTTGAGAGATAATGCAGCAGTGAGGGTACTTATTTTGTGACTTGGAGGATTCAAGGAGGGTGTTTTAGATTTAGAAGATCTTTTCCACTTTTTTCATGAGAAGTTATGGGAGGATGCGGATGGAGGTTTACATCTTTGGAGAAAGAATGTTTCTAGAACAAGAAAACCTTTGAAAGAAAGATGCACTAGGGCTCATGCTCCTAGAGATGCTTGGAAAGGCCTGGAAAAAAAGAGAGTTTGTGAGCCTCATACTACAGCTCCTGGAGATATGACTTTTCCAGTGCCACTAGCTCAAGTAAGATTCTAGACCAAACTTTACTAGCATATTAAAATCAAGGGTTAGGGAGTGAAGAGGTAGTGCTCATGAGAGTACTATCGTGGATGCATCCCCCTCCATGCAATGAATTAGAAAACAAAAAGATCCACCTAAAAGGGGTTTACTGTATGTCTAGAAGTGTAAGACATACACAATATTTGTTAAAATACCCCTCAAACACCAAAAGGGCCCTTGGTGTCATGCTTCATCATCGAGGTCTTCCCGCATCGCTGCGGGACGGCCGTGCTGGGACTGGCGACTACGCTGGAGCACTTTGTTATTGTAAGTGCTATGTGAGGTGTATCTGTTGTGAGTGAAAAGGGTCAGGGGTGGATGAAAAAGTGATGTTAAAAAATACCGCGGTTCTCGACCCGGAGGCTCATGGAGCATTGGATTCAATGCTCCATGAGCCTCCGGGTTGAGAACCGCGGGTTGGCGAGAGAGGAAGCAATGACTGCACGACTTCATATGAAAGTTCCATTTTACCTCTCGACCAGGACGCTCATGGAGCATTGACCTCTTACCTTTCTAGCCTATTCTCAGAAATACTGATAGAGCTTTAGAAAACATATGCCCGTACCACATAGGTATTGTATTTTAAAATCACTTGTATATATTTTTCTTCACATATTGATAGCAACATAGCGAATGACTGAGGGATCTTACTCTGTCCTGACGAAGAAGCATTTCCGGCTTCGAAACATGTTGACACCGCCAGGAGAATCAGCAGATCACAAGCGTGATTTCTCCGACCCACTCTTTTTAACAGTACCAGCCTATGACCAAATAACGTTTTTTGAATCCATAAGGCCAGGTATTTTTTAACATCACTTTTTCATCCACCCCTGACCCTTTTCACTCACAACAGATACACCTCACATAGCACTTACAATAACAAAGTGCTCCAGCGTAGTAGCCAGTCGCAGCACGCCCCGTCCCGCAGCGGGGCGGGAAGACCCCGATGATGAAGCATGACACCAAGGGCCCTTTTGGTGTGTGAGGGGTATTTTAACAAATATTTGTGTATGCCTTACACTTCTAGACATACAGTAAACCCCTTTTAGGTGGATCTTTTCGTTTTCTAATTCAAACTTTACTAGCACCTGATTGTGGACTCCTTTATGTAGGACCATGCCTTTAGAACACTCTTTATAGGGGGTTCCCCATTTAGAAAGATTTCCATATCCTTTCTCTTTTCTCACTTGGTCCCCTATCACAAGTGATTCCTCTTCATTGACAACTTGGCAGCCATTGTTGTTGTTTAACAGTCTTCAATGGCCATGTTTTTATTCTCATCAGCAATTATGCCTTTCTCAATGAAGAATTCACTAATGAGATGGTGACCGATAGCCATAGGAGAGATAAGGGATAACAAGTGGTCACATTTGATTGTCCCTACTTTTATCACAAAACACTGACACTATTTCACTTAATTACTCTTACCTCCCCAAACCTGAAGATTATTGGCACATTCCTGTGAGGTATTTGTCTGGAAAGAGGATCTTAAGGGAATGAAACCGTTCTGGAAGGAAGTTCCCGCTCTATTAACATACATGGCAGAGCTCGGAGCCAAATGGGGCAAGTGGTGGCCAAGCACCTACTAAGCCCAAACGTCAGCATTAATCCTATATGTCAGCTAGTTTGTATATAGATATTCAGTGCTGCACTGCAAAAATACCAAAAGACTGTATGGCCTTTTAAGTAATAAACTTGTGAATCTATAAAAGATATCAATGGTGATGAATCCTGTTTTCAGATAAGTAATTTAATTTTAAAGTGTATGTCAACAGTGCAATGGTACAAGTGGCAATGTGTGTTTGCCAGTGCATGTGTAGCATAATGAACTGTAGCTGTGGAGCATGAGTTAAAGATAATAGTTCTTATAATGAAAGGAAGACACCTTGCAATTGTTTTAGCAAATTTCAAACTCTGTTTCATTTGGTTTGTAGGGAAAACAAGCAAGCTGCCAAATTAAAGACCATGGAGGCCAAACACAGTCTAGAAACATGGAAAAATACATACTTTGAAGTGCGGGCAAAAATTGAAGCATCAGGCAGAGACCAGCGATGGGAGTTTGATAGGAAGCGCCTGTTTGAGAAAACAGATTATTTGGCAGGAATCTGTCAAGATCTTTTTAACACATTGCAGGTAAGAGAGCAACCTGTATCACTTTTACATCTCAAAAAGATGATGGCTAATGACACATTTATCTAAAAATACAAGTTCAGTACATCTCAGGAATTATGACCAACCTGCTGTTTAGGAAGCTGATATGGAGTTAAAGTTTCTGACTATATCTAAAAGATGTTTTTTTTTTAACTCAACAGATTCTTGAGGAGTTTTATAACATATTTGGCCCAGAATTGAAAGCTGTCACCGGGGATCCAAAGAGGATTGACGATGTAATACGACGGGTTGATGGGCTTGTCATCCCAATGCAAACACTAACATTCGATCCTTTTAATATCAAGTATTCCAATCAGTGGAAGGCTGTGATGGACAATTTTAATTTCGAAGTCCTGGTAAGGAGCTGATAATGTTACATACATTATAAGAATGCCACTAATTCCTCAAAAACATGATGTTTCAATATTATCAGTATTCGTAACCAATAGTCTGACAATGACATTATCCAAAATCTGACCTGAAACTGAAGGGATGCACAATGACATGAACCCTACCACAGAAACCGTTTAGTCCTTGAAGAGGGTGTCATCAGATGCATACTGTCCTTGATCCTGTTGAATTCATTTGAGGTGGCCTGTTTTATGAAAAATAGGAAAGTAAGAAAGATTATCTCAGGGAGTTATCTCATTGAATTTGCATTTCAATTTAACTGAATTATATGCGTAAATGAATTGATTTGGGAGATAATGTTAATTTTTCAGCTTGGTGGAGCCTCTGTGCGAGGATGAGTTTTTGAAATACGCATGCTACCCTTTAGTAGTGCTTAGTTATAGTTGACATTTTATATTCCTCATGGCCTTCCACCTAGGCACCCCGAAACACATATATGGAACACCTTCAAAACAGTGTCTTCCTGCGACACTACAGAACAGGGCATGCTGCAGTCAACGAGCTACGCTGTAGTAATGAATAATATTAAACTCTTTGTAAGAGAATAGGAGTTGAAGGTGTGGGGGTTGGGTAAAAATACCTTGTGGATAGCAACTGTTACTTTAATAGATGCTCCAGGCGGCATGATTACAAATGGGAAAGAAAATAGTGGGAATTTCTTCAGGGTACTGTGGCCTGAACTTCCTCTTATGATCTGGTCAACATTTCTGATGGATACATCTCCCAGTGGATTCCTCACCTTGTGAATATCCCCTGCGCCAGCAACATTCGGAAACTTTTGTAGCTCTCCACGTCGACGAGGATGTAGACGAGTCACAGAGGCACGACTCTGCTCGCGACCTCGCTGACGTCACTGGATCCATAATAGAGCCTCGCCGGCGTGATGACGACAGTTCCCTTTTTTCTGCGCCGTCGACGCCAACGGTTTTTGGGGCTCTCCGTAGCTTGTTACTTTGTGTTTTCCAGTTTGTATCCTGTTCTATCTTTTACTCTTTTCAAGGATGTCGAGAAAATCAGGATTCAAGCCTTGCAGGGAGTGCGGTGGACACATGCCATAACAGATCCTCACGACGATTGCGTATGGTGTTTGTCATCGGACCATGACGTCGAGGAGTGTCCTTCCTGCAGGAAGATGAACCCGAAGGCTCTGAAAGAAAGGGAAGCCAAGCTGTTTATGGCTAAGATGTGTAAAGAAAAGAGAGGTCGGAGGAGATCGAAGACCAGGTCGAGGTCGAGATCGGGCTCGAAGTCGACGTCGGGTCATGCTTCAAAATCCAGAAAGCATAAGAAAAAGAAGAGGCATGGTTCTCTATGCCATTCGAATAAAGAGGAGGCTCAGTCGTCGGCTTCGAAAGCTCATCGACATCGAAAGGACTATATATCTCCTTCTCCTTCCCCAGTGAGAGTATCTTCTCTTGTGGCTTCACCAGCGCCGAATCCTTCTCCTTCTCCGGAGCATTCTCCGGCTCCGGAAGAAGAGGTACCAGTACCTGAAAGGCCATCGACTTCAGTGGATCCTCCGTTGGCGCCAGCAGGCCTGAGTCCAGTGATCCCTATGCCTGAGCGCATTCCAGGCGAGTACCCTCCTTATCCTGGTCCAGGGCAAGACCCGACGCATTATCTTAATGCGATGTACGGTGTCTTTGCGAGGGCTATGTACCCCTCTGGTGCACCTTTGAGTTCCATGGCATTCAATTTGGTAGTACCTCAGGCGTATGCTCCAGCTCCCTTCATGCCATTTATGCCTACGGCTCCATCTTGGCATTTCCCGGCGCCGAGAACGTCGACGCTGACGTCGATTCCTCCATCTCCGGCGCCGTCAGCTCGACCTCGGTCGACTTCGAATGTGCTCCTGGATCCGGGTTCGACGCCGGATCCAACTCCGTCGGATTCGTGTGCGACTCCATTGGCCCCAAAGATAAGGTCCAGACGGGAAGCACAAAGATTGCTGGAGGAGCAGCATTACAGGGAAGATGAGATGGAAGAAGGAGAACTTCAAGAGTCAGAGGACTTTTTTGAGACCTAAGAGAGTCAAGTGGTTTGGAACTATCACCAGAATGGCAACTCTCTCCTCCTTCAGAGGTTCCCTCCAAAGATGTGGTTTCTTACCACACTGTGATTCGTAAGGTGGCTGATCTTTTTGGATTTGCAACTCCCGACAACGGAATTTAAATCTAATATTCTGACAGAAGTGCTTCATTCTCCTTCTGTAGTAATTGAACCTTTACTTCCATTTAATGAAGCTATCACTGAGCCAAATATGGAAGTTTGGCAAAAACCCTTTTCGGCACCTGCAGTTTCGAGGTCAGTTGCCAGAAGATATAGGGCGGCTCCAGGAGATCCGGAGTTTTTATCCTCTCATCCTGCTCCTGAGAGTTTAGTTATTCAAGCCGCCTACTCAAAGAAATCGGCAGGAGCTTTTCCACAGACTCCAGGTGACAGAGAGTCTAAGAGACTGGATCAGGCAGCTAAAATTGTGTTTTTATCAGCTTCTATGGCTCTTAAGTCCACCAATGCCACTTGCCTTTTGGGCAGGTATATCCATGCTTTAATGGATTCTGCTAGACAACTGACCCCAAAGTTGTTGGAAGAGGACAGAAAGAACGTTGATGAGGTCTTGTCTAACACTCAGGCAGCTGCAAAACAGGTGATACAGAGTGGCCTTGATACAGTGGACTCTGTAGCCAGGATAATTGGGTTGTCGGTTGCATCTAGGAGGGGTGCCTGGCTTAAGTCTTCAGAATTTTCTCAGGATGTCCAGGCAAATCTTTTGGACCTCCCATTTGATCGTTCTGGACTTTTTGGGAAAAAGGCAGATGCAGCTTTGAAAGATTTAAAGAAAGCAAGGCTACAGCCAAGTCCCTGGGTCTGCAGACACAGCCTAGGGGTTCTTCTTATAGGAAGTTCAGGGGCTTTGGAAGGTTGTCCTTTCGGACATACAGACCACCTCAACAGCAGCAGCAGAATACTCTAAATAAGTCATATAGGGGCAGGAACAGAGGTCGGCCACGAGGTCGACAACCCTCCTCCTCCTCTTCCTCTACCTCTCCCCCTCTTACCACAGCAAAGCAGCCAGAGGTCCCCCATTCTGGATCATGTTGGTCCTGTGGGGGGTCGGCTTACTCATTTTCTACAAAATTAAGAATTGGTCACTACAGACCGTTGGGTTCTCAATCTCGTAGAAAATGGGTATGCTCTTTCCTTTTGGGAATTCCCTCCAAATTACCCTCTTTGCCAAGGAGCTTGCTCGGAGGACCATCTTCTTCTCCTGTAAGAGGAAGTTCTAACCTTGTTAAAAAAGGGTGTGATAGAGGTGGTTCCAGAGCAGGAAAGGGGTCAGGGATGCTACTCCCGGTATTTCCTGATACCCAAGAAGGATGGCAGGTTACGTCCAATCCTGGATTTCAGGGTCTTGAATCTTTTTCTAAAGCAAGAAAAGTTCAAGATGCTCACCCTAGCTCAGGTTTTTCAAGCGCTGCAGCAAGAGTACTGGATGGTATCGATCGATTTTCAGGACCCGTATTTTCATATCCCGATCCTGAAGTCACACAGGAAGTATCTCAGTTACACGGTGAGGTAGCAACATTATCAGTTTGCGGATCTTTCGTTTGGACTTACTACTGCACTTCGAGTCTTCACCAAGGTGATGGCAGTGGTGGCAGCCCATCTCAGAAGATCTGGGATTCCAATTTTCCCCTATCTGGACGAATGGCTGATCAAAGCAGAGTCGCCAGAGAAGGTGTGTCATCATCTGCAGGTGACAACCCAGCTGTTGTACAAATTGGGTTTTTCGATAAATGTACCCAAGTCTCACCTAGTGCCCTCACAGCGCAACCTGTTTATAGGGGTGGTACTGGACACTACTGTCTGTCGAGCATTCCCTCCTCCTCAAAGAATTCTCGATATTCAGGAAATGATTCCCTTGTTTTACAATTTAGCGGTCGTTTCAGTCCTGAAGGTCCTTTGTCGGCTCAGTCTGTTTGCTTCCTGCATTCTGTTGGTCAACCATACACGCTGGCACATGAGGGCACTCCAGTGAATACCTCCACAGGCAGTGGTATCAGCACAAAGGAGATTTCAGGGAGTCTGTGAGGATCTCCAAAGAAGCTGCAGTGGATCTGTCTTGGTGGAGCGTGGAGGGCAATCTGGCTCAGGGAAAGCCCTTCCATCTCCCCCCATCGGTGGCCACAGTGATAACGGCTGCATCCACTCTAGGGTGGAGTGCTCATCTGGGGGATCTGGAGATCAAAGGTCTTTGGTCTCCAGAGGAAAGGTTGCTTCACATCAACCTTCTGTAATTAGGGGCGATACGTTTGGCGCACAAGGCCTTCCTCCCTTCCCTTCGCCATCAGTCGGTTCAAGTCCTAACAGACAACAGGACCGCGATGTGGTATGTCAACAAACAGGGAGGAGTAGGGTCGCATTGTCTTTGCAGAGAGGCTCTGCGTCTCGGTTCAGGACCATTAGATTTGTCTGATGGCAAATCATCTGGCCGGAGTTCTAAACGTACGTGCAGACAGTCTCATTCGGCAGTTCTCAGCCGACCACGAGTGGAGGCTTCATCCGGAGGTGATTCATCACGTCTTCCAGACGTGGGGAACTCCTCGGGTGGACCTGTTTGCTACTCACGAGAACGCTCACTGCCCGTCATTCTGCAGTCTCCAGTATGCGATGCAGGGGGCTCTGGGGGACGCGTTTCAGTTGAGTTGGGGTTCTCAACTCCTTTATGCGTTTCCTACTATACCCTTGATTCCTCGGGTTCTAAGGAAGATTCGCCAAGACCGGGCCCAAGTCATATTGATCGCCCCGTATTGGCCAAAAAGGATGTGGTACACGGATCTTCTCCACCTCTCCTCGTGCCCTCCGCTCCGTCTCCCTTTCAGGGCAGATCTCCTCTCGCAGTCGCAGGGGCAGGTTCTACACCCCCACCACCAGAGCTTACACCTTCATGCCTGGAGATTGAACGGGTAAATCTGAATTCTTTTTCTCTCCGGCCTGACGTGGTGGATGTTATTTCAGCCAGGCGGCATTCCACCAAGTCGATTTATTCCTATAGGTGGTCCAAATTTGTTTCATGGTGTGGATAGAAGTCTATTGACCCCTTAAGGGTCCGTTTATCCAACATCCTTCAGTTTGCTCTTTCTTTAGCCCAACAGGGTTTTGCGATGGCTACAGTGAAGGGTTATTTGTCGGCTTTGTCGGCATTCCTTTGTTTGCCGGATCAGCCATCATTATTTTGTTGCGTGTTTATCTAGGTTCCTGATCGATACTGCGACCTTATGCCTCTATTCGGCTATAAATCCATTTATTCCCTATATTGGCATAACAGTTCAAGTGCGATTTTCAGAAAAGTCATCTCTGGCCTCACACGAACAGAGCCACATTCCAGCATAGTTCTCTGCCACTTCCTTTACAACCAATTAGTGCAATGACAGAGCAGAAGTCACTATCTGATATTCCTAGATTAACACTCCGAGTTCTTCAACAAGATAAAAACTCAGCAAACCTGGAAATCCCCGCTTGCTGTGTTTTGATTAGTAATGGAACTCTAATGAGCAACTGATAACTATCACTTCCTAGTGACATCTTTAATTGACGTCTTATGTCCAGCAAACTTGCGTCAAACCCGGCACCTGTCAGGTATAAATATTACCAACGTTGCCTTAAGCAATGAGAGCTGTCGTGCTGTTGTATGCTGCCGTGCACCCTGTGTGCATCCCATTGCTGCTGCAGGCAGTACGCTGCTGCTGTTGTCCCTTGGTGGTGAAGCTACTGATACCATTATCGCTGCTAAAGCGCGAACGATGGTGCAGTACGCTTAGGAGCTGAACAGCCGTCCCTCTGCGAAAAGCAGATTCCAGCTGCCGTGGACGCTGTCCCCCGCCTCCTCCTCCCGACGCGCTGAAGAGAGCCGCTGCCTTTCTCCTGCAGAGAAATCCAGCTCCAGCGTTTCCGGTCTGCCCTCGCGGGTGACTGGGATATCGAGTGCCCCCTGAAGGAAATACCAGACTTCCATCATTCTATTCAGAGGCATGGTGTTGACTAAACCCTTAGACGAGAATTCTTGAAGCAAACCTTGGCAAAACCAACTTAACTTAAATCTACTTACTTACTCCCCTTCCACGTGTTAGGCTTAGGTCAGGCACACTGGGGTAGGCGTAGTTAGAAGCACCAGTTGAGTATGTTAGCCTAATGTATATATGACTGTATATATGTTTTATTACTTTTAAACCATTGTATGGCTAAGAAACCATATCAATGCTTTTACAGTTCTATTTCGCAATACTTATCTTACTGTACGTACTTTTTATAATAACAAGTCTTGCAATTGTGGCAATACATTTCTCTTGTACGAGAAGAAAGACTGTTCAATAAATGTTAACCCTTTATTGACAAACGCCCGTCTCTCTGTTCTCTACATCTCGTGAAAATAAACTGCACTAAACTGACTGAGTGAAATACATGTCTATTGTTTCACACGACCCTAGAGATTGACTCTTGATCTGAGGAGCAAAGTTGTCATGTTGCACGGTTGTTGGAAAGCTGAATCCCTTCTTGTCTGTGCCAGGGAAGCTGATCACTTCCCATGCAGAGAAGAAAGTTTCCAGTGACCTCTGAGCTAGTTGGTAACACACCCAATTAAGTTTAGCATAGTCAGTGGAGGCCTGGAATATCCGCAGTTCCACGTCGATACTACTGTTTATGTTATTCCAATGCGCAGGGCCTAGTGGGAAACTAGGAACTACACTACAATTTAAATCACCTATTGTGTTACGTTTTATTAAGGCCTTACCAACAAATTTTTGCCCACTTAATTTATTGTGCCTCAATGGGACTTAAATCTTGTCTTAACCTACTTGATGTGTTCTCCCTTTGAGCCCTTGCACAAGTGTCCCTTGAGACTGTTGTCTTTTAAAACGGTATTTCTAGTTGCTATTACCTCGACAAGGAGGGTAAGTGAGCTTCAAGTTCTGAATTTGAAAGCCCCATTTTTGACTATTCAAGCTGAAAGAATGGTACTCAGGACCAGGGCTGCTTTTCTGCCTAAGGGGGTAACTCCCTTTCATCTGGGGCAGTCCATTACCCTTCCTACCTTCTATCCTCCCCCTCACCCTTCGAAGGTGGAGGAGCGGCTTCACCACTTGGACCCAAAGAGGGCGGTGAGCTTCTACCTTGACAGAACTAAGGACTATCGTGTGGATGACCAGCTCTTTGTGGGGTTTTCTGGCTGCAGAAAAGGCAGAGCCGTGCACAAACGCACACTTTCCAGATGGATTGTCTTGTGCATCAAGATTTGTTACTCTTTGGCCGGAAAGGAACCTCCAGAGGGTTTAAGAGCTCATTCTACTAGAGCAAAGTCTTCAACATCTGCTTTGTCTAGAGGTGTTCCTGTGGAGGACAATTGTAGAGCGGCAACTTGGGTCTCCCTCCACACTTTCGCAAAGCATTATGCTTAGATTCCCAAGTGAGGAGGGATGGCCATTTTGCGCGTTCTGTCCTTCAGGATTTCTTGGTATAGAGGAGTTGACACCCTCCTCCGGGAGGGGGGACTGCTGTGGGATTCTATTCACAAGGTGAGGAATCCACTGGCAGATGTATCCATTAGAAGAACAAGTTACTTACCTTTGGTAACGTTTTTTCTGGTGGATAAAGTATTTGCCTGTGGGTTCCTCACTGACCTACCCGCCTCCCCGTTGTCCACTTTTTTATAGCTGCAAGCTGTTTATTTTATGATTGTATCTTTCAATGGAAATGTTTAATTGTTCTTGCTTTTTGCATTGATTTCACACTGTGTGTGTTAGTTTGAATACTGTGTACTGTGTATACTGTGCCTATTTGTCGGTCCGTCCGTGTGCCTCGGGGGCACGGAAAAAAGGGCGGAACTGACGTCATCATGCCGTCGAGGCTCTATTATGGATCCAGTGATGTCAGCGAGGTCGCGAGCGGAGACCTCTGTGACATTGTCTACGTCCTCGTCGGCGTGGAGAGCTACAAATGTTTCAGAATGTTGCTGGCGCAGGAGATATTCATAAGGTGAGGAATCCACAGGCAGATACTATATCCACCAGAAAAAGTGTTACCGAAGGTAAGTAACTTGCTCGTTTCTGACACCCTTGCCTTTGGATTTCGTCAGGACTGGAAATCTCACTCCCTGGAACCATTCCTTATTCACTTATATACCCAGTATATATGTCGGAGTAGGGATCTCTACTTTGTGTATATAGTGAGTTTGAGGAGGATGAGCCCCCCTCTATTCTCCCTCTTATTTGTAGAATAACAGTACAAAGTTCCCTCACACACTGAACAGGCACCATCTAGCCTTCAGCAGTGCAAGCTTCACCCCACATGGTCATCAGCAAGCTCCCTTGCTAACACAATAGGTACAGCATATGTCCCGCAGGGCAACTAGCCCTCACTTACAGAAAAAGGTACAACCTGTCATCAATGATTATGCTTGCTTCAAGTCCCTAGCTGTGGCCCTCTGAGGCGGATATCAGATGTTTGAATTAAAGCATTTACATTTAGGTACATTACAATGCCTCAATTACAATGCTAACATTTGCATCGAATTGTAATGTAACTCTTTGAAAATTACATTTAGAACACAAACCTATACATCACATTTTATCCAGCAGTGCAATTTATAAATATTTTAAAGAAGCAACACTGCCATCTACTGGTTTTTTTTTTACTGTAAATACAGTGTTAATCCTTAATTCATTATTTTTGGATGACATATTTATAATCCGGATCTAAAACGGAACAATATTTTTTATAACTTTTTTTATAGAATTGTACTTTATGAACACAACGTAATTTTTTTATCTAAAATTATTTTACCCACATTTGTATCTATATCACTATTATTAATCGTTTTTGTTAAAATGTAATAAATAAGAGCAAGTTATTAAAAATATATATATTTTAAATTACAATATAATTAATGTATTCCCTTTAAATTACTACCCACCGTTTCCACCAATATCACCTAATCAAGCTGTTTATAAATAGAATGTATTTTGTTTAAATATATTAAATATATATATTTAATGTAAATTAAAATGTTGATTTAAAAAAAATTATGAAACTTAATGTTTTTCAGTTTAATTTCTACCCATCCTTTGCTTCATATCAATTTAAACACACATTCTGAAAGTGCTTGAAATTCAAATAAATATGAATTTAATTACCAGTTTCTTATATCCCCTTAAAAACCTTTCCTTAAATTAAATGTCATTTGAATAAAGAAAAAATGACATCCTACTTTATGCCCGTCTGGTTGTTTGATCCTGAACCTGTAATGAACATCGCAAACATGTAACTACATAGACTCAGATTTACTACACGTTATAAACAAAAGTGAATTAACTGTCATTCTATGTAAATGACATGTGATATAAATAATGCACTGAAATTGTAAGTCCATGTAAACTGATTCATTGCAAAGGTAACATACCATCTGAAGCATGTCAATGCTGTATCATAGAACCTAATTTAAAAAAATCATCCAAACACTGATTTAGCTGTTATATTTTGTTCTGCTGATGCCATAATTTTTTCATGTGGCTAAAATGTACTTGCTGACGGCAGATCTGGCTATCAAATATATAATAAATCTGCTGCTGGTTGATATTACCATGTATGTATGATTTTCAACAGAACCTCCTTGCCAGTGGTTATCCTTTTTAATCAGGAAAGAACATCCTTCCATAACTCCACAAGACCATTTTCGTTTTGCATAACACCAGCAAATGTTGAACAATCTCCCTAACTGATGAATCCATCAAGATCACAGGGATAATCCTTTGTATTAATTTATTTCATATATACTTATTTTAATTGTCCATCCATTGTCGAATCATTTCATTTTGCTAAACAGAGGCTGTTAAACATCCATAGTCCTAATGGATTCATTCTTTAACATTAGTTCTTTAACATAACAATACAACATATGTTTCAGACAGTGAAATGTCCTTTAACAAGCCTATAACTAAACATCTATCACTAAAGGCAAATGTAGCATAACAAAAATCAAATAAACAAAACATATTCTTTTGAAATCAAAGAGATATAATGAGCATGGGTACATACTTAATGTGTTTCCTCACAACGATTGCATGGGCATCATGTTGTTCATATAGTCCTCCCACTATGTTTTTTTAATCTTTATCCAAAATGCATTGTTCTATAGATCAAGGAAACTTACAATTTTAAAAAACAATAGTTAATGAACATGCTAATTAAGTATTTCAGAAAAACTAAAATTAACACTCTTATATGCAAATTATTCAAATAAATCTATTACAAAGAATTATATATAATCTCTAATATGTGCGCCTCTCCATCAAGACATATGATAAAAGTGTGGAGGGGGGGATGTGAAGTCTTGTTTTCCTTACCTCTGGATAACATGATACACATTGAAATTTCTCAATTGTTGGGACTTGCTGCCCCAACCACACCTTAATGCTATTGTGATTGTTGACGTATGAGATATGCCTCCATGTTGTACTTTGGATGCTGCTTAGAAAAATTGAATAAACAAAGTTTGTAAAAAAGAAAAATAATCTCCAAGAAAGACTAGCCTTGGCTGTATGTTCATAGCAGCTTGGAAATCAGATAGTCATAAAGTAAAAAAACCTATTATGGCACCCTCATGTTAGAAGCTAGTAAACAGGAAAAAATGTATGAGGCACAGTAATGTATCTACTAGTACTTTCTCCAAAATATTAGATGCAATGCTAAAGTCTGGACTAAATGTTGCAAATGTCAATATTGTACCAATATCAGGAAGATCTATAACTTGTATTATTTACCTTACCTACTGTTCGATGTAGCCACAAAAAAAAAGAGGGGGACCAGAAACTATTCCCCTTTGATTTTTCACCATAGTAAACTGAAAAATTGGCATATATTTCAACTACACGTCGCAGAGTTTTACGTTGGTCTTACTTGATTATCACCTGATGTCCTGCACCTAACTGGCCACTTCCTTATCTCTGTCATATGATCATACAATATCTCCTGACAACCCCATATTCCATATAGTGTGCTACGAATATTGTACTTTACTGCAGGTACTTATCTGTGAATCCCTCCATGGTCACTCAAAAATTATCTCATGCATTATGAGAGTCATTTTGCCTGTCTGTTTCCATACTTGCATGCTCATTCCAATCTCATCGTTGGCCCACTTAGTTACATCTTTCAACCACACTTTCATAATATTTGCCCTGGAGCCTCTCCAAGACCTGACTACAGGCCTCTTTGCCAACACTAAGGTCAAGTCTAGAAAACTAAGGGTGTGTTTAGTGTTTTATTATGTGTCATTTTTCCCACAAATATGAGAGCAGGGTCAGTCCTAATTGAGTTCCAGTGATGTCTTTAACCTCATGCGCGCTATTGTTATTCTGCTCGTATGCTGAGTTTTTAAAAAACCCATGTAACATGACGAGCTGGGCTCGTCATCAGCGTGCGAGGAGGCTACACCATGACGATCCCAGCTCGTCATGAGCGTGGAAGGGGTTAAGCACTTGAGCAATATATCCCCAAAACATCTGGTATATAGAACATTCCCTTTCCATATAATAAATGTTTTCCACCTGTGTACTGCACCTAGGGCAACTGGGATCTGTACTCTGGTAGATTGTTGACAGTTGCTCGGAGGATGGGGGACGGGGGATGGTTATGTGTGGTGCAGATAATTACCTTTGTGGTGCAAAATGATGAATCCTTCACTTGTTTGCTTTAAATAGGTTTATTCAGGTGTTCTCTAATTACCTCAGCCAATACATCTTTCTTCTTTGTGTAATAGCCTACTTTGAACTGACAGACCATTTCATCACTAACCAAATGACATCATGGTCTAAGAATGACATACAGCTCCCACCTTTACAATAGCTAAATATTAAATATATATATATATATATATAACCCCTTCACTGCTAGGCCTTTTTCCCCTGTGCTGAGCTTTTTTTGCCTATTTGGGGTAGTTCGCGCTTATGTCCCTGTACCTTTTTGCCTTTATAAGGTATCCACGCCAAATTTGTGTCCTTTTCTTCCAACATCATGAGGATTCTAAAGGTACCCAGGCATTGTGGATATTTTTTAAATGGGAAAAAGTACTGCAGAAGAAAGCGTCTGTTTTTTTCCCTGCAAATGGTATTAACAAAGGGTATGTGGTGCTGAAATCACAATCTTCTCAGATATCGGGAACAGGCAGACTTTTGTCAGAAAAGTAAACATTTTTACACAGTTTTGGCATTTTATGAGGATATAGCCTATTTTTGCTATGTTTTGTGCTTACAACCTCCTTCCAGTTAGTGGTAGAAATGGGTTTAAAAGCAATAATGGATCCCAGAAACCTATACAATTCTGAAAACTAGACAACATTCTGAATTCAGCAAGGGATTATTTGTGTAGGTCCTTCAGGTTTTTCTATAGAAACTAACAGTTAAAAAAGCAGGCATTTTTGCCACCGTTTTCACCTGTAACTTCTTCTAAGTATGAAATTTTGTTTTTAAAGCAATATACCGTTACATCTGCTGGATATATAGGACTTGTAGGTTCACCAAGAACCCGAGTAACCCAGAGCCAATAACTGAGCTACGTCTTGCAATGGTTTTTCATTGTGCACCGGGTACATAGCAATTCATTTGTTAAAATATAAAGAGTGAAAAATAGGTACCAAGGAAACCTATATATTTCTGAAATGGGAACAAAATATAGAGTTTAGAAGCAGTGGGCATTTGTACATCTCCAAAATTGAGGGTACCTATACAAGCATGTGAATTTGAGTGTCATTTTTCAAAATGACTTCTTTTTTACAAATTGTTTTACATTTGGAAGGCAGAAAAGCACAGAAAGTCAATTGGTAATACCACTTTTCTGTGTTCTTCATAGTCTTCTTATAAAATGCTACCTCAATTGTTTGGGTAGGCCTAGTGCCTGTGACAGTAAATGACCCAACACACAATGTGGACACCACATTTTTGAAGGGAAAACTAACCCTTTTTTTGCAATGTATCAAGCTGTGGATTTTGGACCTAGCTCATCTGGCACCTAGGGAAACTTAGCAAGCCTATACATTTTTAAAAACTAGACACCCGGGGAAATCCAGGATGGGGTGACTTGTGTGGCTCTCACCAGGCTCTGTTACCCAGAATCCCTTGCAAACCTCAAACTTTGTAAAAAAGAAACACATTTTCATCCCATTTCAGTGATGGAACGTTCTGGAATCTGCAGGGAGCCACCCAGCATTGCCCAAAGTCTTCAGATAAAAATTGTACATCACTTGTGTGGATAGGCCTAGTACCTGTGACAGGAAACGTCCCAAAATACAACGTGGACACATCACATTTTTCCAGTGAAAACTGACGCATTTTCGCAATGTGCCTAGCTGTTGATTTTGGATCCTAGCTCTTCCGGCATCTAAGGAAACCTACCAAACCTATACATTTTCTTAAACTAAGCAACCAGGGAAAACCAGGATGGGATGACTTCTGTGGCTCTTGCAAGGTTATGTTACCCAGAATCTCTTGCAAACCTCACACTTTGTAAAAAAAAACTAGCTACATTTTTCTCACATTTCTGTGATATCAAGTTCTGGAATCTGAATGTATCCACAAACTTCTACTCACCAACATTCCTCAACATCTCCCGATAAAAATGGTACCTCACTTGTGTGGGTAGGCCTAGTTCCAGCGACTGGGATTGGCCCAAAACATACTGTGCAGACTTCAAAATTATCAATTACATTGATCCCGGGCTTGGCAGCCACCTAGGGAACCCTCCCAATCCCAGACATTTCCAAAAACCAGACACCCAGAGGAGTCCAGGGAGGTGTTATTTGCGTGGATCCCCCAATGTTTTACTACCCAGAATCCCCTGCAAACCTCAAATTTAGCTGGAAAAAAATCAAATTTTTCTCAGATTTCTGTGTGGTAAAGTTGTAGGATCACTGGTCAGATGCAAATTTCTAACTACACAGCGTTCCCCCAGGCCTCACGATAAAAACGGTACCACACTTCTGTGGGTGGGCCAAGTACCCACAGCAGGGAAGACCCCTAAACGTATATTGTTGAGACATCAAAATTATCTATCACAAAACTACCTGGTTTTGAATGGGGGCCACCTGCGTTTTTGGTCCCGGACTCAACGGCCATTTAGGAAAACATACCAAACCAAGACATTTCTGAAATCTAGACATTCAGGGTTCAGGGAGGTACGACTTGTGTGGATCCTCCAATGTTTTCCTTCCCAGAATACCCTACAAACCTCAAATGTAGCTAGAAAAAAAATCACAATTTCCTCACATTGCTGGCTGGAATCACCGCACAGGCACAAATGTCCTACCACTCAGCGTTCCCATCAGCCTCTTGAATAAAATTATACCTCACTTGTGTGGGTGGGCCAAGTATCCGCAGCAGGGAAGTGCCCAAAACCTATTGTGGAGGCATCAAAATTATCTATCACAAAAAGACCTGGTTTTACAAGGGGGTGTACCTGCCTTTTTGGTCCCAGGCTGGCGACCATCTAGGGAAACCTACCAGAACGCACACATTTCTGAAAACTAGACACCCTGAAGTTGAAGTTGAAGTTAAGGGTTTTATATAGCGCTCGGTCACCATGTGTTTTTTTGGCGCTGGGGACGGACAGCTGCAAGGGAGACAGGAGGGCTGCTTAGGATGAAAAGGTGTGAGAGAAGAGGAAAGTTTTTAGGGCTTTACGAAAGTCCAAGTAGATAGGGATAGACCTGATAGAAAAAGGAAGCGCATTCCAGAAAGGGGGGGCAAGGGTAGAGAACCTCATGCCTCCAAGTTTTTTCCTCCTGAAGCGAGGGACACTTAAGAGAAGCTGAGAGGAAGAACGCAGATTTTTGTTGGGGACATAGGGTTTAATTTTGGAGTTGATAAAAGCTGGCGCAGTGCCTGCCAAGGCCAGAAAAATCCTGCAACCCATCTTGAATAGGGATCGTTCAGAGATGGGCAGCCAATGAAGTGTTTTTAACAGAGGGGTAACATGAGGGGACTTGTTAAGTCTGTAAATCAGGCGGGCCGCCTGGTTTTGAATTAGTTGTAGGCGCCGAAGTTCGTAAGCAGGGACACCTACATACAGGCCATTGCCATAATCAAGACGAGACAAGATCATGGCAAGGAGAATAAGTTTGAGAGCTGTAAAAGAAAAGAAATGGGAAATTTTGCATATGGTTCGGAGTGTCAAAAAGCATGATGAAATCACAGTGCTAATCTAGGGGCCATAGTGAGGTCCTTGCTGACTTTGATCCCCAGAGTTTTTACAGAAGCAGAGGGTGAGGGGGAGGGACCAAGGGAAGGGGGCCAGAAAGCAGAGGTCCAGGGACTGGAGGCGCCGCCCGTAAGTACCAGCTCGGTCTTATCGGGGTTTAGCTTTAGATGGTTGCCATTCATCCATTCGCTGATAAAAGTCATTATAGTTTGAAAATTAAGGATCGAGTTAGAAAGAGGGGAAAGGTTAAAGATAAGCTGGAGGTCATCGGCATAATTAAATACTGTGACCTCCATTTTTTGCAAAGCAGATATAAGAGGATAGATGTAGAGGTTGAAAAGAAGAGGGGAGAGAGGAGCCCTGGGGGACCCCACAAGGGACACAGCGGGTGGGAGCGGAGAAGCCAGCCAGCTGTACGCCTGGGTGTGATTCCCCAAGAATGAAGTGAGCCAGGCCAGAGCGGATCCCGGAATGCCGGCGCCCCCGACACAGTCGAGAAGGATGGAATGATCGACCGTGTCGAAGGCGGCAGACAGATCGAGGAGAACCACAGCCTGAGGGGAGTTGATATCAGCACTCCTTCTGAGCTCATCCAGGACGGACAGGACAACAGACTCTGTAGAATGTGATGGGCAAAAGCTTGCTTGGTTGGGGAGCTAGGAAGTGGTTCTCCTCGATAAAGGCATTGAGGCAGGTGGTAACGTGGCTCTCCAAAATCTTTCCCAGGAACGGGAGTAATGAAATGGGACGAAAGTTGGAGAGAGAAGTAGAATCAGCGCCTGGCTTTTTCAAAATAGGAATTACTTTAGCTGATTTAAACAGGTCCGGGACAATTCCCTGGATTAGAGAGTTATTGAGGAGAGTTAAAGGGGGCTCAGGACAAGTGGAAAAAAATCTCTCTCTAGATGTGGGCGGGGCAGCTGTCGGAGGGGGACCCTGATTTGACCCTCTTAAGCAGGATGGAAAAAGCTTCCTTGGAAATCAGGGTTCAATTGGTCTAGAAAAAAAGAATTAAGCGGGTTGGGGACATAAGAAAGAAGGGGAAGGCGGGGGAATGTTGAGCTTTATGGATGCAATTTTCTCAATGAAGTATTCATTAAGGGAATTGCAAAGAAGTTGTGAGGGGACTGGCTTGGGGGTAACTCTATCAGAAGTGGCTAACTCGTGGACAATAGTAAACATTTCCTTGGGTTTGTTTGCCGCAAGAAGGATCTTGGAAGAAAAATGTTCAGATTTTGCAAGAAGGATGGCTTTCTTATAGTCCCGGAGGAGAGTAGTGTATTGTAATTTTGATGCAGGGCAATATCCACGCCTCCAGTGGCGCTCAGCCTGCCTAAGTGCAAGTTTTTTATCTTTAAGTTCGATAGTAAACCATCTATTGGCCTCATGGAGGCGGCGTATTCTGACCAGTTTGAGAGGGGCTACAAAGTCACAGGTTGCAGAGAGCCAGCTATTGATACCAGCAACCTGAGAATTGGGAGAAATGTCAGCCAGGTCAGGGAGTGAGGCTGAAAGAGAAGAACAGAGTGTGGCTAGGTCCACACAATTCCAGTTCCGTGCCCAGGTATTAATAGGGAGTGAGGACTTAGTATCAATACCTAGTTCAAGGGAAAGAGAAATGAAAGAGTGGTCAGACCAAGGGCAAGGGGAAACTAAAGGGAAAGAAATGTATAAGTTAGCTGACCATATCTGATCCAGAATGTGGCCGTGTATGTGACTTGGGGAGTGTATATCTGAGATAAAATTCAAGGCATGAAGGGATTCTGTGAAATCTCTGGACATGTATCCTCGTGAGGATCAGTGGGCCAGAAATTGAAATTGCCCAATACCAAGACAGAGGAATTGTTGACCACCAAAGTGGCCAACAGTTCCTGTATTGCGGGAATGAAGTGAGGCATGGGTTGGGGAGGTCGATAGAAAAGCGGACATGTAAATGGGACCGCAAGAGCAACAGAGCGGGCGACTAGAAAATCAACAGCAGTGATAGAAGGAAATGAGAGGAGCTGGAACTGGAGATTAGAGCGGGCAATTAAGGCCACTCCACCTCCAGCCTTCCCCTCTGGGCGATCAGCACGTAGAGCAGTGTTTCCCAAACTTTTTTGACCTGCGGCTCCCTTGACCTAATTGGCAGATGGCCGCGGCTCCCCACCATTTTTTTTTACAGTGGGGGGAAGTAAACCCGACCTCGGGAGTACTTCCAGTTGTCTCCCTGAAATGTATTGGGATGCGATGGAAGTTTTATAATCATATTTGTAACAAAATGAAAATATAGCAGTTGTTTAATAAAAGCTTTAATAATGGATTCAGTGAAATATGCTTTATCAAGTGTACCATATTTAGACATGTTCAGTTCCTCTGTTATAATGCGAGTACAAAATACATCACTCAGAAAACGCTTTAACCCAAGTTCTGCCATGTTCCGTTTAACCAATGGCCGGTGTTAATTTTAAAATTCGGTGGACAATGCAACTACAAAATATATCTGTCAGAAGGCAGGTTCCTCCTTGTTCCAATTAACAAATCGCCGGCAGGGGCGGTGGGTGACATTTGAAAGTGGTGGGGCGCAAAGTGATTAGCATACAGCACCGTAGCGAGCGCAGCGAGCAAGCCCGAACCCCGAAAAGGGGGGTTTGGTGGGATGACCCCCCCCAAGAAAATTTTGAAAAAAAAGAAGAAAAATCGTGCATTTTCAAGCAAATTTGAGAAAGCAGAAAGGTTAATAAAGCAATTGTGAAAGTGCAGTTATTACATTAATAGATGGCATAACATAAGTAGCTGCTTATTCAGTATAACCACAGAGCTTCATACATTCCGCCCTATTATGCCCAGGTGCTGAATTCAGACTATAAGACTTTCATGGAAATCTCAGCTCTAAGAGTAGAAGAAGTTGCACAGGAGTTAGGAAACAGCCTTCACAAAGCATTGGGAACCACAGCCCACACAGCTCTCACAGCTCGCACAGCTCTCACTGCCCGCACAGCCCACACAGCTCTCACAGCCCACACTGCTCTCACAGCCCACACAGCTCTCACAGCTCTCACAGCCCACACAGCCCTCACAGCCCTCACAGCCCACACAGCTCTCACAGCCCACACTGCTCTCACAGCCCACACAGCTCTCACAGCCCACACAGCTCTCACAGCCCACACAGCCCTCACAGCTCTCTCAGCCCACACAGCTCTCTCAGCCCACACAGCCCAAACAGCTCTCTCAGCCCACACAGCTCTCTCAGCCCACACAGCTCTCTCAGCCCACACAGCTCTCTCAGCCCACACAGCTCTCTCAGCCCACACAGCTCTCTCAGCCCACACAGCTCTCTCAGCACACACAGCTCTCTCAGCCCACACAGCTCACACAGCCCTCACAGCCCACACAGCCCTCACAGCTGTCTCGATTTTGAATAGAAGTCATTACAGATTACACAGAAAATCACGATGGGGTGCGTTTAAGAGGCGTCTTTTCTCTCATGCCTTTTATGACACCTAACTAAATTAAGGTATTTTAACATCATACATCTGGCATTGCTAATGTCAATGGAACCATGGTGCTGTGACCCCACTTCTGCCTTGTGCTTCCCGAGTTTCTGTGTTAATGCTATTAAACCTTTAAGTAAGGGTAGAGCCAGTGTGGATCTGAATATCTATCTAACAAAGGCCATGCAATATCACAGGCCTATTTGGGCATATCACAGGGAAAGCAGTCTATTCTCTCCAGACTCCTACCGATAAGTATTTATCTCCAGTCTGACAGTACTATTAAAGCACATACTACAGCGCGCCTTGAAACAACACTTCGCTCACTACTCAACAGGGAGAGAGATGACTGACCAGTCCTAACAGGTGATTTTAACCTTAACTTGAAATACAATTTGATGGATCATCCATGTCTTACATGGACTGACAATTTCTGGGGTATTCCCAGGACAATAGTTGCACCTCAAAGGCATGAACCCAGGGGTCTTAGACTTCTCAAGACATTACCTTCATTAAATTTTCCTTCTCTGAATGGAAGGTTCCCTGGCAACAGGCCGCTGAAACACACATTTCTTGGCACATTATCGAAATGCGGTGTTTGACTATACTTTTCTCCCAGCAGGGTTCTTTGACATTGTTGATTCATTTGAAATTACACATCTTCTAGAAGAGTGGCTTCCGCAAACAACTTGTGACACTGTTTGTCCTGATCTTACAAAGTTCATGTTAACACTAGGCCCCAACATAGCCTGAAATGTACCTATGCGTAGACCTCTTACCAGTAAAATATGGTACATGCAAAAATTGGAGTAGCAGAAAATAGAGCTAAACAGGTTCTTGTGCCACACTAAGAAGTCACTATTGAATGCAAGTACGTCAAATTCAAATGTGCCGCCAGGGGTGCTCAAAGGCATTCTGGCAATTTATAAATAACCTTAATTGCCAGCATTAAAAGGAACCAGGTAACTCAATCTCTGGTATAAACTGGATTGCCCTCATCACCAGGAGATTGGGCTTCCCCACAGATGCTGAATTATCTTGTAGCCATGGTTCACATTATATTCTAAAAACTTCAAGACCAGACAGAGCACCAGGCCCCAATGGCCTCCCCACCGCCCTCTTCAAGTCTAATGTTGATTAATGGGTTCCTACCCTCTCACACTCTATAGCAGTGCATTTGAAACTCAAACAGTCCCTGTATTATGGCGATGATCAATTAAATCCGATTTATTAAAAGAAAAGAAAAAGGTGATGTTGGACTGGTCCCAAACTATAGACTGTTTAACAAGAGCTTAAAAAAGAGAAAAACATATGAAAGTTTCCACGTCACAGATAAACAAAGCTGCAAGGTATTTCTCCACAACTGTCATTACGTTTTATTAAAGCTTTGCTAGTTGTCTGACGTTGAAGAAGACTGTAAAGATATGTTTTACAGAAAGTAGATTCATGGGAAACAACTCCCACAAAGTCTCACATTTAGTGGAAAAAGTTGCTTGCAAAAAAGCTTTTGTGGGAAAATTGTTCTGCAAAGAATGCTTGATGCAATGCTTTGTAACGCTGACAAGCTTCAAAGTGTGCACTTTCTGTCGACCTCATAAAAGTGTGGGGAAACATTCAGTTTTACACTGCCATGATTTTAAAGGGGATATGTCCAACATAGTCCCAGGAACGCCAGATCCGTGCCAGATTTTCAGGATAACCGCAGACGATGTAAATGAGTTTGGTTTAGATTCACTGAATGTAAGCTATTTTAAAGCAATATCTGGGAATCTGACATGGACCCAACCCTCCTTGAACTTCGTTTTACATGTGTGACTTTTCCTGTTTTGCATTGAAAATAAGTCTACTCTTTAAAGGTAGTTTTTTTTATTGAGGTATTTCTTTTTGGGAAATCATGCGTCTAACCTTCTAACCTTTGCACCAAACCGAAGTGACTTGCGACACATGTCAAAATAACACCAACGTACTAATTAGCGGCTTTTAAAACATGCGGACGTATTATTATATGCAATGGCCAGCCTAAGGGTATATGCATTAGGTATGCGCTGTAGTGTCCCAGAGATCAGCACTTTCACAGATCCGGTGTAGCTGTGGGTTTTTAAATGAAACTTTCCGTGCGAACACACCCTCGTCAACAATATTATGTCGGTCGCTCAGGAGCGCCGGCAGACGCAGTATATCTGAGCATTTACCCTCCGATGTAGTGCGGGTCTGGGGTCATCAGCGTGGGGCTGATCTTGGGGGCAAACTCGGTGGCCATGCTTCTCCTCTCCCCTCTCTCTACAGAGTGCCTCCACTGATTTGCTAGCCAATCCTGGCGCTGCATGCAGCGCCAGGATTGGCTAGCAAGGCACATGGACTGCTCGCCCTTGGAAGCCTTTAGAACCCTCCCGGCTGAAGCCTCACCCCTGGCCTCTTCTCTATGCCTAAGGGCATCAGCGCATGCGCAGGCAAGTCGCCGCACGGTGATATCATGCGCACAGTGCTGGCCTGCTGCAGACTGTCACTCAAGCAGCGGCAACAGGCCAGCAGCCCCGCCCCCCCCCCCCCACCCCCTGCGCACTCCGAGTCCGACCGCATTGACAGACACTCAGCCGCGCTGCGTGCGCTGTTATATTTAATGTATTTGCTTTAGTCGGAAACCACGGTGCGTCCAGGGCTTGCTTAGTGGGGCTACGCCCCTACGCCCCAATGGACGCACGGCTACTGATCGCCGGGTAATGGTCTTCAGTGTCTCAATCACTTTCATTCTCTTTTTTTACACCATTTTCCCTAGAGTCTTTCTCTGTTTCAAGCATGCACCCACGTTTCTCCCCACACATTTCTAGAATCTAGCATCTGTATAGCTCTCAAGTCGTCATTTTCCTATTCAGCTTTCATTTTCTTCTTTTTTGTGCACACTTTCATCTCCTCCACTTTCCTATTTCCCCTGCACACAGAAATGATCACTCCACTCACCTGTGAGCAGTGCGTTCTCTTTTCCTTTATTGCTGTACATATTTTGATAGCTGTATGACCCCCTTCATGTGCGATCCCACAATTGGCACGTTACCATTATCAAGGAGCGCTGCAGAGACGCCGAGGATTGAATGTGCCTGTTTTGTGAACACCTTTATAAACCACTAATAGGCGTTCAGCTACAGAGGTCTCAACACTGCCCCATCATAAACACCCCCATCAAACTGAGCTCACCCAGATAGACTTGTTGAGGCAAGTAAGAGCGGTTGAACATATTTAATGCAGTACAGTATGGGGCAGTCTTTAATATGTGACATATGTCAAGACAATACATTAAGAATTGCATGTTAAACCTTGATTTTCACAAATTGTAGTATCAAAATTAGATTTAAAATATGCCATTCACCCCTCTCTTTTTTCAAACTTTTCTCAAGGGGACAACCCCCAAGCCCACTGTTATGTCACTTGGACTCCATCCTTTTGCTGGCTCACTTCTTTAACTTCATCCACAACTTTTACGCCCCCAGCACTTCGAAATGTTACCAGCCGCCACTAATTAATCCTGGCAGCAATGCGGCCTATTTCTAAAGCGAATTTGCCCACTGGTATTTCTGGTTTATGAATTCTAGCATGGTGTTTCTTCAAGTTCACACAAACAAAGTGCGGAACAGTGAAGTTGTAGTAATATTTGAAATCTTTATCTTGACTCGAGTGAAAATGTCACGAGTCTGTGTTTTCTCCCCTACAAAACTCTTGTTCCCCAGGAAGCTTTACTGTGCCATAAATTTCATTCATATGCACCGGTTTGCTCAAATTGTTCTGCGAAGAGCGTGTTCATTAAGATGCACTCCTGTTTTCCAAAGAGACTGTGGGCTACCGCACATTTATTTAACTTGTCCCTTTCAAAGTCGACTTGTCAAATTAAACCTGTTAATGAGCGTGCAGTGATTCAGCTTGTGAAGAGGGTCGTCTGAGGCACGGGAGAACACGGCGGGCAGCAATAACGTTGGACAGTTATGCTGCGTATGCGGAGGCTACGTCCGTGAAAGCAGGTAGGCATTATGGCGGCATTGCGCTCCTGGGCCAAACCCCGGATTATGTAGGCAGCATTTGTAACTTCCCCGTGTGTTGGGCTGGCTGGAATAAGCTTAAATTGCTGCATTTAGGTAGACGTCAAAAGACGCATATTATTTTATTGCCCCACATTCTCACAACATGATTATAAGCTTGTTCAGCACACAGCCACCGCTATCTTTCTCACATCGTGCGCGGCGCCCCAGCTACTCCTAACGGCGCACCAGGGTGCGGCCGCTCACACTTCGGGAACCACTGACGTAGAGCATAGTATGGGTCAGGGAGGGCCGCTAGGACATCAGGCAGAGAGTCAGATGAAAACCAAGTTTCGGTAAGGAACAAAATGTCGGGTTTAACCGTATCTAGAAAATTTAAAAACTCCATTTGATGTTTAACCGCTGAGCGGGTGTTGAGAAGATAGATTGATGCTACAGGCGGGGAATTGGGGGTAGAGGGGGGCTGGGAAAGGGCCGCCGGGATAGCAGGTAATCCGGGCATCTGGGGAGATGATATGTAGGGTTTGGCTGTAATATACCAGAATTTCCAATGCGTGTAATGGTATGGGCGCTAAGGGTCCAATTGCCCTGGAGAGCCAGGAGTTGTGTGGAAGAATAATTTAATAATTGGGCATAGTGGTAGGCCCCGAGCCCCGGTCGGCCGCGGACGGGCGCAGACGGGCTTGACTTCGGCGCGCTGCTGGCGCGCTCGCTGCACGCATCCGCTGCGCGTGCGCATAGGCCCTGAAATAAATAGGTCAAAGCGCGGAAGACTAGAGCGCTGACCTTCACCGGAAATGGAAAACAACCCCGAGAGCCCTCCGAGCAATCCGCACACAGCCGTGTCGGACCGGGGCTAGGGGTGAGCAAGCAAAGGTAAGAAACATAGTTGTGACACAGAAAAGCAATTTTTAAAATGGTAGTTTCTTTAAAAATTAAATCGAAGTAGCAGGGAGCATTCACACACAGCTAGCGACCACCCACTGCTACCGGGTGCTAGTCGCGTCCCTGGGGAACACCACTTCCCGGGGCTAATACATTTGTAATGGGCAGGCCTCAGTGCCCCGCCCACCCCAGGTCCCAAGGACCGCCACCTCCCTGGGCCAAATTATTATTTTTTTAATTGGGGGGGGCACTGTTCTTGGCCCCAGTGACCGCCACCTTGGGACATAGCTGTTTGCTGTGGCTTAGTCACAGCAAAAGCTCATTGCTTTCAGACACAGGGAGTTTTCCAGCAGCTTCCTGTGTCTGAAAACATTGCCAGCTCCTGCAGGAGGCGGGGAGCCGGCACGGACTGGGGCAGCTTTTAGCATAGCTCCCAAGGTTTCAGATTGCTTATGTGTGACATTTACATAATTTTAGTGTAATGATGAGTGACATTCAACGACTATGAGTGGCACTTTCTTGCGACCAAAATCAAGTAATAAAGACAAGGGAAACATACATTTCAGAAATTACACCATTTAACAAGACTGCCTCTTCAAAGTGCCATCACCTCCTCAGTCAATAACTCCATCTTGTGAATCAAGAAAGTCTCACAACTCATGCAACTGTTGTCTAATGCCTGTTTCATTATATGAGTCTGCCACCCTGTCAATTGGACAAACTTCTGATCAATAGACATTCGAGTGGTAGGAAGGAGACGGGCCCTGTGGGGTTGATAGGGCTACAATTCAGGGCAAGGTGTATCTTTAGGGGTCTGGCCAAAGATCAGAGACAAGTCATGGGTCTGTGGTATGCTAGCGGCTTAAGTTTCCCAGTAGGCATTAGAACTTCCATAGCGTTCAGACTGATTGCGCGCACCCATTACATCTAATTTCAATTGTATTCTAATTACATACTGTGACTGGCAAACACTTGAAGTGACTGGTGTCCATTCTCACTTTTCTTTTCTTTTGAACCTTTTCTTTTCTTTTGAATCTTTCAGACTGAGCCCCAGGCAGCGTGACTGGCATGCCGCCCACTCACTGTGAAGCGGTACAAAAGGGAGTGGTGATGGACGGAGCATCTGAACCAATCAAATACTCACACCCAGTCAACAGATCTGGGTTTAATCCATCACCGTTCTTTAGCCCACTCTGCCACCCCAGTTCAGACATGGCCATATGCAAATCAGTCTGACCCTGTTCCTCATGGGAACAGTCCAGCCCGAACTGCCAAGCCATGCCTTCCCTGGACCGGAAACAAGCTTCCGAGGACCGGTTTCTGGCATTTCAGCCGTCTTCAGCCCGGCTTGCTTGAATCCAGTGGCAAAGTGAGCAAGGGACTCAACACTGAGCATACCCTGCCAACTTATGGCGAACAAAGCGGTACAAAAGGGGGTGGTGATGGACGGAGCATCTGAACCAATCAAATACTCAAACCCAGTCAACAGATCTGAGTTTAATCCATCACCGTTCTTTAGCCCACTCTGCCACCCCAGCTCAGACATGGCCATATGGAAATCACTCACTGTGAAGAGCAGTTTGACTGGCCCGCGGGTCCCACTGCAATGAATCCGCCTTAAGCGGTCTAAGCTGTGGCCGGCTGCTGGCCAGCTGTCCTGTGAGTCCTGGTGGCTGCTGCAACCCGGGCAGTGATTCTCAACTCTGACGGTGACGACCCGTCACCGGTTGCAGCACTCACCCTCGGCAGCCGGGCTCGGAAATATTTCGATGGCGGGGGAGCAGAGTGCCCACAGTATGAATTTAGTTAAAAGCACAAGCAGCCGGGCTGGTGCGAACATCAGTGCTCTGCGAAGCAGCCCAGCACATTTTTTTTTGTTGGGTTTTATATAGTACGAACTAGACTTGAAGATATCAGGTATCAGAGCATTTTACACAAGCACCAGTTTCGTTACACAAGGGCACGTTCATTTTTGTTAGGCATGGGAAGATTAAGTGGTTTGCCCAGAATCACAGGATGTTGAGGGTCGTTGCTGAGACCCGAACCTGGTTCCTCAGCTTCAAGGTCGACCACTCTAGCCTTAAGGCTATATCCTCTCCTTGATTAATTATTTGCTGCGGACCAACCTCACAAAATGCAACTTTCTCTGGAACCAGCGGCATACTCTGGCAGCAGCAGGTCGTGACATCTCGTCCCCCTTGCGGCGCCATAAGGTTGTGCCACACTTGACTGGGGTAGGCTGGCCCAAACTGTCTCTGTAGTAGTTGGGCTCTCCCCAGCAGCAGGGCCATGACGTCAGGTTGCCTGACTGAGAGCTGCTTGGTGCCACGGGACTGAAATGTTGAATACACATTGTATCAGCACAATGACTAGGAGAACCCCAAGGCTGCGGGAGCTGCGCAGGCCACAGCCGTGCGCTCACTGCTGGCACACATACTCAGTTTGCAACTCTTCTATGACAGCGCTGAGGCTTTGCATTATGAGTGACAATGCATATCAGTGCGGTGATGAGGAGCACCACAGTGAAATGCGTTAGTCTAACGCCTGATGTGTGGTACTTGGCAGGACTGCTTCAGGCTCCCCTCGCTGTCTCAGTGGAAAATGGGTGTCCTGGTGGTACCCACAGGAAGATGGGCAGGCCCCAGGGCATAGGGTCACTGGGGCCAAATGTGGCCCAAGGAGGGGGCCGTGCAGCTCCCCTAACCATTAGAAAATTAAAAAAAGGTCAGGCCCTGGGGAATGGAGTCCCTGAGGCTGAAATTGGCCCGGAAGGGAGGGCCACCCAGCCCCACCTCCCCATTGCAAGAAGTCCTTGCTCCAGGGTAGTGGGCTCTGGGGCCTAAATGGGCCTGGTGAGGGGGCTGCACCGATCTTTGCCCTGTGGACCAACAACTCCCCAGGGCAGACCCTATACAAGCAAGGAAGGGGGCGGCGTGGCCCCTATTTGAAGGCAATAATGGCCCTGGGGATCGCCACACCGCAGTGCTGGCTCCTGCTATGTCCCAGGGTGGCCAACGCTGGGACATAGCTGTTTGCTGTGGCTTGGCAGAAGCTTTACCTTTCCTGCCATGTCACAGCAAATGCCTCAGTTCCTGCAACTAGAGCATTGAAAATGCTCTTGCTTGCTGGAAGCAAAGCAGAATTGCTTTCAGACAAAGGGAGCAGCTATGCATGTCTGAAAGGATTGCCGGCTCCTGCAAGAGGCGGGGCCGTCTGGGACCGGGGGGGCTTCCAGGCTCCCCCTGCAGTCCAAGTGGGGCATGGGTCCTCTGGGGGCACTCACAGAAAGATGGGCAGGCCGCAGGTGATGGGGTTCCCGGGGCTGAATTCTGCCCGGAGAGGAGGGCTTGTCAGCCTCCTTACTCCCATTGGTAATAACCGGTACCTGAGTGCCCCCCGGCCCCCTCTTTTATAAATTTAAAAGGGAAAAAAAGGTAGGGCCCCGGGTGATGGGGTCTCTGGGCCAAAATTGGCCTGGGAGGGGGGCCATGTGACCCTCCTCCTCCCCTTTAGAAAATACAAAAAGAAAATGGCTAGGTCCCGGAGGATAGTGTCCTGCAGCCCAAATCAGTCCTGGGAGAGGGCCGTGCATCCCTCCTCCCTATTGCAAAAAGGTTTGGCCCCAGAGGATGGGGTTCCCATGGGGCTGAAATTGGCTTGGGGAGGGGGCCTCCACCCCTATTAAAAAAAAAAATTCAAACGTCGGACCCGGGAAGCTGCTGGAGGTCCTGCCCCCTTTCTAAACCACTCTACTAAGGGGTCTCCTGGTGCAGAACCTGAAGGGGGATGAAGTCCCCTTGGCTGCTGAGGGTCCTTGGGGGCCAGCAACCCCTCATGTTACCTTCAGTAAGTCCCATGCAGCGGGATTGCTGAGAGATCTTGGGAGGCCCACCCCCTTTCTCCACCACTCTGCAAACATGCCTCCTAATGCACAACTCAAAGGGGGCTGAAGTCTCCTTGGCTGGTGGGGGACCTTGGGGGCCAACAATCCCTCCTGTTACCTCCAGTAAGTCCCACACAGTGGGGCTGCTGAAAGCTGGTCGGAAGCCCTGCCCTCTTTCTCCACCACTCTACAAACCCAGCTTCTGGTTAAAAAACAATGGAAATTCACTTTAAAAACCAAAGATCACAGGGACATTATACTTAGAAAATATAATTTGAAAAACCATAGATATTCACTGAAAAAAACATAGGTTACAGGGGCGTTATAGTTATGCTCAGATTTCACTCGTACATACCCATAGGAATTAAGGGATTATAGTTACATGAGCTAACTATAACTTATGCCCCTGCAATGGACTGCTTCTGACCTCACATATTACATCACTCATGACATGGTCAGTGACGTCACTGATGACATTTTTGGTTTTTTTTTCAGTGACTTTCTAAGGTTCTTTAAATTCAATTTCTAACTATAACATTCCTATAATCTTTGGTTTTTGAAAATGAGAGGAAGCCCATAGCGGAGGAGGGAAAAAAGATCATCTGAAATCCACAAAGAAGCAGACGTCAAAAGCTTAAAAGAAGGGGAAGTAAGAGCGGAAGAATGCAGAAGGAAAGGAGGGGAAGTATATAGACAGGCAGGCAGAAATACTTGCCTGATAAATATTGGTTCTACAAGGGTCAGAGCCCTGAGAAGTAGTCTGTCTACAGAGGCCTGGAAAAGAAGGGAGGAGAAAGCAGGTTAAAGAAATCAGTGACATGCCACAATAGAAAGCTCAGTAACAACTGGTGTACAATGAACCCGCCATGCTTTTGTGTAAAAGGATTTTTTTCTGAAGAAATATATAGAGTTACTCCTACCCTTTCTAATTTGTCCTGCAGTCACTGAACTGAACAGCTGAACCCGCAGCACCACCATCTATTGAAGGCAGGTTTGTGCAGGTGGTAATGAGTTCCAAGAATATTTGAGTAGTTCAGATATGACAATATCACAACACCACATTACAAAAACATTATACAGTAAATATAGCAAAACATAACAGTGCAACAGTTAACACAAGATAGAACACAACACAATACAATGCACCAGCACAGTGACAACTCAAAACACAACTCGACATAGCAACCCAACTCTACATACAAGCACGTCATACCACTGCAACAACGCAACACAATAATATACCAAAATAACACAACAAAACAGCAGAAATATGGAGTTGTTTGGGTTAGATTGTGTTGTCCTGGTGTGGTGTTATTGTGCTCTGGTGTGGTTGTGCTTCTGTTCTGTTTTTAGGAATGGCCTGTGCAGGTAAGAGCGATGGGGCTGGGTGGGGTGGGAGGGAGTCGACAGACAGGTTTTCTTTGTTTATTTATTTAATTTTTCCTCGTCATCTGTCATTCCTACCGGCCCCACTGCTCTTACCTGCCCGGGCCGCCCCTGTTTTGTACTGTTGTAAAAATGCGCTATTGTGCTGTATAGTGTGTGAGTGTATTTGTTGTGATGCTCTCTTCTTTTGTGTTGGTATTCTGTTTGTGTGTTACTCTGTTGTAATGTGTTATACCGTTCTGTTGTTTTTGTACATCATAATTGTATTGTGTTTTTAAATAGTTTTGGTCTTTTTTGGTGATATATTAATGTGCGCATTGTGTTTTGAAAGTCATGTGATTTTTATGATTTTGTGTTGCAATATTGTAGTACGTTGTTGTGTTGAGTTTTATTTTGTTAAGTTGTGATGCACCATGTTTTTTGTTGTGCTACTATTTTGCTTTATGTTATGTTGTTGTGTTGTGCTCTATAGTTACGTTGGAGATGACAAACAATGCTGCTATGTTTCTAGCCAAAGGAGGCACATACCTTTCAAGTTCCATTGATAAACATTCCTTCACCACTGTCTAGGTGCCCGAGCTCTATTCAATTATTTAAGACACTAGACAGCCTACAACTGTGAACATGCCTTAACTTACCCTTTCGAGTGCTCATTTTGTGATCCTGCTCAAAATGATGCATACTAATGCTATATTTAAAAAAAAAAAAAACTAGTCTTGATCCCTCACAACTACTGACCAATAGTGAATATTCCTTTTTAGGCCCTCTGATAGAAATATCTGCATTCAGACATATAGCAACATTAATTGAATTTAAGGCATTTGCTTTCAGACTACAAAAATGGATTCTGAGCGTCGCATTGAGGTCTCTCAGATTGTTTTATAGAATGAAATCAAAAGACTTCACTCAATTGGATAGTGGCCCTCACCTTCTTCATCTCTTAACTGCCTTTGATGCTGATCACCACCCCAGGCCAAATCCAGTGTTTCAAAGAACTATACAGGAATTAATTTCATAGTACATTTCAATTAGAATTCTCACTATATCACTACCCCCCCTTCTCCTCTGAACCATTCTGCTTCACAGGTGGTCTATCTCACGGCTTACGCTTGCTGCCTTACTATTCAGTGTCTACCTCAGTTCATTGCCTGAGCTGGTCTACTCATTTAATCTGATCAGCTTCAACAATGCTGATTGCGCGGTAATCATTCTAATGCTCGAAATTTCATCTGATCTTGGCTCCTGTACCATCAAAAATAGATGTCCTTGCATGTGGCAACTGGGCAAATAATCACCTTTCAACCATTTGGACTCGGGAACTAGAACCTGTAACACCAAATTTAGTAGAAATGATGGACTTCGGAATGATCATGTATGCTAGTGTATACCTCATACCTCATACCACAAGAAATAAAAATCACCAAACAACACTTCTACTTTGAGATGTGTTTCACACGTTTTCCCATACCTTATTTCCTGCAAAAGATTCAAAGTCTGATCACGTTAATGCTCTCCAAACTTGACTATGGTAATGCACTTTACCTGGGAGCACCCTTATTAAAACTTTGAATCCTACAGACTATCCAAAATGGAGCCACTTGATAGCTTCTTACCATATATATGCTGACCTGTATCATGCCTTGTCTCACATGGAAATTTGGAGGGGTATTTATAGAGCGCGGCGTTCGCTCCGGAAGGAGCATCATGGCGCTGTCAGTCCTTGAACCAGGTCGCAGAGGGATAGAAGAAGGGGACTAGATGGCCGCTTTTGTCCAGTCATCAGGAAGATTCCAGGTTTTAAGGAGTTTCCTGAAAGGCTTCTCAAGAGTCTGAAGTCTGAGATGTCTAGGCATGCTGTTCCAGACTTTAATGGCTAAGGTGGTGAGGGTTTTCCCACCTTTAGACTTCAGATTGAATTTGGTGGGAGTCATGAAGTTTTCATGAGAAGATCGGAGGGTGCGACTCGGATTATAATGAGGGAAGCGTCTGGACAAATAGGAGGGACCGGATTTGTTAAAACCACGAAAGGCTATGATGAGAATTTTGAAGAGTATTCTCTTGTGTAAGGGGAGCCAATGCAGGGTTTTAAGGGCTGTAGAGATTGATGATTTGCGTGGAAGTTTTAAGACAA
This sequence comes from Lissotriton vulgaris, assembly GCF_964263255.1. NCBI lineage: Eukaryota > Metazoa > Chordata > Amphibia > Caudata > Salamandridae > Lissotriton > Lissotriton vulgaris. Next base: position 133,815,889 of record NC_141699.1, on the reverse strand, counting down.
GGCGGGCAGCGGTGTGCAGAACACTTTGAAGTTTCGAGAGAGTGGACTTCTTAGTCCCTGCAAGAAGACCATTACAGTAGTCTACTCGGGAGAGTATAAGCGCTACCGCCACAGTCTTTCTGGAGTCTAGGGGGAGAAATTCAAAGAACTTTCTCAGGGACTTGATTATGCCGAAGCATCTTCCTGCTACGGTCGAGGCGTGGAGGTCGAAAGAGAGGTTGGAATCGAAGAGGACCCCGAGGTTTCTGGCTGACGAGACCGTCTGAGGGGGGGCTGCGGAGTTGTCAGGCCACCATAAGGCAGGGTAGAATGAGGCATTTTTTCCAATGGGGAGGATCTCAGTTTTATTTGAGTTGCAGCGTAGGTGGTTGGCATCCATCCATTGAAAGACAGCTGTTAGGCAGTGCTTAAAATTGAGCTCTGCCTTGTTGGAATTGTTATCCCTACACTGCCTCCAGAGAGCTAGGCATATCATCTTGAAAGCTATGTGCATAGCTCACCGAGCAATTCTAGGGACTGGACCACTCTACATTCAGCAAATGTTCCACACTTACTGACAAACTAGACCTCTGAGCACAATGCCAGCTCCATTACTGACCGTTCAAAAAAACACACACTGGTGGAACTTCTCCATACAGTCACAGACCTTTGGAACTCAATGGCTAAATGAATGGGGTGAAACAACAGTCACCTTCAATTCCAGAAAGCATTTAAAATATGTGCATTTGATCATTACAACAACAAATACAGAGAACTATCTCTGCAAATTGGTAAGTAGGTATAAGTGGCTATGTCTGTTCTTAAACTCTCTGCAAGTCTACATGCTTATTTGTCAGGTTGCATTATGTCTGGATTATGTATGTAGTCCTCACGCACATAAACCAGCATCTCCCATTTAGGACGTACAACATCAAACTCACTTGGAACTGAGCACACCAAAATTATGCCCTTGAACTAACAGAAAGTAGAGCACATTATGGTCTCATCAAATGTGTGAAGCGCTACACAAATGCCACAGTACATTGCAGCCCCCCCTACCATACTGGTGACTGACTCTACATTGCACTCTCTACCTGACTTCCTAGGAGCTCTGGGCTAAATCTGGTTCTGCTCCATTTTACTCCATTTGTGTCATAAAAACTTTAGGAAACGTATATGTTCCTGCAACTTGCTAGGTGTAATTACTTATTGGGATCCTACTTTGATGACTTCTACTTGAATCTCGGAGGTTTAAAACACTCGTGTATTATTAGTTACTAATCTTCAATTTTATGTTGTATTACGTCTCCCAATAAGTACTCTGCTTTATGTTCATCCTATTGAACAGCTGTGCAGAGTCAAGACTCCCACTTCCCTTACTTAGTTCTTGTCCTTTGCTCCCTTCCCACTATCCTGAACCAATGCCCCTTTTATCGCCCCGCTTTAGTGGAAGAGGTGTGGGGCAGCGGCCAGGGTGCCTGACTCTGGACCACGGGGTTTATGGTTCGATCTCCGGCGCCAGTGGCAGCTTAGCCCAGCACCATGTGACTCTAGGCAATAGCTCGCTCAATCTTCCCAATTGCCTCCAGCGCCGGGACATGTCTCCGGAGGTAGCTGTGAGCTTTACAAATGCTGGTATTTCGTTTAATCATCTGGGCAATGGTAGAGGGTTCATGGAGGATCCATACACAGCATGGCCTCACCTGCAAACACTCCCTGTCCATACTATACATGATGAGATCTGCTACCCAAGCCGACAACCTTTGGCCATCCCACCCCTCTCCCACCCTAATTTTAAAAACCTTACATGGAATCCTGCCACCCTCCCACACCACCCTGAGCATAACCCTCCTCCCCTCCCAAGTACTGTATTTACCATCTGCCACTCAAATTAAAATAATTGGTTTCCCACCATCCACTCACACCTGTCTCTTCAGTCCCTCCACCTCCCCTCCTGCTCCATACTCAAATATATAAAAAAAAATAATACCTGGCAGCAGCGCATCACCGGGACTAGCGACTGGTTGTGCAATCCTGATTTAATCTTCACTTATCCACTGGTCCCCCCTCTTATAGCTAGACCACACAATTAGATCATACAAAAACTGAGCATACAAGCCCTTTAAGGGCCACTAACCAGCCGTGGACTCGCTGCCGGCGTGGGAGATCTAGAGGAAAGCAGGATAATAGATTTAAGTTATTCCCGCTACGTGTTCCCAGGATCTAATTATCTTTACAGGCCAATCAGCAAAACCACTCCGGGCCTTACCTGCTGGGTTAACACGACTCTCAGAATGATAAGAAATGCGTTACTTACCTGTAACTGCAGTTATCCAGTATTAGTGTCTTTCATAGATTCACATGCCTGAATCATTCCCCGTCGTCGAGACGGGAGCCTCCGGTATATAAAAAAGTTATGTCCTATAGACATACATATAAAAGAATAGGCCTAAGGATCTCACCTTAGTGTCCTATCTACGTCCTTATGTAAAAGGACCGAAACAGAGTAGGCCCAAGGGTCCCACCTTGGTAGCCTATCTGTGTCCTTTTGTAAAAAGGACCAAAGTAAAGAGAACCAACCAATCAGCTACTACCTCCTTCTAGAACCTTCCTGTGAGGAGCCTCAGTCTCTCATATTTTCTACCGCACGTTGTGCTAGGGAGTCTCCACCTGAGTTCTCCTCAGGAAACTTACTTCTTTCATCTAAACTCGATATTTTCTCAACTTCTTTGCTATGGCTGATAGCCAGAAAAAAGGACTCTTTCGAGCCTGTGCTTCATGTGGTAAAAAAAGGCTTCACGTGGACGATAAACATGAGACCTGTTTATACTGCCTCTACCCCCAACACCAGGCCAAGGACTGCAAAATATGTAGAACATTCTCCCATAAGACTCAGAAGGACCGGGAAGGACGTCTTCTGATATGGCTGAACAGACTTAAGAACAAACCAGACAGCGACCTGGTTTCAGAAGGTGAGAGCATGTCTGGCGCCTCGCAGTTCTCCTTGAAGAGGCCTAGGGTTTCCTCCCCTGGCCCCTCAGACACCCCTCCTAAGAAGGCCTCCAGAAAGTCTTCAGAGGGCAAGCCACCTGTGTCTGACAAGGACCTTCCTGTCTCCAGGAAGCAGCCGCTGATCCCGGCGACGACTACAACGTCGATGGTCTCCTCAGCGCTGAAAACCGTCTCTACGTCGACGACAACAGTGTCGACGATGACGGCATCGTCGGCATCTTCCTCGTCGACGAGTAGACCTGTGTCATCTACCGTCCCATCGACGACTAGGACTACGTCGTCGACGACGAGATCGACGCCAAAGATGTCGACGACGACTCCGTCGGCGAAAGCCTCAACGTCGACGAAGCCTCCCTCATCGACGAGGAGCACCCCATCGACGGCGACGAAGCCGTCGACGACGGAGAAGTTGTCGTCGACGAGTACAACGTCGACGAGGGCACCGTCGACGGACACACCGTCGACGAAGAGTAAATTACCGCCGACCACAGAGATTTCTATGGCGGCACCGCCGACACGGGCGTCGACGACAGCTAATACCTGGAAAGAGTCTGAACTGCTTTCACATGCCATGGACGCCCAGACGTCTCATGTCACGATCAAAATAACTAAAAAGCCAATCACACCGGACATGACGTCACCTAGTAAGGTGCAACAACTGACCCCATCCTGCTTCTTGCAAGATGAAGAGCTAGATGAGGAGTTATTTTCTCAGGCCACAAGTCCTTCACAATTGGTACTTAAGTCCCAAAGTACAGATGAGGAACAAGATGTAGAGGAACGCATGGAACAAACTGTCCATACTCAGGTGCACACACAAGTAACACCAATGGTGTGCCTACCAGCATCCATTGTCTCAAACCTACAATTCCTCATAAAAGACTATAAAGAGCGGTTCCCAGAGAAAACCACCACTGCTGCACCTCCAGTTCCACAGGTACCTGCTCCTGTACCACGACATAAGCCTCCTCCGCTGGTACTTTCTCAAAATCAAGAGCCAGAACAAGACGTCATCTCGTCTGACGAGGAGGAGAGAGACCATGAAGAGGGGGAAGTCCGTGACGACGATTCAGACCGTGACGCGGACCAGGACTACGTCGCCCAATCTCCGGCCTCTCCAGAGCCACAGTCTTCGGAGTCTCCACCTGCGGACATTGGTGGCTTCCATAACCTCATTGAGAGGGCAGCCAAGAGGTTCCATATGTCTATGGAAACACAGGAGACTGAATGTTTCCTCTACGATTTTAAGGAACCTACGAAAAAGACGACAAGGTCAATCCCGATTATTGACTACCTATGGAAACAAGGCAAACAACTTATGCAGACGCCTGCTTCACTTCAGGTGGTAGTGCCCAGGCTTGATAAAAAATACAAAGCCACATCTTCGGCACCAGCATGTCTCACGGGTCACCCCAAAGCAGACTCCGTGGTTACCCAAGCAGCGCAGAAGAACTCGCGCAATCCTGCATCTCCCTTATCAACACCATCCGACAAGGAAGGCAGGAAGCTAGATGCTATTGGAAAACGCTTTTCCACCACATCTGCAACGACGGTGAAGATCGCGAATTCAGTTGCACTCCTGGGCCGCTATAACCGTCAACTCTGGGCAGACATCACGCCCTACCTCGCTAACCTACCAGAGGATTTGAAAGAGGAGGCACATTCGCTACTCCTAGAGGGCCAAACATCGGCTTCTGAACTGATTGATTGCGCTATTGACGTAGCCATGACTGGCTTCAGACAGCTGGCAGGCGCCGCTGTTCTGAGGCGACAAGGTTGGCTTAAGGCCACCTCCTTCCGTCAGGAAGTGCAAACTAAAATCATTGATATGCCTTACGATGGCGAACATCTTTTTGGCGAAAAGATCGATGAAGCCCTCACCGCTATCAAGAAGGACACCGATACGGCCAGGGCTCCGGGGACTCTTCAATTTAGAAACCAGTCCTTTCGTGGCAACAGAGGAAGATGACAATCTACATACAGAGGTTCCTACCAAAACAGGTCCTCCTACCCGTACACCCAGAGCAAGACGCAGTTCCAACAGCTTCAAAGCCAGACAGGACGTCAAACTTCCTACAACAAATCAACCTACAGGGGTAAAAACCAAAAGAGACCTGCTGGCAATCGCCAATGACTCTTCCCAATGGCCAGCCCATCCACCATTGCATTTTTTAAGACTTGGAGGAAAACTCTCCTTCTTCCTGAAGAACTGGCGAACAATGACGACGGACCGGTGGGTTTTACAACTTATCCAATTCGGTCATTCACTGGAATTTCTTTCGATCCCCCCAACGACACCACCAGCCAAGCGGCCCCACAGACACCTACGGCTGCTTCTTCAGGAAATAGCTTCCATGCTTCAAAAGGGAGCAATAGAGAAAGTTCCACACGCCCAAAAAGGGAAAGGATTCTACTCCCACTTCTTCCTAATTCACAAAAAAGGCAAGAAATGGAGACCAATCCTCGACCTGAGAGCGCTCAATGTGTTCCTAAAGAAACAGTTGTTCAGTATGGTCACACTACAAGAGATCCTGGGGCTCCTGGAAGAAGGCGACTACATGACGTCCCTAGACCTACAGGACGCCTACTACCACATCCCTATCCTCAAGGGACACAGGTAATACCTCAGGTTCGCAGTGGCAGGATCCCACTATCAATTCCTTGTTCTCCCATTTGGCCTCAAATCTGCCCCATGGATATTTACAAAATGCCTCTCTCCTGTGGCAGCCTTCCTTCGTCAACAGGGCCACCAGGTTTTCCCATACCTGGACGACTGGCTAGTAAAGGCACAGCCACATCTTGCAGCGCCTGTCTAAATCTTTTCCGCCGCCTAGGCCTGACCCTCAACAGGGAGAAATCAACTTTGGAACCAAGCAAGGTCATCACTTTCCTTGGAGCGACCCTGGACACGGAACGCGCGAGAGCCTTCCCCTCGCAGGAGAGAAAGACCAAACTCATCTCCTTAGCCACGTCAGTGGCATCAAGAAAGACTCTGACTGTCCGTACCTTCAAGTCTCTCCTCGGCATGATGTCCTCATGCATTCTGCTCATTCCACACTGCCGTCTCAAAATGCGCCCCCTCCAGGAAGAACTAATGAGGCAATGGACACAAGCTGCGGGATCCTTCGAAGACCGCATACAAATCACACGAACTATAGTCAATCATTTGCAATGGTGGAGGTCGCCCAAACACCTGTCGCAGGGACTGCTGTTCCTGCTTCCGGCGGAACCACACGTAATCACAACGGACGCATCCCTAGAAGGCTGGGGGGCGGTCCTGCAAGAACTCCAGATCAATGGCAAATGGACGCCGCAGGAATCCCAGCTCCATATCAACCTTCTGGAGCTAAGGGCAGTCTTTCTAGCTCTTCAAGCTTTCCTTCCACGCATCCGAAACTCCCCAGTGCTTGTCAGGACAGACAACACCACGACAATGCACTACCTGAACAAACAGGGAGGGACGCGTTCACTTTCACTCTCTCAAGAATCACAGAGAGTCTGGAATTGGCTTCTAGAGCATTGAATAACACTCAAAGCCGAATACGTCCTGGGCAAAGACAACGTCCTGGCGGACGCCCTGAGCAGGGAACGGTCACTTTCCCACGAATGGGAGCTGGACATGGAGGCGCTGAATTACATCTTTGCGGAGTGGGGAACCCCGCAGATAGACCTCTTTGCCACCAGGGAGAACGCCAAATGCCCAAGCTTTGCAAGCAGGCTTCCCCAACCAGGAACCCTCGGGAATGCATTTTCCATCGCTTGGCGGAATGTGTTTGCTTACGCCTTTCCGCCATTTCCACTGATTCCCAGGGTCCTCAGGAAGATGAAGTCGGAGCCCTGCACCCTGATCCTCATCGCCCCATCCTGGCCGAGGCAGCATTGGTACACGGAACTTCATCGCCTATCTGTCCGACCACCTCTTCGCCTACACAAATATCCGGCCCTACTCACAATGTCCCAAGGACAGGTTCTCCACCCGAACCTGAGCCCTCTGAAGTTATCAGCCTGGCTCCTGAATACCGCGAATTCAGCCACGTGAACATTCCGCAGGAGTGTAGAGATGTTCTCGCTAAAGCTAGAGCCGACAGCACTAATAAGACCTATTCTCTAAAATGGAAGCGCTTCTGTGTTTGGTGTGTGAAGGAAGGACTACACCCTTTCCTTGTCACACCACAGCAACTGCTTCCATATCTACTGCATCTAGCGCAGTCAGGCCTTGCACATGCGTCCATCAAGGTACATCTAGCAGCGATATCCAGGTTCACAAGAACGTCCAAGGGCCCTTCCCTGTGGGCGGACAGGCTTGTCAAACAATTCCTAAAAGGCCTATTCAGATCCTTTCCACGGCCAAGACCAATCCCTCCGTCGTGGCACCTCAACGTGGTCCTTCACCAACTGATGAAGCACCCCTTCGAACCTATCCACAAAGCAGATATCAAATTCCTTTCATGGAAGACGGCCCTCCTCCTGGCCTTAACCTCTGCCAGAAGGGTCAGTGAATTGCAGGCTCTCTCCATCCAAGATCCTTTTTTACAATTCAGAGAGGACAGAGTCATCCTGCGAACTAAACCACGATTCATACCTAAAGTCCCCTCGGACTTTCACCTTAATGAACCAGTGGTGCTAAAATCGTTCTTTCCAAACCCAACTACTACGGCTGAAAGAACACTGCATTCATTAGATCTGAAGAGATGCCTCAAATTCTACATCGACAGAACACGACACTTCAAAAAGTCATCCCAACTCTTTGTTGCATTTAGCAGACCAAGGAAGGGCATGCCCCTAACGAAACAAAGTATATCAAGATGGATCTCTTCAGCGATAACTTTCTGCCATGACAAGGCTGGGCGGCCTTTGGACTCACGAGTCAAAGCCCATTCCACAAGAGCCATGTCCACGTCTGCGGCACTATTTGCTGGATTGCCACTCCTGGACATTTGTAGAGCGGCGACCTGGAAGTCCCAGCATACCTTCACCAGGCATTACCGCTTGGAAACTGAGCTGACGAAAGATGCTGCAGTGGGCAGAGCAGTGCTTCGCCATCTATTCCAGTGAGGTGAGCCTTCTTACATCCCACCATCCTTTTCTGGTATGCACATTTCTTTATTCCTTGATACTGCATGACATTGTATGTTGGTGATTCACAGTCGCAGATATGTTTTATCTTTAGACTCATGTATGATGTACCACCACAAAATGTGCATAATGTATTGCTTGCTACTCTGATTCAGGCATGTGAATCTATGAAAGACACCCAAATACTGGATAAGAAATGCGTTACTTACCTGTAACTGCAGTTATCCAGTATTAGTGTCTTTCATAGATTCACATGCACCCTCCCGCCTCCCCTGGAAGGACTCGCCTATCTCTCTAACAACTTTACGCCTAACTAGCTTGGTGCGTACGAAAATCTGAGAGACTGAGGCTCCTCACAGGAAGGTTCTAGAAGGAGGTAGTAGCTGATTGGTTGGTTCTCTTTACTTTGGTCCTTTTTACAAAAGGACACAGATAGGCTACCAAGGTGGGACCCTTGGGCCTACTCTATTTCGGTCCTTTTACATAAGGACGTAGATAGGACACTAAGGTGAGATCCTTAGGCCTATTCTTTTATATGTATGTCTATAGGACATAACTTTTTTATATACCGGAGGCTCCCGTCTCGACGACGGGGAATGATTCAGGCATGTGAATCTATGAAAGACACTAATACTGGATAACTGCAGTTACAGGTAAGTAACGCATTTCTTATCATTCTGAGAGTCGTGTTAACCCAGCAGGTAAGGCCCGGAGAGGTTTTGCTGATTGGCCTGTAAAGATAATTAGATCCTGGGAACACGTAGCAGGAATAACTTAAATCTATTATCCTGCTTTCCTCTAGATCTCCCACGCCGGCAGCGAGTCCACGGCTGGTTAGTGGCCCTTAAAGGGCTTGTATGCTCAGTTTTTGTTTGATCTAATTGTGTGGTCTAGCTATAAGAGGGGGGACCAGTGGGTACAATTTTTAATACTCTTGTATTTACCCCGTAGATCGCATCACTTGGATTGGTTGCGAGTAATTATGCCTTACTAATGACAATTGAATAGGTGGTTTACCAAGGGTGAGTGCTGTCACCCTTCTCCGAGTATTATCTTCGTTTCCACATGGAGCACTTTTTTTGACTTATACTTTCCTCATTCGTAGGCTGTCATCTCCTCCTCCCCCACACCTGTCCTGATGAAGACCCGCCTTGACTTCTTAATTAAGCCTTGATTGGGTTGACACATCAACGATCTTTTAGGGTCCAGTTACACCAAGGCTCTGGATGCAAATGATTGAATAATTTGAACATGCATCAGAATCATTGTTTTTCTCATAATACTCTGGCCTGTAACATTCTTCTCCCTTGTATATACTGTGGTTTTAATCACCTTGTACATAATATATACACCATGTCCTACCACTGAGCACAAAAGTCACTTTAGTACACATCACTATAAGCTTCACCTTGTCTTGACAGCATTGTTTACTAACTTGCGAGTATATAAATGCTTTAACTTATATAAAAGACAAAAATATTTATTTATTCGCATCCATGTATTTTGCTATGTGTTCCATAAGTTTTCAGATATCATTTATGAATATTTCTAATAATATGTAAAAGAAATAATCCCACTATATAGTAATAGTGCGCATGCCCGACAGAACCATTATTTTTATTTGTATATTCGCTCCCCATCCCAGTTGAAATTGTGCTCTCTGCTGGTTGATGTATGAATGCTGTGAATGTCTTTCTAGTTTCCTTGATTGCTGAAGAAAAGGCTGCCTGCTTCCAGTAGCCTTGGTGCCACCCTCTTCTTAATACATGCGAAAAAGGTGACATCTTTGGAGGGTCCCAATTAAGCATAAAAAGTCACTAGGGTCATAAAACACTGTCTTGCAATACTGGTAGGTCCTGATTGAAGATGATGCAGGAGTTGATAAGCAAGGCACCAACACTATCCTGAAGAATTGTTGAGAAGGAGCCCAGTATATAGTGTTCCAGATGAGGAAGCTAGTAAGGAAAGGTGCTGAAAAAAACAGGAAGCAAAAATGATGGAAAAAAAGAATCAAGGAGAGGGTAAGGAGCACAATGAAAATTAGAGAATGGAAGCTCTGCAATAAATCTTTATTTTACCAAAGCCTCCTTATATATGGTTTCGGCAGGAAATGACATCACAGGAAACTAGGTGGGAAACTCTTATCACCAACCCCGAATGAGCAACCGTTCGGATAAAAATGGATTTACGGCTATCCGCCCTTATTACTTCCGTAAAATGGGGCTTCATTTAAGCAGCAGATGTAAGAAGAATCATATATTTGGCTTCCTTCAATCAATCAATCAATCAACCAATCCATTTGTAGAGTGCGCTACTCACCCGTGAGGGTCTCAAGGCGCTAAGGGCCGGATCTTTGGTGAAGGTTGGATTTGGCGATGGCCGGGTCTTTGGTGAGGGAGAGGATCAGCTGCCTGTCGTGGGCGTGTGAGACGATGCTGAGGAAGTGTTGTCGGACGATGATGGCGAGCAGAGCCATGTAGATGTTAAAGAGGTTTGGGCTGAGGGATGATCCTTTGGGTATGCCGCAGGTGATCGTGGTGGCTTCGGAGCGGTACGGGGGAGGCGTACTCTCTGGGTTCTGCCGGTGAGGAAGGAGATGATCCAGACCAGGGTTTAGCCTCGGATCCCTGCGTTGTGGAGGCGTGTGCAAAGGGTGTGCTGGCAGACGGTTTCGAAAGCGGCTGAGAGGTCAGGGAGGATGAGGGCTGCGGTCTCGCCCTTGTCTAGTATGGCCATGATGTCATCAGTGGCGGCGATGAGGGCGATCTCGGTGCTGTGGTCGCTGTGGAAGCCGGATTGGGAGGAGTCCAGTACGTTGTTCTCCTCCAGGAAGAGGGCCGTTTGTCTGTTGGCAGTCTTCTCAATGACTTTTGCCGAGAACGGGAGCAGGAAGATGGGTCAGAAGTTCTTGAGGTCCTTTGGGTACGCCTTGGGTTTCTAGAGGAGGGCGTTGATTTCGGCGTGTTTCCAGCTGTTTGTGAAGGTGGAGGTCTCGAAGGAGCTGTTTGATCTTTCGAAGTTGGGGTGCGATGTTGGTGCTTACCTCGTTGAAGATATGGTGGGGGCAGGGGTCGAAAGGTGAGCCAGAGTGGATGGTGTTCCTGATTTTGGCGGTTTCTTCATCGTTGACGTTGCTCCAGGAGAGCAGAAGGTTGGTGCGTTCGGTGGGTGTAGATTCTGGGGTGTTAGAGTCTGCCGTTTGCATCTGAGTATCAAAGCTGTTGTAGATATCTGCGATCTTGCGGTGAAAAAAGGTAGCAAGGGAGTTGCAGAGTTCTTGTGACGGTGGGATGTCGTTGGAGCTGGAGCTGGGGGTGGCGAGTTCTTTCACGATGTTGTAGAGTTCTTTACTTGTGTGCGTTGTTGTCCATGCGTTCCTTGAGGGAGGTTCTTTTGGCGGATCTGATGAGCTGGTGGTGTCTGCGTCTGGCGTTCATGAGGGCTGTGTGGTTGTCTGGTCCTTGCGCCATTGCTTCTCGAGTTTTCTGCAGGTATGCTTGGAGTTCTGGAGGTAGTCGTTGAACCAGATGGCTCTGGTGTTGGTATGTCTGTTGGAGGGTTTCCTGATTGGGGTGAGGATGTTGGCGCACTCGTCTATCCATAGTCCGAAGTTGTGAGCTGCTGTGTTGGTCTTGGAGGGCTCGGGAGGGGGGTCTCGGGCGAGTGCGGTGATGAGCTGGTCTTCGGTGACTTTTATCCAGCTGCGACGTGGGATGTGTTGCGGTTTGTTGTGTGCGGTGTGTTTCTCAAAGGAGAAGTGGATGCAAAAGTGGTTGGTCCAGTGGAGTTTGGTGGTGTGGCTGAAGGTGATGTGGTCACTGGCATAGAAGATGGGGTTGAGCGTGTGTCCAGCGGAGAGCGTGGGTGTCGTGACGAGTTGTTTGAGTCCGAGGTTGGCGATCATTGTTGTGGAGTTGTTGTTGGCGTTCTCTAGGTGGAAGTTCAGGTCCCCGAGGAGGATGTAATCTGTGGAGACGATGGCGTGCATGCTGATGAGGTCGGCGATGGATTCGCTGAACTATGGTCGGGGACCCGGGAGTCTGTAGACGAGGGTTCCTCTGAGGGTGGTGTTGTTGTTGACGTTGATCTGGAAGTGTACGTGTTCGGCCATTTTGAGGGTGTCTTCGGTGCTGGTTGAGACTCTGATGGTGTCATTTTGGATGATGGCGATTCCTCCTCCAGGTTTGTTGTTTTTCCGGTCTCTGCGCGTGATCTTGTAGCCATCGGGTATGGCTACGGCTATGGCTATGTCCGGTACTAAGGAGGTGTTCATCCAGGTATCCGTCAGGAAGGTGACGTCCGGGGCAGAGGAGTCGAGCAGGTCCCAGAGTTCGACAGTGTACTTGTGGACTGAGCGGGCGTTGAGCAGTATGCAGCTGAGATGGTTATTGCCTGCAGTGTTGGGATGGGCAGGGCGTGCTGGTGTGTGCTGGGTGGAGAAGCTGCATCTACGACAGAGGAAGGGTCCGCGGGTGCTTTCGGGGAGGCCTGGAAGCAGGTGGGGTTTTGGTGGTTGTTGAGTGCGTGGAGGGTGTTTGCGTCGTAGCAGCGTCGGGTCCTGTGCAGTTTGCAAGGGCTGGGGGGGTCTGGCGCTGGGCGCGGACGGGTGCAGTTGGGTTTGCCTTCGGCGCGCTAGCGGCGCATCCACTGCGAGACCATGCAGCGGTCGTCATTTGTAGGGGAGGGACGAGCAGTTGGGAGGCGGGAGCGGGGCGGAAGGGGAGGGTTAGGGGCGGAGGAGGGCAACAGCAGGAAAAACGGGGGAACAGAGTATCAGGTGGCAAAACAACACGGGGACAGTACAATAAACAGAATAAAAACTACAAATTATGGCAGACAATGACAGTGTGCAAATAACGTTTCACGGAGAGAAGTGTGGAGAAGTGTGGCTCACTGGTTAGAGCAGGCAGACCCTGAAGCAGAAGTCAGACCCGGGACCAGGGTTCAATTCCCGACGCGGCAGGATCTTGAGCTCAAATGTCCATGGACTCGATAATTCTCGCTTCGGTGCCTGACCTAATCATGGGTTCACACTCTGCAACTCTGGGCATTAAGCTTGCTTAATCTCCACAACGGCCCCCCGCGGCGGGATGCCTGGCTTTCACCTTGGGGATGCCCTATAGGGGCTATCTCACAGGGAAAAGCCAGGACGGGTTCCCAAGGCAAGCGCGGAGATACCCCTTCGGGGGTCGATTCAGGCGCTATATAAGAAACATAATAATAAGAAACATAATAAGAGAAACAGCTCGAAAAAAAGCCACTTAGCCAAAAAACTGGATCAAGGGAGGCCTCGAACCCTGCAAGGGGGTGCTGGTAGGTTTCCAGGTAAAGCAGACCACCACGGTGAGGAAACAGAAAATTTTATGTGGCCAGTGTGTCCCCCACTCGCATCCTATCCATGTACCTATGCCCCATGTATGTCCATGTTATCATGTAATTCCCATCTCGTGCCTGTAATAATAATGCCTCTGCATTTCCGTCTAATGTTAGCATGTCAGTTATTAGGCCTTCCATGAATGAAACGTTAATTTTGCACTGAGGCCTACTTTGCCAATGCATTTACATGGTACACGTTTAAAAGTCGAGACGCACACGTTTTTGTGGCCCAGCCGAGCCAGGCCCTGAATTCAGGCTCCGAGCCTCTTCTGACTCTGAAAGTTGCAGTTTAGTTATGCATCCCTGACCTCTCCCTTACTGCCGCTCAGCCGAGAGGTGCCCGGCCTGGCCTGCCAAGACGGTATTTTGCCTACAGCTATCTGCTCAGCTCCGCAAAAACACATTCCAGTCTAGTGAAAGGGGTAAACATATTCCGCCTGCAGAGCATAGGGCCTAGCCTTCCTGTCTCCATTCAAGTAATTTACTGAACCCGTTGCCATAGAAGGCCCATGGCCCCCACGCAATGCACGAAGAAATATATGCACACACTAGCATTTAGTGATGAACAGATTTTGCTCGAGAGACCTTTACTTCAGACAATACATCCTCCAAACACAAGATATCAGATATGCCAAAGGTGCAGGTCGTTCTGACATCCCAGACTCCTCTTCTAGTGCTAAAGTCAGCTCCCCCCAGCTCTCCCCAGTTACACGTCAGTTACACGTCATGACCAGTTTTGCGCGCACAAGTAGGGTAAAGGTTCTTGCTGACCCTGCAGACCTCCTCTATGCATCCACCCACCTATGACACACCTATGACTCATCAAGTGAACACCCACGTGTACGCCTCCTTACACGCCTTCTTTCATGCCCATGTGTTCTTATCTCTCTCTCTTTCACTTGCTCCGCCTGGAGCGCTCCGCCTTCTCTATTCATTGCAATTGTATGGTTTTACTATATATAATGTGATATGTGAATAAAGCGTTAGATGACGACCCTTCCTGAACCTTAGTGGTGATGGAACCCGATTCTCCATTGACTCGAGTCATTGTATTAAAGCCCTTTTGAATCGTACACCACGGACTCTGCCTCTCATTTTATGAGCTATCCTTATTCCTTATTAATGTATAGAAATTATGACAGGGTAATAACTTTATTTACCACATTAATCTGGCGCCCGAATAGGGACGAGTCCCCTTCCCCACGCGCCGGCGATGTAAGCGCAGCCCCCTGACCCCTTCTATAGCCGTGACGGACTTCAAGTGTACACGTCAGCGGGATTTCCTGCCAACTCCCTCAGGCCCACGGAGGAGACGGAGACTGCGACCAGGCATCCACACGAGGCGGTGAGGATTGCGGACCATCCCGACCAGACCCCAAGCCGAGAGAGCAAGGTCCGAGGTATCCCGAGGCCCACCTGTTCCAAGGCGCATGCGCAGCAAGCAGCAGTAGCAGTACCAGAAGCCGTAGCAGTCCAGTCCAGTATCGAGTTTTCCGAGGCCTTCAGTTTTGCTTCCCGGTGAGTACCGTTGTTGGGAACGCATAGAGACGGGTTCATTTATTTTAGCCCGGTCAAGACGGGTCTGGGTACACAGATCCGGTACAGACGTGTCCATTTAGGTGTATGCGGTAAAGACGTGTCTCTTCATGAGACCGGTATGGCTGTACTGTTTAGCAGTGCATCAAGTAACAAGTAATTCAGGATTGTGTTTTTTCTATGTACTAGTTAGTATCTGTTTCTAATGTTTTAATGTCGTGGTATGAATGATTGTTTTCAGTCTATTATTGTGCTTATTGTGTTTTCGTTCAAGTTAGTTCAAACATGCCGCTGTTTCCGAAATTACGTCAGATAGGGACCAGGAAAGGGATACTCGAAGAGGCAGTTCCCGTCCCGCCTAGGGACACTCCTGGTCATTTTATGTACCAGAAACATGGGCTAGATGCCATACTGTATTTAGATTTATGGGTAGATTACACGAAGGATCTGGAAGAGAAATATAGGTGGCCTGTCTCAGGGACATGGGATGCTGATTGCATCATGAGAGTAGAGGAAGCACTGTGGAAAAAGAAAGCTAGACAATCCCAGAAAGATGCCATAGAGTTGTGGCGTAAAGAAGCGCATAGAAGAACAGAGAAAGAAATCCACAAAGCAGAGAGAAGTAGAGAAGCATCAGAAAAAGCCAAAGAAAAAGAGCTAAAGGAAGAAGGTGAACGGGTTAAAGCAGAACAAATAGATAGACAAAGAAATGCCCTTATTAAAGGCATGTATCCCGTCCTCGCCAAGGGCCTACCTAAAGTGACCCCGGAAGTACCCAGTAACTTGCCGCCACCACTGTTCTCCCGACAAAAGTCCATGGTCATAAACAGACAGCTGCGGACATTTTTCTTTCCTCCTATTTAGAAGACGCTGCTCCGGATTATGTAAATGCAGATTTTCCTCCCCCTCCTCCTGTCAACAACCCTACCAATCCTTTTCGCCAACCACCCGTAGCACAAGATCAACCCGCATTAGCAGTAGCACTGACAGTGAAAGACGATTCAAGCCAAGGCGTCTCAAGTCTAGGGGCATCGGGAGGGGGGCCCACTAGAGACATACCACACACACCGCACAACCCACCACCACCATCACGAACACTACGAGAATTAGCACTACAACGCACGCCAAAAACGACAATGACAACAGCATCTCTTAGACAATCACTTTCCAATTGTATATATGATCCAATACCAGGTGTGGGCGCAATGCTCACATACTCAATACGTTTAAGACGCGTTGCAGACTATTTGGTCACTTTGCCGGACATGAAGGAACATTTAGACAGAATATACCATTTCGTTAGAACGGGGGAGGGACCAGAAAGTATACATGAGGCCATGGCAAATAGAAAGGTGGAGCTTCAAAGCATGCTTTTACGATTTTTGATTAATTGTTTGATCAGGGAACAAGACCAGCCAACTAGAGAAGTAACTAAAGGTATGATTACTTGGAGTGACAACATAGCTGTCGGTAAACATGACACACTGTCAAAAATAGAATGCATGTACAGGAAAATTCGTAAAGAAATTCTGAATATACACAAGAAAGAGCAGGCCGAGAAAGAGGACGAGTTAGTCACAGATGAGGAAGATACAGAATCAGAGGAAATAAATAAAATGAATTACGTAGGCAGGGCTAGACCGTTTGACAGGCCCATAGGCCTAGATTACAGTAAACTTTCCCTCTCTGCAATACCAGAAAGATATTCTCTCGAACACCTATTCCAAGCTACTGAACATGCACTGAAAAAACGAGTAGGGAGTAGTGAACTTTGTACTACGCATGAACAGGAACTAGCCCGGTCAGCAGTTCAATGGGCTTGTAATTCTAACATATATAAGGATGACATAGTAGCGCAAACATTTTTGAGTTTTCCTCCGGAAGAACAGCGTTTAGCTGGTATTCACATGGTTCAACATCTCATCACATTGTACGAGAGTCAGCATTCTGATCCAGGTCCCTTGTATAAACTACTGGACGATTTACTCCTAGCAAGATGGAGAGGCCTAGGTGCCGAGTTAATTAATGTTATTCTAGATCAACGACATAAGTACTTGACTTTTCTGACCCCGCACTTGATTCCTGCCCCACACCGAGAAAGAAAGACCTTCCACATAGACAGACAGAACCCCCTACGAGAGGTTCATCCCGTTAGAACTGCAGGGGGTGAGCTTCAACGAGTATACGTTTACACACCCTTGACAAAAATGGAATTATTGGAAATGAAAAAATTACTGCCCTGCCGTGATAAAGACCCAGGGGGGTTCCACCGTGAATTAAAAGACATGCTCCGCATAGGGGATTACACATACGCTGATACCATTAAATTATTGAAAGTACTGTTACCAGCAGGCATTTACGAAAAGATTGGGAGGTGGGAGAGAAAAAGATCAGTTGGACAGAATTAGAAGACGAGGATAAACGCTGAGGCCCTGGTGTTGGTCTTGGGGACAAAGCCAAAGAACTACCCGAACTATTGATACAGGTTTTGCCGAAATTATTGACTACTAAAAAGGAAGATTGGGATGCTATTTCAGCCTGCAAACAGAAACAAGATGAAGACACTAGTGATTTTTATTCTAGATTCGAAAAATGTTTTACTATTAACAGTGGCCTGAAGCCAAGTAGTGAATCATACCCACATCTTTTTGTGAGCAAATTAGTAGAGAATTCCTTACCCCAGATCAAGAATTGAGTACTGAAGGTTGAGAGTACCTGGCAAGCAAATAGCCCTTCCCAGATGTTGCAAATGTTACAGTACCACCAGAACCGAATTAGAGAAGAACAAGAACACGAAAAGAGACGCATGAATGATACGAAAATGAAAGTACTAGTTGCTCAATCAGTTCCAGCTGATGGCCATAAAAAGGGTGCGGCACCTGTCAAAGGGAACTGTAATTACTGCAAACAGCCAGGTCACTATATAAATGAATGTGCTGTCCTGAAACACAATATAGCTACAGGCAAGACGAAAGAAAGACCGCGTCCTCCTAGACAGGATAACATCCCGCAGAACACGCAAACGCCACAGAACACGCAACAGACAGTAGCTGTACCCCAACCCATTGCTGCCACACAACATGTCACGCAACAAATGTACCAGTATGCCCAGTCAGACTATCCAGACTATCAACAGTACTCATGAAACAGCCTAGAGAGGGAGGTCGCTTGCCCCTTATTGAGGTACCTGTAGATCAAGAGGGTCCCTATGTACATAGTCGTGTATTGGGGAAAGACAGAAAATTTCTGATTGACACAGGGGCGAGCAGAACTACCATCAGTCATGACGAGGTTCCAGGGGCACCCCTCTCAGGCTCACAGAATATTTCCCTGGGATTTTCAGGAAAGCCTATTGTTAAAGAAGTGTCAAAGCCAGCTTCCCTAGGAGTCGGTCCATTGTCCCGCACTACAGACTTGTTGCTTACTAAATCATGTCCAGAAAACTTGCTTGGTATAAAGACATTGAAAGAACTAGGAGCAGTGATTTGTTGTTCTCCGGAAGGAGTGAGATTGTTTTTACGTGATTTTAAAGGACATTATGTGTTGAGAGATTTTGACCCCAGACTCCAGAATGTACCACAGCATTTATGGGCGCAAGGTCCGACTGATGTAGGTTACATGCACATTACACCACACCGTGTCACACTCAAGCAAGGAGTTGTACTGCCACGAATCCGACAATACAAGTTCCCACCTGATGCTGTAGTTGCATTACTGAAAATTGTTGACAAACTCATTGCACAGGGAGTGGTTGTAGAAACTGACTCCAATGTATGTAATTCTCCTATCATTCAGATTCTTAAACAAACTGACCCAAATGCACCACCAGTCTACAGACTAGTGATTGACCTCCGAGAACTGAACAAATGCATAATACCCCAGTACCCAGTGGTCCCAGACATTTATTCACTATTGACTGCAATTGATTCCGAAGCGACGTTCTTCACTGTGATAGATCTCAAGAACGCCTTCTTTAGTGTCCCGATCCATCCAGAGAGCCAATACCTTTTCGGATTCTGTTTAAATGGACGAAGCTTCAAATTTACGAGGGCTCCTCAAGGGTTCACAGAAAGTCCTAGTATTTACAGTCAAGCATTGAAAAGACAACTAGACAGTATTCACATGCCTACTGACACTGCACTGCTCCAATACGTGGACGATCTTTTGATCACAGCACGAACAGAACGAGACTGTGAACGTGCATCACTGACAGTCCTATACTTCCTGGCAGAAAAGGGGCACAAAGTGTCCCCTTCAAAGTTACAATTCTGTGCCCAGCAAGTGGTGTGCCTTGGACACTTGCTGTCCAAGTGGGGTAGACAGTTGACACCTGATCGCATTCAGTTAATCGCACATCTTCCGCAGCCCAAGACACAAAAGGAAGTACGGGCCTTCATTGGCCTCACTTCTTACTGCAGACAATGGATTCCCCAGTACGCATATCTAGCCAAACCACTCATACAGTTGACAACACAGGAGGCAGCGGCTTCGACTGTCCTCCCTTGGACTCAAGAACATACACTTGCATTTGATGAATTGAAAAAAGCTCTATGTCAAGCACCAGTTTTAGCGACACCATGTTACAGCAAACCTTTTACACTTTTTGTCACTGAACGCGAAGGCACAGCATTATCTGTCCTTACACAAGATCAAGCAGGAAAACACAAGCCTTGTGCTTACTTTTCTAGTACATTGGATCCAGTGGCCCAGGCTCTGCCTGCGTGCCTAAAATCAGTTGCAGCAACAGCTCTAGCAATCAAACAAAGCGATTCCATAGTGTTAGGACACCCCCTGACAGTACAGGTTCCACACTCAGTGGAAGTTCTTTTAAACAGGACTCAGACTCAACACCTGACTATAGCAGGACTGACAGGATATGAATTGACATTATTCCAGCCACACATAGAGATCAGACGATGCAATACTTTAAACCCTGCTACACTCTTGCCCTCAAGCACAGCGGACCCTGCACCACATGACTGTGTGGAAGTAAATAATACAGTGACGAAGCCAAGACAAGACTTGACAGACATTGCACTATCCGACCCAGACCTGACACTTTATGTAGATGGTTCATGCATGAGAACAAGCACAGGAGAGTTAGTGGCCGCATATGCAGTGACCACTGATACTGAAGTCATAGAGACACATCGAATTGACACCCTGTCTGCCCAAGCAGCAGAGCTCATCGCTCTGACCCAAGCCTGCATACGAGCCAAGAACTTGAAAGTAAACATATACACAGATTCACAGTATGCCTTCGGAGTCGTACACGACTTTGGAGTCCTCTGGCAGGAGAGAGGTTTTCTGACCTCCCATGGGGCCAAAATACAGCATGGTCCCCTCATTCAAGCTCTGTTAGATGCAATACACTTACCTACAGCCATAGCTATCATGAAGTGCAAAGCACATACGAAAGTCACTGACACCATTTCCCAGGGTAACGACCTGGCAGATCGAACAGCTAAACTTACAGCCCAGACTCAAACAGACATTCCAACTGACACGACAAAGACAGAAGTACCATCACTGACAAATTGCATGACAGTCAGGGCTCCCTCACAAGATGTACTCGACATTCAGACACATGCCACTCCAGACGAAATCAAGAAATGGACTGAACAAGGAGGGGTCCAGACAGATCAGGGTTGGATGACAAAAGGCAAAGCCACGTGGTTCCTCCCTGACTCCATGGTTCAAGCTATCATTAATACAGCACATAGTCCAGCACACTTAGGAGAAAAGGCCATGTTAGACAGTTTACAGAACATCTGGTTCAACAAGCATTTACGTGCAGCAGCGAAACAGAAAGTGCGTACCTGCATGATCTGTTGTCAGTTCAATCCAGGCAAAGGCATTCCCGTGGAACAAGGTGGATTTCATCCTCCTGACCACCCTTTTGAAGTCCTCCAGATGGATTATATCCAGATGGACAGATGTCGAGGATTCAAGTATTTCCTCATAGTTGTATGTGCCCTATCTAGATGGACAGAAGCGTACCCAGTCCCAGATTACACTGCTGTGACCACTGCCAAGCAGTTGGTCCGAGAATTCTTCCCGCGATACGGCTTGCCCTGTGTTGTGTACTCAGATAATGGGCAGCCATTCACTTCTGAATTGATGAAACAAGTATCTCTTCTGTTAGGGTACCAGTGGAAATTCCATTGCGTACGACACCCAGAGGCAGCAGGTCTCGTAGAAAGACACAATCAGACACTCAAAACCAAGTTAGCGAAGGTCTGTGCAGAAAAAGGCGTGGATTGGATGGTAGCCTTGCCGGTTGCCCTCTTTTACATGCGTATGGTAGCTCATTCCAGAACCGGACTATCCCCGTACGAGGTGGTTTTTGGTAGACCGCCGAATATGTGGGGTACGCCTATGCCGAGAAAAATAACTGATGTCGACAGTACTATGCTGACAGATTACCTGGCTTCCTTGATGTCTGCACTCCTTTCTTGTCGTTCACAGGTTGCCGCTGCCTTCCCCGACAAGGAAGGGCTGGCTCCATGCCCATCACGTGAAACTCTTTCATGGACTTGGTTCGGTAAAAGACTCTAAGGACTGCCTCGAAAACAGTGACTTTAAACTCCCTTTGCTAGAAAAGACTCCGCAACAAGAGTATAAACAGAAACTACGGTCTAGTAAGTCAGACAGCGTTTAATTGTTTAAGTCCCCCTCGGGTGAAGCGGTTAGACAGGCTCCTGACATGTATAAGATCGTAGACCCAATTAGACAGAGAGATAGGCAGAAAGAGATGAAAAAGAAATACTGCAAAAACTTACGCAGCAGATGCATAGTAACTCTGATCATTATGTTTTTTCTCAGTATATCGATTATATGTATAAGCTTGACGCTACATGTTTTCTTTCGTCCTCTTGGTTCACATATACATTCTTCCTTCAATGACACTGTAGAGCACACATTTAGTGACCTGCCACCCCATGAATTGTCATATCGACTAGCACTGCGCAACAATACCTTTATTCGTATGTTACACCATTCTCACCAGTCCAGCAATGTAACGAATTGCTGGGTGTGTGGCCGACTCCCACCTTATCAGAAAATGAAGGGAGTTCTGCCCCTCTTTCCTTATCCATTTTCGCACAATGGTTCGTGCGGAGCTTGGTTTGCTTTAATGTCCTCAACTCAAGACAGAAAGTTCACAGATTCCCAGAGTGAATGGATTTGGGGGGACCTGAATATAGTAATGAATAAGGCATGTTTTCCCGATAAAGATGGTTTTCCCCAAAGGAAAGGAACAGATCTAGAAAATGAAGTGTACGAATTAGGAAATGTTTCCCTTAGCCTCATGATTCTGAACGTCCAGTCCGAGACAAATACAGGTTCACCGTTTATAACAGTCTTACCAGTAAAAGGTGAATTATGTGTTAGAAAGAATGGTTCAGTGCACTTGGGACACAGTGATTGTAATACTGTGGTCGAATTTAATGATAAAGGAAAGTCTACTTTCAAAGCTTCCCGCCATTCCTATTTCATTTGCGGTCAGACAGCCTATGTACTGCCCTTAGACTGGGGTGGAACGTGTTATATTGCGTTCCTACTGCCACCTGTTTTTCTAGCCCCATCCCATTATCACCGTGACTCCCGACTCGTACATGTAAGACACAAGAGGGAGACCGAGTCCCCGGTTGTCGATCAGACTGAGACAGCGTGGGAGCAATATACAGATTTCAATAAAGGATTCTTTTTCTTCATAGGTCCCGTCCAAAACAGTAAATGAATACGCAAATTAACCAGAACTTTGGAAGCAGTAGTGAATGAGACTACTTCTGCCTTAGGTAACTTGACCGAGGAACAGTCTGCTATGAGACTTGTTGTTCTTCAGAACCGCCTTGTTCTTGACGTCATCCTGGGCGATAGGGGCGGAGCTTGTAGAGTGATCGGCTCCAGTTGTTGTGTGTTTATTCCAAATAACGCACCATCAGTGTATGCAGCAATAACGAGGCTCCATAAGATAGCTCACGAGATACACCAGAATCCAGGCACCTGGACTTGGTCCGGTTGGCTCTTGAGTGTGATATCAGCCTGGGGATGGAAAGTATTGTCATTCCTAGGAATAATACTGCTCGTAGTATTCAGTTGCTGTCTCTGTCTGCAATGTCGCCCAGCGATTTGCGGCTTGTGTGCCACTGCCTGTATTCCCCGTCCACGTTCACGTTCCAGTGCACAAATGAAAAAGGATGAGCAAATGATGCTATATGAACAGATAGATGGTCTCATAAATATAGATGTGTCCTGAAGGGCACAGTAGGGGACAAGGAGGGAATGAGGAAACAGAAAATTTTATGTGGCCAGTGTGTCCCCCACTCGCACCCTATCCATGTACCTATGCCCCATGTATGTCCATGTTATCATGTAATTCCCATCTCGTGCCTGTAATAATAATGCCCCTGCATTTCCGTCTAATGTTAGCATGGCAGTTATTCGGCCTTCCATGAATGAAACGTTAATTTTGCACTGAGGCCTACGTTGCCAATGCATTTACATGGTACACGTTTAAAAGTCGAGACGCACACGTTTTTGTGGCCCAGCCGAGCCAGGCCCTGAATTCAGGCTCCGAGCCTCTTCTGACTCTGAAAGTTGCAGTTTAGTTATGCATCCCTGACCTCTCCCTTACTCCCGCTCAGCCGAGAGGTGCCCGGCCTGGCCTGCCAAGACGGTATTTTGCCTACAGCTATCTGCTCAGCTCCGCAAAAACACATTCCAGTCTAGTGAAAGGGGTAAACATATTCCGCCTGCAGAGCATAGGGCCTAGCCTTCCTGTCTCCATTCAAGTAATTTACTGAACCCGTTGCCATAGAAGGCCCATGGCCCCCACGCAATGCACGAAGAAATATATGCACACACTAGCATTTAGTGATGAACAGCTTTTGCTCGAGAGACCTTTACTTCAGACAATACATCCTCCAAACACAAGATATCAGATATGCCAAAGGTGCAGGTCGTTCTGAAATCCCAGACTCCTCTTCTAGTGCTAAAGTCAGCTCCCCCCAGCTCTCCTTGTTACACGTCAGTTACACGTCATGACCAGTTTTGCGCGCACAAGTAGGGTAAAGGTTCTTGCTGACCCTGCAGACCTCCTCTATGCATCCACCCACCTATGACACACCTATGACTCATCAAGTGAACACTCACGTGTACGCCTCCTTACACGCCCATGTGTTCTTATCTCTCTCTCTTTCACTTGCTCCGCCTGGAGCGCTCCGCCTTCTCTATTCATTGCAATTGTATGGTTTTACTATATATAATGTGTTATGTGAATAAAGCGTTAGATGACGACCCTTCCTGAACCTTAGTGGTGATGGAACCCGATTCTCCATTGACTCGAGTCATTGTATTAAAGCCCTTTTGAATCGGACACCACGGACTCTGCCTCTCATTTTATGAGCTATCCTTATTCCTTATTAATGTATAGAAATTATGACAGGGTAATAACTTTATTTACCACAACGGAGCTGCCGAGGGAAATTGACGTCCTGGGACCAAGGTCTTGCGACCTTCTTTTCATCCACCCGTCTGTGCTTCCTCTGCCGATTCTTTTCCCGGGAACTCTGACTGAGTGAAGCTGGGAAAACCTCCTTACCTCGTGCACAGTGCAAAGACCGAAGCCGCAATGCATGCCTTGCAGTAGAAGGAATACTAAAAGGTCACTTCATCGTGACTTCAGGTGAGTCTTGCTCCCAGGTGTAGCACTGCTCTCCATAGGGCAGAGATAAGGCGCCATGCTGACAGGCTCTCTGAGAACCGTGTCAAAGCGATTTAGAAATCCTGTCCAGGGACATCTTAAGGATTTTGGGGGCCCTGGGCCAAACATATTTTTGGGGCCCCTGTTCGGAACAGCTTTACATTTATGATCAAATTTCAGCTTTTTCACGCCCTCTTTGGCCAGGTGACCGACACTCTACTGACACCCTGGTCAAAATTCTAAATGTATTTCTATCTAATATTCAGAGATTGTGATGTGTGTTTTCAATAGTGTAATATAGCAGCAGCTCACTCTGCGACCGAGGTCCTCTTTTTGATCTAAAAGGATTTTTTTATGGATGTTGCAAAATATCTGTAACTCCCATACATCGCTCGTATTAAAAACACATTAAAGCAAAATAGTATTTAAAACAATCTATGTTTAAGAATCATTCATGGTCATTAGGGCAGGACTGTATTGAGAACAGAGCCAGATCTCTCAGGGGCCTCCCTGAAAGACTGGGGTCCTCGGCCAGAGCCCATTTTACATCTTCCAAGAAAAACCATCACATTTCAGATCCCTCCTCGATGCTGCTAAAAACAGACCCAAAAAACTTTTCGACCTCATAAAAAAAACAAATTGCTCTCCCCAAACCAACAAGCCTGAGGATGCCGCAACAAAAGCAACTGAGTTCGCTTTATTCTTCGATCAAAAGGTAAAATCTCTGGTGGAACAGGTCACCCACCCCACCCCCATTGAGGAGCGAAAATCCCTAGTCACTTGACAGAACTTTGCCGCCGTCTCGGAGGATGATCTCCTCAAATGCATCCGAGAAACCAAACCCTCCAACCATTCTTCTGACCCCATACCCAGTGACATCGCTATTGATTTCCATACTAACACTCTCTCCTACTGGACCAGGCTAGTCAATCTCTTCCTCAGTCAAGGATCCCTCCCAGTTGTCCTCAAAACAGGCAAGTTACCCCCTTCTAAAAAAAAACCTCTGCAGATGCAAACCACCTCAATAACTTCTGCCCCATCACCAATCTCCCTTTTCTTTCAAAGATCACAGAAAAATGCGTTGCAAAACAGCTTTCCCAACACATTAAGGGCAATAATCTCATAGACATGTTCCAGTCTAGCTTTATTCAAAATTGCAGCACTGAACCAGCCCTGCTGCAAGTGATCGATGATGCGCTGCATATTCTCGATTCGGGGGAATCGTGCCTTCTGATTCTTCTTTACCTCTATGATTTATAGAATACTTTTGCATTCCTTTTTATCAATGAATTTATACGGAATAATGCAGAATGGTTTTTACAGAGTTCTATTATTGATTTAATGATTTTATCATATGCTTTGTTCTTATCAAATTAAAATGTACTTTATATGCTAAAACAGTTGTTTCAACCTTTTATTATTTCTGGTTGTTTTTTTTTGCCAATTAATGTGTGCCAATATTTCGTTTGTCTGCCTGGGTGCGTTACTTTACAAATATCTTCTTTACCTCTCTGCATCTTTTGGCACTGTCAATCATAACACCCTCCTTAACATTCTTCAACAGAAAATGGGTGTGGAAGGCACAGTACTCAAATGGTTTGCCTCTTTCCTCTCGGACAGATCACAAATGATCAAGATAGGGAACAGTCTCTCGGCTCCACTGGTGGTTGGTCAAGGCGTCCCTCAAGGTTCTATCCTTGCTCCCACTCTGTTTAATCTCTATCTGGAACCATTAGGGAACCTCCTAAGCAAATCTGGAATCCTCTATCATCTTTATGCGGCTGACACCCAAATCTACGTTAAGGTGTCTTCCCCTTATGATCTCTCACTACTCAACTCTACTCTCAACTCTATTCACAACTGGATGTTAGTTCAGCAACTCATTCTCAATCCCTCCAAAACAGAATTCCTCCTCTTATCTAGCTCTCTCTCCCCGCCTCCTGTTCAATCCTGGATGGATCAGTTGAAATTACTCAACAGTAACCCCATCATTGTGGACTGCCCTAAATCCTTAGGTGTCATACTTGACAAAAGACTCAACCTAATCTCACACATCAATTCCATTGCCAAGAGCGCAGGTTTTCAGCTGCGCCTTCTATGGGGGATTTGTCGGTTCTTCCCGGAGAATGACCTAAAAACCTTGGTCCAATCGCTAGTTCTCTCTAGACTGGATTATTGTAATTCTCTTCTGACTTGCCTTCCCAAATCTCACCTCTCTCCCCTCAAATCCGTCCTCCACTCTGCAGCTCGCTTCATTTCAGGGTCCAAATGAAGTGACCACATCACTCCTATCCGGTCTTCACTCCGATGGCTTCCCATCAAGGCTAGAGCTATCTACAAAACGGCGTGCTTTACCCACAAAGCCTTGCACTCTTCCCCCCCTCGCTATCTGGTGAATAGACTGAAATTGTCTGGAGGCTCAAGACCTTCTCGGAATGCGGAAAAGTTCCTTCTTGAGCCCCCCTCCCTCAAAAGGGAAAATATTTATGGCACGATCGTTCTCAGGTAATGCGGTGAGAATCTGGAACTCGCTTCCTCCTTCGCTTCGTGCCATCACCTCCATCCAGATCTCCAAAGCGGACCTCAAATCTCTTCTATTCCAAAGACACTTTCAGAACTAATTCCCTCCTTCTCAGACCCCACAAGGAAGTTCTTTAGTCATGGTAAATTTGTCATATATATTAATATTTTGTTTGTACATTCTGTGCTTGCTGCGTTTGATATTGTGCCCCTTTTGCCTGCGTTGTTTTGATTCTATGGCCTGCTATTTTTCGCCAGGAAGTTCTTTAGTCATTGTAAATTTGTCATATATATTTATATTTTTGTTTGTACATTCTGTGCGTGCTGTGTTTGATATTGTGTTCCTTTTGCCTGCGTTATTTTTGATTCTATGGCCTGCTACTTTTGTTTTGTTCCATTCCTGTAACAGTTCTCCCATGTAACATAACTGGTTTTATTGTACAGTGCTCTGACACCTTCGGGTAAAGTCTGTGCTTTATAAAAATTCATTAAATAAAT
The DNA here is from genome assembly GCF_964263255.1 of Lissotriton vulgaris. NCBI lineage: Eukaryota > Metazoa > Chordata > Amphibia > Caudata > Salamandridae > Lissotriton > Lissotriton vulgaris. The sequence continues at coordinate 133,788,186 of NC_141699.1, read as the reverse complement.
TAATAAATAAATTAATAAATACATAAATGCTTTAACTAAAACGTCTTCGGGTAAAGTCTGTGCTTTATAAAAATGCATTAAATAAATTAATAAATAAATAAATGCTTTAACTAAAACGTCTCTGATCCTGTCAGCACACCTCTGGCAAGGACCTCCCTTGACAGGGAACTTTGCAGGTGGCAGGGAAAACGTGTTGCCTGTTTTGCCCTGCTTGTTTTTGGTTTGTGGAGACCGACCCGGGAGACGCTGGGAAAGGGTGAAACCCAGTAGCGTAACGCAAAATGATGAGGCGCCCCAGCGGTGCCCTCGGGTATCCCTTATTTCACAGATGTTCGCTGGCCTTACGCTGAATGCGGCCCCCTGGAGGGCTGCGAGCCCTCCGGGGGTTTGGGGGCCCTCTGCGCCACAGGGACTGCAGGGCTCTGTCTTACGCCCCTGGTGAAACCACCAGCTGCCATTCTACCATTTTGTTACTGTCTTTGGTGAACCGAGAAAGAGTTAACTACAGGGAAGCACTCACTTGCTTCCACTGATCCATTCACATCAGTGTAAGCATTTTTTTTCACAGCTGTGACTTTGTAATATTGAATAATTCAGTATAAGATCTGGTCAGGTTCTCATAGGCACCAATACATAACAATCTACTTCTGTAACAGAATGTTAAATAAATCAACGTATTCGTCTAACGTGATTTTAAGTATCACAGAAATGTATGCGGTTAAAGCAAATTAGATGAATAGCGCAATAAATTGTTGGCATTAAGAAAACGATGTTGATACATTTCTTAACGGTAATGAAGCATTTTGATTTTTAGAGCATTTCATTGTCAGATTAAATTTCAGTACTGAGATACTTCAGTATGTGTTTTTTATGTTTAAATGTGTTTGTTTTTTACGCTCTGAATGCATTTGTTTGATTTTAAGTTTTTACATATGAGCTTACATGCTTAATTTTGGTGTGTTGCTTGATTTGTTCTCGTCTCTCAAACAGGCCATTGAAGAAGAAGCCAAAAACTTCATCGATGAATCTTTCAAAACCCTACGCTCTGCCGAGGCTGCTTTTGACATGCTTTTGAAATTTAAACACATTCGATCTCGTGAAGCCATTAACAAGCAGATGATGAAAAAATTCAATGAAATTTTGGCTCAATATTGTAAAGAGGTAGGGAACTCATTTTGTTAAGCAGTTTCTCTGTTAAAGTCAAGTAGTTAGATCCTACAAAACAAAGAAACGTTTTTGTAGTAGCTATTCCATTTTTTCGGTCTGGAATTTAGGCTGCTATATGCATTTGGGACTGAAATAGCTCTGAAGTTTTTTTAACAGAGATTTTCATCCTACCAAAATGTCTTATTGTCCCTTCCTATTTTGGGGGTTTGTCCTAGGCAGTGTTGACCCTGCTGCAAACAGGACGACGTGAATGGTGTCAGTCTGATGTTGCATCAGTCAGTCTGATGTTGCATCACTGTAAAGTGAAGCTTAGAAATTGGTTAGTAGCTGCTTGAAGCCTACAATATCCAGTTTGGGGTCATTAAAAAAATTAAGATATCTTGATTGAAATTTCTAACCGCAGATTCCTCACCTTTGTGATTTTCCCCAACCGCCAGATGGAAGGTAAGTAACTTGTACATCACGGGTCTTCCAGGTAGCCTGTAATTGAGGTCAGCAAGTGTGACTCCCATCTTGTGTAGGTTACTTGTGCTAACTCAAGTGAACACTCCAGTGAGACATGATCTACTATTCGGAGCATCAACAACGTTCTTCCTTAGACTGTTGTCTGTTTCTGAGCGGCTAAATGGCTGGAATCCCTAAAGATTGCCAAGATGTGCTCAATGAGTTTAGGAAAACCTCAACTCGACAAATATATGTAGATAAATGTGAGCTTTTTTTTTGTCTGCTTCTCTTGTTAGTGTTCAACCACCCTTTCCTATATAATTAGATTTTCAATACTGTTTATATTTGGCTAGGCTGTTACTTTTGCTGTACCTAGATTTGTGGGAAGGTGAACAAAGTGCTTTCTTTGTTCTCTGCACAAACTGTCCATTGTTTTCTGAATGTTTTGAAGCACCTTTGTCTGCACTCAACGAGCATAATTCCACTTAGTGGTTGCTGCCAGTGATGAGCAAGCTTATGAAGCCCTCCCTTGGCCCATGAATATGGTTTCATTCTAATCAAGGCAAAGGAATGGTGTTAGACCTGTCAGCCCTAGGGTGGTCTTTCCATATTTTTTTTTCGCCCTTGACTTATTTTTCCCACCTACTTTTTGTTGGCCTTAGGTCTCTGGGCACCTTCCCATTGTTTCCCAATGTTAAGGTGCATGTGCTCTCTTCCCCTAACATGGCTGCCACTGACCCCTGCTACTGCAGCGTGGTCTTTGTAGACGCATTCTAGTAGCCAGGAGCTGGCTGGAATCCTTAAACAATGTTGCGATACCAGCCTGCCAGCCCATAGATAGAATGAGGGAAGCTCCTGGAACCTTCTAGAACAGGGGAGGTGACACCAACTACCACTGCCAACTGCCAACTGTCGCTATATAAAGAAAGGGAGGGAAACTTTCCAGTCAGTTGGGGCATCACTGACCTGGGGGACCCACGCAGGAGATTTAGGCGGTAGGGCCTAGTCAGGGACTATGCCACTGAGAGTGACAGGGCTTAGGTGCTGCCTTCCAAGTAGAGTGAGGAACCCTGAGCTAGCCCACTGATCTGGCCCGGCGGGAGGGGAACCCAGGGACCCTCTTCAGTGACCTTCTGAGGGAACTTGACCAGCCTTCAACGACACCTCCCCTCTTCCAGCAACCAAGAACCACCTCCTAAGGGCGCCAGAACAACCAAGCGCCGAGAAGACTACTTTCTTGTGTTACCAGGACTACTGGGGATCAGCCAGGTACTGTGCGGTGCCGCTTCTGCACCCCTCTGCCTCATCGGGGCCTGCACTGTACTGCCTTGTCCCCTGACCTAACTGCCTGGACTGCCTGCCAAGCGCTTTCTCTACTTAGCGCTAGACCACTGACCTGCCTGAAGCGCTGTGAACATGCTAATTGCCCCCCTTTGAGTAGCACTGTATCTGCCTCAATTACCACAGTCGAGTGAACTGCCCCGAGGCGCCACACTCTCCGAGCGCCATCCTGCCCTAAAGTGCCAGCTGTGCACTCACCGCCGCGACCCGGAGCTGTTTGCGCCCTGCTGAGGCGCCTGAGGAAACCTCTCCCTGTGACCGCGGCTCCAGCGCCGCCCGTAGAAAACTCCGGGACGCGCTGTGCCTGCTAACGCTGCTGTCCCCCACCGCACTGTGCCCGGCGCCCCATCGGAGCCAGCGCCGACATCGTGCCCCCCTCAGCGGTCCTCGGAGCCAGGAGAGGGCCTCCGCACTGAGTACACTAGGCCGCGCTAGGCCTGAAGTTCTCGTCTCCCTCCTCACGTTACAGGGGTGCCCGGCCTCATCATTGGCCGCGCCCCGCCCCTGCTGACGTCGTCGGAAGATAGGCGGGAACGCCCCCGCGAGCCGCGCTACCATTGGCGGCCGTGGGCGCGCCCCCCTAAGGAAGCCTGCCGATTGGTCCTGGGCTTGGGAAGCCTCTGGAGGCCTGGGACCGAGTTTAGAGCTCGCGCCAGGCACCATCAGTGCGCGAGTGCCCCCCCCACACGCCGGAGCAAACACGGAGGGGTGCCATAGCCCCACAAGTCCCAAAGACCATCGGAGGGCTCAGGAAGAGCACCAGCCTCCGGTGACCATACCAGCCGCCATCAGCTGACGCATGGGACCCGGGTAGGCCCAAAGAAACAGGTAACCCCTCGGGGAAGGAGGGCGGGCTGCTTGAGTGAACGCGGGGCTTCTGGAGGACCGGAGGGAGGCCCGAGATCGCCCCTCCCCGAGTGGAACTGCGTTTGGCCCGGTTTTGCCTGCAGGGTTTCTGAGACTGGGCGAGAGCCCCCCGGAAGTACTAGGTGACTGCCCGGTCAAACTAGTAACCCCCTTTCTAGAGGGAATGATATTGGCTGATGTGCCCTCTGGCCCCTACAATGAATAGTCTGGCCTAAGGCACTGTTTGTCTCCCTGAGGAAATGTTACTGCTGAGTAAGGCAGCGTTTATCCTTCTAATGAAATGCATAAAGAGTTAATGCTGTAGTGATTCTGGAATTGCCCTAATGATTTGACAGCCGTGGTTTTCATTCTAGATGTGCTGCATTGATGATGAAAGGCCCCTTTACTCCCTTAATGAAATGTACTGTTGAAATGTATGTTATTGCTAACTTAACTGTTCACTTCTGGCCTGGTTATTCCTGCTAAAGGGGTCTAAGGGAATATTCACCCTTGCTTGGTGAGAAGTCTGGTGAAACGCCGACAGTTATTTAATATTTAATATTTATTCATTTTAGTATTTATTGCTGGGTGAGGTAACCCATGTGGTTTTTAAGAGAAGCTAATACGTTATACACCTGTGAATACTTGATCACCCTGATGCTAATCTTATATAAATAACTTATTGATTTGAATCCAGCATACCGGTGTGGTCTCAGTCATTGCGTGTGCATTCATTGTCTCAGTGGATGCGTGTGCTGTGTAGTCACTTAACACCTAACCTTTCGGGTGCCTACCTGCTCTTGCCAGGCTAACCCCCGGGGAACTGGTGACCCCAGTTCTTACAAATGGGATCTACATTTTTACATTACATTAAAAGGAACAGGCCATTGACAAGTTTTGGCCATCTATTTTTGAATTTTGAGTTTAAACATTTCTCAGGGAGCCAGGTTCCAGAAACTCAGGGCTTAAACAGGGCATTTTGCATGTTCTTCTATTAGGAAAACAGATTGATCTGGTATTTTATCACCTCGTTGGTCAAGACCCATATGAGCTGCTCTAACAGATGACAACTTAATTCATCTGCTGTCATATTTTGTGTACCTGGAAGAGGAATTGCCAAGAGACAAATGCTGCTCGCAAGCAGCTGATGCCAGATATTCTGAGCATCCCGAGAAAGAACTCTGAATCATGCACTCCTCTCCTTTTTTGATAGTACATTGCGGATGTGTTGTATATCGATGGACATTGCTTGATCACTAGAAAAAAAATACTTTAACTCCAGATGCACTGTTCTCAACTCCATCGTGTTTATTTGAAAAGATTTCTCCATAGGAGACCTTCTACTTTGTTTTGTAAGAGTTCAAATCTGAGCCCCAAATCTCTCTAAGGCCCCATCCATTAACAGAGTCCGTGATGGGGTCAGCAGACAAAATAAAACACCTGTGAGCAACCTCTTTCTCTGGCACCCTCATTTGAGGGATTGCAAGACTCGGGAAGACATCTGTATCTTGTTGCCCCAATTTGTTGACTTCTGACACTGTTTTTCTCCGAGGCATTTCTGTAGAGATCTCATATGTAGTCTTGCACCCCTAACCAGAGAAATACAAGAGGTGCTGGAGCCCAGGGGGAGCATACTTGTGTTACTGAACTACAGTATGTAAAATGAAGTTGAGGGCATTTCTGATGTCTAGAAAGAAAACTCTTTTGTGCAAGAGACACTCTTCCTAGCCATCTCTCTTGATATGCTCTCAAATATTGGACCAGTTAACTTCGTTCAAGAGTTAATTTCTTGAAGTTTATGTGAAGACCCAGTTTGTAAAGAAGGTCTGTTTAGCTGAGGAGGCAAAAATCTCTCTATTCTCATGTTAATTGGTCCATAATACTTTTATGTCCATTTAAAATAAATGTTATTGTTGTGCATTTTTTAGAATCAAACAGTATGTACAGCAAAACATAGTGCAACCAAAAACCCAATTGCTGCAGTATACAGGAATGCAGGATATAATAAGTGACAGTTTCTGACATAAATCATGCAAGTCTGAGTTCCGTAGCTGCAATGGTATTCCCTGACCCAGGAGTCCTATCCATATCAGGGGGTCCTTGATACCTACAAGATGCAATGGTTTCACCCCCAGGTCCCCATATGAGATCCTTCTCCTACCTCGCTGCAAAGACCAGGAACTCCATGCCTCTGCACCTCAGGCAATCACCATCACTGCAGCAATTCAAGAAGGACCTCAATACCCAGCTCTTCAACTGAACCGCAGATCCACTTGCCCCAGTATTGGAACTTTCATAGATTCCTATGCTTTGTATCATTCCCTGTCGTCAGCCTGGGAGCCTCTGTAAATAGAAAATAACATAGCAGTATGTACAAAAGAGAAAGTTAGGCCTAGCCCTCATCTCATTTTGTAGCCTATCTACCTCTTTTTGTAAAAGAGACCAAAACTTTGCGACAACCAATCAGATTAGCCTCACCCCATAGAACCCTCCTGAGAGAACCTCAGAGCCTCAGATTTTCTACCGCACGTTGTGCTAAGGGAGTCTCCAGTGAGCTCTGCTCAGTTTTCTCTTCAACTATGGATTTCTACACCTTTTTTTCTCTTCAGGATGTTAGAAAAGAAAGCTGTATTCAAAGCCTGTGCTACTTGCTCAAAGAAGAGACTATATGTCGAAGATAAGCATAAAGATTGCATTTATTGCTTATACCCAGATCACAAGGCCACTGAGTGCAAGATCTGCCGAACGTTCTCGACCAAGACTCTGAGAGACCAGGAAGGAAGACTTCTGACTTGGCTACAGAAGATGAAGTCTCGAAAGGAGGTTCTTTTTATTAATAGTGAAGATTCCTCCTCAGCAACATCTTCGGGGAGGTCTACAAAAAGCGGTAGGTCTTCCCTTTCTACATCTGCCGAACCTCCTGCTAAGGCTTCTCAAAAGACCTCTGAAAGGTCTAAAAGGCTTAGTCCCAAAAAATCTCCTCACAATTCAAAGGAGAAAGAGGGACTTCTTCCTGAGGTGTCATCTGGAAAAAAGGCAAGCCAAGGCCTTTCTTTTACCTCTTCACCATTGGAAAAGATCTTGAAGAAGCCTTCAAGTACACCTCAGGATGCGAAAGGAGAGAAGAAAATCCGTCCATCGACGACAATCTCCTCAGGTACGTCGACGATGACGTAAAAAACCCAATTGGTTTCAGTTTCTGCTCCGTCGACGGGCCTGTCGTCGAGAGCTTCGCTGACGATACATGCTTCTGCTTCGTCGACGTGACTAACAACCTCAACGTCGATGGTGATGACACCGACGATGGTGTCGAAGGCGACGAAGACAACAATGTCGATGACAACGGCAACGAGGATTCTGACATCTACTCCACCGTCTACGACAGTTCTTTCTCCAGCGATGACAATTCCCTCGTCGACGACACCGTGGACGATCCAAAAAGTTAAAATTTCAATCAGGAAAATACTAATTACTCAGGAAATTACATCACCCAGTAGGGTAACACCATTACCTCTGCCTCTTCTTCTAGACGAGGAATATTCTGAAGAGGATGAAAGTCCATATGGAGATGCTTATAGTCCTTCTCAACTTCAGGTGAAGTACCAGGACTCAGATTTGGATGATTATTACCTGGGTCAACATCATCCAGAGACTCAATTCACTCCTCCTGATACACCTCAGGAACCATCAGGACAAGGTATGGTGGCCATGCCGTCTTCACCAATAAATGACCTACAGCTGATGTTGTTGGATTACAAGAAGAGGTTCCCATCTCAAACCTCCGAAACCAAGCAACCTCCACCACCACCAACTCAGCAACCTCCTTCTACTTCTGTGGCATCAACTTCTCAAAGGCAGGAAGAACAGCCTTTGATAGAAGGGCATGATGTGGTTACAGTGCATGATGATGATGATTCATCAGATGAGGACAGAATGTGGAACATATCCAAAATCCTGACGCAGAATGGGACGATTATGTTA